>NC_136073.1:624804507-625511053 GCF_964261635.1 Lissotriton helveticus
GTCATTTTTTAATGTTTTCTCTTTTGACTGTAAATGACTATTAAATGTGAATTATCACTATTGGAACTAAAATAAGAGTTTTCTGAGTCATTTTTCTGCCGCAAATTTTTCAAAATAGAAGCCTCTGAGTAGGAGGAAAAGTCTGTAAAATTGGCAATTTTAGTGTCTGTGGGACTTTAAAAAGTGGTTATTCAACACGAGGCACAATCCAATTGACATTTTGAAGCATTTTTTCTACATTTGAAAAAACATATTTTTTGATGAAAAATGATGACCTGTCGAACTTTCTCCAGATGATCAGAAATGGTCATTTTTTAATGTTTTCTCTTTTGACTGTAAAAGGCTATTAAATGTGAATTATCACTTTTGGAACTAAAATAAGTGTGTTTAGAGTCATTTATCTGCCAGAAATTGGTCAAAATAGAAGCTTCTGAGTAGGAGGAAAAGTCTGTTAAAATGTCAATTTTGGTCACTGTGGGGCTTTAAAAAGTGGTTATTCAACATGAGGCACAATCCATTTGACATTTTAAATCATACTTTCAACATTTGAAAAAATAATTTTTTTGATGAAAAACGATGACCCCGGACTTGTTGAACTTTCTCCAGATGGTTAGAAATGGTCATTTTTTTATATTTTCTCTTTTGACTGTAAATGACTATTAAATGTGAATTATCACTTTTGGAACTAAAATAAGTGTGTTTACAGTCATTTTTCTGCCAGAAATTTGTTCAAATAGAAGCTTCTGAGTAGGAGGAGAAGTCTTTAAAAATGGCAATTTTGGTCACTGTGGGGCTTTAAAAAGTGGTTTTTCAACATGAGGCACAATCCAATTGACATTTTGAATAATTTTTTCTACATTTGAAAAAACACATTTTTTGATGAAAAACGATGTACCCGGACCTGTCGAACTTTCTCCAGATGATCAGAAATGATCATTTTTTAATGTTTTCTCTTTTGACTGTAAAAGACTATTAAATGTGAATTATCACTTTTGGGACTAAAATAAGTGTGTTTAGAGTAATTTATCTGCCAGAAATTGGTCGAAATAGAAGCTTCTGAGTAGGAGGAAAAGTCTGTAAAAATGGCAATTTTGGTCACTGTAGGGCTTTAAAAGTGGTTATTCAACATGAAGCAAAATCCAATTGACATTTTGAATAATTTTTTCTTCATTTGAAAAAATATTTTTGGGGATAAAAAACGATGTACCCGGACCTGTCGAAATTTCTCCAGATGATCAGAAATGGTCATTTTTTAATGTTTTCTCTTTTGACTATAAAAGACTATTAAATGTGAATTATCACTTTTGGAACTAAAATAAGTCTGTTTAGAGAAATTTATCTGCCAGAAATTGGTCGAAATAGAAGCTTCTGAGTAGGAGGAAAAGTCTGTTAAAATGGCAATTTTGGTCACTGTGGGGCTTTAAAAAGTGGTTATTCAACATGAGGCACAATCCAATTGACATTTTCAATAATTTTTTCTACATTTGAAAAAATCTATTTTTTGATGAAAAACAAACTCGGGCCTGTCGAACTTTCTCCAGATGATCAGAAATGGTCATTTTTTTAATGTTTTCTCTTTTGACTGTAAAAGACTATTAAATGTGAATTATGACTTTTAGAACTAAAATAAGTGTGTTTAGAGTAATTTATCTGCCAGAAATTGGTCGAAATAGAAACTTCTGAGTAGGAGGAAAAGTCTGTAAAAATGGCAATTTTGGTCACTGTAGGGCTTTAAAAGCGGTTATTCAACATGAAGCAAAATCCAATTGACATTTTGAATAATTTTTTCAACATTTGAAAACATCTATTTTTTGATGAAAAACGATGTACCCGGACCTGTCGAACTTTATCCAGATGGTCAGAAAAGGTCATTTTTTAATGTTTTCTCTTTTGACTGTAAATGACTATTAAACGTGAATTATCACTTTTGGAACTAAAATAATAGTTTTCAGAGTCATTTTTCTGCCAGAAATTTTTCAAAATAGAAGCTTCTGAGTAGGAGGAAAAGTCTGTAAAATTGGCAATTTTGGTGTCTGTGGGGCTTTAAAAAGTGGTTATTCAACATGAGGCACAATCCAATTGACATTTTGAAGCATTTTTCTACATTTGAAAAAATCAATTTTTTGATGAAAAACGATGAACCCGGACCTGTCGATTTTCCTCCAGATGATCAGAAATGCTCATTTTTTAATATTTTCTATTTTGACTGTAAAAGACTATTAAATGTGAATTAACCCTTTTAGAACTAAAATAAGTGTGTTTAGAGTCATTTATCTGCCAGAAATTGGTCGAAATAGAAGCTTCTGAGTAGGAGGAAAAGTCTTTAAAAATGGCAATTTTGGTCACTGTGGGGCTTTAAAAAGTGGTTATTCAACATGAGGCACAATCCTTTTGACATTTTGAATCATTTTTTCAACAGTTGAAAAAATCAATTTTTTGATGAAAAACGATGAACCCGGACCTGTCGATTTTCCTCCAGATGATCAGAAATGCTCATTTTTTAATATTTTCTATTTTGACTGTAAAAGACTATTAAATGTGAATTAACCCTTTTAGAACTAAAATAAGTGTGTTTAGAGTCATTTATCTGCCAGAAATTGGTCGAAATAGAAGCTTCTGAGTAGGAGGAAAAGTTTTTAAAAATGGCAATTTTGGTCACTGTGGGGCTTTAAAAAGTGGTTATTCAACATGAGGCACAATCCTTTTGACATTTTGAATCATTTTTTCAACAGTTGAAAAAATCAATTTTTTGATGAAAAACGATGAACCCGGACCTGTCGATTTTCCTCCAGATGATCAGAAATGCTCATTTTTTAATATTTTCTATTTTGACTGTAAAAGACTATTAAATGTGAATTAACCCTTTTAGAACTAAAATAAGTGTGTTTAGAGTCATTTATCTGCCAGAAATTGGTCGAAATAGAAGCTTCTGAGTAGGAGGAAAAGTTTTTAAAAATGGCAATTTTGGTCACTGTGGGGCTTTAAAAAGTGGTTATTCAACATGAGGCACAATCCTTTTGACATTTTGAATCATTTTTTTTAACAGTTGAAAAAGAAAATTTCGATGAAAAACGATGAGCCCGGATCTGTCTACCTTTCTCCAGATGATCAGAAATGGTCATTTTTTTATGTTTTCTCTTTTGACTGTAAAAGGCTATTAAATGTGAATTATCACTATTGGAACTAAAATAAGAGTTTTCTGAGTCATTTTTCTGCCACAAATTTTTCAAAATAGAAGCCTCTGAGTAGGAGGAAAAGTCTGTAAAATTGGCAATTTTAGTGTCTGTGGGACTTTAAAAAGTGGTTATTCAACACGAGGCACAATCCAATTGACATTTTGAAGCATTTTTTCTACATTTGAAAAAACATATTTGTTGATGAAAAATGATGACCTGTCGAACTTTCTCCAGATGATCAGAAATGGTCATTTTTTAATGTTTTCTCTTTTGACTGTAAAAGGCTTTAAATGTGAATTATCACTTTTGGAACTAAAATAAGTGTGTTTAGAGTCATTTATCTGCCAGAAATTGGTCAAAATAGAAGCTTCTGAGTAGGAGGAAAAGTCTGTTAAAATGTCAATTTTGGTCACTGTGGGGCTTTAAAAAGTGGTTATTCAACATGAGGCACAATCCATTTGACATTTTAAATCATACTTTCAACATTTGAAAAAATAATTTTTTTGATGAAAAACGATGACCCCGGACTTGTCGAACTTTCTCCAGATGGTCAGAAATGGTCATTTTTTTATATTTTCTCTTTTGACTGTAAATGACTATTAAATGTGAATTATCACTTTTGGAACTAAAATAAGTGTGTTTACAGTCATTTTTCTGCCAGAAATTTGTTCAAATAGAAGCTTCTGAGTAGGAGGAGAAGTCTTTAAAAATGGCAATTTTGGTCACTGTGGGGCTTTAAAAAGTGGTTTTTCAACATGAGGCACAATCCAATTGACATTTTGAATCATTTTTTCTACATTTGAAAAAACACATTTTTTGATGAAAAACGATGTACCCGGACCTGTCGAACTTTCTCCAGATGATCAGAAATGGTCATTTTTTTATGTTTTCTCTTTTGACTGTAAAAGACTATTAAATGTGAATTGTCACGTTTGGAACAAAAATAAGTGTGTTTAGAGTCATTTACCTGCCAGAAATTGGTTGAAATAGAAGCTTCTGAGTAGGAGGAAAAGTCTGTTAAAATGGCAGTTTTGGTCACTGTGGGGCTTTAAAAAGTGGTTATTCAACATGAGGCACAATCCTTTTGACATTTTGAATCATTTTTTTTAACAGTTGAAAAAAAAAATTTCGATGAAAAACAATGACCCCGGACCTGTCTACCTTTCTCCAGATGATCAGAAATGGTCATTTTTTTATGTTTTCTCTTTTGACTGTAAAAGGCTATTAAATGTGAATTATCACTTTTGGAACGAAAATAAGTGTGTTTAGAGTCATTTATCTGCCAGAAATTGGTCGAAATAGAAGCTTCTGAGTAGGAGGAAAAGTCTGTTAAAATGGCAATTTTGGTCACTGTGGGGCTTTAAAAAGTGGTTATTCAACACGAGGCACAATCCATTTGACATTTTAAATCATACTTTCAACATTTGAAGAAATAATTTTTTTGATGAAAAACGATGACCCCGGACTTGTCGAACTATCACCAGGTGGTCAGAAATTGTCATTTTTTTATATTTTCTCTTTTGACTGTAAATGACTATTAAATGTGAATTATCACTTTTGGAACTACAATAAGTGTGTTTGTTTACAGTCATTTTTCTGCCAGAAATTTGTCTAAATAGAAGCTTCTGAGTAGGAGGAGAAGCCTGTAAAAATGGCAATTTGGTCACTGTGGGGCTTTAAAAAGTGGTTATTCAACATGAGGCACAATCCAATTGACATTTTGAATAATTTTTTCTACATATGAAAAAACACATTTTGGGATGAAAAACGATGTACCCGGACCTGTCGAAATTTCTCCAGATGATCAGAAATGGTCATTTTTTAATGTTTTCTCTTTTGACTGTAAAAGACTATTAAATGTGAATTATCACTTTTAGAACTAAAATAAGTGTGTTTACAGTCAGTTTTCTGCCAGAAATGTGTCCAAATAGAAGCTTCTGAGTAGGAGGAGAAGTCTGTAAAAATGGCAATTTTGGTCACTGTGGGGCTTTAAAAAGTGGTTATTCAACATGAGGCACAATCCAATTGACATTTTGAATATTTTTTTACACATTTGAAAACATCTATTTTTTGATGAAAAACGAACTCGGACCTGTCGAACTTTCTCCAGATGATCAGAAATGGTCAATTTTTAATGTTTTCTCTTTTGACTGTAAAAGACTATTAAATGTGAATTATGACTTTTAGAACTAAAATAAGTGTGTTTAGAGTAATTTATCTGCCAGAAATTGGTCGAAATAGAAGCTTCTGAGTAGGAGGAAAAGTCTGTTAAAATGGCAATTTTGGTCACTGTGGGGCTTTAAAAAGTGGTTATACAACATGAGGCACAATCCAATTGACATTTTCAATAATTTTTTCTACATTTGAAAAAATCTATTTTTTGATGAAAAACGAACTCGGACCTGTCAAACTTTCTCCAGATGATCAGAAATGGTCATTTTTTTATGTTTTCTCTTATGACTGTAAATGACTATTAAATGTGAATTATCACTTTTGGAACTAAAATAATTTTTTTTATAGTCATTTTTCTGCCAGAAATTTGTCAAAATAGAAGCTTCTGAGTAGGAGGAAAAGTCTGAAAATTGGCAATTCTGGTCACTGTTGGGCTTTAAAAAGTGGTTATTCAACATGAGGCACAATCCAATTGACATTTTGAATCATTTTTTCTACATTTGAAAAAACACATTTTTTGATGAAAAATGATGACCTGTCGAACTTTCTCCAGGTGGTCAGAAATGGTCATTTTTTTAATGTTTTCTCTTTTGACTGTAAATGACTATTAAATGTGAATTATCACTTTTGGAACTAGAATAAGAGTTTTCAGAGTCATTTTTCTGCCAGAAGAAGCTTCTGAGTAGGAGGAAAAGTCTGTAAAATTGGCAATTTTGGTGTCTGTGTGGCTTTAAAAAGTGGTTATTCAACATGAGGCACTATCCAATTGACATTTTGAATATTTTTTTCTACATTTGAAAAAATCTATTTTTTGATGAAAAACGATGAACCCGGACCTGTCGAACTTTCTCCAGATGATCAGAAATGGTCATTTTTTAACGTTTTCTCTTTTGACTGTAAAAGACTATTAAATGTGAATTATCACGTTAGGAACAAAAATAAGTGTGTTTAGAGTCATTTATCTGCCAGAAATTGGTTGAAATAGAAGCTTTAGAGTAGGAGGAAAAGTCTGTTAAGATGGCAATTTTGGTCACTGTGGGGCTTTAAAAAGTGGTTATTCAACATGAGGCACAATCCATTTGACATTTTAAATCATACTTTCAACATTTGAAAAAATAATTTTTTTGATGAAAAACGATAACCCCGGACTTGTCGAACTATCTCCAGGTGGTCAGAAATGGTCAATTTTTTATATTTTCTCTTTTGACTGTAAATGACTATTAAATGTGAATTATCACTTATGGAACTACAATAAGTGTGTTTACAGTCATTTTTCTGCCAGAAATTTGTCCAAATAGAAGCTTCTGAGTAGGAGGAGAAGTCTGTAAAAATGGCAATTTTGGTCATTGTGGGGCTTTAAAAAGTGGTTATTCAACATGAGGCACAATCCAATTGACATTTTGAATCATTTTTTCTACATTTGAAAAAACACATTTTTTGATGAAAAACGATGAACCCGGCCGGACCTGTCGAACTTTCTCCAGATGATCAGAAATGGTCATTTTTTAATGCTTTCTCTTTTGACTGTAAAAGACTATTAAATGTGAATTGTCACTTTGGGAACTAAAATAAGTGTGTTTAGAGTCATTTATCTGCCAGAAATTGGTCGAAATAGAAGCTTCTGAGTAGGAGGAAAAGTCTGTAAAAATTGCAATTTTGGTCACTGTAGGGCTTTAAAAGTGGTTATTCAACATGAAGCAAAATCCAATTGACATTTTGAAAAAAAAATTCTTCATTTGACAAAATATATTTTTGGATGAAAAACGATGTACCCGGACCTGTCGAAATTTCTCCAGATGATCAGAAATGGTCATTTTTTTATGTTTTCTCTTTTGACTTGAAAAGACTATTAAATGTGAATTATCACTTTTGGAACTAAAATAAGTGTGTTTAGAGTAATTTACCTGCCAGAAATTCGTCGAAATAGAAGCTTCTGAGTAGGAGGAAAAGTCTGTTAAAATGGCAATTTTGGTCACTGTGGGGCTTTAAAAAGTGGTTATTCAACATGAGGCACAATCCAATTGACATTTTCAAGAATTTTTTCTTCATTTGAAAAAATCTATTTTTTGATGAAAAACGAACTCGGACCTGTCGAACTTTCTCCAGATGATCAGAAATGGTCATTTTTTTATGTTTTCTCTTTTGACTGTAAAAGACTATTAAATGTGAATTATGACTTTTAGAACTAAAATAAGTGTGTTTAGAGTAATTTATCTGCCAGAAATTGGTCGAAATAGAAACTTCTGAGTAGGAGGAAAAGCCTGTAAAAATGGCAATTTTGGTCACTGTAGGGCTTTAAAAGTGGTTATTCAACATGAAGCAAAATCCAATTGACATTTTGAATAATTTTTTCTACATTTGAAAACATCTATTTTTTGATGAAAAACGAACTCGGACCTGTCGAACTTTCTCCAGATGATCAGAAATGGTCAATTTTTTATGTTTTCTCTTTTGACTGTAAAAGACTATTAAATGTGAATTATGACTTTTAGAACTAAAATAAGTGTGTTTAGAGTAATTTATCTGCCAGAAATTGGTCGAAATAGAAACTTCTGAGTAGGAGGAAAAGTCTGTTAAAATGGCAATTTTGGTCACTGTGGGGCTTTAAAAAGTGGTTATACAACATGAGGCACAATCCAATTGACATTTTCAATAATTTTTTCTACATTTGAAAAAATCTATTTTTTGATGAAAAACGAACTCGGACCTGTCGAACTTTCTCCAGATGATCAGAAATGGTCATTTTTTATGTTTTCTCTTATGACTGTAAATGACTATTAAATGTGAATTATCACTTTTGGAACTAAAATTTTTTTTTTTTATAGTCATTTTTCTGCCAGAAATTTGTCAAAATAGAAGCTTCTGAGTAGGAGGAAAAGTCTGTCAAAATTGGCAATTCTGGTCACTGTTGGGCTTTAAAAAGTGGTTATTCAACATGAGGCACAATCCAATTGACATTTTGAATCATTTTTTCTACATTTGAAAAAACACATTTTTTGATGAAAAATGATGACCTGTCGAACTTTCTCCAGGTGGTCAGAAATGGTCATTTTTTTAATGTTTTCTCTTTTGACTGTAAATGACTATTAAATGTGAATTATCACTTTTGGAACTAAAATAAGAGTTTTCAGAGTCATTTTTCTGCCAGAAATTGGTTGAAATAGAAGCTTCTGAGTAGGAGGAAAAGTCTGTAAAATTGGCAATTTTGGTCTCTGTGTGGCTTTAAAAAGTGGTTATTCAACATGAGGCACTATCCAATTGACATTTTGAATATTTTTTTCTACATTTGAAAAAATCTATTTTTTGATGAAAAACGATGAACCCGGACCTGTCGAACTTTCTCCAGATGATCAGAAATGGTCATTTTTTAACGTTTTCTCTTTTGACTGTAAAAGACTATTAAATGTGAATTATCACGTTTGGAACAAAAATAAGTGTGTTTAGAGTCATTTATCTGCCAGAAATTGGTTGAAATAGAAGCTTCTGAGTAGGAGGAAAAGTCTGTTAAAATGGCAATTTTGGTCACTGTGGGGCTTTAAAAAGTGGTTATTCAACATGAGGCACAATCCATTTGACATTTTAAATCATACTTTCAACATTTGAAAAAATAATTTTTTTGATGAAAAACGATGACCCCGGACTTGTCGAACTATCTCCAGGTGGTCAGAAATGGTCATTTTTTTATATTTTCTCTTTTGACTGTAAATGACTATTAAATGTGAATTATCACTTATGGAACTACAATAAGTGTGTTTACAGTCATTTTTCTGCCAGAAATTTGTCCAAATAGAAGCTTCTGAGTAGGAGGAGAAGTCTGTAAAAATGGCAATTTTGGTCATTGTGGGGCTTTAAAAAGTGGTTATTCAACATGAGGCACAATCCAATTGACATTTTGAATCATTTTTTCTACATTTGAAAAAACACATTTTTTGATGAAAAACGATGATCCCGGACCTGTCGAACTCTCTCCAGATGATCAGAAATGGTCATTTTTTTATGTTTTCTCTTTTGACTGTAAAAGACTATTAAATGGGAATTGTCACTTTGGGAACTAAAATAAGTGTGTTTAGAGTAATTTATCTGCCAGAAATTGGTCGAAATAGAAACTTCTGAGTAGGAGGAAAAGCCTGTAAAAATGGCAATTTTGGTCACTGTAGGGCTTTAAAAGTGGTTATTCAACATGAAGCAAAATCCAATTGACATTTTGAATAATTTTTTCTACATTTGAAAAAATCTATTTTTGGATGAAAAACGAACTCGGACCTGTCGAACTTTCTCCAGATGATCAGAAATGGTCATTTTTTAATGTTTTCTCTTTTGACTGTAAAAGACTACTAAATGTGAATTATCACTTTTGGAACTAAAATAAGTGTGTTTAGAGTCATTTATCTGCCAGAAATTGGTCGAAATAGAAGCTTCTGAGTAGGAGGAAAAGTCTGTAAAAATGGCAATTTTGGTCACTGTGGGGCTTTAAAAAGTGGTAATTCAACATGAGGCACAATCCATTTGACATTTTGAATCATTTTTTCAACAGTTGAAAAAATAAATTTTTTGATGAAAAATGATGACCTGTCAAACTTTCTCCAGGTGGTCAGAAATGGTCATTTTTTTAATGTTTTCTCTTTTGACTGTAAATGACTATTAAATGTGAATTATCACTTTTGGAACTAAAATAAGAGTTTTCAGAGTCATTTTTCTGCCAGAAATTGGTTGAAATAGAAGCTTCTGAGTAGGAGGAAAAGTCTGTAAAATTGGCAATTTTGGTGTCTGTGTGGCTTTAAAAAGTGGTTATTCAACATGAGGCACAATCCATTTCACATTTTAAATCATACTTTCAACATTTGAAAAAATAATTTTTTTGATGAAAAACGATGACCCCGGACTTGTCGAACTATCTCCAGGTGGTCAGAAATGGTCATTTTTTTATATTTTCTCTTTTGACTGTAAATGACTATTAAATGTGAATTATCACTTATGGAACTACAATAAGTGTGTTTACAGTCATTTTTCTGCCAGAAATGTGTCCAAATAGAAGCTTCTGAGTAGGAGGAGAAGTCTGTAAAAATGGCAATTTTGGTCACTGTGGGGCTTTAAAAAGTGGTTATTCAACATGAGGCACAATCCAATTGACATTTTGAATAATTTTTTCTTCATTTGAAAAAATCTATTTTTTGATGAAAAACGAACTCGGACCTGTCGAACTTTCTCCAGATGATCAGAAATGGTCATTTTTTAATGTTTTCTGTTTTGACTGTAAAAGACTATTAAATGTGAATTATGACTTTTAGAACTAAAATAAGTGTGTTTAGAGTAATTTATCTGCCAGAAATTGGTCGAAATAGAAACTTCTGAGTAGGAGGAAAAGCCTGTAAAAATGGCAATTTTGGTCACTGTAGGGCTTTAAAAGTGGTTATTCAACATGAAGCAAAATCCAATTGACATTTTGAATAATTTTTTCTACATTTGAAAAAATCTATTTTTGGATGAAAAACGAACTCGGACCTGTCGAACTTTCTCCAGATGATCAGAAATGGTCATTTTTTAATGTTTTCAAGTCAAGTCATTATACTTTTATTCGACACATGTATCATAAAAAGTACAAACATATAATACACACATAATTATAAAACCAGTTCATCATTTACAAAAATACATATAAAGGTTATGTGGAAAAATTGACTTGATGGACATTTTTTAAAAGCTTTGTCCTAATAATCCAGGCACATGATAAAAACTTTGCAACCCCACAGATAATAACCATAGAAGAGGTGTTGGAGGTAAGGATACGCAAAGCTGATTTATAATCCCTAACACCAAGGTTCTTTAGTGCTGGTTTTAACCATTTGTTCCTAGGTAGGATGTATGCCTTACAGGCAAAAAAGAAGTGGCCCAATGATTCTTCGGGATTTGTACAGCCTGGACACTTTATATCCTCTTCCCTCCTTTTATTCCACCTAGACGTGAAAATTTTGAGGGGCAATGTTCCATATCTAAATTTAAGATATAGAATCCTTTCCCGAGGAATCTGAATAAAATCCAAGTACAATTCCAGTTTTAAAGTGCACTTATGGGTCAAAAAGATCTCAGTCAAATTTCCCCAATTTGGGTTCTGTAGCGCCCTGGCCTCTATCCAGTCCCAGTATAATTTTTTCACCACTTGTTTTGGAGGAGGGGATTGGGAGACCCATGCGTCACTTAAACCCACACTGCCTGCAAGATGTTTTAAGACATTTAGCCACTTGATTTTGCCTGAAGTGTTTAGTTTTAACATTTCATCTAACACTAAGGCATAGTTAGCCAATTCGGGGGTCCTCCTCAAACGGACCCAATATAAGAGGGGACGAAGCTGAAGGATGTCCCGGATTGACCTTCTACCCAGATCTAAAAACAAAGGTTTGAGTGGAGTGGAGGTTGGAAGTGATACCAAGTCCCTCATAAACTTGTTCTCCGTTAGGACATGGTCATTGCTGTTTTCTCTTTTGACTGTAAAAGACTACTAAATGTGAATTATCACTTTTGGAACTAAAATAAGTGTGTTTAGAGTCATTTATCTGCCAGAAATTGGTCGAAATAGAAGCTTCTGAGTAGGAGGAAAAGTCTGTAAAAATGGCAATTTTGGTCACTGTGGGGCTTTAAAAAGTGGTAATTCAACATGAGGCACAATCCATTTGACATTTTGAATCATTTTTTCAACAGTTGAAAAAATAAATTTTTTGATAAAAAACGATGACCCCGGACCTGTCGAACTTTCTCCAGATGGTCAGAAATGGTCATTTTTTTATATTTTCTCTTTTGACTGTAAATGACTATTAAATGTGAATGATCACTTTTGGAACTAAAATAAGTGTGTTTACAGTCATTTTTCTGCCAGAAATGTGTCCAAATAGAAGCTTCTGAGTAGGAGGAGAAGTCTGTAAAAATGGGAATTTTGGTCACTGTGGGGCTTTAAAAAGTGGTTATTTAACATGAGGCACAATCCAATTGTCATTTTGAATCATTTTTTCTACATTTGAAAAAACACATTTTTTGATGAAAAACGATGAACCCGGACCTGTCGAACTTTCTCCAGATGATCAGAAATGGTCATTTTTTTATGTTTTCTCTTTTGACTGTAAAATACTATTAAATGTGAATTATCACTTTTGGAACTAATATAAGTGTGTTTAGAGTCATTTATCTGCCAGATATTGGTCAAAATAGAAGCTTCTGAGTAGGAGGAAAAGTCTGTAAAAATGGCAATTTTGGTCACTGTAGGGCTTTAAAAGTGGTTATTCAACATGAAGCAAAATCCAATTGACATTTTGAATGATTTTTTCTTCATTTGAAAAAATCTAGTTTTCTGATGAAAAACGATGAACCCTGACCTGTCGAACTTTCTCCAGATGATCAGAATTGGTCATTTTTTTATGTTTTCTCTTTTGACTGTAAAATACTATTAAATGTGAATTATCACTTTTGGAACTAATATAAGTGTGTTTAGAGTCATTTATCTGCCAGATATTGGTCAAAATAGAAGCTTCTGAGTAGGAGGAAAAGTCTGTAAAAATGGCAATTTTGGTCACTGTTTTGCGAACTCGGACCTGTCGAACTTTCTCCAGATGATCAGAAATGGTCATTTTTTAATGTTTTCAAGTCAAGTCATTATACTTTTATTCGACACATGTATCATAAAAAGTACAAACATATAATACACACATAATTATAAAACCAGTTCATCATTTACAAAAATACATATAAAGGTTATGTGGAAAAATTGACTTGATGGACATTTTTTAAAAGCTTTGTCCTAATAATCCAGGCACATGATAAAAACTTTGCAACCCCACAGATAATAACCATAGAAGAGGTGTTGGAGGTAAGGATACGCAAAGCTGATTTATAATCCCTAACACCAAGGTTCTTTAGTGCTGGTTTTAACCATTTGTTCCTAGGTAGGATGTATGCCTTACAGGCAAAAAAGAAGTGGCCCAATGATTCTTCGGGATTTGTACAGCCTGGACACTTTATATCCTCTTCCCTCCTTTTATTCCACCTAGACGTGAAAATTTTGAGGGGCAATGTTCCATATCTAAATTTAAGATATAGAATCCTTTCCCGAGGAATCTGAATAAAATCCAAGAACAATTCCAGTTTTAAAGTGCACTTATGGGTCAAAAAGATCTCAGTCAAATTTCCCCAATTTGGGTTCTGTAGCGCCCTGGCCTCTATCCAGTCCCAGTATAATTTTTTCACCACTTGTTTTGGAGGAGGGGATTGGGAGACCCATGCGTCACTTAAACCCACACTGGCTGCAAGATGTTTTAAGACATTTAGCCACTTGATTTTGCCTGAAGTGTTTAGTTTTAACATTTCATCTAACACTAAGGCATAGTTAGCCAATTCGGGGGTCCTCCTCAAACGGACCCAATATAAGAGGGGACGAAGCTGAAGGATGTCCCGGATTGACCTTCTACCCAGATCTAAAAACAAAGGTTTGAGTGGAGTGGAGGTTGGAAGTGATACCAAGTCCCTCATAAACTTGTTCTCCGTTAGGACATGGTCATTGCTGTTTTCTCTTTTGACTGTAAAAGACTACTAAATGTGAATTATCACTTTTGGAACTAAAATAAGTGTGTTTAGAGTCATTTATCTGCCAGAAATTGGTCGAAATAGAAGCTTCTGAGTAGGAGGAAAAGTCTGTAAAAATGGCAATTTTGGTCACTGTGGGGCTTTAAAAAGTGGTAATTCAACATGAGGCACAATCCATTTGACATTTTGAATCATTTTTTCAACAGTTGAAAAAATAAATTTTTTGATAAAAAACGATGACCCCGGACCTGTCGAACTTTCTCCAGATGGTCAGAAATGGTCATTTTTTTATATTTTCTCTTTTGACTGTAAATGACTATTAAATGTGAATGATCACTTTTGGAACTAAAATAAGTGTGTTTACAGTCATTTTTCTGCCAGAAATGTGTCCAAATAGAAGCTTCTGAGTAGGAGGAGAAGTCTGTAAAAATGGGAATTTTGGTCACTGTGGGGCTTTAAAAAGTGGTTATTTAACATGAGGCACAATCCAATTGTCATTTTGAATCATTTTTTCTACATTTGAAAAAACACATTTTTTGATGAAAAACGATGAACCCGGACCTGTCGAACTTTCTCCAGATGATCAGAAATGGTCATTTTTTTATGTTTTCTCTTTTGACTGTAAAATACTATTAAATGTGAATTATCACTTTTGGAACTAATATAAGTGTGTTTAGAGTCATTTATCTGCCAGATATTGGTCAAAATAGAAGCTTCTGAGTAGGAGGAAAAGTCTGTAAAAATGGCAATTTTGGTCACTGTAGGGCTTTAAAAGTGGTTATTCAACATGAAGCAAAATCCAATTGACATTTTGAATGATTTTTTCTTCATTTGAAAAAATCTAGTTTTCTGATGAAAAACGATGAACCCTGACCTGTCGAACTTTCTCCAGATGATCAGAATTGGTAATTTTTTAATGTTTTCTTTTTGACTGTAAATGACTATTAAATGCGAATGATCACTTTTGGAACTAAAATAAGAGTTTTCAGAGTCATTTTTCTGCAAGAAATTTGTCAAAATAGAAGCTTCTGAGTAGGAGGAAAAGTCTGTAAAAATGGCAATTTTGGTCACTGTAGGGCTTTAAAAGTGGTTATTCAACATGAAGCAAAATCCAATTGACATTTTGAATAATTTTTTCTACATTTGAAAAAATCTATTTTTGGATGAAAAAAGATGACCTCGGACCTGTCGAACTTTCTCCAGATGGTCAGAAATGGTCATTTTTTAGATATTTTCACTTTTGACTGTGAATGACTATTGAATGTGAATTATCACTTTTGGAACTGAAATAAGTGTGTTTAGAGTCATTTATCTGCCAGAAATTGGTCGAAATAGAAGCTTCTGAGTAGGAGGAAAAGCCTGTTAAAATGGCAATTTTGGTCACTGTGGGGCTTTAAAAAGTGGTTATTCAACATGAGGCAAAATCCATTTGACATTTTGAATCATTTTTTTCAAATGTTGAAAACATTGATTTTTTGATGAAAAACGATGACCCCGGACCTGTCGAACTTTCTCCAGATGGTCAGAAATGGTCATTTTTTAATGTTTTCTCTTTTGACTGTTAATGACTATTACATGTGAATTATCACTTTTGGAACTGAAATAAGTGTGTTTAGAGTCATTGTTCTGCCAGAAATTGGTCGAAATAGAAGCTTCTGAGTAGGAGGAAAAGTCTGTAAAAATGGCAATTTTGGTCACTGTGGGGCTTTAAAAAGTGGTAATTCAACATGAGGCACAATCCATTTGACATTTTGAATCATTTTTTCAACAGTTGAAAAAATAAATTTTTTGATAAAAAACGATGACCCCGGACCTGTCGAACTTTCTCCAGATGGTCAGAAATGGTCATTTTTTTATATTTTCTCTTTTGACTGTAAATGACTATTAAATGTGAATGATCACTTTTGGAACTAAAATAAGTGTGTTTACAGTCATTTTTCTGCCAGAAATGTGTCCAAATAGAAGCTTCTGAGTAGGAGGAGAAGTCTGTAAAAATGGGAATTTTGGTCACTGTGGGGCTTTAAAAAGTGGTTATTTAACATGAGGCACAATCCAATTGTCATTTTGAATCATTTTTTCTACATTTGAAAAAACACATTTTTTGATGAAAAACGATGAACCCGGACCTGTCGAACTTTCTCCAGATGATCAGAAATGGTCATTTTTTTATGTTTTCTCTTTTGACTGTAAAATACTATTAAATGTGAATTATCACTTTTGGAACTAATATAAGTGTGTTTAGAGTCATTTATCTGCCAGATATTGGTCAAAATAGAAGCTTCTGAGTAGGAGGAAAAGTCTGTAAAAATGGCAATTTTGGTCACTGTAGGGCTTTAAAAGTGGTTATTCAACATGAAGCAAAATCCAATTGACATTTTGAATGATTTTTTCTTCATTTGAAAAAATCTAGTTTTCTGATGAAAAACGATGAACCCTGACCTGTCGAACTTTCTCCAGATGATCAGAATTGGTAATTTTTTAATGTTTTCTTTTTGACTGTAAATGACTATTAAATGCGAATGATCACTTTTGGAACTAAAATAAGAGTTTTCAGAGTCATTTTTCTGCAAGAAATTTGTCAAAATAGAAGCTTCTGAGTAGGAGGAAAAGTCTGTAAAAATGGCAATTTTGGTCACTGTAGGGCTTTAAAAGTGGTTATTCAACATGAAGCAAAATCCAATTGACATTTTGAATAATTTTTTCTACATTTGAAAAAATCTATTTTTGGATGAAAAAAGATGACCTCGGACCTGTCGAACTTTCTCCAGATGGTCAGAAATGGTCATTTTTTAGATATTTTCACTTTTGACTGTGAATGACTATTGAATGTGAATTATCACTTTTGGAACTGAAATAAGTGTGTTTAGAGTCATTTATCTGCCAGAAATTGGTCGAAATAGAAGCTTCTGAGTAGGAGGAAAAGCCTGTTAAAATGGCAATTTTGGTCACTGTGGGGCTTTAAAAAGTGGTTATTCAACATGAGGCAAAATCCATTTGACATTTTGAATCATTTTTTTCAAATGTTGAAAACATTGATTTTTTGATGAAAAACGATGACCCCGGACCTGTCGAACTTTCTCCAGATGGTCAGAAATGGTCATTTTTTAATGTTTTCTCTTTTGACTGTTAATGACTATTACATGTGAATTATCACTTTTGGAACTGAAATAAGTGTGTTTAGAGTCATTGTTCTGCCAGAAATTGGTCGAAATAGAAGCTTCTGAGTAGGAGGAGAAGTCTGTAAAAATGGCAATTTTGGTCACTGTGGGGCTTTAAAAAGTGGTAATTCGACATGAGGCACAATCCACTTGACATTTTGAATCATTTTTTCAACAGTTGAAAAAATAAATTTTTTGATGAAAAACGATGACCCCGGACCTGTCGAACTTTCTCCAGATGGTCAGAAATGGTCATTTATTTATCTGTTCTCTTTTGACTGTAAATGTCTATTAAATGTGAATTATCACTTTTGGAACTAAAATAAGTGTGTTTACAGTCATTTTTCTGCCAGAAATTTGTCCAAATAGAAGCTTCTGAGTAGGAGGAGAAGTCTGTAAAAATGGCAATTTTGGTCACTGTGGGGCTTTAAAAAGTGGTTATTCAACATGAGGCACAATCCAGTTGACATTTTGAATCATTGTTTCTACATTTGAAAAAACTAATTTTTTTGATGAAAAACGATGAACCCAGACCTGTCGAACTTTCTCCAGATGATCAGAAATGGTCATTTTTTTATGTTTTCTCTTTTGACTGTAAAAGACTATTAAATGTGAATTATGACTTTTAGAACTAAAATAAGTGTGTTTAGAGTAATTTATCTGCCAGAAATTGGTCGAAATAGAAACTTCTGAGTAGGAGGAAAAGCCTGTAAAAATGGCAATTTTGGTCACTGTAGGGCTTTAAAAGTGGTTATTCAACATGAAGCAAAATCCAATTGACATTTTGAATAATTTTTTCTACATTTGAAAAAATCTATTTTTGGATGAAAAACGAACTCGGAACTGTCGAACTTTCTCCAGATGATCAGAAATGGTCATTTTTTAATGTTTTCTCTTTTGACTGTAAAAGACTACTAAATGTGAATTATCACTTTTGGAACTAAAATAAGTGTTTAGAGTCATTTATCTGCCAGAAATTGGTCGAAATAGAAGCTTCTGAGTAGGAGGAAAAGTCTGTAAAAATGGCAATTTTGGTCACTGTGGGGCTTTAAAAAGTGGTAATTCAACATGAGGCACAATCCATTTGACATTTTGAATCATTTTTTCAACAGTTGAAAAAATAAATTTTTTGATAAAAAACGATGACCCCGGACCTGTCGAACTTTCTCCAGATGGTCAGAAATGGTCATTTTTTTATATTTTCTCTTTTGACTGTAAATGACTATTAAATGTGAATGATCACTTTTGGAACTAAAATAAGTGTCTTTACAGTCATTTTTCTGCCAGAAATGTGTCCAAATAGAAGCTTCTGAGTAGGAGGAGAAGTCTGTAAAAATGGGAATTTTGGTCACGGTGGGGCTTTAAAAAGTGGTTATTTAACATGAGGCACAATCCAATTGTCATTTTGAATCATTTTTTCTACATTTGAAAAAACACATTTTTTGATGAAAAACGATGAACCCGGACCTGTCGAACTTTCTCCAGATGATCAGAAATGGTCATTTTTTTATGTTTTCTCTTTTGACTGTAAAATACTATTAAATGTGAATTATCACTTTTGGAACTAATATAAGTGTGTTTAGAGTCATTTATCTGCCAGAAATTGGTTGAAATAGAAGCTTCTGAGTAGGAGGAAAAGTCTGTTAAATGGCAGTTTTGGTCACTGTGGGGCTTTAAAAGTGGTTATTCAACATGAGGCACAATCCAATTGACATTTTGAATAATTTTTTCAACAGTTGAAAAAATCAATTTTTTGATGAAAAAAGATGACCTCGGACCTGTCGAACTTTCTCCAGATGGTCAGAAATGGTCATTTTTTAAATATTTTCACTTTTGACTGTGAATGACTATTGAATGTGAATTATCACTTTTGGAACTGAAATAAGTGTGTTTAGAGTCATTTATCTGCCAGAAATTGGTCGAAATAGAAGCTTCTGAGTAGGAGGAAAAGTCTGTTAAAATGGCAATTTTGGTCACTGTGGGGCTTTAAAAAGTGGTTATTCAACATGAGGCAAAATCCATTTGACATTTTGAATCATTTTTTTCAAATGTTGAAAAAATAGATTTTTTGATGAAAAACGATGACCCCGGACCTGTCGAACTTTCTCCAGATGGTCAGAAATTGTCATTTTTTAATGTTTTCTCTTTTGACTGTTAATGACTATTAAATGTGAATTATCACTTTTGGAACTGAAATAAGTGTGTTTAGAGTCATTGTTCTGCCAGAAATTGGTCTAAATAGAAGCTTCTGAGTAGGAGGAGAAGTCTGTAAAAATGGCAATTTTGGTCACTGTGGGGCTTTAAAAAGTGGTAATTCGACATGAGGCACAATCCATTTGACATTTTGAATCATTTTTTCAACAGTTGAAAAAATACATTTTTTGATGAAAAACGATGACCCCGGACCTGTCGAACTTTCTCCAGATGGTCAGAAATGGTCATTTATTTATATGTTCTCTTTTGACTGTAAATGTCTATTAAATGTGAATTATCACTTTTGGAACTAAAATAAGTGTGTTTACAGTCATTTTTCTGCCAGAAATTTGTCCAAATAGAAGCTTCTGAGTAGGAGGAGAAGTCTGTAAAAATGGCAATTTTGGTCACTGTGGGGCTTTAAAAAGTGGTTATTCAACATGAGGCACAATCCAGTTGACATTTTGAATCATTGTTTCTACATTTGAAAAAACTAATTTTTTGATGAAAAACGATGAACCCGGACCTGTCGAACTTTCTCCAGATGATCAGAAATTGTCATTTTTTAATGTTTTCTCTTTTGACTGTAAAAGACTATTAAATGTGAATTATGACTTTTAGAACTAAAATAAGTGTGTTTAGAGTAATTTATCTGCCAGAAATTGGTCGAAATAGAAACTTCTGAGTAGGAGGAAAAGCCTGTAAAATGGCAATTTTGGTCACTGTAGGGCTTTAAAAGTGGTTATTCAACATGAAGCAAAATCCAATTGACATTTTGAATAATTTTTTCTACATTTGAAAAAATCTATTTTTGGATGAAAAAAGATGACCTCGGACCTGTCGAACTTTCTCCAGATGGTCAGAAATGGTCATTTTTTAGATATTTTCACTTTTGACTGTGAATGACTATTGAATGTGAATTATCACTTTTGGAACTGAAATAAGTGTGTTTAGAGTCATTTATCTGCCAGAAATTGGTCGAAATAGAAGCTTCTGAGTAGGAGGAAAAGCCTGTTAAAATGGCAATTTTGGTCACTGTGGGGCTTTAAAAAGTGGTTATTCAACATGAGGCAAAATCCATTTGACATTTTGAATCATTTTTTTCAAATGTTGAAAACATTGATTTTTTGATGAAAAACGATGACCCCGGACCTGTCGAACTTTCTCCAGATGGTCAGAAATGGTCATTTTTTAATGTTTTCTCTTTTGACTGTTAATGACTATTACATGTGAATTATCACTTTTGGAACTGAAATAAGTGTGTTTAGAGTCATTGTTCTGCCAGAAATTGGTCGAAATAGAAGCTTCTGAGTAGGAGGAGAAGTCTGTAAAAATGGCAATTTTGGTCACTGTGGGGCTTTAAAAAGTGGTAATTCGACATGAGGCACAATCCACTTGACATTTTGAATCATTTTTTCAACAGTTGAAAAAATAAATTTTTTGATGAAAAACGATGACCCCGGACCTGTCGAACTTTCTCCAGATGGTCAGAAATGGTCATTTATTTATCTGTTCTCTTTTGACTGTAAATGTCTATTAAATGTGAATTATCACTTTTGGAACTAAAATAAGTGTGTTTACAGTCATTTTTCTGCCAGAAATTTGTCCAAATAGAAGCTTCTGAGTAGGAGGAGAAGTCTGTAAAAATGGCAATTTTGGTCACTGTGGGGCTTTAAAAAGTGGTTATTCAACATGAGGCACAATCCAGTTGACATTTTGAATCATTGTTTCTACATTTGAAAAAACTAATTTTTTTGATGAAAAACGATGAACCCAGACCTGTCGAACTTTCTCCAGATGATCAGAAATGGTCATTTTTTTATGTTTTCTCTTTTGACTGTAAAAGACTATTAAATGTGAATTATGACTTTTAGAACTAAAATAAGTGTGTTTAGAGTAATTTATCTGCCAGAAATTGGTCGAAATAGAAACTTCTGAGTAGGAGGAAAAGCCTGTAAAAATGGCAATTTTGGTCACTGTAGGGCTTTAAAAGTGGTTATTCAACATGAAGCAAAATCCAATTGACATTTTGAATAATTTTTTCTACATTTGAAAAAATCTATTTTTGGATGAAAAACGAACTCGGAACTGTCGAACTTTCTCCAGATGATCAGAAATGGTCATTTTTTAATGTTTTCTCTTTTGACTGTAAAAGACTACTAAATGTGAATTATCACTTTTGGAACTAAAATAAGTGTTTAGAGTCATTTATCTGCCAGAAATTGGTCGAAATAGAAGCTTCTGAGTAGGAGGAAAAGTCTGTAAAAATGGCAATTTTGGTCACTGTGGGGCTTTAAAAAGTGGTAATTCAACATGAGGCACAATCCATTTGACATTTTGAATCATTTTTTCAACAGTTGAAAAAATAAATTTTTTGATAAAAAACGATGACCCCGGACCTGTCGAACTTTCTCCAGATGGTCAGAAATGGTCATTTTTTTATATTTTCTCTTTTGACTGTAAATGACTATTAAATGTGAATGATCACTTTTGGAACTAAAATAAGTGTCTTTACAGTCATTTTTCTGCCAGAAATGTGTCCAAATAGAAGCTTCTGAGTAGGAGGAGAAGTCTGTAAAAATGGGAATTTTGGTCACGGTGGGGCTTTAAAAAGTGGTTATTTAACATGAGGCACAATCCAATTGTCATTTTGAATCATTTTTTCTACATTTGAAAAAACACATTTTTTGATGAAAAACGATGAACCCGGACCTGTCGAACTTTCTCCAGATGATCAGAAATGGTCATTTTTTTATGTTTTCTCTTTTGACTGTAAAATACTATTAAATGTGAATTATCACTTTTGGAACTAATATAAGTGTGTTTAGAGTCATTTATCTGCCAGAAATTGGTTGAAATAGAAGCTTCTGAGTAGGAGGAAAAGTCTGTTAAATGGCAGTTTTGGTCACTGTGGGGCTTTAAAAGTGGTTATTCAACATGAGGCACAATCCAATTGACATTTTGAATAATTTTTTCAACAGTTGAAAAAATCAATTTTTTGATGAAAAAAGATGACCTCGGACCTGTCGAACTTTCTCCAGATGGTCAGAAATGGTCATTTTTTAAATATTTTCACTTTTGACTGTGAATGACTATTGAATGTGAATTATCACTTTTGGAACTGAAATAAGTGTGTTTAGAGTCATTTATCTGCCAGAAATTGGTCGAAATAGAAGCTTCTGAGTAGGAGGAAAAGTCTGTTAAAATGGCAATTTTGGTCACTGTGGGGCTTTAAAAAGTGGTTATTCAACATGAGGCAAAATCCATTTGACATTTTGAATCATTTTTTTCAAATGTTGAAAAAATAGATTTTTTGATGAAAAACGATGACCCCGGACCTGTCGAACTTTCTCCAGATGGTCAGAAATTGTCATTTTTTAATGTTTTCTCTTTTGACTGTTAATGACTATTAAATGTGAATTATCACTTTTGGAACTGAAATAAGTGTGTTTAGAGTCATTGTTCTGCCAGAAATTGGTCTAAATAGAAGCTTCTGAGTAGGAGGAGAAGTCTGTAAAAATGGCAATTTTGGTCACTGTGGGGCTTTAAAAAGTGGTAATTCGACATGAGGCACAATCCATTTGACATTTTGAATCATTTTTTCAACAGTTGAAAAAATACATTTTTTGATGAAAAACGATGACCCCGGACCTGTCGAACTTTCTCCAGATGGTCAGAAATGGTCATTTATTTATATGTTCTCTTTTGACTGTAAATGTCTATTAAATGTGAATTATCACTTTTGGAACTAAAATAAGTGTGTTTACAGTCATTTTTCTGCCAGAAATTTGTCCAAATAGAAGCTTCTGAGTAGGAGGAGAAGTCTGTAAAAATGGCAATTTTGGTCACTGTGGGGCTTTAAAAAGTGGTTATTCAACATGAGGCACAATCCAGTTGACATTTTGAATCATTGTTTCTACATTTGAAAAAACTAATTTTTTGATGAAAAACGATGAACCCGGACCTGTCGAACTTTCTCCAGATGATCAGAAATTGTCATTTTTTAATGTTTTCTCTTTTGACTGTAAAAGACTATTAAATGTGAATTATGACTTTTAGAACTAAAATAAGTGTGTTTAGAGTAATTTATCTGCCAGAAATTGGTCGAAATAGAAACTTCTGAGTAGGAGGAAAAGCCTGTAAAATGGCAATTTTGGTCACTGTAGGGCTTTAAAAGTGGTTATTCAACATGAAGCAAAATCCAATTGACATTTTGAATAATTTTTTCTACATTTGAAAAAATCTATTTTTGGATGAAAAACGAACTCGGACCTGTCGAACTTTCTCCAGATGATCAGAAATGGTCATTTTCTGCAAAATCCAATTGACATTTTGAACAATTTTTTCTACATTTGAAAAAATCTATTTTTGGATGAAAAACGAACTCGGACCTGTCGAACTTTCTCCAGATGATCAGAAATGGTCATTTTTTAATGTTTTCTCTTTTGACTATAAGAGACTATTAAATGTGAATTATCACTTTTGGAACTAAAATAAGTGTGTTTAGAGTCATTTATCTGCCAGAAATTGGTTGAAATAGAAGCTTCTGAGTAGGAGGAAAAGTCTGTTAAATGGCAGTTTTGGTCACTGTGGGGCTTTAAAAGTGGTTATTCAACATGAGGCACAATCCAATTGACATTTTGAATAATTTTTTCAACAGTTGAAAAAATCAATTTTTTGATGAAAAAATATGACCCCGGACCTGTCGAACTTTCTCCAGATGATCAGAAATGGTCATTTTTTAATGTTTTCTCTTTTGACTGTAAAAGACTACTAAATGTGAATTATCACTTTTGGAACTAAAATAAGTGTGTTTAGAGTCATTTATCTGCCAGAAATTGGTCGAAATAGAAGCTTCTGAGTAGGAGGAAAAGTCTGTAAAATTGGCAATTCTGGTCACTGTTGGGCTTTAAAAGTGGTTATTCAACATGAAGCAAAATCCAATTGACATTTTGAAAAAAAAATTCTTCATTTGAAAAAATATATTTTTGGATGAAAAACGATGTACCCGGACCTGTCGAAATTTCTCCAGATGATCAGAAATGGTCATTTTTTTATGTTTTCTCTTTTGACTTGAAAAGACTATTAAATGTGAATTATCACTTTTGGAACTAAAATAAGTGTGTTTAGAGTAATTTACCTGCCAGAAATTCGTCGAAATAGAAGCTTCTGAGTAGGAGGAAAAGTCTGTTAAAATGGCAATTTTGGTCACTGTGGGGCTTTAAAAGTGGTTATTCAACATGAAGCAAAATCCAATTGACATTTTGAATAATTTTTTCTTCATTTGAAAAAATCTAGTTTTCTGATGAAAAACGATGAACCCTGACCTGTCGAACTTTCTCCAGATGATCAGAATTGGTAATTTTTTAATGTTTTCTCTTTTGACTGTAAATGACTATTAAATGCGAATGATCACTTTTGGAACTAAAATAAGAGTTTTCAGAGTCATTTTTCTGCCAGAAATTTGTCAAAATAGAAGCTTCTGAGTAGGAGGAAAAGTCTGTAAAAATGGCAATTTTGGTCACTGTGGGGCTTTAAAAAGTGGTAATTCGACATGAGGCACAATCCATTTGACATTTTGAATCATTTTTTCAGCAGTTGAAAAAATACATTTTTTGATGAAAAACGATGACCCCGGACCTGTCGAACTTTCTCCAGATGGTCAGAAATGGTCATTTATTTATATGTTCTCTTTTGACTGTAAATGTCTATTAAATGTGAATTATCACTTTTGGAACTAAAATAAGTGTGTTTACAGTCATTTTTCTGCCAGAAATGTGTCCAAATGGAAGCTTCTGAGTAGGAGGAGAAGTCTGTAAAAATGGCAATTTTGGTCACTGTGGGGCTTTAAAAAGTGGTTATTCAACATGAGGCACAATCCATTTGACATTTTGAATCATTGTTTCTACATTTGAAAAAACTAATTTTTTTGATGAAAACGATGAACCCGGACCTATCGAACTTTCTCCAGATGATCAGAAATGGTCATTTTTTAATGTTTTCTCTTTTGACTATAAGAGACTATTAAATGTGAATTATCACTTTTGGAACTAAAATAAGTGTTTTTAGAGTCATTTATCTGCCAGAAATTGGTTGAAATAGAAGCTGCTGAGTAGGAGGAAAAGTCTGTTAAATGGCAGTTTTGGTCACTGTGGGGCTTTAAAAGTGGTTATTCAACATGAGGTACAATCCAATTGACATTTTGAATAATTTTTTCAACAGTTGAAAAAATCAATTTTTTGATGAAAAAAGATGACCCCGGACCTGTCGAACTTTCTCCAGATGGTCAGAAATGGTCATTTTTTAAATATTTTCACTTTTGACTGTGAATGACTATTGAATGTGAATTATCTCTTTTGGAACTGAAATAAGTGTGTTTAGAGTCATTTATCTGCCAGAAATTGGTCGAAATAGAAGCTTCTGAGTAGGAGGAAAAGTCTGTTAAAATGGCAATTTTGGTCACTGTGGGGCTTTAAAAAGTGGTAATTCGACATGAGGCACAATCCATTTGACATTTTGAATCATTTTTTCAACAGTTGAAAAAATCAATTTTTTGATGAAAAAAGATGACCCCGGACCTGTCGAACTTTCTCCAGATGATCAGAAATGGTCATTTTTTTTACGTTTTCTCTTTTGACTTTAAAAGACTATTAAATGTGAATTATCACTTTTGGAACTAAAATAAGTGTGTTTAGTCATTTTCCTGCCAGAAATTTGTCCAAATAGAAGCTTCTGAGTAGGAGGAGAAGTCTGTAAAAATTGCAATTTTGGTCACTGTGGGGCTTTAAAAAGTGGTTATTCAACATGAGGCACAATCCAATTGACATTTTGAATCATTTTTTCTACATTTGAAAAAACACATTTTTTGATGAAAAACGATGAACCCGGACCTGTCGAACTTTCTCCAGATGATCAGAAATGGTCATTTTTTTATGTTTTCTCTTTTGACTGTAAAAGATTATTAAATGTGAATTATCACTTTGGGAACTAAAATAAGTGTGTTTAGAGTCATTTATCTGCCAGAAATTGGTCGAAATAGAAGCTTCTGAGTAGGAGGAAAAGTCTGTAAAAATTGCAATTTTGGTCACTGTAGGGCCTTAAAAGTGGTTATTCAACATGAAGCAAAATCCAATTGACATTTTGAATTTTTTTTTCTTCATTTGAAAAAAAATATTTTTGGATGAAAAACGAACTCGGACCTGTCGAACTTTCTCCAGATGATCAGAAATGGTCATTTTTTTTACGTTTTCTCTTTTGACTGTAAAAGACTATTAAATGTGAATTATCACTTTTGGAACTAAAATAAGTGTGTTTAGTCATTTTCCTGCCAGAAATTTGTCCAAATAGAAGCTTCTGAGTAGGAGGAGAAGTCTGTAAAAATGGCAATTTTGGTCACTGTGGGGCTTTAAAAAGTGGTTATTCAACATGAGGCACAATCCAATTGACATTTTGAATCATTTTTTCTACATTTGAAAAAAACACATTTTTTGATGAAAAACGATGAACCCGGACCTGTCGAACTTCCTCCAGATGATCAGAAATGGTCATTTTTTTATGTTTTCTCTTTTGACTGTAAAAGATTATTAAATGTGAATTATCACTTTGGGGACTAAAATAAGTGTGTTTAGAGTCATTTATCTGCCAGAAATTGGTCGAAATAGAAGCTTCTGAGTAGGAGGAAAAGTCTGTAAAAATTGCAATTTTGGTCACTGTAGGGCTTTAAAAGTGGTTATTCAACATGAAGCAAAATCCAATTGACATTTTGAAAAAAAAATTCTTCATTTGAAAAAATATATTTTTGGATGAAAAACGATGTACCCGGACCTGTCGAAATTTCTCCAGATGATCAGAAATGGTCATTTTTTTACGTTTTCTCTTTTGACTGTAAAATACTATTAAATGTGAATTATCACTTTTAGAACTAAAATAAGTGTGTTTAGAGTAATTTATCTGCCAGAAATTGGTCGAAATAGAAACTTCTGAGTAGGAGGAAAAGCCTGTAAAAATGGCAATTTTGGTCACTGTAGGGCTTTAAAAGTGGTTATTCAACATGAAGCAAAATCCAATTGACATTTTGAACAATTTTTTCTACATTTGAAAAAATCTATTTTTGGATGAAAAACGAACTCGGACCTGTCGAACTTTCTCCAGATGATCAGAAATGGTCATTTTTTAATGTTTTCTCTTTTGACTGTAAAAGACTACTAAATGTGAATTATCACTTTTGGAACTAAAATAAGTGTGTTTAGAGTCATTTATCTGCCAGAAATTGGTCGAAATAGAAGCTTCTGAGTAGGAGGAAAAGTCTGTAAAATTGGCAATTCTGGTCACTGTTGGGCTTTAAAAAGTGGTTATTCAACATGAGGCACAATCCAATTGACATTTTGAATCATTTTTTCTACATTTGAAAAAACACATTTTTGATGAAAAATGATGACCTGTCAAACTTTCTCCAGGTGGTCAGAAATGGTCATTTTTTTAATGTTTTCTCTTTTGATAGTAAATGACTATTAAATGTGAATTATCACTTTTGGAACTAAAATAAGAGTTTTCAGAGTCATTTTTCTGCTAGAAATTGGTTGAAATAGAAGCTTCTGAGTAGGAGGAAAAGTCTGTAAAATTGGCAATTTTGGTCTCTGTGTGGCTTTAAAAAGTGGTTATTCAACATGAGGCACTATCCAATTGACATTTTGAATATTTTTTTCTACATTTGAAAAAATCTATTTTTTGATGAAAAACGATGAACCCGGACCTGTCGAACTTTCTCCAGATGATCAGAAATGGTCATTTTTTAACGTTTTCTCTTTTGACTGTAAAAGACTATTAAATGTGAATTATCACGTTTGGAACAAAAATAAGTGTGTTTAGAGTCATTTATCTGCCAGAAATTGGTTGAAATAGAAGCTTCTGAGTAGGAGGAAAAGTCTGTTAAAATGGCAATTTTGGTCACTGTGGGGCTTTAAAAAGTGGTTATTCAACATGAGGCACAATCCATTTGACATTTTAAATCATACTTTCAACATTTGAAAAAATAATTTTTTTGATGAAAAACGATGACCCCGGACTTGTCGAACTATCTCCAGGTGGTCAGAAATGGTCATTTTTTTATATTTTCTCTTTTGACTGTAAATGACTATTAAATGTGAATTATCACTTATGGAACTACAATAAGTGTGTTTACAGTCATTTTTCTGCCAGAAATTTGTCCAAATAGAAGCTTCTGAGTAGGAGGAGAAGTCTGTAAAAATGGCAATTTTGGTCACTGTGGGGCTTTAAAAGTGGTTATTCAACATGAGGCACAATCCAATTGACATTTTGAATCATTTTTTCTACATTTGAAAAAACACATTTTTTGATGAAAAACGATGAACCCGGAGCTGTCGAACTTTCTCCAGATGATCAGTAATGGTCATTTTTTTATGTTTTCTCTTTTGACTGTAAAAGACTATTAAATGTGAATTGTCACTTTGGGAACTAAAATTAGTGCGTTTAGAGTCATTTATCTGCCAGAAATTGGTCGAAATAGAAGCTTCTGAGTAGGAGGAAAAGTCTGTAAAAATTGCAATTTTGGTCACTGTAGGGCTTTAAAAGTGGTTATTCAACATGAAGCAAAATCCAATTGACATTTTGGAAAAAAAAATTCTTCATTTGAAAAAATATATTTTTGGATGAAAAACGATGTACCCGGACCTGTCGAAATTTCTCCAGATGATCAGAAATGGTCATTTTTTTATGTTTTCTCTTTTGACTTGAAAAGACTATTAAATGTGAATTATCACTTTTGGAACTAAAATAAGTGTGTTTAGAGTAATTTACCTGCCAGAAATTCGTCGAAATAGAAGCTTCTGAGTAGGAGGAAAAGTCTGTTAAAATGGCAATTTTGGTCACTGTGGGGCTTTAAAAGTGGTTATTCAACATGAAGCAAAATCCAATTGACATTTTGAATAATTTTTTCTTCATTTGAAAAAATCTAGTTTTCTGATGAAAAACGATGAACCCTGACCTGTCGAACTTTCTCCAGATGATCAGAATTGGTAATTTTTTAATGTTTTCTCTTTTGACTGTAAATGACTATTAAATGCGAATGATCACTTTTGGAACTAAAATAAGAGTTTTCAGAGTCATTTTTCTGCCAGAAATGTGTCCAAATAGAAGCTTCTGAGTAGGAGGAGAAGTCTGTAAAAATGGCAATTTTGGTCACTGTGGGGCTTTAAAAAGTGGTTATTCAACATGAGGCACAATCCAGTTGACATTTTGAATCATTTTTTCTACATTTGAAAAAACAAATTTTTTGATGAAAAACGATGAACCCGGACCTGTCGAACTTTCTCCAGATGATCAGAAATGGTCATTTTTTAATGTTTTCTCTTTTGACTGTAAAAGACTATTAAATGTGAATTATTACTTTTGGAACTAAAATAAGTGTGTTTAGAGTCATTTATCTGCCAGACATTGGTCGAAATAGAAGCTTCTGAGTAAGAGGAAAAGTCTGTAAAAATGGCAATTTTGGTCACTGTAGGGCTTTAAAAGTGGTTATTCAACATGAAGCAAAATCCAATTGACATTTTGAATAATTGTTTCTTCATTTGCAAAAATCTATTTTTTGATGAAAAACGATGAACCCGGACCTGTCGAACTTTCTCCAGATGATCAGTAATGGTCATTTTTTTTACGTTTTCTCTTTTGACTGTAAAAGACTATTAAATGTGAATTATCACTTTTGGAACTAAAATAAGTGTGTTTAGTCATTTTCCTGCCAGAAATTTGTCCAAATAGAAGCTTCTGAGTAGGAGGAGAAGTCTGTAAAAATGGCAATTTTGGTCACTGTGGGGCTTTAAAAAGTGGTTATTCAACATGAGGCACAATCCAATTGACATTTTGAATCATTTTTTCTACATTTGAAAAAACATTTTTTGATGAAAAACGATGAACCCGGACCTGTCGAACTTTCTCCAGATGATCAGAAATGTTCATTTTTTTATGTTTTCTCTTTTGACTATAAAAGATTATTAAATGTGAATTATCACTTTGGGAACTAAAATAAGTGTGTTTAGAGTCATTTATCTGCCAGAAATTGGTCGAAATAGAAGCTTCTGAGTAGGAGGAAAAGTCTGTAAAAATTGCAATTTTGGTCACTGTAGGGCTTTAAAAGTGGTTATTCAACATGAAGCAAAATCCAATTGACATTTTGAAAAAAAAAATCTTCATTTGAAAAAATATATTTTTGGATGAAAAACGATGTACCCGGACCTGTCGAAATTTCTCCAGATTATCAGAAATGGTCATTTTTTTATGTTTTCTCTTTTGACTGTAAAATACTATTAAATGTGAATTATCACTTTTGGAACTAAAATAAGTGTGTTTAGAGTAATTTATCTGCCAGAAATTCGTCGAAATAGAAGCTTCTGAGTAGGAGGAAAAGTCTGTTAAAATGGCAATTTTGGTCACTGTGGGGCTTTAAAAAGTGGTTATTCAACATGAGGCACAATCCAATTGACATTTTCAAGAATTTTTTCTTCATTTGAAAACATCTATTTTTTGATGAAAAACGAACTCGGACCTGTCGAACTTTCTCCAGATGATCAGAAATGGTCATTTTTTAATGTTTTCTCTTTTGACTGTAAAAGACTATTAAATGTGAATTATGACTTTTAGAACTAAAATAAGTGTGTTTAGAGTAATTTATCTGCCAGAAATTGGTCGAAATAGAAACTTCTGAGTAGGAGGAAAAGCCTGTAAAAATGGCAATTTTGGTCACTGTAGGGCTTTAAAAGTGGTTATTCACTGTAAATGTCTATTAAATGTGAATTATCACTTTTGGAACTAAAATAAGTGTGTTTACAGTCATTTTTCTGCCAGAAATTTGTCCAAATAGAAGCTTCTGAGTAGGAGGAGAAGTCTGTAAAAATGGCAATTTTGGTCACTGTGGGGCTTTAAAAAGTGGTTATTCAACATGAGGCACAATCCAGTTGACATTTTGAATCATTTTTTCTACATTTGAAAAAACAAATTTTTGATGAAAACTTTCTCCAGATGATCAGAAATGGTCATTTTTTAATGTTTTCTCTTTTGACTGTAAAAGACTATTAAATGTGAATTATCACTTTTGGAACTAAAATAAGTGTGTTTAGAGTCATTTATCTGCCAGAAATTGGTTAAAATAGAAGCTTCTGAGTAGGAGGAAAAGTCTGTTAAATGGCAGTTTTGGTCACTGTGGGGCTTTAAAAGTGGTTATTCAACATGAGGCACAATCCAATTGACATTTTGAATAATTTTTTCAACAGTTGAAAAAATCTATTTTTTGATGAAAAAAGATGACCCCGGACCTGTCGAACTTTCTCCAGATGGTCAGAAATGGTCATTTTTTAATGTTTTCTCTTTTGACTGTTAATGACTATTAAATGTGAATTATCACTTTTGGAACTGAAATAAGTGTGTTTAGAGTCATTGTTCTGCCAGAAATTGGTCTAAATAGAAGCTTCTGAGTAGGAGGAGAAGTCTGTAAAAATGGCAATTTTGGTCACTGTGGGGCTTTAAAAAGTGGTTATTCAACATGAGGCACAATCCATTTGACATTTTGAATCATTGTTTCTACATTTGAAAAAACTAATTTTTTTGATGAAAACGATGAACCCGGACCTATCGAACTTTCTCCAGATGATCAGAAATGGTCATTTTTTAATGTTTTCTCTTTTGACTGTGAATGACTATTAAATGTGAATTATCTCTTTTGGAACTGAAATAAGTGTGTTTAGAGTCATTTATCTGCCAGAAATTGGTCGAAATAGAAGCTTCTGAGTAGGAGGAAAAGTCTGTTAAAATGGCAATTTTGGTCACTGTGGGGCTTTAAAAAGTGGTAATTCGACATGAGGCACAATCCATTTGACATTTTGAATCATTTTTTCAACAGTTGAAAAAATCAATTTTTTGATGAAAAAAGATGACCCCGGACCTGTCGAACTTTCTCCAGATGATCAGAAATGGTCATTTTTTTTACGTTTTCTCTTTTGACTTTAAAAGACTATTAAATGTGAATTATCACTTTTGGAACTAAAATAAGTGTGTTTAGTCATTTTCCTGCCAGAAATTTGTCCAAATAGAAGCTTCTGAGTAGGAGGAGAAGTCTGTAAAAATTGCAATTTTGGTCACTGTGGGGCTTTAAAAAGTGGTTATTCAACATGAGGCACAATCCAATTGACATTTTGAATCATTTTTTCTACATTTGAAAAAACACATTTTTTGATGAAAAACGATGAACCCGGACCTGTCGAACTTTCTCCAGATGATCAGAAATGGTCATTTTTTTATGTTTTCTCTTTTGACTGTAAAAGATTATTAAATGTGAATTATCACTTTGGGAACTAAAATAAGTGTGTTTAGAGTCATTTATCTGCCAGAAATTGGTCGAAATAGAAGCTTCTGAGTAGGAGGAAAAGTCTGTAAAAATTGCAATTTTGGTCACTGTAGGGCCTTAAAAGTGGTTATTCAACATGAAGCAAAATCCAATTGACATTTTGAATTTTTTTTTCTTCATTTGAAAAAAAATATTTTTGGATGAAAAACGAACTCGGACCTGTCGAACTCTCTCCAGATGATCAGAAATGGTCATTTTTTAATGTTTTCTCTTTTGACTGTAAAAGACTACTAAATGTGAATTATCACTTTTGGAACTAAAATAAGTGTGTTTAGAGTCATTTATCTGCCAGAAATTGGTCGAAATAGAAGCTTCTGAGTAGGAGGAAAAGTCTGTAAAAATGGCAATTTTGGTCACTGTGGGGCTTTAAAAAGTGGTTATTCAACATGAAGCAAAATCCAATTGACATTTTGAATAATTGTTTCTTCATTTGAAAAAATCTATTTTTTGATGAAAAACGATGAACCCGGACCTGTCGAACTTTCTCCAGATGATCAGAAATGGTCATTTTTTTTACGTTTTCTCTTTTGACTGTAAAAGACTATTAAATGTGAATTATCACTTTTGGAACTAAAATAAGTGTGTTTAGTCATTTTCCTGCCAGAAATTTGTCCAAATAGAAGCTTCTGAGTAGGAGGAGAAGTCTGTAAAAATGGCAATTTTGGTCACTGTGGGGCTTTAAAAAGTGGTTATTCAACATGAGGCACAATCCAATTGACATTTTGAATCATTTTTTCTACATTTGAAAAAAACACATTTTTTGATGAAAAACGATGAACCCGGACCTGTCGAACTTTCTCCAGATGATCAGAAATGGTCATTTTTTTATGTTTTCTCTTTTGACTGTAAAAGATTATTAAATGTGAATTATCACTTTGGGGACTAAAATAAGTGTGTTTAGAGTCATTTATCTGCCAGAAATTGGTCGAAATAGAAGCTTCTGAGTAGGAGGAAAAGTCTGTAAAAATTGCAATTTTGGTCACTGTAGGGCTTTAAAAGTGGTTATTCAACATGAAGCAAAATCCAATTGACATTTTGAAAAAAAAATTCTTCATTTGAAAAAATTTATTTTTGGATGAAAAACGATGTACCCGGACCTGTCGAAATTTCTCCAGATGATCAGAAATGGTCATTTTTTTACGTTTTCTCTTTTGACTGTAAAATACTATTAAATGTGAATTATCACTTTTAGAACTAAAATAAGTGTGTTTAGAGTAATTTATCTGCCAGAAATTGGTCGAAATAGAAACTTCTGAGTAGGAGGAAAAGCCTGTAAAAATGGCAATTTTGGTCACTGTAGGGCTTTAAAAGTGGTTATTCAACATGAAGCAAAATCCAATTGACATTTTGAACAATTTTTTCTACATTTGAAAAAATCTATTTTTGGATGAAAAACGAACTCGGACCTGTCGAACTTTCTCCAGATGATCAGAAATGGTCATTTTTTAATGTTTTCTCTTTTGACTGTAAAAGACTACTAAATGTGAATTATCACTTTTGGAACTAAAATAAGTGTGTTTAGAGTCATTTATCTGCCAGAAATTGGTCGAAATAGAAGCTTCTGAGTAGGAGGAAAAGTCTGTAAAATTGGCAATTCTGGTCACTGTTGGGCTTTAAAAAGTGGTTATTCAACATGAGGCACAATCCAATTGACATTTTGAATCATTTTTTCTACATTTGAAAAAACACATTTTTGATGAAAAATGATGACCTGTCAAACTTTCTCCAGGTGGTCAGAAATGGTCATTTTTTTAATGTTTTCTCTTTTGATAGTAAATGACTATTAAATGTGAATTATCACTTTTGGAACTAAAATAAGAGTTTTCAGAGTCATTTTTCTGCTAGAAATTGGTTGAAATAGAAGCTTCTGAGTAGGAGGAAAAGTCTGTAAAATTGGCAATTTTGGTCTCTGTGTGGCTTTAAAAAGTGGTTATTCAACATGAGGCACTATCCAATTGACATTTTGAATATTTTTTTCTACATTTGAAAAAATCTATTTTTTGATGAAAAACGATGAACCCGGACCTGTCGAACTTTCTCCAGATGATCAGAAATGGTCATTTTTTAACGTTTTCTCTTTTGACTGTAAAAGACTATTAAATGTGAATTATCACGTTTGGAACAAAAATAAGTGTGTTTAGAGTCATTTATCTGCCAGAAATTGGTTCTGAGTAGGAGGAAAAGTCTGTTAAAATGGCAATTTTGGTCACTGTGGGGCTTTAAAAAGTGGTTATTCAACATGAGGCACAATCCATTTGACATTTTAAATCATACTTTCAACATTTGAAAAAATAATTTTTTTGATGAAAAACGATGACCCCGGACTTGTCGAACTATCTCCAGGTGGTCAGAAATGGTCATTTTTTTATATTTTCTCTTTTGACTGTAAATGACTATTAAATGTGAATTATCACTTATGGAACTACAATAAGTGTGTTTACAGTCATTTTTCTGCCAGAAATTTGTCCAAATAGAAGCTTCTGAGTAGGAGGAGAAGTCTGTAAAAATGGCAATTTTGGTCACTGTGGGGCTTTAAAAGTGGTTATTCAACATGAGGCACAATCCAATTGACATTTTGAATCATTTTTTCTACATTTGAAAAAACACATTTTTTGATGAAAAACGATGAACCCGGAGCTGTCGAACTTTCTCCAGATGATCAGTAATGGTCATTTTTTTATGTTTTCTCTTTTGACTGTAAAAGACTATTAAATGTGAATTGTCACTTTGGGAACTAAAATTAGTGCGTTTAGAGTCATTTATCTGCCAGAAATTGGTCGAAATAGAAGCTTCTGAGTAGGAGGAAAAGTCTGTAAAAATTGCAATTTTGGTCACTGTAGGGCTTTAAAAGTGGTTATTCAACATGAAGCAAAATCCAATTGACATTTTGGAAAAAAAAATTCTTCATTTGAAAAAATATATTTTTGGATGAAAAACGATGTACCCGGACCTGTCGAAATTTCTCCAGATGATCAGAAATGGTCATTTTTTTATGTTTTCTCTTTTGACTTGAAAAGACTATTAAATGTGAATTATCACTTTTGGAACTAAAATAAGTGTGTTTAGAGTAATTTACCTGCCAGAAATTCGTCGAAATAGAAGCTTCTGAGTAGGAGGAAAAGTCTGTTAAAATGGCAATTTTGGTCACTGTGGGGCTTTAAAAGTGGTTATTCAACATGAAGCAAAATCCAATTGACATTTTGAATAATTTTTTCTTCATTTGAAAAAATCTAGTTTTCTGATGAAAAACGATGAACCCTGACCTGTCGAACTTTCTCCAGATGATCAGAATTGGTAATTTTTTAATGTTTTCTCTTTTGACTGTAAATGACTATTAAATGCGAATGATCACTTTTGGAACTAAAATAAGAGTTTTCAGAGTCATTTTTCTGCCAGAAATGTGTCCAAATAGAAGCTTCTGAGTAGGAGGAGAAGTCTGTAAAAATGGCAATTTTGGTCACTGTGGGGCTTTAAAAAGTGGTTATTCAACATGAGGCACAATCCAGTTGACATTTTGAATCATTTTTTCTACATTTGAAAAAACAAATTTTTTGATGAAAAACGATGAACCCGGACCTGTCGAACTTTCTCCAGATGATCAGAAATGGTCATTTTTTAATGTTTTCTCTTTTGACTGTAAAAGACTATTAAATGTGAATTATTACTTTTGGAACTAAAATAAGTGTGTTTAGAGTCATTTATCTGCCAGACATTGGTCGAAATAGAAGCTTCTGAGTAAGAGGAAAAGTCTGTAAAAATGGCAATTTTGGTCACTGTAGGGCTTTAAAAGTGGTTATTCAACATGAAGCAAAATCCAATTGACATTTTGAATAATTGTTTCTTCATTTGAAAAAATCTATTTTTTGATGAAAAACGATGAACCCGGACCTGTCGAACTTTCTCCAGATGATCAGTAATGGTCATTTTTTTTACGTTTTCTCTTTTGACTGTAAAAGACTATTAAATGTGAATTATCACTTTTGGAACTAAAATAAGTGTGTTTAGTCATTTTCCTGCCAGAAATTTGTCCAAATAGAAGCTTCTGAGTAGGAGGAGAAGTCTGTAAAAATGGCAATTTTGGTCACTGTGGGGCTTTAAAAAGTGGTTATTCAACATGAGGCACAATCCAATTGACATTTTGAATCATTTTTTCTACATTTGAAAAAACATTTTTTGATGAAAAACGATGAACCCGGACCTGTCGAACTTTCTCCAGATGATCAGAAATGTTCATTTTTTTATGTTTTCTCTTTTGACTATAAAAGATTATTAAATGTGAATTATCACTTTGGGAACTAAAATAAGTGTGTTTAGAGTCATTTATCTGCCAGAAATTGGTCGAAATAGAAGCTTCTGAGTAGGAGGAAAAGTCTGTAAAAATTGCAATTTTGGTCACTGTAGGGCTTTAAAAGTGGTTATTCAACATGAAGCAAAATCCAATTGACATTTTGAAAAAAAAAATCTTCATTTGAAAAAATATATTTTTGGATGAAAAACGATGTACCCGGACCTGTCGAAATTTCTCCAGATTATCAGAAATGGTCATTTTTTTATGTTTTCTCTTTTGACTGTAAAATACTATTAAATGTGAATTATCACTTTTGGAACTAAAATAAGTGTGTTTAGAGTAATTTATCTGCCAGAAATTCGTCGAAATAGAAGCTTCTGAGTAGGAGGAAAAGTCTGTTAAAATGGCAATTTTGGTCACTGTGGGGCTTTAAAAAGTGGTTATTCAACATGAGGCACAATCCAATTGACATTTTCAAGAATTTTTTCTTCATTTGAAAACATCTATTTTTTGATGAAAAACGAACTCGGACCTGTCGAACTTTCTCCAGATGATCAGAAATGGTCATTTTTTAATGTTTTCTCTTTTGACTGTAAAAGACTATTAAATGTGAATTATGACTTTTAGAACTAAAATAAGTGTGTTTAGAGTAATTTATCTGCCAGAAATTGGTCGAAATAGAAACTTCTGAGTAGGAGGAAAAGCCTGTAAAAATGGCAATTTTGGTCACTGTAGGGCTTTAAAAGTGGTTATTCACTGTAAATGTCTATTAAATGTGAATTATCACTTTTGGAACTAAAATAAGTGTGTTTACAGTCATTTTTCTGCCAGAAATTTGTCCAAATAGAAGCTTCTGAGTAGGAGGAGAAGTCTGTAAAAATGGCAATTTTGGTCACTGTGGGGCTTTAAAAAGTGGTTATTCAACATGAGGCACAATCCAGTTGACATTTTGAATCATTTTTTCTACATTTGAAAAAACAAATTTTTGATGAAAACTTTCTCCAGATGATCAGAAATGGTCATTTTTTAATGTTTTCTCTTTTGACTGTAAAAGACTATTAAATGTGAATTATCACTTTTGGAACTAAAATAAGTGTGTTTAGAGTCATTTATCTGCCAGAAATTGGTTAAAATAGAAGCTTCTGAGTAGGAGGAAAAGTCTGTTAAATGGCAGTTTTGGTCACTGTGGGGCTTTAAAAGTGGTTATTCAACATGAGGCACAATCCAATTGACATTTTGAATAATTTTTTCAACAGTTGAAAAAATCTATTTTTTGATGAAAAAAGATGACCCCGGACCTGTCGAACTTTCTCCAGATGGTCAGAAATGGTCATTTTTTAATGTTTTCTCTTTTGACTGTTAATGACTATTAAATGTGAATTATCACTTTTGGAACTGAAATAAGTGTGTTTAGAGTCATTGTTCTGCCAGAAATTGGTCTAAATAGAAGCTTCTGAGTAGGAGGAGAAGTCTGTAAAAATGGCAATTTTGGTCACTGTGGGGCTTTAAAAAGTGGTAATTCGACATGAGGCACAATCCATTTGACATTTTGAATCATTTTTTCAACAGTTGAAAAAATTCATTTTTTGATGAACAACAACCTGTCGAACTTTCTCCAGATGGTCAGAAATGGTCATTTATTTATATGTTCTCTTTTGACTGTAAATGTCTATTAAATGTGAATTATCACTTTTGGAACTAAAATAAGTGTGTTTACAGTCATTTTTCTGCCAGAAATTTGTCCAAATAGAAGCTTCTGAGTAGGAGGAGAAGTCTGTAAAAATGGCAATTTTGGTCACTGTGGGGCTTTAAAAAGTGGTTATTCAACATGAGGCACAATCCAGTTGACATTTTGAATCATTGTTTCTACATTTGAAAAAACAATTTTTTTTTGATGAAAAACGATGAACCCGGACCTGTCGAACTTTCTCCAGATGATCAGAAATGGTCACTTTTTTAATGTTTTCTCTTTTGACTGTAAAAGACTATTAAATGTGAATTATTACTTTTGGAACTAAAATAAGTGTGTTTAGAGTCATTTATCTGCCAGAAATTGGTCGAAATAGAAGCTTCTGAGTAAGAGGAAAAGTCTGTAAAAATGGCAATTTTGGTCACTGTAGGGCTTTAAAAGTGGTTATTCAACATGAAGCAAAATCCATTTGACATTTTGAATAATTGTTTCTTCATTTGAAAAAATCTATTTTTTAATGAAAAACAATGAACCCGGACCTGTCGAACTTTCTCCAGATGATCAGAAATGGTCATTTTTTTTTACGTTTTCTCTTTTGACTGTAAAAGACTATTAAATGTGAATTATCACTTTTGGAACTAAAATAAGTGTGTTTAGTCATTTTCCTGCCAGAAATTGGTCGAAATAGAAGCTTCTGAGTAGGAGGAAAAGTCTGTAAAAATGGCAATTTTGGTCACTGTGGGGCTTTAAAAAGTGGTTATTCAAAATGAGGCACAATCCAATTGACATTTTGAAAAAAAAAATCAACATTTGAAAAAATAATTTTTTGATGAAAAAAGATGACCCCGGACCTGTCGAACTTTCTCCAGGTGGTCAGAAATGGTCATTTTTTTAATGTTTTCTCTTTTGACTGTAAATGACTATTAAATGTGAATTATCACTTTTGGAACTAAAATAAGAGTTTTCAGAGTCATTTTTCTGCCAGAAATTGGTAGGAATAGAAGGAGTAGGAGGAAAAGTCTGTAAAATTGGCAATTTTGGTGTCTGTGTGGCTTTAAAAAGTGGTTATTCAACATGAGGCACTATCCAATTGACATTTTGAATATTTTTTTCTACATTTGAAAAAATCTATTTTTTCATGAAAAACGATGAACCCGGACCTGTCGAACTTTCTCCAGATGATCAGAAATGGTCATTTTTTAATGTTTTCACTTTTGACTGTGAATGACTATTAAATGTGAATTATCACTTTTGGAACTGAAATAAGTGTGTTTAGAGTCATTTATCTGCCAGAAATTGGTCGAAATAGAAGCTTCTGAGTAGTAGGAAAAGTCTGTTAAAATGGCAATTTTGGTCACTGTGGGGCTTTCAAAAGTGGTTATTCAACATGAGGCAAAATCCATTTGAAATTTTGAATCATTTTTTTCAAATGTTGAAAAAATCGATTTTTTGATGAAAAATGGTGTACCCGGACCTGTCGATTTTTCTCCAGATGATCAGAAATGGTCATTTTTTAATGTTTTCAATTTTGACTGTAAAAGACTATTAAATGTGAATTATCACTTTTGGAACTAAAATAAGTGTGTTTAGAGTCATTTATCTGCCAGAAATTGGTCGAAATAGAAGCTTCTGAGTGGGAGGAAAAGTCTGTTAAAATGGCAATTTTGGTCACTGTGGGGCTTAAGAGTTTTCAGAGTCATTTTTCTGCCAGAAATTGGTAGAAATAGAAGGAGTAGGAGGAAAAGTCTGTAAAATTGGCAATTTTGGTGTCTGTGTGGCTTTAAAAAGTGGTTATTCAACATGATCCAATTGACATTTTGAATATTTTTTTCTACATTTGAAAAAATCTATTTTTTTATGAAAAACGATGAACCCGGACCTGTCGAACTTTCTCCAGATGATCAGAAATGGTCATTTTTTAATGTTTTCACTTTTGACTGTGAATGACTATTAAATGTGAATTATCACTTTTGGAACTGAAATAAGTGTGTTTAGAGTCATTTATCTGCCAGAAATTGGTCGAAATAGAAGCTTCTGAGTAGTAGGAAAAGTCTGTTAAAATGGCAATTTTGGTCACTGTGGGGCTTTCAAAAGTGGTTATTCAACATGAGGCAAAATCCATTTGAAATTTTGAATCATTTTTTTCAAATGTTGAAAAAATCGATTTTTTGATGAAAAATGGTGTACCCGGACCTGTCGATTTTTCTCCAGATGATCAGAAATGGTCATTTTTTAATGTTTTCAATTTTGACTGTAAAAGACTATTAAATGTGAATTATCACTTTTGGAACTAAAATAAGTGTGTTTAGAGTCATTTATCTGCCAGAAATTGGTCGAAATAGAAGCTTCTGAGTGGGAGGAAAAGTCTGTTAAAATGGCAATTTTGGTCACTGTGGGGCTTTAAAAAGTGGTTATTCAACATGAGGCACAATCCTTTTGACATTTTGAATTATTTTTTCACCAGTTGAAAAAAAAAAAATTCGATAACATTTTTTATATGTCGAACTTTCTCCAGATGATCAGAAATGGTCATTTTTTTATGTTTTCTCTTATGACTGTAAATGACTATTAAATGTGAATTATCACTTTTGGAACTAAAATAAGTGTGTTTAGAGTCATTTATCTGCCAGACTTTGGTCGAAATAGAAGCTTCTGAGTAAGAGGAAAAGTCTGTAAAAATGGCAGTTTTGGTCACTGTAGGGCTTTAAAAGTGGTTATTCAACATGAAGCAAAATCCAATTGACATTTTGAATAATTGTTTCTTCATTTGAAAAAATCTATTTTTTGATGAAAAACGATGAACCCGGACCTGTCGAACTTTCTCCAGATGATCAGAAATGGTCATTTTTTTACGTTTTCTCTTTTGACTGTAAAAGACTATTAAATGTGAATTATCACTTTTGGAACTAAAATAAGTGTGTTTAGTCATTTTCCTGCCAGAAATTTGTCCAAATAGAAGCTTCTGAGTAGGAGGAGAAGTCTGTAAAAATGGCAATTTTGGTCACTGTGGGGCTTTAAAAAGTGGTTATTCAACATGAGGCACAATCCAATTGACATTTTGAATAATTTTTTCTGCATTTGAAAAAACACATTTTTTGATGAAAAACGATGAACCCGGACCTGTCGAACTTTCTCCAGATGATCAGAAATGTTCATTGTTTTATGTTTTCTCTTTTGACTGTAAAAGATTATTAAATGTGAATTATCACTTTGGGAACTAAAATAAGTGTTTAGAGTCATTTATCTGCCAGAAATTGGTCGAAATAGAAGCTTCTGAGTAGGAGGAAAAGTCTGTAAAAATTGCAATTTTGGTCACTGTAGGGCTTTAAAAGTGGTTATTCAACATGAAGCAAATTCCAATTGACATTTTGAAAAAATATATTTTTGGATGAAAAACGATGTACCCGGACCTGTCGAAATTTCTCCAGATGATCAGAAATGGTCATTTTTTTATGTTTTCTCTTTTGACTGTAAAATACTATTAAATGTGAATTATCACTTTTGGAACTAAAATAAGTGTGTTTAGAGTAATTTATCTGCCAGAAATTCATTGAAATAGAAGCTTCTGAGTAGATGGAAAAGTCTGTTAAAATGGCAATTTTGGTCACTGTGGGGCTTTAAAAAGTGGTTATTCAACATGAGGCACAATCCAATTGACATTTTCAAGAATTTTTTCTTCATTTGAAAAAATCTATTTTTTGATGAAAAATGAACTCGGACCTGTCGAACTTTCTCCAGATGATCAGAAATGGTCATTTTTTAATGTTTTCTCTTTTGACTGTAAAAGACTATTAAATGTGAATTATGACTTTTAGAACTAAAATAAGTGTGTTTAGAGTATTTATCTGCCAGAAATTGGTCGAAATAGAAGCTTCTGAGTAGGAGGAAAAGTCTGTAAAAATGGCAATTTTGGTCACTGTAGGGCTTTAAAAGTGGTTATTCAACATGAAGCAAAATCCAATTGACATTTTGAATAATTTTTTCTACATTTGAAAAAATCTATTTTTGGATGAAAAACGAACTCGGACCTGTCGAACTTTCTCCAGATGATCAGAAATGGTCATTTTGTAATGTTTTCTCTTTTGACTGTAAAAGACTACTAAATGTGAATTATCACTTTTGGAACTAAAATAAGTGTGTTTAGAGTCATTTATCTGCCAGAAATTGGTCGAAATAGAAGCTTCTGAGTAGGAGGAAAAGTCTGTAAAAATGGCAATTTTGGTCACTGTGGGGCTTTAAAAAGTGGTAATTCAACATGAGGCACAATCCATTTGACATTTTGAATCATTTTTTCAACAGTTGAAAAAATAAATTTTTTGATAAAAAACGATGACCCAGGACCTGTCGAACTTTCTCCAGATGGTCAGAAATGGTCATTTTTTTATATTTTCTCTTTTGACTGTAAATGACTATTAAATGTGAATGATCACTTTTGGAACTAAAATAAGTGTGTTTACAGTCATTTTTCTGCCAGAAATGTGTCCAAATAGAAGCTTCTGAGTAGGAGGAGAAGTCTGTAAAAATGGGAATTTTGGTCACTGTGGGGCTTTAAAAAGTGGTTATTCAACATGAGGCACAATCCATTTGTCATTTTGAATCATTTTTTCTACATTTGAAAAAACACATTTTTTGATGAAAAACGATGAACCCGGACCTGTCGAATTTTCTCCAGATGATCAGAAATGGTCATTTTTTAATGTTTTCTCTTTTGACTGTAAAAGACTACTAAATGTGAATTATCACTTTTGGAACTAAAATAAGTGTGTTTAGAGTCATTTATCTGCCAGAAATTGGTCGAAATAGAAGCTTCTGAGTAGGAGGAAAAGTCTGTAAAAATGGCAATTTTGGTCACTGTGGGGCTTTAAAAAGTGGTTATTCAACATGAAGCAAAATCCAATTGACATTTTGAATAATTGTTTCTTCATTTGAAAAAATCTATTTTTTGATGAAAAACGATGAACCCGGACCTGTCGAACTTTCTCCAGATGATCAGAAATGGTCATTTTTTTTACGTTTTCTCTTTTGACTGTAAAAGACTATTAAATGTGAATTATCACTTTTGGAACTAAAATAAGTGTGTTTAGTCATTTTCCTGGCAGAAATTGGTCGAAATAGAAGCTTCTGAGTAGGAGGAAAAGTCTGTAAAAATGGCAATTTTGGTCACTGTGGGGCTTTAAAAAGTGGTTATTCAACATGAGGCACTATCCAATTGACATTTTGAATATTTTTTTCTACATTTGAAAAAATCTATTTTTTGATGAAAAACGATGAACCCGGACCTGTCGAACTTTCTCCAGATGATCAGAAATGGTCATTTTTTAACGTTTTCTCTTTTGACTGTAAAAGACTATTAAATGTGAATTATCACGTTTGGAACAAAAATAAGTGTGTTTAGAGTCATTTATCTAAAAAACACAGTTGATGGACAGAATGTAGAACAATGTCATACATTCACCCCAGTACAAAGATCTGGGCCTAAATCCATCGTTTTTTTGCACTCCACACCTCCCTGGGTTAGACACTGGCTATATGCAAATCAGCTCTGACCCTGTGCCTCATGGGAACAGTCCAGTCCGAACTACCAAGCCATGTCTTTCCCAGACTGGAATCAAGCATCCAAGGACCGGTTTCTGGCTATCAGCCTTCATCAGCCTGGATAGCTTGACTCCAGTGGTGTGGAGATCCTGGGACTCACGTCTGAGCATACCCAGCACACTCGGGGTGAAAATTGCAAAAAACACAGTTGATGGACAGAATGTAGAACAATGTCATACATTCACCCCAGTACAAAGATCTGGGCCTAAATCCATCGTTTTTTTGCACTCCACACCTCCCTGGGTTAGACACTGGCTATATGCAAATCAGCTCTGACCCTGTGCCTCATGGGAACAGTCCAGTACGAATTACCAAGCCATGTCTTTCCCAGACTGGAATCAAGCATCCAAGGACCGGTTTCTGGCTATCAGCCTTCATCAGCCTGGATAGCTTGACTCCAGTGGTGTGGAGAGCCTGGGACTCACGTCTGAGCATACCCAGCACACTCGGGGTGAAAATTGCAAAAAACACAGTTGATGGACAGAATGTAGAACAATGTCATACATTCACCCCAGTACAAAGATCTGGGCCTAAATCCATCGTTTTTTTGCACTCCACACCTCCCTGGGTTAGACACTGGCTATATTCAAATCAGCTCTGACCCTGTGCCTCATGGGAACAGTCCAGTCCGAACTACCAAGCCATGTCTTTCCCAGACTTGAATCAAGCATCCAAGGATCGGTTTCTGGCTATCAGCCTTCATCAGCCTGGATAGCTTGACTCCAGTGGTGTGGAGAGCCTGGGACTCACGTCTGAGCATACCCAGCACACTCGGGGTGAAAATTGCAAAAAACACAGTTGATGGACAGAATGTAGAACAATGTCATACATTCACCCCAGTACAAAGATCTGGGCCTAAATCCATCGTTTTTTTGCACTCCACACCTCCCTGGGTTAGACACTGGCTATATGCAAATCAGCTCTGACCCTGTGCCTCATGGGAACAGTCCAGGCCGAACTACCAAGCCATGTCTTTCCCAGACTGGAATCAAGCATCCAAGGACCGGTTTCTGGCTATCAGCCTTCATCAGCCTGGATAGCTTGACTCCAGTGGTGTGGAGAGCCTGGGACTCACGTCTGAGCATACCCAGCACAATCGGGGTGAAAATTGCAAAAAACACAGTTGATGGACAGAATGTAGAACAATGTCATACATTCACCCCAGTACAAAGATCTTGGCCTAAATCCATCGTTTTTTTGCACTCCACACCTCACTGGGTTAGACACTGGCTATATGCAAATCAGCTCTGACCCTGTGCCTCATGGGAACAGTCCAGTCCGAACTACCAAGCCATGTCTTTCCCAGACTGGAATCAAGCATCCAAGGACCGGTTTCTGGCTATCAGCCTTTATCAGCCTGGATAGCTTGACTCCAGTGGTGTGGAGAGCCTGGGACTCACGTCTGAGCATACCCAGCACACTCGGGGTGAAAATTGCAAAAAACACAGTTGATGGACAGAATGTAGAACAATGTCATACATTCACCCCAGTACAAAGATCTGGGCCTAAATCCATCGTTTTTTTGCACTCCACACCTCCCTGGGTTAGACACTGGCTATATGCAAATCAGCTCTGACCCTGTGCCTCATGGGAACAGTCCAGTCCGAACTACCAAGCCATGTCTTTCCCAGACTGGAATCAAGCATCCAAGGACCGGTTTCTGGCTATCAGCCTTCATCAGCCTGGATAGCTTGACTCCAGTGGTGTGGAGATCCTGGGACTCACGTCTGAGCATACCCAGCACACTCGGGGTGAAAATTGCAAAAAACACAGTTGATGGACAGAATGTAGAACAATGTCATACATTCACCCCAGTACAAAGATCTGGGCCTAAATCCATCGTTTTGTTGCACTCCACACCTCCCTGGGTTAGACACTGGCTATATGCAAATCAGCTCTGACCCTGTGCCTCATGGGAACAGTCCAGTCCGAACTACCAAGCCATGTCTTTCCCAGACTGGAATCAAGCATCCAAGGACCGGTTTCTGGCTATCAGCCTTCATCAGCCTGGATAGCTTGACTCCAGTGGTGTGGAGAGCCTGGGACTCACGTCTGAGCATACCCAGCACACTCGGGGTGAAAATTGCAAAAAACACAGTTGATGGACAGAATGTAGAACAATGTCATACATTCACCCCAGTACAAAGATCTGGGCCTAAATCCATCGTTTTTTTGCACTCCACACCTCCCTGGGTTAGACACTGGCTATATGCAAATCAGCTCTGACCCTGTGCCTCATTGGAACAGTCCAGTCCGAACTACCAAGCCATGTCTTTCCCAGACTTGAATCAAGCATCCAAGGATCGGTTTCTGGCTATCAGCCTTCATCAACCTGGATAGCTTGACTCCAGTGGTGTGGAGAGCCTGGGACTCACGTCTGAGCATACCCAGCACACTCGGGGTGAAAATTGCAAAAAACACAGTTGATGGACAGAATGTAGAACAATGTCATACATTCACCCCAGTACAAAGATCTGGGCCTAAATCCATCGTTTTTTTGCACTCCACACCTCCCTGGGTTAGACACTGGCTATATGCAAATCAGCTCTGACCCTGTGCCTCATGGGAACAGTCCAGTACGAACTACCAAGCCATGTCTTTCCCAGACTGGAATCAAGCATCCAAGGACCGGTTTCTGGCTATCAGCCTTCATCAGCCTGGATAGCTTGACTCCAGTGGTGTGGAGAGCCTGGGACTCACGTCTGAGCATACCCAGCACACTCGGGGTGAAAATTGCAAAAAACACAGTTGATGGACAGAATGTAGAACAATGTCATACATTCACCCCAGTACAAAGATCTGGGCCTAAATCCATCGTTTTTTTGCACTCCACACCTCCCTGGGTTAGACACTGGCTATATGCAAATCAGCTCTGACCCTGTGCCTCATGGGAACAGTCCAGTCCGAACTACCAAGCCATGTCTTTCCCAGACTGGAATCAAGCATCCAAGGACCGGTTTCTGGCTATCAGCCTTCATCAGCCTGGATAGCTTGACTCCAGTGGTGTGGAGATCCTGGGACTCACGTCTGAGCATACCCAGCACACTCGGGGTGAAAATTGCAAAAAACACAGTTGATGGACAGAATGTAGAACAATGTCATACATTCACCCCAGTACAAAGATCTGGGCCTAAATCCATCGTTTTTTTGCACTCCACACCTCCCTGGGTTAGACACTGGCTATATGCAAATCAGCTCTGACCCTGTGCCTCATGGGAACAGTCCAGTCCGAATTACCAAGCCATGTCTTACCCAGACTGGAATCAAGCATCCAAGGACCGGTTTCTGGCTATCAGCCTTCATCAGCCTGGATAGCTTGACTCCAGTGGTGTGGAGAGCCTGGGACTCACGTCTGAGCATACCCAGCACACTCGGGGTGAAAATTGCAAAAAACACAGTTGATGGACAGAATGTAGAACAATGTCATACATTCACCCCAGTACAAAGATCTGGGCCTAAATCCATCGTTTTTTTGCACTCCACACCTCCCTGGGTTAGACACTGGCTATATGCAAATCAGCTCTGACCCTGTGCCTCAAGAGTCATTTATCTGCCAGAAATTGGTCGAAATAGAAGCTTCTGAGTAGTAGGAAAAGTCTGTTAAAATGGCAATTTTGGTCACTGTGGGGCTTTCAAAAGTGGTTATTCAACATGAGGCAAAATCCATTTGACATTTTGAATCATTTTTTTCAAATGTTGAAAAAATTGATTTTTTGATGAAAAACGATGACCCCGGACCTGTCGAACTTTCTCCAGATGGTCAGAAATTGTCAGTTTTTTAATGTTTTCTCTTTTGACTGTGAATGACTATTAAATGTGAATTATCACTTTTGGAACTGAAATAAGTGTGTTTAGAGTCATTGTTCTGCCAGAAATTGTTCGAAATAGAAGCTTCTGAGTAGGAGGAAAAGTCTGTAAAAATGGCAATTTTGGTCACTGTGTGGCTTTAAAAAGTGGTTATTCAACATGAGGCACAATCCAATTGATATTTTGAATACTTTTTTCAACATTTGAAAACATCTATTTTTTGAAGAAAAATGATGACCCCGCACCTGTCGAACTTTCTCCAGATGGTCAGAAAAGGTCCTTTTTTAATGTTTTCTCTTTTGACTGTAAATGACTATTAAATGTGAATTATCACTTTTGGAACTAAAATAAGAGTTTTCAGAGTCAGTTTTCTGCCAGAGATTTGTCAAAATAGAAGCTTCTGAGTAGGAGGAAAATTCTGTAAAATTGGCAATTTTGGTGTCTGTTGGGCTTTAAAAAGTGGTTATTCAACATGAGGCACAATCCAATTGACATTTTGAATAATTTTTTCTACATTTGAAAAAATCTATTTTTTGATGAAAAACGATGAACCCGGACCTGTCGAACTTTCTCCAGATGATCAGAAATGGTCATTTTTTAATGTTTTCTCTTTTGACTGTAAAAGACTATTAAATGTGAATTGTCACGTTTGGAACAAAAATAAGTGTGTTTAGAGTCATTTATCTGCCAGAAATTGGTTTCTGAGTAGGAGGAAAAGTCTGTTAAAATGGCAATTTTGGTCACCGTGGGGCTTTAAAAAGTGGTTATTCAACATGAGACACAATCCATTTCACATTTTGAATCATTTTTTCAACAGTTAAAAAAATCAATTTTTTGATGAAAAATGATGTACCCGGACCTGTCGATTTTTCTCCAGATGATCAGAAATGGTCATTTTTTAATGTTTTCAATTTTGACTGTAAAATACTATTAAATGTGAATTATCACTTTTGGAACTAAAATAAGTGTGTTTAGAGTCATTTATCTGCCAGAAATTAGTCGAAATAGAAGCTTCTGAGTGGGAGGAAAAGTCTGTTAAAATGGCAATTTTGGTCACTGTGGGGCTTTAAAAAGTGGTTATTCAACATGAGGAACAATCCATTTGACATTTTGAATCATTTTTTCAACACTTGAAAAAATAAATTTTTTGATGAAAAACGATGACCTCGGACCTGTCGAACTTTCTCCAGATGGTCAGAAATAGTCATTTTTTAATGTTTTCTTTTTTGACTGTAAATGAATATTAAATGTGAATTATCATTTTTGGAACAAAAATAAGTGTTTTGATAGTAATTTTTCAGCCAGAAACTGGTTGAAATAGAAGCTTCTGAGTAGGAGGAAAAGTCTTTAAAAATGGCAATTTTGGTCACTGTGGGGATTTAAAAAGTGGTTATTCAACATGAGGCACAATCCTTTTGACATTTTGAATCATGTTTTCACCAGTTGAAAAAAAAAAATTCGATAACATTTTTTATATGTCGAACTTTCTTCAGATGATCAGAAATGGTCATTTTTTTATGTTTTCTCTTATGACTGTAAATGACTATTAAATGTGAATTATCACTTTTGAAACTAAAATAATTTTTTTATAGTCCTTTTTCTGCCAGAAATCTGTCAGAATAGAAGCTTCTGAGTAGGAGGAAAAGTCTGTAAAATTGGCAATTTTGGTCACTGTGGGGCTTTAAAAAGTGGTTATTTAACATGAGGCAAAATCCAATTGACATTTCAAATCATTTTTTCTGCATTTGAAAAAATCTATTTTTTGATGAAAAACGATGAACCCGGACCTCTCGAACTTTCTCCAGATGATCAGAAATGGTCAATTTTTTAATGTTTTCTCTTTTGACTGTAAAAGACTAAAAGACTATTAAATGTGAATTATCACTTTTGGAACTAAAATAAGTGTGTTTAGAGTCATTTATCTGCCAGAAATTGGTCGAAATAGAAGCTTCTGAGTAGGAGGAAAAGTCTATTAAAATGGCAATTTTGGTCACTGTGGGGCTTTAAAAAGTGGTTATTTAACATGAGGCACAATCCAATTGACATTTCAAATCATTTTTTCTACATTTGAAAAAATATATTTTTGATGAAAAACGATGAACCCGGACCTGTCGAACTTTCTTCAGATGATCAGAAATGGTCATTTTTTAATGTTTTCTCTTTTGACTGTAAAAGACTATTAAATGTGAATTATCACTTTTGGAACTAAAATAAGTGTGTTTAGAGTCATTTATCTGCCAGAAATTGGTTGAAATAGAAGCTTCTGGGTAGGAGGAAAAGTCTGTTAAAATTGCCATTTTGGTCACTGTGAGGGTGTTAAAAGTGGTTATTCAACATGAGGCACGATCCAATTGACATTTTAAATCATTTTTGGTACAGGCCAAAAAATCAATTTTCTGATGAAAAACGATGACCCTGGACCTGTTGAACATTCCCAAATTGGTCAATATTGATGAAATTTGAACATTTAATATTTTGACTGTAAATGACTGTTGGATGTGAATTATTACTTTTTCAACTAAAATAAGTGTGTTTAAAGTAATTTCTGTGCCTGAAATTGGTCAAAATATAAGCTTCTGAGTAAGCAAAACCCTGTAAAAATGGCCATTTTGGTCATTGTAAGGGTTTAAAAAGTGGTTATTCAACATGAGGCACGATCCAATTGACATTTTGAATCATTTTTGGTACAATCCAAAAAATTCAATTTTCTGAGGAAAAACGATGACCCTGGACCTGTCGAACGTTACCAAAATGGTCAATATTGATGAAATTTGAACATTTAATATTTTGACTGTAAATGACGGTTAGGTGTGAATTATTACTTTTTCAACCAAAATAAGTGTGTTTAAAGTCATTTCTGTGCCTGAAATTTGTCAAAATTGAAGCTTCTGAGTAAGCAAAACTCTGTAAAAATGGCAATTTTGATCACTGTGAGGGTGTAAAAAGTGGTTATTCATAATGAGGCACGATCCAATTGACATTTTAAATCATTTTTGGTACAGTCCAAAAAATTCATTTTCTGATGAAAAACGATGACCCCGGACCTGTCGAACGTTCCCAAAATGGTCAAGATTGATGAAATTTTAACATTTAATCTTTTAACTGTAAATGACTGTTGGATGTGAATTATTACTTTTTCAACTAAAATAAGTGTGTTTAAAGTAATTTCTGTGCCTGAAATTGGTCAAAATATAAGCTTCTGAGTAAGCAAAACTCAGTAAAAATGGCCATTTTGGTCACTGTGAGGGTTTAAAAAGTGGTTATTCAGCATAAGGCACGATCCAATTGACATTTTGAATCATTTTTGGTACAATCCAAAAAAATCAATTTTCTGAAGAAAAACGATGACCCCGGACCTTTTGAACGTTCCCAAAATGGTCAATATTGATGACATTTTAACATTTAATCTTTTGACTGTAAATGACTGTTGGATGTGAATTAATAATTTGTCAACTAAAATAAATGTGTTTAAAGTAATTTCTTTGCCTGAAATTAGTCAAAATTGAAGCTTCTGGGTTAGCAAAACTCTGTAAAAATGGCCATTTTGGTCACTGTGAGGGTTTAAAAAGAGGTTATTCAAAATGAGGCACGATCCCATTGACATTTTGAATCATTTTTGGTATAATCCAAAAAATGAATTTTCTGATGAAAAACGATGACCCTGGACCTGTTGAACATTCCCAAAATGGTCAAAATTGATGAAATTTTAATATTTAATCATTTGACTGTAAATGACTGTTGGATGTGAATTACTACTTTTTCAACTAAATTAAGTGTGTTTAAAGTAATTTCTGTGCCTGATATTGGTCAAAATGTAAGCTTCTGAGTAAGCAAAACTCTGTAAAAATGGCCATTTTGGTCATTGTGAGGGTTTAAAAAGTGGTTATTCAACATGAGGCACGATCCAATTGACATTTTGAATCATTTTTGCTACAGTCCAAAAAACAATTTTCTGATGATTAGCGATGACCCGGTCCTTTCGAACGTTCCCAAAATGGTCAATATTGATAACACTTTAACATTTAATCTTTTGACTGTAAATGACTGTTGGATGTGAATTATTACTCTTTCAACTAAAATAAGTGTGTTTAAAGTAATTTCTGTGCCTGCAATTGGTCAAAATTGAAGCATCTCAGTAAGCAAAACTCTGTAAAAATGGCCATTTTTGTCACTGTGAGGGTTTAAAAAGTGGTTATTCAACATGAGGCACGATCCAATTGACATTTTAAATTATTTTTGGTACAGTCCAAAAGATCAATTTTTTGATGAAAAACGATGACCCCCGGACCTGTCGAACGTTCCGAAAATGGTCAATATTGATAACATTTTAACATTTAATCTTTTGACTGTAAATAACTGTTGGATGTGAATGATTACTTTTTCAACTAAAATAATTGTGTTTATTGTCATTTCTGTGCCTGAAATTGGTCAAAATTGAAGCTTCTAAGTAAGTATAACTCTGTAAAAATGGCCATTTTGGTCACTGTGAGGGTTTAAAAAGTGGTTATTCAACATGAGGCACGATCCAATTTACATTTTGAATCATTTTTGGTTCAGTCCAAAAAATAAATTTTCATGAAAAACGACGACCCCGGACCTGCTGAACGTTCCCAAAATGGTCAATATTGATGAAATTTTAACATTTAATATTTTGACTGTATATGAGTGTTGGATGTGAATTATTACCCTTTCAACTAAAATAATTGTGTTTAAAGTAATTTCTGTGCATGCAATTGGTCAAAATTGAAGCTTCTGAGTAAGCAAGACTCTAAAAATTGCCATTTTGGTCACTGTGAGGGTTTAAAAAGTGGTTATTCAACATGAGGCACGATCCAATTGACATTTTGAATCATTTTTGGTACAATCCAAAAAATCAATTTTCTCATGAAAAACGATGACCCTGGACCTGTCGAACGTTCCCAAAATGGTCAATATCGATGAAATTTGAACATTTAATATTTTGACTGTAAATGACTGTTGGATGTGAATTATTACTTTTTCAACTAAAATAAGTGTGTTTAAAGTAATTTCTGTGCCTGAAATTGGTCAAAATATAAGCTTCTGAGTAAGCAAAACTCAGTAAAAATGGCCATTTTGGTCACTGTGAGGGTTTAAAAAGTGGTTATTCAGCATAAGGCACGATCCAATTGGCATTTTGAATCATTTTTGGTACAGTCCAAAAAAATCAATTTTCTGAAGAAAAACGATGACCCCGGACCTTTTGAACGTTCCCAAAATGGTCAATATTGATGAAATTTTAACATTTAATCTTTTGACTGTAAATGACTGTTGGATGTGAATTAATAATTTTTCAACTAAAATAAGTGTGTTTAAAGTAATTTCTTTGCGTGAAATTGGTCAAAATTGAAGCTTCTGAGTTAGCAAAACTCTGTAAAAATGGCCATTTTGGTCACTGTGAGGGTTTAAAAAGAGGTTATTCAAAATGAGGCACGACCCCATTGACATTTTGAATCATTTTTGGTATAATCCAAAAAATGAATTTTCTGATGAAAAACGATGACCCTGGACCTGTTGAACATTCCCAAAATGGTCAAAATTGATGAAATTTTAATATTTAATCATTTGACTGTAAATGACTGTTGGATGTGAATTACTACTTTTTCAACTAAATTAAGTGTGTTTAAAGTAATTTCTGTGCCTGATATTGGTCAAAATGTAAGCTTCTGAGTAAGCAAAACTCTGTAAAAATGGCCATTTTGGTCATTGTGAGGGTTTAAAAAGTGGTTATTCAACATGAGGCACGATCCAATTGACATTTTGAATCATTTTTGCTACAGTCCAAAAAACAATTTTCTGATGATTAGCGATGACCCGGTCCTTTCGAACGTTCCCAAAATGGTCAATATTGATAACACTTTAACATTTAATCTTTTGACGTAAATGACTGTTGGATGTGAATTATTACTCTTTCAACTAAAATAAGTGTGTTTAAAGTAATTTCTGTGCCTGCAATTGGTCAAAATTGAAGCATCTCAGTAAGCAAAACTCTGTAAAAATGGCCATTTTTGTCACTGTGAGGGTTTAAAAAGTGGTTATTCAACATGAGGCACGATCCAATTGACATTTTAAATCATTTTTGGTACAGTCCAAAAGATCAATTTTTTGATGAAAAACGATGACCCCCGGACCTGTCGAACGTTCCGAAAATGGTCAATATTGATAACATTTTAACATTTAATCTTTTGACTGTAAATAACTGTTGGATGTGAATGATTACTTTTTCAACTAAAATAATTGTGTTTATTGTCATTTCTGTGCCTGAAATTGGTCAAAATTGAAGCTTCTAAGTAAGTATAACTCTGTAAAAATGGCCATTTTGGTCACTGTGAGGGTTTAAAAAGTGGTTATTCAACATGAGGCACGATCCAATTTACATTTTGAATCATTTTTGGTTCAGTCCAAAAAATAAATTTTCATGAAAAACGACGACCCCGGACCTGCTGAACGTTCCCAAAATGGTCAATATTGATGAAATTTTAACATTTAATATTTTGACTGTATATGAGTGTTGGATGTGAATTATTACCCTTTCAACTAAAATAATTGTGTTTAAAGTAATTTCTGTGCATGCAATTGGTCAAAATTGAAGCTTCTGAGTAAGCAAGACTCTAAAAATTGCCATTTTGGTCACTGTGAGGGTTTAAAAAGTGGTTATTCAACATGAGGCACGATCCAATTGACATTTTGAATCATTTTTGGTACAATCCAAAAAATCAATTTTCTCATGAAAAACGATGACCCTGGACCTGTCGAACGTTCCCAAAATGGTCAATATCGATGAAATTTGAACATTTAATATTTTGACTGTAAATGACTGTTGGATGTGAATTATTACTTTTTCAACTAAAATAAGTGTGTTTAAAGTAATTTCTGTGCCTGAAATTGGTCAAAATATAAGCTTCTGAGTAAGCAAAACTCAGTAAAAATGGCCATTTTGGTCACTGTGAGGGTTTAAAAAGTGGTTATTCAGCATAAGGCACGATCCAATTGGCATTTTGAATCATTTTTGGTACAGTCCAAAAAAATCAATTTTCTGAAGAAAAACGATGACCCCGGACCTTTTGAACGTTCCCAAAATGGTCAATATTGATGAAATTTTAACATTTAATCTTTTGACTGTAAATGACTGTTGGATGTGAATTAATAATTTTTCAACTAAAATAAGTGTGTTTAAAGTAATTTCTTTGCGTGAAATTGGTCAAAATTGAAGCTTCTGAGTTAGCAAAACTCTGTAAAAATGGCCATTTTGGTCACTGTGAGGGTTTAAAAAGAGGTTATTCAAAATGAGGCACGACCCCATTGACATTTTGAATCATTTTTGGTACAATCCAAAAAATGAATTTTCTGATGAAAAACGATGACCCTGGACCTGTTGAACATTCCCAAAATGGTCAAAATTGATGAAATTTTAATATTTAATCTTTTGACTGTAAATGACTGTTGGATGTGAATTAATAATTTTTCAACTAAAATAATTGTGTTTAAAGTAATTTCTGTGCCTGATATTGGTCAAAATGTAAGCTTCTGAGTAAGCAAAACTCTGTAAAAATGGCCATTTTGGTCATTGTGAGGGTTTAAAAAGTGGTTATTCAACATGAGGCACGATCCAGTTGACATTTTGAATCATTTTTGCTACAGTCCAAAAAACAATTTTCTGATGATTAGCGATGACCCGGTCCTTTCGAACGTTCCCAAAATGGTCAATATTGATAACACTTTAACATTTAATCTTTTGACTGTAAATGACTGTTGGATGTGAATTATTACTCTTTCAACTAAAATAAGTGTGTTTAAAGTAATTTCTGTGCCTGCAATTGGTCAAAATTGAAGCATCTCAGTAAGCAAAACTCTGTAAAAATGGCCATTTTGGTCACTGTGAGGGTTTAAAAAGTGGTTATTCAACATAAGGCACGATCCAATTGACATTTTAAATCATTTTTGGTACAGTCCAAAAGATCTATTTTTTGATGAAAAACGATGACCCCCCGGACCTGTCGAACGTTGCGAAAATGGTCAATATTGATAACATTTTAACATTTAATCTTTTGACTGTAAATAACTGTTGGATGTGAATGATTACTTTTTCAACTAAAATAATTGTGTTTATTGTCATTTCTGTGCCTGAAATTGGTCAAAATTGAAGCTTCTAGGGGGCGTGGCTTGGAGGGCGAAGATGGCGGTCGCAGCTTAGAGGAGCTCCCGCCGGCCCAGTCATAATCTGTCCTTTTATCCTGGCCCCCGAGCCCGCTAACTGCCTTACCGGTGTGGAGAGTTTTCCTGGTGGTGTCCGGATCTCTCCGGTGTGCCGACCCACTCCCTCTGCAGTCCCAGTGACCCGAGATTGCCAGCAGCGAGGTGCGGCCTGGAATTCACGGGCGGAGCCGGGACCTCGATTTTCGGGGTCGGACGCCGACGGCCGGTGGTCGGGCCGGTCAGGCGATTCCCCACTCGGAGACAGCAACGCCGGAGCTTGTGGACGCCACTATGGGGCCCTGTGGAGCGGTCTGATTCCTTGAGGCGACTCTGAGACGGCGGGGAGGCGCAGCGGCCTATACGGACCCCGAGCAGCCGGGGCCTCGAGTTTCGCGACCCCGGGCCGGCCCGGGCCCGGATGACGGTGGGTTGCCGAGGCTCACCCCTGGTGTTGGTGGGGCGGTTGCAGCGCCCGAAGACCGCTGGGCACACACAGGAGGAGCACGAAGGGGTAGATTGCAGCTGGGGCCCGGCTGCCCGGTGGCCTGGACTTTGCTCATGAAGTAAGCCCTGAGGCGCGCTTCCCCTGGCCTGGCCCGGGGCCGCTTGGAACCGGCGGCGCGTCGGAGGGAGTCCTTGCTGGATCCTGCTTCGGGCACTTGGGGCATCAGAGTGCGACTGCGGCCTGCCTGGCCCTGGGGACGCCGAGGCCTGGACTTTGGCGACCCCCCGCCGGACAGTATCCTCACTGGCTCCTGGACGAGGGTACAAGCACTGTGCAGCCGGGGCGCTGGAGGGTCGAGCGCCACGTCCGATTTGGAGGGCTGGGACTGATTTCGCAGTGCTGGATGGAGCGGTGGAGTGACGCTGTGTAGTGCCATCCAGTGGAACCTACATACGCGCCTGGAGGTACGCGCCTGCTGCCCTGGTGGGGACCGGGAGTGGTCCGCAGATAGCCCGCGACAAACTGTGAGTGCCCACCCCTTCACCCTCCCTGGAGAGCCTGCTTCTGTGGCGCAGTGCGGAGGATCGTGGCCCGGGGGTGATCTATACTTTTCGGTTTGGGGGCCCGGTGCCTGTCCTACATCTGCTGATCTGAGACCCAAGTGGGGTGTGGGGGAGCCAGGAGGTCCGACGCGACTGGGCGTCCTGGTGAACTGAGACTACACTGTACGTGCCCTGGCTCATAGGCCCTGGTGGAGGTCCGGACCTAGCACTTGGAGGCCCTGAACAAGTAAGGAGACTGCCTTATTCAGCACGTCTGGTGGGGACGATTGTTTTCCACTGGGCCTTACCGCCCGGAACTTGGCTGCGGCACACGTTATCTGGGGGTGCTCGCTGGAGACGGCGTCCAGGCTTCGACAGTGTCTTCTTGGTCCCCCGAGTGGACTCTGCTGTTAGATTGCTGTTTGGGAAGGCCGCACCGCAGGTGCAGGGCGGACCTTTCAATTATCGCTCACCATGACGAGAGGTGGGGGCGGCACTGGTTCCTCCAAACAAGGAACGATTGATAAATTCACTGGACCCAGTGGGGGATCCGGGGCCTCTGGGGGCAGCCAGGGCACGGGTCCTGATAATGCGGCCTTGATGGCCGCCATAACTCAATCCAGGGACATGCTTGATGCCAAAATAGGTGCGGTTGGAGCTGATGTCATGCTGCTGCGCCAAGACCTCCGCAACGCTGTTGCTCGCATCACAGAAACGGAAACTCGGATCACAGGGGTGGAAGATGATGTAGTGGCCCTAAAAAAGAAGGTGGAAGACATGGCCAAGATCCAAAAGGGGCTGGCACTACGCGTCGAGGATGCGGAAGGGCGTGCGCGCCGAAATAATCTGCGATTCGTGGGCTTTCCAGAGGATTGTGAGAAGGGGTCCATGGATGCGTTCCTGACGCACTGGCTGGAGAGTTGGCTTCCCCCGGACGTCCTGTCGCGTTGCTTTGTAGTGGAGCGCGCCCACAGGGCCCTGATGCAGAAACCACCGGTGGGAGAGCGGCCACGTCCGGTCATCGCTAAAATCCTCAACTTCCACGACAGAGACACTATACTTCGTGAAGCGAGGGCCAAGGAAGATCTGTTGTTCGAGGGCCTCAGGATTATGATTTTCCCGGACTATACTCGGCTGGTGCAGCAGCAACGTCGATCCTTCCAAGATGCGAAGGCCAAATTGCGGGGTCTGAAAATCCAATATTCGCTGTTGTACCCGGCTCGTCTTCGAGTTGTCTTCCACTCCAAGACCCACTATTTTGACACCCCGGAGGCAGTGTTTAGCTGGACTGATGAGACGGTCAGGATCCGACCGAATGCCCAGCCGGGCTTGAACCCTGGAGCTTTGCGTGGGTCGTCGCAGGAGAGGGGCGAATCTTCCAACAAGGGCAAAAGACACAGGAAGTCTCGTTCACGGCGACGCTCCCGATCCGGGGGCGGCCCGTTGGATGGTGCACAGTCTGACACTACGCAATCCGAGTCTGGGACCTGTCACCTGAGGGCAGTGAAGCCCCTTTCTTGCTTCCCAAGCGACACTTCGTCACTGGTCTATGCTAGTGGCCCTGAGTGGTTGCCTCACTGATCAATTACCTGGCGCCTGGGGTGGTGAGATCTGGGACATGGCTTGGCACGGGAGGGGCGTTATGAGTGTTGTTGGGCTATCCCACGCCGTTTCAGTGGTAGGTCACATGTGGTTCAATAGGGCTCGGGGTACTGACCCATGGGCGGCCTAGTCCTCTCACGTTCGAGGGGGGGCCCTAAGGGGAGGTACTGTTAGTTGGGGAGAGTAGTGGGATCCATTGGTATGGGTGGCTTTAGGCGCTCTGTTTTGGGCCTGGAGCTCCCCATGCCGCGACAGATACTTCAAAGTTCCGTGAGGTATAGGGGTGGGGGTGGGGGGAAAGGCGGAGGTTGGGTAGTTGGGGGGGTTGTGTTGGTGGGCAGGGGAGGGGGGGGATGGGGTGATGGGATGGGGATGCACGTGATTTTTGCTGCCAAGATGTCAGTGGTACGGGGAGCTTGGACTGGGTCCTGGGACCTTCAGAGACTTTTCTATCGAGACTATGGGTGATTCCCCGGAGACGGCGCCTACTAGTGGCTCCATGCGAATCCTTAGTTGGAATGTCAGGGGAATGCTGGACAAAATTAAGAGAGGGGCAGTGCTGCGCTGGGGTAAGAGGGATTCAGCTGATGTCATGATGTTGCAGGAGACGCATATGTTGGGAACGAAGGTTCTAAGCTTACAACGGTTTGGATATACCCAGGTATTTCATGCAGGTTTTGCCAGGGGGTCAAGGGGAGTAGCCATCCTTATTCATAGACGACTGTCTTATACTCACGAACGCCATTGGATCGACCCCCAGGGTCGTTATGTGTTTGTTAAGGGCATGATTGGTATGGAACCTGTGGTGTTTGGTAGTGTATATGCTCCCCCACCTCTGCAATGGGCTCTGGCGGAGCGCCTGTTTGAATTGTGGGCTGAGATTCCGGACTGCTTGGCTGTGATAGGTGGCGACTGGAATGATGTGATGGATGTGGGTCTGGACAGGCAGAGAATGCAAGGGGCCGCAGTGGCAACCTCCCCTACACGTCTGAGGGCAATGGTGGATGGGTTGGGCTGGGTGGACGCTTGGAGACATTTGCATGTCAGGACGCGTGAATACACGTATGTGTCAGCAGTACATGGCTCCTTCTCCCGGCTAGACTGTGTGTTTGTGCCAGGGGCCTTCCTCGATAGGGTGAAGCAGGCCGCGACACAACCTCGAGGGCTGTCGGACCACTCCCCGGTCATGGTGCGGATCGAGCTGCGCAAGTCACGCCGGCCGTTTCGGTGGCGGATGTCTTCGTGGCATCTCCAACAGCCAGAGTATACGACATGCCTGCGGGGTGCGATAGCCCAATACTGGCAGGAGAATTTGACTGAGGGTGTGGATAGTGTGACGGTCTGGGAGGCCATGAAACCAGTGCTGAGAGGCGTGGACATCGCCTGGTGTGCTGCCGCCCGTCGAAAGCGCCGGGAAGTCACAGTGGCAGCTGCAGCTAAGGTGAGAGCATTGGAGGATCGGTGTAGGGAAGACAATGGCGATGTCGCGTTAAGACTGCTCTTGCAGGCACAGCAATCCTATGCCTCGGTCCTACTAGACGAGGCTCGACAAGCCTGGCTAGCCACAAGGAGCAGGGTCTACCAGTGGGGCGACAAGTCCTGCACCATGCTCCACCGGTTGTGTCAACAAACTCTGCAACCGATCACTCTACCGGGTCTCACGGACGGGGAGGGGATTGCCATAACAGATCCTGCTGCCCTTGCGGCGAGTTTTGCTGCCTACTATGCGGTACAATACGCCCCACGGGACAGTCTCCCGCCGGAGGCAATTGACAAATTCATAGCTGACCTTCCCCCCCCGGGCGATATCGGATGAGGCCAGGACGGCTCTGGACCTTCCCCTGACTGCGGAGGAACTGGGCGATGCACTGGGACAACTCAACGCTGGTAAGGCGCCCGGACCGAGTGGCTTTCCCAGTGAATTCTACAAGAAATTTCACTTGCAGCTAGGACCGCACTATCGACGGGCGTTGGAAGCAGCGCGGGAATGTGGTAGCTTGCCGGTGGACTGGCGTCAGGCTGAGATTGTGGTATTCCAGAAACCGGGCAGGTCTCCCGATAGGCACGAGTCGTATCGCCCAATATCTCTAATCAATTTTGAAGCCAAATTGTTGGCTAAAGCGTTAGCGAATCATCTCCTCCCGTATATAGTGGATTTGGTCCACCCAGATCAGGCGGGCTTTATGCCAGGCAGAGCGACAAGGCACAATATCAGACGTGCGCAGGTGGCGGTGGATGCGATGGGGGCGATAGAAGAGCAGGCGGCGCTCCTGCTCGCGGACATCGACAGAGCGTTTGACTCTGTCAGCTGGACTTACCTTTTTGCTTTATTGCCGCGCCTCAATCTGGGTCCGGTTTTTGTTACATACGTCAAACTGCTATACACGGACATCACCGCCTCGGTACGTGTTTCAGGAGCCATATCGGAGAGGTTTCCGGTTGCTAGGGGGACCCGGCAGGGGTGCCCCCTGTCCCCGTATCTCTTTGCGTTGGTCATGGAGCCACTAGCTGCATGGGTGCGCATCGATGCGCAGCTTCGTGGCTTTGTATGGGGGGCGGGATTCTCAGATAGGATCGCGCTCTATGCGGATGACGTCCTTTTCTTTTTAACAGACCTTGATCGTTCGGGCCCTCGAATTTTGGAGATACTGCGCATTTTTGGTGACTTCTCGGGACTCTACCTCAACCCGCGAAAGTCGACTCTCTGGGTGCTAGGGGGACGGTCCGAGGCGTCTTCTTGGGCGTCGGATCTGCAAGTAGCGATTGGTGGACTGAAATATCTGGGAGTCTTCCTGTCGGAGTCGGCTGCCATTGCATGGGAGCGTAACATACAGCCGGTATGGGACAAGGTCCAATCAGACGTCAAAACATGGTCGCGCATGCCCCTTAATATCTATGGCTGGTCTGCAATTTTCAAGATGGTGGCCCTTCCTAGACTACTATACCAACTGCAAAACCATCCACACAGGGTGGACCCGCAGTGGTTCCGTCGTGTGAATTCATTGCTGGGCCGTTTTTTATGGGCTGGGGGTGCTTCCAGAGTGGCACTGCGGACTTGTTTTTTGTCCACATACTGTGGGGGTCTCGCAACGTCTGACATCTTGTCCTACTACCAAGCCTCCCATTTGTTGGTTTTAAATGAGTGGTGGTACGGTGGACATAGCGATCCGGCGTACGCCCTGGAACATTTTCTGATGGGGGATGCCACGCTTCATACCCTCTTGTATTCGGCCGGGCAGCGGAAGAAACTACCGCGGGCTACTCAAGTAGTCTTCCTGATTTGGAGACAAGCACTGCGTCGCATGGGCTGGTGGGGACGGCTGACGGCCGAAACTCCACTTTGGAATAACGGACAGCTCCCTGCGCTGGCCTCGCTGCAAGGGTTTGGTGGCTGGGACTCCATAGGGATCTCGTCCCTTGGCCATGTCCTTACCGGAACCACCCTCAAATCCTTCCAGGCACTCAGCACTGAATTTGACATGCCTAAGACCCAATTTTTCAAATATCTACAGTTTCGACATGCTCTAGCGCCGAGTCTGGTAGGGCTGGACCGGCTCCCGGAGTTTAGCCCCGTGGAAGCTAAGCTTTTCATGGGAGACCTGGGGGATAAAAAAGTCTCCAAAATTTACCAGACGCTGGTCACTCACTGCTCCTCTTCCCTTATGTCGTTGAAGGCCTCCTGGGAGGTGGATGTCGGTCCGTTAGATGAGGATGACTGGCGGGAGGCACTAGAGTCCCCCCGAGGTGCGGCAATTGCAGTGAGATTACGGTTCATACAATATAAGTATCTGCATCGGGCCTATTACACCAGAGAGAGACTGTGGAAGGCGGGCCTTATTGCTTCCCCAGACTGCCTGCGCTGCGGGACTGAGAGAGGCACATTGGTGCATACTGTATGGTCGTGTGTGGGCCTGGTTCGGTTCTGGAATGGAGTGTGGGACTGCTTATCGGAGGTGCTGGGGTGGGATCTTCCCCGTACACCCAGATTGGGTCTTCTTCATATCCTGGATCAAGTGGGTGGTAACATCTATAAGCGTCATCTCCTTCTGCTGGGCCTCGTCGTGGCCAAAAGGGATCTGGCGAGAGCCTGGAAGAGTGATCGTGCTCCCCCGCTTGGCGCCTGGAGGGCGGGCTTAGACTTCCTCATGGGGTTGGAATTGCCAGTGTTTGAGGCCAGGGGCTGCCCTCGGAAACATTATAAGATCTGGAAGCGGTGGGCAGACTACAGAGACCTGCCCTTGGAACCTCCCATTGACATGGATGATGGACTGTCTACTGATAGAGACCTCGGGGCCTAGGTGGCTCCATGACTCCTGTTTTTGCTTCAATGTATATAATGCAGCTGATTGTGATCACGTGCATCGGGTTAGGGCGGGATAAGGGGTGGGTAGTGGGGACTATTAAGGTTGTTGGGGGGGACGGAAGAGTGGGTGGGGCCAGTTAAACGTTTAAGCTATGCATATACTCTATTGTATGTTGACCACTGACGTGTTCTCCTGATGTTGGAGGACTGTACATATAATCTGCTTAAACTCCTAATAAACACGGTTGTGAAAAAAAAATTGAAGCTTCTAAGTAAGTATAACTCTGTAAAAATGGCCATTTTGGTCACTGTGAGGGTTTAAAAAGTGGTTATTCAACATGAGGCACGATCCAATTTACATTTTGAATCATTTTTGGTTCAGTCCAAAAAATAACTTTTCATGAAAAACGACGACCCCGGACCTGCTGAACGTTCCCAAAATGGTCAATATTGATGAAATTTTAACATTTAATCTTTTGACTGTATATGAGTGTTGGATGTGAATTATTACTCTTTCAACTAAAATAAGTGTGTTTAAAGTAATTTCTGTGCATGCAATTGGTCAAAATTGAAGCTTCTGAGTAAGCAAGACTCTAAAAATTGCCATTTTGGTCACTGTGAGGGTTTAAAAAGTGGTTATTCAACATGAGGCACGATCCAATTGACATTTTGAATCATTTTTGGTACAATCCAAAAAATAAATTTTCTCATGAAAAACGATGACCCTGGACCTGTCGAACGTTCCCAAAATGGTCAATATCGATGAAATTTGAACATTTAATATTTTGACTGTAAATGACTGTTGGATGTGAATTATTACTTTTTCAACTAAAATAAGTGTGTTTAAAGTAATTTCTGTGCCTGAAATTGGTCAAAATATAAGCTTCTGAGTAAGCAAAACCCTGTAAAAATGGCCATTTTGGTCACTGTGAGGGTTTAAAAAGTGGTTATTCAACATGAGGCACGACCCAATTGACATTTTGAATCATTTTTGGTACAGTCCAAAAAAATCAATTTTCTGATGAAAAACGATGACCCAGACCTTTCGAACGTTCCCAAAATGGTCAATATTGATGAAATTTTAACATTTAATCTTTTGACTGTAAATGACTGTTGGATGTGAATTAATAATTTTTCAACTAAAATAATTGTGTTTAAAGTAATTTCTTTGCCTGAAATTGGTCAAAATTGAAGCTTCTGAGTAAGCAAAACTCTGTAAAAATGGCCATTTTGGTCACTGTGAGGGTTTAAAAGTGGTTATTCAACATGAGGCACGACCCAATTGACATTTTGAATCATTTTTGGTACAATCCAAAAAAATCAATTTTCTGATGAAAAAACGATGACCCCCGGACCTGTCGAACGTTCCCAAAATGGTCAATATTGATAACATTTTAACATTTAATCTTTTAACTGTAAATGACTGTTGGATGTGAATTATTGCATTTTCAACTAAAATATGTGTGTTTAAAGTAATTTCTGTGCCTGAAATTGGTCAAAATATAAGCTTCTGAGTAAGCAAAACTCTGTAAAAATTGCCATTTTGGTCAATGTGAGGGTTTAAAAAGTGGTTATTCAACATGAGGCACGATCCAATTGACATTTTGAATCATTTTTGGTACAATCCAAATAATCAATTTTCTCATGAAAAACGATGACCCTGGACCTGTCGAACGTTCCCAAAATGGTCAATATCGATGAAATTTGAACATTTAATATTTTGACTGTAAATGACTGTTGGATGTGAATTATTACTTTTTCAACTAAAATAAGTGTGTTTAAAGTAATTTCTGTGCCTGAAATTGGTCAAAATATAAGCTTCTGAGTAAGCAAAACCCTGTAAAAATGGCCATTTTGGTCACTGTGAGGGTTTAAAAAGTGGTTATTCAACATGAGGCACGACCCAATTGACATTTTGAATCATTTTTGGTACAGTCCAAAAAAATCAATTTTCTGATGAAAAACGATGACCCAGACCTTTCGAACGTTCCCAAAATGGTCAATATTTTTTTTTTTTTTTTTTTTTTTTTTTTTGTGTCCTCATTAGCCATAAAGTCGATCCAACTATGCTCTTAGCCTCTCAGACACGAGGACCGTCCCCCCCATAGCACCAAGGAGCCCAATGCTGAGCCCCAGGTGCCCAGAGAGCCGGCCCCCATGCTTCCAGCAGAGCTTGAATAGACGTACTCCCTTCAGACCAGTTCGGCCAGATGTCCTGTTGCTGTACGATACCACCCTTTTGGACAGAGAGATTTTAGGCCTAATCATCGGACCCGGGGAAAAAAAAAAAAAAAAAAAAAACCCCGGGTAGGCTAACTATCCCTCCTCCAATCGATCAAAAGGTGCCAAAATGTAAGAGATCGAGGGCTGCATGTTCTCATTAAGTCCATCTTTGAGGTTGCGTATAATAAAGACAGCCACTCTGCATGCGTTGGGGGATTTATGTTAATCCAGTTTTTACAGATCTCTCTTCTAGCCAGTAAGATGGCATAAAACAGAAAATCTCTCTCTGATCCCTTGATGTTATGATTTAATCCGAAGATGACCAAAGACCATGACCACGGGATAGTGACACTAAGAATAGATTCGAGTGTTGTTCTAACTTCATGCCAAAAGGTGGCAATACTCGGACAGTCACAGAACATATGCAGGTCTGACGCTGCCGGTAAGGAACATTTACTACAGCACTTCCCTGTTTGGAATTTCGACAACCGTTTAGGAGAGTAATATGCTCTATGAAGTGTGAAGAAATGATTGCGCCTCAGCCATGCTGGCTTGACGATTTTATAGAGGAGGATAAAAGATTCCTCCCAAATATCTCCCCTATCTGGTTCTCCCTCAGCACCCCAAAGTTTTTCCGGGAGGTTAAAGTCTCGCTCTCCATCCTCTATAATATGCCAATAGAAGAGCGCAACTTCTTTTTTCCCCGCCGGTCTATCCACTAGGATATTCTCGAGAGGGCTTTCCTGTCCCATCATTCCTTTCTTCTTAATTTGAGTTCGAATCCAACTTCCTATTTGTAGATATACTATCCAGGAGAGTGGTGATGTTACTTTAAGCTTGAAGATATCCCAGCCCAAGATTGTTCCTTCCATCAGCAGATCCCCCCACTTTGTGATCCCTGCGTCCAGCAGGATTCTTTTGACTGTGTTGGCTTCCTGTGGTGCTAGTCCAGGTAGGTCCCAAATTGGGGCGTGTTCGGATAAGTGTCCTATCCCGATCTTAGATTTTATTTGGAACCATTCTTTTAAGCTACTCAATAGTGTCTTTAGTCTAATTTTTTTTAAAAACTTCTGGTGGCCGAACTTGAAGAGAAAACCATTCACTGGAAGGTCCGAACCCAATAACATTGCCTTGTACATAAGCCCATTTGCATTTTCCCAGGGGAGCTTAAGTAACATCCTAGAGTGGGTCAGATGAAATGCCCAGGCATAATATTCTAGGTCTGGCAAAGCGAGCCCCCCTTTTTCTCTTCTCCTTCTCAGCTTTTTCCAAGCTAATCTGCTGGATTTATATCCCCAAATGAATGAGTTAATGTTTTGCTGGCATTTTGCAAGCTGCTTGGTGTCAAAAATTAATGGAATGGAATTAAAAATAAAAGTGAATTTCGGGAGAATACTCATTTTTATCAGGCTAGTTCTCCCATAAATGTTGAGCTGGAGAAAAGACCAGGCTTTCATAAGAATTTGGGATTCTCGGGAAATACGGGCTAAGTTGTTTTGAGCCAAGTGATCCAGATCTTTAGTTATTGTGATGCCAAGGTACCTCATTGAGGATTTTGTCGGAAGTTGAGAATTGTGAATGTTCCAGACCATAATTTCGGTTTTTCCTGCGTTGATTTCGTAACCAGAGAATTTCCCAAAATTTTCCGCTTTCTTTATAATGATGGGAAATGCCAATGTAGGATCAGTTGTGTATATGAGAATGTCATCGGCATAGAGGCCAATCTTCTTTTCCCAGCCCGAAAAATTAAAATGTGGGATGTTGGTATCCTCCCTAATGGATTGTGCAAACGGTTCTACATATAAATTAAAGAGAAGGGGGGACAGGGGGCAACCCTGTCTTGTTCCTCGGCTGATTTTAAAAGGAACTGTTCGTGTACCGTTTATTAGTAGAGATGCTCTGGGGTTGCTATATAGTAAGCCTATAGTCCTACAAAATTTGGGTCCCAAGTGAAATTTGGTCATTATTAAATTTAAGTATGCCCAATTTACCCTATCGAACGCTTTAGTGGCGTCGAGGGTCATGATAGCCAGGGGTAGGCCGAAGGTTGAGGCAATATCCGAGGCTCCCACCAAATCATAGGTTAAATCAGCCAATTGCCGACCTCTGATAAACCCCTTTTGATCAGGGTGGATGATCGAACCAATCTCGCTTCCCAATCTCGCAGCCAAAATTGAAGTAAAAATCTTGTAATCATTATTGAGAAGCGAGATTGGGCGATATGATCCACATTCGGCTGGGTCCTTGCCAGTTTTTAATATTAGAGCTATATTGGCTTCCCCCCAGGAGCTTGGTGGTGTCTGCCCTCTGATCATTATGTCATTAAAAAGATTTGTAAGGACAGGGGTAAGGGTGGAATTGAGTGTCCTATATAATTCCCCAGGGAGGCCATCTGGTCCCGCGGCTTTGCCCTGTGATAATTGCTTAATGGTGTTATAGACTTCTAATTCAGTGATCTCCTTATCTATATTCTCTGTTTGGGAACTTTCCAGTTCCGGGAGGATTATATTATTCAGCCATTCGTTCCTTTCATCATCATTGACATTCAAATCCTCTGTGTATATGTTCTGGAAGAACTCCCTAAAAGCTTCTCCTATGGCTGTGGTTGTTGACCTACTGTTAGCTTCCCCAGTGACCCTCACTTCTTTAATACAATTTCTTGATTGGTCCGCTTTAATTTTCCAGGCCAACAGTTTTCCTGCAGATTCCCCATATTCAAAGTGTGCAAGTTTACTTGCCTGCCATCTTTTATTAATTCTCTCCTGCAATAGTGTGTCTAGCTTGGCTTTTAATTCGACTTTCTCCTCTTGATTATCTGAGGGGAGCTGTTCTAGTGATTCTAAAAGAATTAATTCTTGCTCTATATTTCTTATTCCTTCTTCGTATTTCTTTCTCCTGTATGAGGCCCTCCCTGTAATGCACCCCCTGATGAAGGCCTTCCAAGCCTCCCATACTATAACCACGGAGGTAGAACCTAAGTTTTGGTCTAGGAAGGAAGCTGTTTCCTGCGTCAGATACTCTTTCTCCTCCTCCTCCAGTAGAATTGTACGGTCGAAAGACCAAGAATGGTGGGTAGGTTTCTGATCTAATTTTACAGAGAAAAAGATGGCAGAGTGGTCTGACAAGTGTAGAGGGAGGTATGTTATACTTTTAACCAGGTCTTTGATAGATCGACTAAATAGAGCATAATCAATTCGTGATTTATGTCTGTATTTATAATTGTGGTAAGAGACTCCCAAAACCTTGCCGGACCTTTGTCTCCATAGATCTATTAGGCCAAGGTTCGACATACATCTGAGCAATGTATCCCTCATATTACTATGAACGACCGCTCTAGAAGTGGGAGATTTGTCTAGCTTTGGATCTAGGACAAGATTAAAGTCTCCCACCCATATTATGGGATCGGAACAAGTAATCAAGTGGTTCTGCAGGATGTTTAAGTAAGAAGGGTCGTCCTGGTTAGGTCCGTAATAGCTGACGATGGTAACATCCTTCGAATGTAATTGAGCTTTAACTATCAGCCACCTACTGCTTAAATCTGTTTCCCAGCTCGTGATCTGGGCCCTTGCCGCTTTTTTGAAAATTATGGCTATACCACGAATGCTAGTGTTGTGATCTGTAGTTATAAATATGTCAACCCATTTGAGCTTCTTAAGTATGTCTGTAATCTCTTGTTTGTTCAAGTGCGTTTCCTGGATCGCAATGATCTGCGCGGGTGAGTCCCGTAGGTACTGTAAAATTCTATTTCTTCTAGCCCTGACACGCAGACCATTTACGTTCCAGGATAAAAATTTGATGTCCGACATTAATATATAGGGGAGTTGCCCTCCCCTCTCCTCTGATACTTTTTTTTGCAAAAATGCCTGATGTTAATTGTAACTCTTACTATTTTGACCAAGCAGCCGCTTTGAAATACTGATGGATCTATATCCAAAATGGTCAATATTGATGAAATTTTAACATTTAATCTTTTGACTGTAAATGACTGTTGGATGTGAATTAATAATTTTTCAACTAAAATAATTGTGTTTAAAGTAATTTCTTTGCCTGAAATTGGTCAAAATTGAAGCTTCTGAGTAAGCAAAACTCTGTAAAAATGGCCATTTTGGTCACTGTGAGGGTTTAAAAGTGGTTTTTCAACATGAGGCACGACCCAATTGACATTTTGAATCATTTTTGGTACAGTCCAAAAAAATCAATTTTCTGATGAAAAAACGATGACCCCCGGACCTGTCGAACGTTCCCAAAATGGTCAATATTGATAACATTTTAACATTTAATCTTTTAACCGTAAATGACTGTTGGATGTGAATTATTACTTTTTCAACTAAAATATGTGTGTTTAAAGTAATTTCTGTGCCTGAAATTGGTCAAAATATAAGCTTCTGAGTAAGCAAAACTCTGTAAAAATTGCCATTTTGGTCAATGTGAGGGTTTAAAAGGTGGTTATTCAACATGAGGCACGATCCAATTGACATTTTAAATAATTTTTGGTACAGTCCAAAAAAATCAATTTTTTGATGAAAAACGATGACCCCCGGACCTGTCGAACGTTCCCAAAATGGTCAATATTGATGAAATTTTAACATTTAATCTTTTAACTGTAAATGACTGTTGGATGTGAATTATTACTTTTTCAACTAAAATAAGTGTGTTTAAAGTAATTTCTCTGCCTGAAATTGGTCAAAATATAAGCTTCTGAGTAAGCAAAACTCTGTAAAAATTGCAATTTTGGTCACTGTGAGGGTGTAAAAAGTGGTTATTCAACATGAGGCACGATCCAATTGACATTTTAAATCATTTTTGGTACAGTCCAAAAAAATCAATTTTCTGATGAAAAACGATGACCCCGGACCTGTAGAACGTTCCCAAAATGGTGAATATTGATAACATTTTAACATTTAATTTTTTTTCTTTCTTTTTTTACATTTGTATGGCGCACAGCTACCCAACAAGGGTTTCCCGGCGCCGATGACAAACAGTGGCGTTGGAAGAAAGGTGAATAAAGGACAGGGTGGTTATTTCTGGAAAAGCCAGGTCTTCAGGTTCTTTCTAAACCTGGCATAGCTGTCTTCTTTGCGGATATGGAGAGGGAGTTTGTTCCAAAGAGTAGGCCCTAGAACAGAGAAGGATCTCCCACCCATTCTCGCAAGTTTGAACCTCGGGGTCATAAAATTTGCAGAGTTCTGGGAGCGCAATTCTCTTGCCGGGATGAAGGGGGTTGCAAGGGATTGTAGATACTTAGGTGCGGTGCCGGATTTGATCCTAAACCTATAGCTCAGGGCTTTGAACCTGATGCGGTTATCTACCCTGAGCCAATGTAGGTCTTTCAGATGTATCGACACACTGGATGTTTTTGGAATGTTGCAAAGTAGTCTTGCCGCTGAGTTCTGGACCAGTTGTAGACGTTTAATGACGGTTTGGTTTGAGCCCAGGTAAAGAATGTTGCCGTAGTCAAGACGGGATGTGATGAGTGCATTGACTACGGTCTTTTGAGTGGCGAGGGGCAGCATCCATAGGATCTTTTTTAACCATTTCATGATGGTGAAGCAAAGGCCTACCACTTTGTTTGCCTGTTGCTTCATGGATAGGGTGCTATCAATGGTAACCCCCAGATTTCTTACATGAGTAGCCGGGGTGGGGATGGTACCAAGCTCAGAGGGCCAGTGAGTTGCGTTCCATAGGTCTTTGTTTTTCCCCAAGAGGAGGATTTCGGTCTTATCTCCGTTTAACTTCAGCTGGTTAGTAGACATCCAGCTGAAGATATTTTGGAGACCCTGTTTGAGACAGGATGGGACCAGTGGGTTTGACTCTGACAGGGAGAAGATGATTTGGGAGTCATCTGCGTATGTCATGAGAGTGAGTCTTGATTTGTCAGCTAAATCAGCCAGGGGTCTATGGTAGAGATTAAAAAACAGTGGGCTCAGGATGGAGCCCTGTGGTACTCCATGAGAGGCGCTAACCGTATTGGAGCAAGCGATCGGGGATGTGATTTGAAATGTTCTATGTGACAGAAAAGACTCAATCCATTTGAGCGCGTCACCCCGGATGCCGTTACTCCCAAGTGTGGCCAGAAGTTTGGTATGGGAGATGGTGTCGAAACCCGCACTCAAATCTAACAAAATGAGTGCGACTGTCTGACCATCATCTAGGAGTTTCCTGATGTTTTCGATTACACCTAGTAGGGCTGTTTCGGTAGAGAAACCCGCTCTGAAACCGGACTGTGATGGATGGAGGAGGGAGTTATCTTCGGTAAAGAGAGTGAGGGCAGAGTGAATGTGTCTTTCAAGCAGTTTTGAAAAGATGGGGAGAAGAGAAATGGGTCGATAGTTTGCGGGGAGTTCGGGGTAGGCTGTAGGCTTTTTCAGAAGTGGGCTGACCATGGCGTGTTTCCAGAGGGAGGGAACTGCGGAGAGCTGGAGGGAAGAGTTTATAGTTTCGGCGATAATAGTCAGGGAGGGGACATCCATTTGCTTGAGGACAGAGACGGGTATCGGATCGCGGGGGGAGCCTGATTTAACAGTTTTGAGGGTGGAATTGAGTGATTCCAAGGTGAAAGAAGGCCAGAATTCAATGGTGTTAATGTCACTCGGCCAAGGGAGGATTACTTCTTCAGGGTCACGAATAGGGAGGTTGCTCCTGATACCTGGGATGATTTTCTCAATTTTCTCATTGAAAAAGGAAGCAAGATCTTGGCATTGCTTTTTGTTCAATGGGCGGGCCGATGTAGTCGTTTTTGCCCCGGCAAGATCTTTTACTGTATTGAAAAGCGTTTCCGCTTTGTTGGGCGTCGTCTTGATGGTGTTAGCCACAAAAAGGGCTCGGGCTTTAATGCATGCCGAGTGGTATTCATTTCTGGCTTTGTGGTATGTGACTTTTTTGTCGTGGGCATAGTCTTTTCGCCACTTTCTTTCAAGGGTTTTGCATTTCGATTTTACGATTTTCAGGGGCTCAGTAAACCAAGGGGCTGGGGGGCGGTGGGTGTTACTTTTTACTCGAGATAGGGGGAGGCAGCTTTCAACGGCACTTTCTAGCCAAAAATGTGTGGCCATGGCAATACTTTCTATGTCGGTGCCAGGGGCTGGGGGATTCCTGGCTAGAGTTTGGTTGAGTTTTCCGACATCGAGCAATTTCCAGTTTCTTATAGTGGATACAGGCCAGGCAATGTTTGCTTTAGGGGGTGTAGGTAGTTTTAGGCAGAAATGAATAAGATGATGGTCTGACCAGCAAATTGGGGTCATGTCTAGCCATTTGAGTTCGGGAATATTAGAAACAAGCATTGGAAATGCAATAGGTCTCGCATTAGAAAAGTTGGAGCTATTGGTATTGTAAAGGACACATTTTTTATTTATGTGCTTGTTTTGAAAATAGCGAAATTAATAGCTTTGTTATTTACAATGCCAATAGTTTCATCTTTCGCAAATGTGACACCTATTGTAACACAATATGTGTTGTAGCACTGAGTGGTGTGAGGGTGAGGGGTGTGAGGGTGAGGGGGTGTGAGGGTGAGGGTGAGTGGGTGTATGAGGAAGGTCGCAAAAGTAGCTCTTGGAATAGTGTGACTTTTTTCAAATAATTTTAGGAAATGGCTGCTAGGAATGGTCTGACAAATGTGCGTTCGTTTTAAAGGACTTAGTGCTGGTTATTCAAATAGATAGTGAGGAGAGGGGAGAGTGAGGACAGGGGAGAGTGACATACCAAGAGTGCAGTTTAACGTTGCTAGGTTATTTATAGAAACATGATAAATATAATGTACATTTTCACCTCAATTTTTATAGATTTTCAGGTTGCCAGGCAGCTCTTACAAAATATCTACACAGACATTTGAGAAATATTCACTTTATGTTCACATTTTTATGTAGATTTTGAATGTTGCTACTCCTACAGTAAAAGTAAAGTTTACGTTAGGTGGAAAAACTACCGCTTTTAAAACCACTAGCTCCAATAGAAAACTTGGAATTTCAGCTTTGGTTTACTGTTTTATGTACCGCACACGTTCTCAAAAAGCGCCGGCATGTTTACTGAGCGAAAAGGCGTCCAAATTCACTCAACTAACCCAATATTCAACCAGAGGTCATAAAAGAGCAGGAATCCATTGTGAAAATCAATCCACATCTGCAGGTTTAAAGAAATAAAACTGCAAGTAAAAACGCCCCAGGCCGTGTTGAAATTTCAAAGCTCCCGTTAAAACCCTTGACTCCAGTGCATGCGCAGCGCAGCGATTAATGAAACACGTAAACAACAAAGCCATATAGGAGACGGTGTTCTGAAGGGGAAAAAAATGCCGGATTTAAAAGCACCTTAATTGATGGGTCCTCGGAGGCACATTAAACATTCATGCACGGTCCACTGGGAACACGAAGCACACACGCTTCTCAGGGGAAGGCATGGAACTGTTGCTACTTAACGTTCAAGAAAATAGTAAACACAGTAGAATGGAAACAATTCCTCACCATTAAAACATATAACAAACAAGACGGAGGGCATTGCTGTGGGGAGGGGGGGAGGAGAAATGCGACACGGCCCTCAGCAGGGGGCGGAGGGGGGAGAGCGGCGATGGGGGAGAGACACGGCCTTACGGCCGTGAATAGTGTGAAGCAGCAGGGGCCTTTGAAGTGAAGCTAAGCGGAGTGCTGCTCACGATGACACCAAGTGGGCATGAAGAACACACTAGGGCAACCAAAGTCCCATATCACTTGACTTGACCCTTGAGACAAAGTATCTGGAGCTAGGCATAATGCCCATTACAATCAAGGCAAAGCCATCTCCTTCGCTGGGTGAGAAATGCGGGTAAATGCGGTGAGTGAAGTGATCGTTAGGGCGTAGTTATTTAAAAGAAAACCCCTGGTTCTGGCTTTAAGAGTAAAACACAGAGATCGAGCAGGGAACAAGGGCTAAATCAGGACGATAACATACTCCAAAGAGAGATGTAGTGGCACCAAAGCTTCCACTGTGCTAACGCGCTTACCTGCAAAGTCAATCATGGCGTCTCGGCTCACGGAACAGCATATAACCCTTGTGAGCCGAGAAGCCCGTATATAAAGAGTAAATGTAGCGAAAACCGTCAATTAGCCATGCGCAAAGAAAGACTTAGTTGGCATCAAGCCAACATGATGTACTCCAGTTCTGCTTCCAATCCTGCGTGTAAGTGACGTCAGGAAAGCTCGATAGACAGCTGGGCCCTCGCGGTTGCGGCGCAACAGCGACGCTGAGTCTATTGTGAAGAGTAATACCAGACTTTAAACGGATAATAGGTTAAGAAAAAGTAAAAGAAAAAACACCAAAGCATCCCCGTAATACGCAAGAGGAAAGTATATGGCATAACGATGGAAAGAAAGTAAACAACTGTGGTCAAGTGGTGTGATGAGAAACGGCGAGATTACTAAGGAGTGTGAGTCGGATGATGTGAGAAAGAAATGTACCCAGCCACCGAGGGCAGCGAGCTGTAAATCGGTTCTGAAGGGGAAAAAAATGCCGGATTTAAAAGCACCTTAATTGATGTGGGGAGGGGGAGGAGAAATGCGACACGGCCGGCAGGGGAGGGGGCTGAGCGGGGAGAGCGGCATGAGGGTGTGAAGCAGCAGGGGCCTGAGACGCGGCCACCTTTGATGTGGTAATGCGAGGCAGGCAGGCAGGCGGCTGGTGGCATTGTGCACGCGCTTTTTAGGGCTTGCGCTTGCGCAATGACCTAAAAAGCACATCCACTGCAAGAAATCGCCAGTGGAATCGCCAGTTAGGTAAACTCTCGATAAGCCCCTATATATCTTGCTCCCGCTCAATGCGCATGCGCATTGAGATAGGTCGCTCGACCTAAAAATGGGATCTAACAAGTGCCCTGCCTTGTGGGTAGGCCCAGAGTTGAGTAGTGTTATATTCAAAGCTGCTAGATCGTCAAGTAAATTGGTGCAAACCGCATAAAAGGGGTCGTCGAAATGCAGATTGAGGTCTCCTAGAAGAGAAGTTTTTTTAGAGGCGCGAGGTGAAAGGGTGTAATGTAGTTCGCCAGATTAGCAGCCCATGAGTTGGCATTCCCTGGAGGCTTATATATTAAAATGCCGGAGGCCGTAAAATTGGGGTTAAGGGTAATTTTGAAGGAGGCTGCTTCACAGTCAGGGATGTGGACGGGTTCTAGTATACATGTAATTTCTCTATTAAATATAATAGCGATTCCTCCGCCTATTTTACCCTCTCTGTCTCTCCTGACTATAGCATAGTCAGGGGGGAGGGCGATTGCTATGTCAGGGCCTGCGCTTTCGTGCAGCCATGTTTCTGTTAGAAAGAGGGCACTGGGTTTGTTATCTAGTAGAAGATTAAAAATATCTAGTTTGTGCTGCGGTAGAGATCTGCAGTTTACGCTGTAGAAGGAAAAATCACGAGTCTTTGGTTTTGCTCGCTGTTTTAGTGTTGGATTGCAGAGTTTAAGATCCGGGTAGGGCTGAAAATTGGAAAGAGTCATACTGCAGTTACAGCACGAAGTGCTACCGGTAGGTGTAGGCAGTAGTACAATACAATCATTGTGTTTTTTGGGGCGCAAGCTCTTTAGATAGTCAGAGCTCATACCTGTGTTTTGCAGCAACGGTAGAGTATTGTTCCGTGCCCCATGCCCCGTACTGTCCCGGACGGGCCCAGACGGGCTGGTCTTAGGCTTGTCTTTGGCGCGGCTATGGCGCGGTCGCAGCGCGTATTCGCTGCGCGTCATAGAGGGCATCAGGCTTATGTAGAGGACGGGCTCTTCATCAGCTCCACCTCTACCCGCTCGGCCAATCGGTGCCTGCCTCGGTCAATATTGATAACATTTTGCGATTTAATCTTTTGAATGTAAATGACTGTGGGATGTGAATGATTACTTTTTCAACTAAAATAAGTGTGTTTAAAGTAATTTCTGTGCCTGATATTGGTCAAAATTTAAGCTTCTGAGTAAGCAAAACTCTGTAAAAATGGCCATTTTGGTCACTGTGAGGGTTTAAAAGTGGTTACTCAACATGAGGCACGATCCAATTGACATTTTGAATCATTTTTGCTACAGTCCCAAAAATCAATTTTCTGATGATTAGCGATGACCCGGACCTTTCGAACGTTCCCAAAATGATCAATATTGATGACATTTTAACATTTAATATTTTGACTGTAAATGACTGTTGGATGTGAATTATTACTCTTTCAACTAAAATATGTGTGTTTAAAGTAATTTCTCTGCCTGAAATTGGTCAAAATTGAAGCTTCTGAGTAAGCAAAACTCTGTCAAAATTGCCATTTTGGTCACTGTGAGGGTGTAAAAAGTGGTTATTCAACATGAGGCACGATCCAATTGACATTTTAAATAATTTTTGGTACAATCCAAAAAATCAATTTTCTGATGAAAAACGATGACCCCGGACCTGTAGAACGTTCCCAAAATGGTCAATATTGATAACATTTTGCGATTTAATCTTTTGACTGTAAATGACTGTTGGATGTGAATTATTACTCTTTCAACTAAAATAAGTGTGTTTAAAGTAATTTCTGTGCCTGCAATTGGTGAAAATTGAAGCTTCTGAGTAAGCAAAACTCTAAAAATGGCAATTTTGGTCACTGTGAGGGTTTAAAAAGTGGTTATTCATAATGAGGCACGATCCAATTGACATTTTAAATAATTTTTGGTACAGTCCAAAAAATTAATTTTCTGATGAAAAACGATGACCCCCGGACCTGTCGAACGTTCCAAAAATGGTCAATATTGATGAAATTTTAACATTAGGGGCCAGATGTAGGTAATCCCTGATTACCAATTCTTAAATACCGAATCATACCGATTCGGTATTTAAGAACTGGCAATCGGGATGTAGGTATATTTACCGAATTAATTACCGAATCGGTATGATTCGGTAATTAATGAATCGATATTTACTGAGTCTGTAACAGCCATTGCTTCCCTGCGCAGCCGAGTGATCGCTGTCGCAGCCCTCCCAAGCTTTTCCCGCCGCCAGCTCGGCGAAGACCGAGGCCACGCCCCCTTGCGAGGCCACGCCCCCCGCCACCCCTTTTAAGCGCTGATCACTAGCGCTTGCCCCCAGACAGACTGTGCTCTTGAGGCGGAAAGCCGAGAGCTTTTTAATTGTTCATTACTCATTGATTCTTTTAAAAACAAAACTTATTGTCACTTTAAAACTGTGTGCACTTGCCTTGGCTTTACTGCTTCCCTGCGCAGCCGAGTGATCGCTGTCGCAGCCCTCCCAAGCTTTTCCCGCCGCCAGCTCGGCGAAGACCGAGGCCACGCCCCCTTGCGAGGCCACGCCCCACGCCACCCCTCCACGCCCTATAAATAATGTGTATCTTTCGGGCGCGCAGCGGATGAGCGCAGCGGGCGCACCGCCTGTGCGCCGCCTGCGCGCCGAAGGCGAGCCCGTCTGCGCCCGTCCACGCCAGTACGGGCCCTAGGGCACGCCACGCCGACAGCCCTATCTCGTATTCCCCTCAATCCCTCAGAGACCTGCAAAACCCTATCATCTCCCTACCCCCATCGGCTATTCTCCGGATACGCACTGCCGGTATCTTGCACCCCGACCAACCCCACCTAAGCGGTAGCACCCCACCAGCCACGCCAAACGCGCCGACCACGACCATCAGAGTGTTATACTTAAACACTCGCTCTCTGGTCAAACACTCCGAGGATATCTTTATTCTGCTTTCTAATACCAACCCGGACATGCTTCTACTCACGGAAACGTGGCTAAACTCTGAGTCTCTTCCGTATATTTTGGCCGCCCTCCCCCCTGACTATTACATCTTTCATGCCGACCGCCTTGGGGATCGCCCGGGGGGGGGGGGGGGGGGTAGCCATCATATCCAAACGCCTGAACTGTGTCTCTTCCTATTCCCTCCCTATTCCGAAGGTGGATAATCTACTCATCAGTGTGCAAACTGATACAGGTACCCTTACCCTTCTACTTCTGTACCGGCCCCCCCACCCTATGCCTTCTTTCGCCTCCACCCTGAGCGAACAACTATCTAGCCTCCTAACATTGCACTCCAGTTTCGCCCTTCTCGGCGACCTCAATTACTGGCTTAGCGATGTTAATGCCGGCTCCCATGCCATAGAGCTCTTCGAGACTCTCAACAGCCTGAATCTCACCCAACAGGTTACCCAACCCACCCATAACAAGGGCCATATCTTGGACCAGATTTGGACCTGCAATTTGGCCATTTCCACACCAGACGTCTCCCCATGCATCTGGTCAGACCACAACCTAGTCGATACCTTCATCACTGTAGCCGGTCAGACCCCTGCCCCCTTGATGGCTGGGGGATCCTCACTGAAATGGAACTCATACGATTCTCAGGGCTTCCTTTCCGCCCTGGCCGACACCCGTCCTTCTTTCCCCCCCTCCAATGACATCGACGGACTGGAACACGATCTCAGGTCCTGGCTCGAATCAGCCAGTGACCTTTGTGCCCCCCTGGTCAAATTCCCCAGTACTAGACACCGCAATTCCCACAGGTGGTTTTCTGGTGATCTCAAGCTTCTAAAACTAAAAACTCGGCAGTCAGAGCGTACCTGGAGACGTGACTACTCCGACCAAGCCCGACAGTCCTACTTAGCTGCGCGCAAAGAATACAAAGCTGCCATCAACCTAGCTAAAATAGAACACTTCTCCCACAGGATCTCGTCGGCAGCTGACAAATCCAAAGAGGTATTCAGAGTCATGGACGAACTCACTACTGACGATAGGACCCTCCCTGCCGAGACTCCCACTCAGGAGGCTTGTGACACCCTCAACTCGTTTTTTTGGGATAAAATCACAAAAATCAAAAACTCTATCCCTCCTTCTTCCCAGTCATCCCCACCGGTCTCTTGCCCTAACAATCCCTTAACCTTCTCCTCCTTCCCACTCCTTGATCCTATCTCCTTAGCAGAGCTAGCTACCCGGGTGAAATCAGGCTCCCCGATGGACTGCTGCCCGCCATCAGTCTTGAGGAGCATATGCCTGCGCTTACCAGACTGTATCCTGCCACTGCTCAACAGGGCACTCAGCAGTGGCACCGTTCCAACTCCCTTCAAGGAGGCTATTTTAGTGCCCCTCCTCAAAAAACCTGGAGCTGACCCCGCGGAGCCCTCGAACTACCGGCCCATCTCCCTCCTCCCGTACTTCTCAAAACTGATGGAGGCACACGTCACTCGGTGCCTGTCAAACTTCATTGAATCATCCCATCATCTCGAGCCTAACCAAGCCGGTTTCAGACCTGCCCACTCCACGGAGCACGTCATTCTGGCAGTCCTGGACATACTCAGGAGCAGCGCGGACGCGGGCTCTCCCCAAGCCCTCGTCCTCCTGGACCTCTCGGCCGCGTTCGACACGGTGGACCACGACATCCTTCTCCACCGTGTTGAGCAGGCTGGCATCCAGGGCACCGCACTTGATTGGGTCAAGTCATTTCTCACCGGGAGAACACAGGCGGTTCGCCTCGGACCTTACACCGCCACCAAGGCACCCACGCACTGTGGAGTCCCCCAGGGCTCCTCCCTCTCACCGCTCCTGTTCAATTTATACCTCCGGCCCCTGATCAAATCCCTTCAAAAATGGGACATTGTCACTTTCAATTATGCTGACGACTTGCAGCTCATTCTTCCGCTCAACTCACCTCATGCAATTAACACCTTTCACGCAGTTATGATCCACATCCAGGGCTGGATGAACCAGAACCAGCTGAAACTGAACCCCGGGAAGACTGAGCTCCTCCTCCCGGGACTCAGTCACGCCCATTGGGGCCCACAGTTCTGGCCGTCGGAGCTAGGCCCCCCCCCAACCCCAGCGAAAACTGTTAAAAGCCTGGGTGTGATCATCGATGCTGAGCTCTCTCTCAGAGCACAGGTGGGAGCTGTAATATCCTCCTGCATGTATCAGCTCCGGAAGATCCGTAAAGTTCGCCACCTTCTGCCCTCTGCGGCACTGACCCAAGTCGTAATTTCACTCGTGCTCTCCCGTCTTGACTTCTCTAATTCAATCTACCGTGGACTTCCTTCATCCCTGACTCACCGCCTCCAGGTTGTCCAGAACCAAGCGGCCCGCCTAATCTTCAACATCCCAAGATGGCAATCTGCCAAACCCCTGCTTCATAGCCTTCATTGGCTCCCTATAGCCCAAAGGGCTGCCTTCAAGGTAGCATGTCTCACCTTTAAGACCCTCCACGGTTCTTGCCCTGAGTTTGTAACATCTCTCATCCACCCCTACTGTCCTCAGCGTGTCCTCCGCTCCGCCCATCACCACCTACTTGTCACCTCCAGAATTAAAACCAAGAAATTCGGCGGTCGCCGCTTTTCCTACCTAGCCCCTGCACTTTGGAACCCCCTCCCCCTCTCCATCAAATCCTCATCCTCTCTTCTGAATTTCAGAAAAGTACTCAAAACTCACCTCTTCCCTCCCCTTCGTTAGACCCCCGCTACTCTGCTTTCCCCTCACTTATTCTGTCTTCTAGCGCCAGGAAGCCTCGGCGTCAGCGCGCTCTACAAATGGCACCTAAGATAAGATAAGATAAGACATTGTTTCCTATGGGCCTTGAGGCCCATAGGAATCAATGTCAATTACCGAATCGGTAAATACCGATTCGGTAATTGGGGGAAATATTGAAGGGTGGCAGGGTGTCACTTTGACACCCTGTTGCACCCCTCAATTGTGCATGGGTGCACATGTTGCTGACATACATGCCCTTAGGGCATGTATGTCTGCAACATGGCACTGTTTAAAAAGCAAAAAAAATGCTTTTTAAATGGTTTTCTTAATTTACCACCAACTACTAGTTGGTGGTAAATTAAGAATTCTTAAACCCTTGTAGCACTGAAAACAGTGCTACCTACATCTGAAATTACAGAATCGGTAATTTTACCAATTCGGTATTTTACCGAATTGGTAAAATTACAGAATCGGTAAAATTACTGATTCTGTAATTTTACATGCCCCTACATACCAATGTCCAAATACCGGTCGGAAACGGCCGAAAATCGGTATTTTCGGCCGTTTCCGACCGGTATTTGGACACCTACATCTGGCCCTTAATCTTTTAACTGTAAATGACTGTTGGATGTGAATTATTACTTTTTCAACTAAAATAAGTGTGTTTAAAGTAATTTCTGTGCCTGAAATTGGTCAAAATTGAAGCTTCTGAGTAAGCAAAACTCTGTAAAAATTGCCATTTTGGTCACTGTGAGGGTGTAAAAAGTGGTTATTCAACATGAGGCACGATCCAATTGACATTTTAAATCATTTTTGGTACAATCCAAAAAATCAATTTTCTGATGAAAAACGATGACCCCGGACCTGTAGAACATTCCCAAAATGGTCAATATTGATAACATTTTAACATTTAATATTTTGCCTGTGAATGACTGTTGGCGGTGAACTATTACTTTTTCAAATAAAATAAGTGTGTTTATAGTAATTTCTGGGCCTGAAATTGGTCAAAATTGAAGCTTCTGAGTAAGCAAAACTCTGTAAAAATTGCCATTTTGGTCACTGTGAGGGTTTAAAAAGTGGTTATTCAACATGAGACACGATCCAATTGACATTTTGAATCATTTTTGCTACAGTCCAAAAAATCAACTTTCTGATGAATAGCGATGACCCGGACCTTTCGAACGTTCCCAAAATGGTCAATATTGATGAAATTTTAACTTTTAATCTTTTGACTGTAAATGACTGTTGGATGTGAATTATTACTTTTTCAACTAAAATAAGTGTGTTTAAATCATTTCTGTGCCTGAAATTGGTCAAAATTGAAGCTTCTGAGTAAGCAAAACTCTGTAAAAATGGCCATTTTGGTCACTGTGAGGGTTTAAAAAGTGGTTATTCAACATGAGGCACGATCCAATTTACATTTTGAATCCCTTTTGGTTCAGTCCAAAAAATAAATTTTGATGAAAAACGACGACCCCGGACCTGCTGAACGTTCCCAAAATGGTCAATATTGATGAAATTTTAACATTTAATCTTTTGACTGTAAATGAGTGTTGGATGTGAATTGTTACTCTTTCAACTAAAATAAGTGTGTTTAAAGTGATTTCTGTGCCTGTATTTGGTCAAAATTGAAGCTTCTGAGTAATCAAAACTGTAAAAATGCCCATTTTGGTCACTGTGAGGGTGTAAAAAGTGGTTATTCATAATGAGGAACGATCCAATTGACATTCCAGTTAAGCAACAGAGATCCACAAGAACCTTCGTGGGACAGTCCGTATCCAGTGCCTGGTCGTCGTCGACACATCCTGGTCCACGTGGCAGCGGAGACAAGCTTCACAACATCACCTGATTGCTTCCCGACTCTTGCTATGATAGGGCGTGGGGTAGCCCCTGGTTTCGGGCGGCCCCCGGGGACTCTGTGCGCCCACTCGATGGAAAAATAGGCAGAGAGGCGTTTGGGTTTGAGGTGTTTTTGGATGAGATCTTCCATGAAAAGGTCTGTCGCCTGCCCCTCCATTCGCTCCGGAACCCCCAGAATGCGGACACTGTTGCATCTAGATCTACCTTCATAATCATCCAGTAGTTCACCCATGAGGATCTGTTGTTTTTGCAGGTGTGCCACTTGTTGTTGGAGGGCTGAGGTGTCATCAATTAGGGCAGCCGTCTTAATTTCGACGTCCTTGACTTTTGTACCCATCTTGCGGAGGTCTGCCCGCAGGAGGGTGACCTCTATATTTACGGAGTCAATACGAGTTTCCAGAAAGGACCTTACCCCCGCAATCGCCTCCATCACGTCTTCCAGCATCGGTGCCTTCGCCGCAGGTGAGGAGGGCGCCCCCCTCTGGTCTCCCTCAGTTGTCGGGTCCTTGCCATCCCCTTTAGACGCCCAAGTGAATTTAGTTATTTGTTTCTGGGTGGTCGGTCTGTTCCCCCTGTTGCCCACCATTTGGAGGGTCCCGGAGTTAGAGCCTGGTCACCAGGCAGGCAGCTCTCGAATTTCAACCGAGGCGGAGACCGGTGACTATCTCCGGAGCGCTCAGAACAGGCCGGCCAAGTGGGCCCGTCTACAGATGTGGCACCTCCGGTATTCCAGCAGGCGGCGGGAGGTGAGGCCAGTGAGGGAGGCACAGGCAGCTGTACACTGCGGCGGCAGTCGCGTGTATTTCCTTTATCGTTTTGTCCGTTGGAGTTGGAGGACCAGGTCCCAGGTTATCAGGGAGGGGCATCGGCGACACCGTTGCTACCCCAGGCACCGCTCCCACTGGTTATGCGCTCTTTATTCCACCTCCCTGTTTTCCCCCAAAACCTCACCCGGGGCAAGGGGGTCAGCAACCGTCTCTGTCCTCATGGCCAGCACTGGGGCCAAGGAGCGTCCGCTGTGCCGGAAGGGGTGTTGTGTGGCCAGTAGGAGGGTCCAGGGTGAATGCAGCTGCGTTGGTCAAGCCTAGCCGGGTGAAGTTCAACCCCGGGGAGTCAAGTCACCACTCCCCTATTCACTGTCCTTGGGAAAAGCGGAGAGGCCTGCTGTAGATCTACGGGGTGTTCGGCCAGGTATTCCAGGGCCCCTCTGAGTTCTGAGGCAGTGGGCGCTGGGTAGCTCCTGCCACGGAGAAGCACACCAATCGAACCCGCCAGCAGAGTGTGTGTGATGGGCTGGGGGCCTTGAGTACAGATCCCTCGCAGTCTCGGCGACCATCGAGGTCGTGGAGTCTCCTGATGGTGGCGGGGGTAGATATGCCGGATATGAGCGGCCCAGAGCCTCCGCCGCAGTATTCGCGCGAGTCCTGGCACCAGGCCCGAGGTCGGGGACTTGCGTAGTAGTTCAGGCCCGCGACGGGGGCAGTCCACGTTTGTATATCTGGGGCCTCCGGTGTCAACCTGCGGGGGAGCGGAACTCACCCCCGGGGCAGGCCAGCGCCCTCCGCAGCTCCGATTGAGACAGTGCGCTGCAGCAGGAGTCACAGATGCCGTCAGCGGCATCCACAGCCGCACCATTCATCGCCGCCAGCCGCAGCCGCCATCTTATGGAGCGCGGACTCGCTCCGCGATCTTCCGAGGTTCACCGCCGCAGCTAGGCAGGGCCGCAAAGGAAGGACGCTCGGGCACAGGTTGGAGATGGGCCGATCCCCGAGGGTTTTTCAGGGGATCAGCCTGGCGTTGAGCGGATCAATTCCCCGGTTTTGTGGGCGAGGGCCGAGGAGCCAGCTTAGAACGCAGCCAATCCTGTCGGCTGCAAGACAAGCCCCCCCAGCCAGGATAGCTTGATTCCAGTGGCATGGAGGGCACGGGACTCAAGTCTGAGCATACCCATCTTACTCGTGGTGAGAAATACAAAAACAACTGTTGATGGACAGAATGCATAACAATGTCATACATTCACCCCAGTACAGAGATCTGGGTATAAATCCATTGGGCCTCATTTATGAAAAGTGACGCATCACTGCGTGAAAACAGCGATGCGTCACTTTTCACTGCGCCCTCCTTGCAACACAAATGATGCGTCATATTTACAGTATGACGCATCATTGCGCAAGGAGTTACAGATACGTCAGTATTTCTGACGTAGCTGTATGGCGCAAAAGTGACGCATTGCTGGAGTGTGTCACAAAAGTGACGCAACTCCAGCAATGTATCCTTTCACATGGGGCAAGCCCCATGTGAAAGGGCCTGCGTCAGTCTTACACCTGCTGTGAGGCAGGCATAAGAAATTGACGCATTTGTGTCCTAGAAGTGGTGCAGTGAAATCACATAGATTTCACTGTGTCTCTTCTACGACCCTTTCTTGCGTCAATACACCCCCCTTGCATACCTTATACCTGGCGCAGGTATAATGTGGCGCAGGGGTTTACAAAGTGACGCATCTACCTAGATGCGTCACTTTGTAAATATGGCGCAACAAGGCACATTTTTTACGCCACTGGTGCGTCACAAAAAGTGACGCACCAGCGGCGTAAAAGTGACGCATAGCCTCATAAATGAGGCCCATTGTTTTTGGCTTACAACCCATTCCAGTTTGACCCCAGCCATATGCAAATCAGTCTTGACCCTGTGCACCATGGGAACAATCCAGCCTGAACTGCCAAGCTAGGACAGTCCAACCCGATCTGCCAAGCCAGGTCTTCCCTGGACTAGAAACAAGCATCCTAGGACCGGTGTAGGGCTTTCAGCCCTCATCAGCCAGAATAGTATGATATCAGTGCCATGGAGAGCACAGGACTCACGTCTGAGTCTTACTCGGGGTGAGAAATGAAAAAACAACAGTTGATGGACAGAATGCATAACAATGTAATACATTCACCCCAGAACAGGAATCTGGGCCTAATACCATCGTTTATTGGCTCATCATCCCATTCCAGTTTGAACCCAGCCATATGCAAATCAGTCTTGACCCTGGGCACCATGGGAACAGTCCAGCCCGAACTTCGAAGTTAGGACAGTCCAGCCCGAACTTCCAAGCCATGTCCTACCTAGACTGGAAACAAGCATCCTAGGACCAGTGCCAGGCTTTCAGCCCTCATCTGCCAGGATAGCTAGATTCCAGTGGCATGGAGTGCACAGGACTCAAGTCTGAGCATACCCGTCTTACTCGAGGTGAGAAATGCAAAAACCACACTTGATGGACAGAATGCATAACAATGTCATGCATTCACTCCAGTAAGGAGTCTGGGTCTAAATCCATTGTTTTTTGTCTCACCATCCCATTCCAGTTTGAACCCAGCCATATGCAAATCAGGCTTGACCATGTGCACCATGGGAAGAGTCCAGCCCGAAAAACCAAGCCAGGACAGTCCAGCCTGAACTGCCAAGCAAGGTCCTCCCTGGATTGGAAAGAAACATCCTAGGACCGGTGTTGGGCTTTCAGCACTCATCAGCCAGGATAGCTTGATTCCAGTGCCATGGAGAGCACGTGACTCACGTCTGAGCATACCCGTCTTACTCGGGATGAGAAATGAAAAAACAACAGTTGATTAACAGAATGCATAACAATGTCATACATTCACCCCAGTACAGAGACCTGGGTCTAAATCCATCGTTTTGTGGCTCACCATCCTATTCCAGTTTGAACCCAGCCATATGCAAATCAGTCTTTGACTCTGTGCACCATGGGAACAGTCCAGCCTGAACTGCAAACCAAGACAGTCCAGTCCAGCCCAGCCCAGCCCAGCCCAGCCCAGCCCGAACTGCCAAGTCAGGTCCTCCCTCGACTGGAAACAAGCCTCCTAGGACCGGAGTCAGACTTTCAGCCCTCATCAGCCAGGATAGCTTGATTCCAGTGCCATGGAGAGCATGGGACTCACGTCTGAGCATACCCGTCTTAATCGGGTGAGAAATACAAAAACAACAGTTGATGGACAGAATGCAGAACAATGTCATATATTCACCCCAGTACAGAGATCTGGGCCTAAATCCATTGTATTTTGGCTCACTATGTCATTCTACTTTGAAGCCAGCCATATGCAAATCAGTCTTGACCCTGGGCACCATGGCACCAGTCCAGCCAGGACAGTCCAGCCCAAACTGCCAAGCCAGGTCCTGCCTGGACTGGAAACAAGCACCTAGGACCGGAATTCAGGCTTTCAACACTATCAACCACAATAGCTTGATTCCAGTGCCATGGAGAACACGGCACTAACGTCTGAGTATACCCGTCTTACTCTGGGTGAAAAATGCAAAAACCACGGTTGATGGACAGAATGCAAAACATTGTCATATATTTACCCCAGTAAAGAGATCTGGGCCTACATCCATCGTTTTTTTGCTCACCATGCCATTCCAGTTTGAACCCAGTCATATGCAAATAAGTCTTTTTGAGAAGTTGTCCTGGTATGTGATATCCACTATTCTTGTGAGACACCTTGCACCAGTCCGATCGACCCTTATTGATGATGGTTGTAAAGTCAACCTTATAGAAAGCTATCCCAGGGGTAGCAATGGCAAGCAGTCTTCAGGCTAACACTTCAGAGAGCGAATTAAGCTAGTTGTTTTACCATTTATAATCTCTTGAGTACCAAATGAAAGCACACCACACAAGGTATATATCAAATATAGATGTATTTAATCTAAACACAACCCCTCTGCACTCTTTATGAGGTCAGAGGTAAAAGTACATTACAAGGAATTTACTTAGCATACGATAAGTTGCACAGTATACGTTTTGCCCCAGGGGCCCCACAAACTATATACTAAACCAGTGGTATAAGAACCACATCTGGGATAGAAAGCAGGCCTAGGGCCTGTAGAATCGCTGGGGCTTCTAGGAACAACCAAAGGTTAGGAAGTAGGAGGCCCACGGGAGACGCTTGCAGTGTCTAAACACAGCCGCGGGTTACCATTGACTTTCAATGGGAAATGAACAAGTTACAAATTTACAATTTAAGAACACTTCTAAATTAACTACAATGGAACTCTTTTAGACTTAGACACTTGAAGGGCCAATACCCTCGAGACTACCAGAGTACTCGTGTTACCTCACCCACGGAAGCCGGGTGCATAGGTGTCTTTTGGTGTCAGGTTTTGTCGTCGATTTCAATGGAGATCTGCAAAGAAGTGCTGCAGGCGACCAGAGGAAAAGTGTCCGGGTGGATCCAAGGGTGGATCGAAGATCTGAAGAACCTGAAAGCAGAAGGGATGGTGATGGGAAGCTACCAGCCAATGTTGGGTGATTTCCGGTGAAAAGGTGAAGTTTGTCTCTTCAGCCACAAAGTCCAGGAGGCATTGATAACAATCAGGAGCTGGATTCGATTTTTCCCACAAATGATCTAGTTGACTGCGGTATCGGTATCCAGATTGGACCCAACAAGCCTTGGCAAACGCAATCCACGCAAGATGTCAAGATTAGCTTCGTTGCAGACCAGCAAGGTCTGAAGAACTTCTCCTTTGCAGGGAAGATGCAGCAAAACTGGAGCAACCGGGAACGCAAGTTAGTTTAAAGGAAAGCCTTCAGGGGGGCTCACTAGCCAACGGACTAGGAACCGCAAAGACGCATTGAGCTGAAATGCAAAAGCGGGGCCGACGGGATGCTCGTGGAGTGTGAGCTTCTGAACTTCGGGGCAAATGGTGCTCGGGGTTGAGGCTTCAAGCATCCCAATGCACAACTTTGGAATACCTCGGGAGTAGGTGCAGCTTGCAAAATGCAGGATGTCCAGGAGTTTTGGTCCCACGTCTCTCGTATCAGCTACGGGTCTCAGCTTTGCTGGGAGCTCGGGTCAGCTTCAGAGATGTCTGGAAGTCTGTGTCCTGTGTCACAGATTCTTCAGGATCCGGTGGGAGCCTTGAAACTGCAGACTGCCAAAGATGCAGTTGGTGCCTGTTTGAACAGGGTGGTCACTCCTTGACCACAAGGGAGATTTCTTCAATCTTCCAGTCGATATGGAATGTCGAAGGTCCAAGATATATGTTGCATAGTTTCGTCCAGGGTAATCTAAAGTCCTAGGGACTGTGGTTCTATACTTATAGTAAGTTTAGGGGTTGGACTAACTCTAAGGTCCCTCCTATGGGTGGACCTGGGGAGGGGGTGATTACACCCCCTTTCCTTTGTTCAGCTTCGCGCTAGAGCTGGGTCTGAGTCCCCCAGCAACCAGTTTGAACTGGGAAATGCATGGAGCACCTTGTGTGCCCCAAGCAGTGTCTGTAAAGCATTCACTGAATGCAACCCACCCTGCCCCAATACACTAAAGCCTGTCTGGGGAGGTGCTAGCACCTCCCTGGACAGGAAACCTACTGTCCAGGCCTCCCCTGCTGGAGTTTCCCCGCTGCATTTCCAGAAAGGAAGGTCCTGATTAGCATAAGTGAGTGATTTATTGACGATTCAGAGTGGCCTTCCAGCGCGTGGTGGGGTTGCGATTTCATTCCTGATTCCCCAATTTATGTGTATAACCCTGTCCTGAAGAGGCCAAAGAGAACAAGCATTTGCAATGCAATAGGTCTCGCATTAGGAAAGTTTTAGCTTTTGGTATTGATAATGACACATTTTTTATTTATGTTTTGTTTTTGAAAATAGCGAAATTAATAGCTTTGTCATTTACAATGCCAATAGTTATAACTTTCGCAAATGTGACACCTATAGCATTTGTAATGCAATATATGTTGTATTTACGTGACTTATATGTATTGATATTACAAATAACAATGGCTTTTAATTTTTTTCCAATAATTAATACTTAAATAAAAGTTATTGTAATTTATAATGGCAATAGCTTAAAGTTTTGAAAATAACTTTTGGAAGATTATGTTCAGTGTATTTTATTGTGACGAAATCCAAGAACAGAAGTGAAATATTAACATCTTTTTGTTACATTTGTAATAAAGCTTGAAACATTGAGATAACATATTTGAACCAGGTGTTGAATGGTTGCACAGATTGATGCTGTGGTGGCGCTGAGTGATGTTGTGATGGCGAATGAGTGATGCTGTGGCGTTCAGTGATGCTGTGGTAGCGCATGGTGATGTTGTGGTGCCCCTGAGTGATGCTGTGGTGGTGCGGAGTGATACTAAATGCTATGCTATGTTTTGTTTTGCTATCCTATGTTTTGTTTTGTTATGCTATACTATGTTTTGCTATCCTATGCTTTGAATTGTTATGCTATGCTATACTGTGTTTTGTTATGCTATGTTTTGTTATGCTATGCTATGTTTTGCAATGCTTTGTTATGCTATACTATGTTTTGTTCTGCTATGCTATGTTTTGTTGTGTTTTGTTATGTTATGCTATGCTATGTTTTGTTGTGTTTGGTATGCTATGTTTTCCTATGCTATTATATGTTTTGTTTTGCTATGCTATGTTTTGTTGTGTTTTGTTAAGCAATGCTATGTTTTGTTGTGTTTTGCTATGTTTTGTTATGCTATGTGTTGTGTTTTGTTATGCTATGTTTTGTTATGCTATGCTATGTTTTGTTTTGCTATCCTATGCTTTGTTTTGTTATGCTATGCTATGTTTAGTTTTGCTATCCTATGCTTTGTTTTGTTAAGCATTCTATGTTTTGTTGTGTTTTGTTATGCTATGCTATGTTTTGTTATGCTATGCTAAGCTTTGTTTTGTTATGCTATGCTATGTTGTGTTTTGTTATGCTATGCTATGTTTTGTTGTGTTTTTGTTATGCTATGCTATGCTATGCTATGTATTGTTATGTATGCTATGTTTTGTTGTGTTTTGTTATGCTATGCTGCTTTGTTGTCTTATGCTATGTTTTGTAATGCTATGTAATGTTATGCTATGCTTTGTTTTATGTTATGTTATGCTATGTTTTGTTATGTTATGAAATGTTTTGTTCTGCTATGTTTTGTTGTGTTTTGTTATGCTATGCTATGTTTTGTTATACTATGCTAAGTTTTGTTTTGCTATGCTTTGTTATGTTATGCTATGTTTGTTTTGTTATGCTATGTTTTGTAATGCTATGCTATGTTTTGTTGTGTTTTGTTATGTTATAATATGCGTTGTTGTGTTTTGCTATGTCATGTTTTGTTTTGTTATGCTATGTTTTGCTATCCTATGCTTTTTTTGTTATACTATGCTATGCTGTGTTTTGTTATGCTATGCTATGTTTTGTTATGCTATGCTGGTGAGGGTGTCTGAGTGTGTGTGAGGGTGAGTGAGGGTGAGTGAGGGTGAGGGGGTGTGAGGGTGAGGGGGTGTGGAGGTGAGGGTGTGTGAGGGTGAGGGGGTGAGAGTGAGGGGGTATGAGGGTGTGAGGGTGATGGGGTGTGAGGGTGTGAGGGTGTGTGAGGGTGTGAGGGTGAGTGAGGGTGTGTGAGGGTGTGTAAGGGAGTGTAAGGGTATGTGAGGGTGAGGGGGTGAGGGGTGTGAGGTTGAGGGGGTGTGAGGGGGAGGGGGTGTGAGTGTGAGTAAGGGTGTGTGATGGTGGGAGGGTGCGGGGTGTGAGGGGGAGTGAGGGTGTGTGAGGGTGAGAGGGTGAGGGGGTGTGAGGGGGAGTGAGGGTGTGTGAGGGTATTTGAGGGTGAGGGTGTGTGAGGGTGAGGGGGTGTGAGGGGGTGATAGGATGAAGGGATGTGAGGGTGAGGGTGTGTGAGGGTGAAGGGGTGTAAGGGTGTGTGAGGGTGAGGGGGTGTGTGCGGGTGAGGGTGAGAGGTGCATGGGTATGGGGTGTGAGGGTGAGGGTTGTGAGGGTGAGGGGGTGGGGTTGTGAGGGTGAAGGGTTGTGAGGGTGAGGGGTTGTGAGGGTGAGGGTTTGAGGGTGATGGTGAGAGGGTGTGAGGGTGAGGGTGACAGGGTTAGGGTGAGGGGGTGTGAGGGTGAGGGGGTGTGAGGATGAGAGGGGGGGTGAGGGGGTATGTGAGGGTGAGGGTGTGAGGGGGTGTGAGGGTGAGGGGGTGTGAGGGTAAGGGTGTGAGGGTGAGGGGGTGTGAGGGTGAGTGAGGGTGAGAGGGTGTGCAAGGGTGAGGGGGTGTGAGGGTAAGGGTGAGGGGTGTGAGGGTGAGGGTGTGTGAAGGGGTGTGAGGGTAAGGGTGAGGGGTATGAGGGTGAGGGGGTGTGAGAGTGAGGGGTTGTGAGGGTGTGTGTGCGGGTGAGGGTGTGAGGGGTGTGGGGGTGTGAGGGGATGTGGGGTGTGAGGGTGAGGTGTGTGAAGGTGAGGGGTGTTAAGGTGAGGGGGTGTGAGGATGAGGGGGTGTGTGAGGATGTGAGGGTATGTGAAGGTGAGGTGCGTGAGGGTGAGGGTGGGTGAGAGGGTGTGTGAAGGTGAGAGGGTGTGTGAGGGTGAAAGGCTGTGTGAGGGTAAGAGGGGGTTGAGGGTGGGAAAGAGGGTGAGTGAGAGGGTGTGTAAGGGTGATGGGGTGTGAGGGTGAGGGGGTATGAGGGGGTGTGAGTGTGAGGGGTGTGAGGGTGAGGGTGTGAGGGAGGGTGAGGGGATATGAGAGTGAGGGGATGTGAGGGTGTGGGGATGTGAGGGTGAGGGGGTGTGAGGGTGAGAGGGTGTGTGAGAGTAGGAGGGTGTGTGAGGGTGAGAGGGTGTGTGAGGGTGGGAGGTGGAGTGAGGGTGAGGGTGTGTGACGGTGTGTGAGGGTGAGGATGAGGGGGTGTGAGGGTGAGGGTGTGTGTGAGGGTGAGGGTGAGGGGGTGAAGGGGTGTGAGGGTGAGGGGGTGTGAGGGTGAGGAGGTGTGGGGGTGTGAGGGTGAGAGGGTGAGTGAGGGTGAGGGTGTGTGTGTGTGAGGCTGAGGGTATGTGAGGGTGAGGGGGTATGGGGGTGTGAGGGGGTGAGGGTGAGTGAGGGTGTGAGGGTGAGTGAGGGATAGAGGACTGAGTGGGGTGAGGGTGTGAGGGTGAGGGTGTCAGGCTAAGTGAGGGTGTGTGTGGGGGTCGGTGAGGGTGTGAGGGTGAGTGAGGGTGTGTGAGGGTGAGAGGGTGGGTGAGGGTGGGTGAGAGGGTGAGTGAGGGGGTGTGTTAGGGTGCGGGGGTATGAGGGTGAGGAGGTGTGAGGGTGAGGGTATGAGGGAGGGTGAGGGGATGTGAAGGAGAGGGGATGTGAGGGTGAGGGGGTGTGAGGGAGAGATGGTGTGTGAGGGTGAGAGGGTGTGTGAGGGTGAGAGGGTGAGTGAGGGTAAGAGGGTGAGTGAGGGTGAGGGTGTGTGAGGGTGAGGGTGTGTGAGGGTGAGGGTGTGTGAGGGTGTGGATGTGGGGTGTGAGGGGGTGAGGGTGAGTGAGGGTGAGAGGGTGTGTGAGGGTGAGAGGGTGAGTGAGGGTAAGAGGGTGAGTGAGGGTGAGGGGGTGTGAGAATGAGGGGGTGTGAGAATGAGGGGGTGTGAGGGTGAGGTGTGTGAGGATGAGGGGGTGTGAGGGTGAGGGGGTTTGAGGGGGTGAGGGTGAGTGAGGGGGAGAGGGTGAGTGAGGGGAAGAGGGTTGTGAGGGTGAGAGTGTGAGTATGAGGGTGGGTGAGTGGGTGAGTGAGGGTGAGGGAATGTGAGGGTGAGGGGATGTGAGGGTGAGGGGGTGTGAGGGTGAAGGTGTGTGAGGGTGAGAAGGTGTGTGAGGGTATGTGAGGGTGAGAGGGTGTGTAAGGGTGAGAGAGTGTGTGAGGGTGAGGGGGTGTGAAGGGGTGTGAGGGTAAGGCTGAGGGGTGTGAGGGTTAGGGGTCGTGAGAGTGAGGGGGTGTGAGGGTGTGTGTGTGGGTGAGGGTGTGTGGGGTGTGAGGGGGTGTGAGGGTGAGGGGGTGTGAGGGTGAGGGTGTGTGTGAGGGTGTGAGGGTGTGAGGGTGTGTGAAGGTGAGGTGAGGTGAGGTTGAGGGTGGGTGAGCTGTTGTGATAGGTGATGAGGGTGAGAGGCAGTGTGAGGGTGAAGGGTGTGAGGGTGAGAGGGTGGGTGAGGGTGGGTGAGAGGGTGAGTGAGAGGGTTTGTAAGGATGATGGGGTGTGAGGGTGAGGGGGTGGGGTGAGGGGGTGTGAGGGGGAGGGGTGTGAGGGGGAGGGTGTGAGGGAGGGGGGAGGGGATGTGAGGGTAAGGGGATGTGAGGGTATGGGGATGTGAGGGTGAGGGGGTGTGAGGGTGAGCTGGTATGTGAGGGTGGGGGGGTGTGAGGGTGAGAGGGTGTGTGAGGGTTAGAGGGGGAGTGAGGGTGTGTGAGGGTGTGTGAGGGTCAGGGTATGGGAGGGTGAGGATGAGGGGTGTGAGGGTGAGGGGGTGTGAGAGTGAGGGGTGTGAGGGTGAGGAGGTGAGTGAGGGTGAGGGGGCGTGAGGGTGAGGGGTGTGAGAGGTGAGGGTATGTGGGGGTGTGAGGGGGTGAGGGTAAAAGAGGGTGAGAGGGTGAGTTAGGGTGAGGGTGTGTGTGTGTGTGAAGCTGAGGGTAGTGAGGGTGAGGGGTGTGAGGCTGAGGGTGTGAGGGGGTGAGTGTGAGGGGTGTGAGGGTGAGTGAGGGTGAGAGGGGTGAGTGTGGTGAGGGGTGAGGGTGAGGGTGTTTAGGGTGAGTGAGGGTGTGTGAGGGTGGGTGAGGGTGTGAGGGTGAGTGAGGGTGGGTGAGAGGATGGGTGAGGGTGGGTGGAGGGTGAGTGAGGGGTGTGAGTGGGTGCGGGGGTATGAGGCTGAGGAGGTGTGAGGGTGAGGGTGTGAGGGAGGGTGACGGGATGTGCGGGAGAGGGGTGTGAGGGTGAGGGGGTGTGAGGGTGAGATGGTGTGTGAGGGTGAGAGGGTGTGATGAGGGTGAGAGGTGAGTGATAATGGGTGAGTGAGGGTGAGGGTGTGTGAGGGTGAGGGTGTGTGAGGGTGTGTGAGGGTGCGGATGAGGGGTGTGAGGGTGAGGGGGTGTGAGAATGAGGGGTTGTGAGAATGAGGGGGTGTGAGGGTGAGGAGGTGTGTGAGGATGAGGGGGTGTGAGGGTGAGGGTGTGAGGGTGAGGGTGGGTGGGGGGTGAGGGGGTGACGGTGAGTGAGAGTGAGAGGGTGAGTGAGGGGGAGAGGGTTGTGAGGGGAGGGTGTGAGTATGAGGGTGAGTGGGTGAGTGAGGTTAGGAATGTGAGGGTGAGGGGATGTGAGGGTGAGGGGTGTGAGGGTGAGGGGTTATTAGCTTGACAGTATCTTGAGGGTATGTGAGGGTGAGGGGGTATATAAGGGTGAGAGAGTGTGTGAGGGTGAGGGGGTGTTGAAGGGGTGTGAGAATAAGGGTGATGTGGTTGATGGTGTTGATGTTTTATATATCTATCTTATTTATTAGAATGTGAGGTGTGTGAGGGTGAGGGTGGGTGAGAGGTTGTGTGAGGGTGAGAGGCTGTGTGAGGGTGAAAGGGTGTGTGAGGGTGAGAGGGTGGGTGATTTAGCTGTTTATTTATCTTATATGTGAGTGAGAGGTGTGTAAGTATGATGGGTTTTGAGGTGGTGTTGAGTGGTGAGGGGATTGTTAGGGTTAGCTTTATAGCTTTCTGTATCTGTCATATCTTTACATGATCTTATTTATATTCTTTATCTTTTTTATAGCGTGATATTTATGTGAGGTTGGGAAGGGATTGAGGGTGAGAGGGATGTGTGAGGGTTAGAGGGGGAGTGAGGGTGAAGGTGTGTGAGGGTCAAGGTATGTGAGGGTGAGGGGTTGAGGGGTGTGAGAGTGAGGGGGTGTGAGGGTGAGCAGGTGTGTGAGGTTGAGAGGGTGAAGGGGTGTGAGGCTGAGGGTGTGTGGGGGTGTGAGGAGGTGAGGGTAAAAGAGGGTGAGAGGGTGAGTTAGGGTGAGGGTGTGTGTGTGTGAAGCTGAGGTGAGTGAGGGTGAGTGAGGGTGAGAGGGTGAGTGAGGGTGAGAGGGGGTGAGTGGGGTGAGGGGGTGAGGGTGAGGGTGTTAGGGTGAGTGAGGGTGTGTGAGGGTGGGTGAGGGTGTGAGGGTGAGTGAGGGTGTGTGAGGATTGGTAAGGGTGGGTGAGAGGGTGGGTAAGGGTGCGTGTGTGGGTGGGTGAGGGGTGTGTGAGGGTGAGGAGGTGTGAGGGTGACGGTGTAAGGGAGGTTGAGGGGATATGAGGTTGAGGGGTTGTGAGGGTGAGTGGATGTGAAGGTGAGGGGGTGTGAGGGTGAGACGGTGTGTGAGGGTGAGAGGGTGTGTGAGGGTGAGAGGGTGAGTAAGGGTAAGAGGGTGAGTGAGGGTGAGGGTATGTGAGGGTGAGGGTGTGTGAGGGTGAGGATGAGGGGTGTGAGGGTGAGGGGGGTGAGAGTGAGGGGGTGTGAGGGTGAAGGTGAGGAGGTATGTGAGGATGAGGGGGTATGAGGGTGAGGGTGTGCAAGGGTGAGGGTGTGTGGGGTGTGAGGGGGTGAGGGTGAATGAGGGTGAGAGGGTGAGTAAGGGTATATGTGTGTGAGGTGAGGGCGTGTGAGGGTGAGGATGAGGGGGTGTGAGAGTGAGGGGGTGTGAGAGTGAGGGGGTGCGAGGGTGAGGGTGTGTGGGGTGTGAGGGGGTGAGGGTGAATGAGGGTGAGAGGGTGAGTAAGGGTATGTGTGCGTGAGGGTGAGGGTGTGTGAGGGTGAGGATGAGGGGGTTTGAGAGTGAGGGGGTGTGAGAGTGAGGGGGTGTGAGGGTGAGGAGGTGTGTGAGGGTGAGGGGTGTGAGGGTGAGGCTGAGGAGTTGTGAGGGTTTGTGGGGGTGTTAGGGGGTGAGGGTGAGTGAGGGTGAGAGGGTAAGTGAGGGTGAGAGGGTTGTGAGGGTGAGGGTGTGAGGGTGAGTGGGTGAGTGAGGGTAAGGGGATGTGAGGGTCAGGGGATGTGAGGGTGAGGGTGAGGGGGTGTGAGGGGGTGTGAGGGTGAGAGAGTGTGTGAGGGTGAGAGGGTGTGTGAGGGTGAGAGGGTGTGTGAGGGTGAGGGTATGTGAGGGTGAGGGTGTGTGAGGGTGAGGATGAGGTGGTGTGAGAGCGAGGGGGTGTGAGGGTGAGAAGGTGTGAGAGGGTGAGGGTGTGTGGGGTGTGAGGGGGTGAGGGTGAATGAGGGTGAGAGGGTGAGTAAGGGTATGTGTGTGTGAGGTGAGGGCGTGTGAGGGTGAGGATGAGGGGGTGTGAGAGTGAGGGGGTGTGAGAGTGAGGGGGTGCGAGGGTGAGGGTGTGTGGGGTGTGAGGGGGTGAGGGTGAATGAGGGTGAGAGGGTGAGTAAGGGTATGTGTGCGTGAGGGTGAGGGTGTGTGAGGGTGAGGATGAGGGGGTTTGAGAGTGAGGGGGTGTGAGAGTGAGGGGATGTGAGGGTGAGGAGGTGTGTGAGGGTGAGGGGTGTGAGGGTGAGGCTGAGGAGTTGTGAGGGTGTGTGGGGGTGTTAGGGGGTGAGGGTGAGTGAGGGTGAGAGGGTAAGTGAGGGTGAGAGGGTTGTGAGGGTGAGGGTGTGAGGGTGAGTGAGGGTAAGGGGATGTGAGTGTCAGGGGATGTGAGGGTGAGGGGGTGTGAGGGGGTGTGAGGGTGAGAGAGTGTGTGAGGGTGAGAGGGTGTGTGAGGGTGAGAGGGTGTGTGAGGGTGAGGGTATGTGAGGGTGAGGGTGTGTGAGGGTGAGGATGAGGTGGTGTGAAAGTGAGGGGGTGTGAGAGTGAGGGGGTGCGAGGGTGAGGGTGTGTGGGGTGTGAGGGGGTGAGGGTGAATGAGGGTGAGAGGGTGAGTAAGGGTATGTGTGCGTGAGGGTGAGGGTGTGTGAGGGTGAGGATGAGGGGGTTTGAGAGTGAGGGGGTGTGAGAGTGAGGGGGTGTGAGGGTGAGGAGGTGTGTGAGGGTGAGGGGTGTGAGGGTGAGGCTGAGGAGTTGTGAGGGTGTGTGGGGGTGTTAGGGGGTGAGGGTAAGAGGGTAAGTGAGGGTGAGAGGGTTGTGAGGGTGAGGGTGTGAGGGTGAGTGGGTGAGTGAGGGTAAGGGGATGTGAGGGTCAGGGGATGTGAGGGTGAGGGGGTGTGAGGGGGTGTGAGGGTGTGAGGGGGTGTGAGGGTGAGAAGGTGTGAGAGGGTGAGGGGGTGTGAGGGTGAGGGTGAGGGGGTGTGAGGGTGAGGGGTGTGGGATATGAGGGGGTGAGGGTGAGTGAGGGTGAGAGGGTGAGTGAGGTTGAGAGGGTTGTGAGGGTGAGGGGTAAGGGTGTGAGGGTGAGTGAGGGTGGGTGAGGGTGTGAGGGTGAGTGACTGTGTGAGTGTGTGTGAGGGTGTGTGAGGGTGAGAGGGTGTGAGGGTGTGTGAGGGTGTAAATGGTGGCAGGGCAGACATCATAAGACAGAGAGAAGAGACTGCGTGGTGACTGCGTTGGTCAGTTTCAGAATCAGGAGGGGCAGAGTCAGCACAGTCTGCGAGGGATCAACATGTCTAGAGGCAAAGCATAGTGGATGTAGCATTGCAGCTAGCAAGTCGAGTGTTTTCAAGCTGTGTCCCTAAAGAGATGGCAACACAGCAACAGCATTTGAGAAGCAAGGCTACTGTAAACAAGCACGGTAGGCTTTCACTTTCGTCCAGAAAAAAATGTTGAAAGGTGCAGAGAACACTGAACAAAACACAGCTTCCCCGCGAAATGGATGCAAAAAAAACAAGCTCTCGGCATTGCCGTGGCGGAGGGGAGCGGGGGAGAGGGAGCGCATTCCTTTGAAGTCTGAGGGGGGCGGGGGAGTGGCTTGGGAGCGGATTCCTTTGAAGTCTGATGCCCAGGCTCCGACAAATGGTGGTGTGCGAGTGGCTTCCTTTGAAGTCTGATGCCGAGGCCGATGGTGTTTGATGTGCACGTGCCTGCCTCACACGCCTGCCTCACATGAACTCTACGTGATCCGCAGGTTAGGTAGACTTTTCGAGCTGCTTACTATAATCTCGCCTATTCAATCACTAACGGGATAGAATAGTCGAGACCTAAAAAGGCTGAAACATGGTCACGTCAACAGTCAATTGGAGGGATCTGCATAAATTATTGATTCACTGAATTATTATGTGCCATAGTAGAGCTAGATCTACTTATTGCACAGACATTCTAAGGCACATGGGTCAGATTTCCTCTGAGTGGTTCTCCTGGATTGTATAAGGGGACACTCACATGTACATATATATCTTCGTGGGTTATGTTATGTGTTTTTCTGCTTATTGATTTCATGTATGTGTGGTTTGTTCATGGAGTTTCATCCAGCAGCAGGATTGCAGATTCGTGTCTGTGGCATCTGCATCCATTTTGTGATGCTGGGGCTCTGTTTAACTTTAACCGGGTTTACCAGTAACTACATGCCTTCTCCCTCTAGAAGGGTGGAATGCTACCCCTGACGTCTTGACATAGGACTCAAGTTTGATCATACCCATCTTACTCGGGGTGAGAAATGCAAGAACAACAGTTGATAGACAGAATGCAGAACAATGTCATACATTCACACCAGTACAAAGACCTGGGCCTAAATCCATTGTTTTTTAGTTCACCATCCCATTCCAATTTAAACCCAGCCTAATGCAAATCAGGCTTGACCCAGTACAGCATGGGAACAGTCCAGCCTGAACTGCCAAGCCAGGACACTCAAGCCCAAACTGCCAAGCCAGGTTCTCCCTGGACTGGAAACAAGCATCCTAGGACCGGTGTCGGGCTTTCAGCCCTTTTCAGCCAGGATAGCTTGATTCCAGTGCCATGGAGAGCACGGTACTCATGTCTGAGCATACCCATCTTAATCGGGGTGGGAAATGAAAAAACCACAGTTGATGGACAGAATACAAGACAATGTCATATATTCACCCCAGTACAGAGATCTGGACCTAAATCCATTGTTTTTTTGGCTCACCATCCCATTCCAGTTTGAATGCAGCCACATGCAAATCAGGCTTGACCCTGTGCATCATGGGAACAGTCCAGCCTGAACTGCCACGCCTGGACACTCCAGCCTGAACTGCCAAGTCAGGTCCTCTCTGGACTGGAAACAAGCATCCTAGGACCGGTGTCGGGCTTTCAGCCCTCATCAGCCAGGATAGCTTGATTCCAGTGGCATGGAGAGCACGGGACTATACCCGTCTTACTCGGGGTGAGAAATACAAAAACAACAGTTGATGGACAGAATGCAGAACAATGTTATACATTCACCCCAGTACAGAGATCGGGGCCTAAATCCATCATTTTTTGGCTCACCATCCCATTCAAGTATTGAACCCAGCCTAATTAAAATCAGGCCTTACCCAGTGCACCATTGGAACAGCCCAGCCTGAACTGCCAAGACAGGACAGTCCAGCCCGAACTGCCAAGCCAGGTCCTCCCTGGACTGGAAGCAATCATCCTAGGACTGGTGTCAGATTTTCAGCCCTCATCAGCCAGGATAGCTTGATTCCAGTGGCATGGAGAATGCAAAACAATCGCATACAGCAACCCCAGTACAGAGATCTGTGTCTAAATCCATTGTTTTTTGGCTCACCATCCTATTCCAGTTTGAACCGGGCCATATGCAAATCAGGCTTCACCCTGATCACCATGGGAACAGGCTAGCCCGAACTGCCAAGCAAGGACCTCTCGAGACTGGAAAAAAAACACCCTAAGACCAGAGTCAGGCTCTCAGCCCTCATCAGCCAGAAAAGCTTGATTCATGTGCCATGGAGAGCACGGGACTCACATTTGAGCATACCCGTCTTACTCGGGGTGAGAAATACAAAAACAACATTTGATGGACAGAAAGCAGAACAATGTCATATATTCACCCCAGTACAGAGATCTGCGCCTTAATCCATCGTTTTTTGGCTCACCATCCCATTCCAAATGTAAACCCAGCCATATGCAAATCAGGCTTGACCCTGTGCACCAAGGGAACCATCCAGCCTGAACTGCCAAGCCGGGACAGTCCACCCCGAACTGCCAAGCCAGGTCCTCCCTGGACTGGAAGCAATCATGCTACAACTGGTGTCAGACTTTCAACCCTCATCAGCCAGGATAGCTTTATTCCAGTGGCATGGAGAATGCACAACAATGTCATACATTCACCCCAGTACAGAGATCTGGGTCTAAATCCATTGTTTTTTGGCTCACCATCCTATTCCAGTTTGAACCCAGCCATATGCAAATCAGGCTTGAACCTGTGCACCATGGGAACAGTCTAGCATGTACTGCCAAGCCACGTCCTCTCTGGAATGCAAACAAGCATCCTAAGACTGGTGTCAGGCTTTCAGCCCTCATCAGCCAGTATAGATTAATTCCAGTGGAATTGAGTGCACGGGACTCAAGTCTGAGCATACGCGTCTTACTCAGGGTGGGAAATGCAAAAACAACAGTTGATGGACAGAATGCAGAACAATGTCATACATTCACACCAGTTCAGCCTGAACTGCCAAGCCTGAACCGTCAGAACTGTCAATCCAGGTCCTCCCTGGACTGGAAAAAAGCATTTTAGGACCGGAGTCAGGCTCTCAGCCCTCATCAGCCAGGATAGCTTGATTCCAGTGGCATGGAGTGCATGGAACTCAAGTCTGAGCATACCCGTCTTACTCGGGGTGAGAAATTAAAAAACAACAGATGATGGACAGAATACAGAACAATGTCATACATTCGAGCCAGTACAGAGATCTGGGTCTAAATCCATTGGTTTTTGGCTCACCATCCTATTCTTCTTTGAACCCAGACATATGCAAATCAGGCTTAACCCTCTGCACCATGGGAACTGTCAGGGTTTAGAATTGCGCCTGCCTGAACTACATGTCCCATGAATACCTGGCCTTGGACTACATCTCCCATGAGCCTCTGCTGCTCGGGATATAGCGAGTCCAGGAAGTGAAGGGAGTGTACTTGATTTTTACCTGTTCCAGCGGGAGCGCCTGGCTCTCGCTTCTCTGGATTTCCTCGAGGCTGTGTCTTCGGGGAAAGGCTGCTGCTGAGAAAACTTCGACCTGGTAAAGTTGCAGCGCCTTCTGGTTGGGGGCGTTGCTTTGATAAATGAAGAGCTGTTGGCTCTTGAACTTGGCTATCTTGCTGTACTCATTCTGTTTGGGCTTGTACTTTCATTTCTCCGTGAGGGGGAATATAACATCGTTTGTCGGCTGTTGTTCTGTGGCCAAGTGGGTCAGTCCAGTGGCGGAATGCAGGGGGGGCTCCTCCGCATTGCCGTCATGAATCTCTGACGTCTGGAGTTATATTCATATTTTGGAATACAAATGCCAAAGCGGGCGGCAGTAGTGCTGGAACTACGCCCTACCGTGTTTGGTTGTTTCTTATCACTAACATTTGCTCTTTTGATTTCCATCGGAGCGGATGAGGAAATCTGTACCGGGTGCTTAGGTACAGCCTTGGGATTTGTTTTGCTGACATACAAGTAATTCACCTTTAAGGAGTTTGGACTTTAGTCACGCTTAGTGCCTTAACTAACATGACTGCTTTATGTCGGGGTTCTTAACTCCCCAGGGGTATGTACCATGCCTTAGCGTTTAATGCATAGAAACATATAGCAAAAATAGGCAGTATAGACTAACGATGATTTTTGTGTTGTTTGAAGGAAGGAAGGTGTAAGGAGTTGTTGCTGGCTGGAAGCTCAGAAGTCTAACCAGGGCAGGTGACATTCCATTCTATTAGCGAGAACTTAATGAGAGTAGGTTTACGGAAATTGTATTAACCTATTGCATTTTGTTTTGCAGCTTCCCTTTCCCAGCAGTCCCCTTCCTTTCCTTTCCCGTTTTTTTCCCCTTTGGGGTTTTTTCCCTCACCGTATCACTTGAACACCCTGTGGTTACATATCAGGGTGTTCAGGAGGTCCGGAGGTGGAGCTTTATCACGGCGCACTGATCCTGCGGAGTGCCAACCTTGACAGGAACAGTCCAGACACTGCCAAGCCAGGTTCTTCCTGGTCTGGAAGCAATCATCCTAGAACTGGTGCGAGACTTTCAGCCCTCATCAGCCAGGATAGCTTGATTCCATTGGCATGGAGAGCACGGGACTCACGTATGAGCATACCCGTCTTACTCTGGGTGAGAAATGCAAAAACTACAGTTGATGGACAGAATGCAAAACAATGTCATATATTCACCCAAATACATAGATCTAGGCCTAAATCCATCATTTTTTGGCTCACCATGTAATTCCAGTTTTATCACAGCCATATGCAAATCAGACTTGACCCGGTGCACAATGGGAACAGTCCAGCCCGAACTGCCAAGCCAAGACAGTCCAGCCTGAACTGCCAAGCCAGTTCCTCCCAGGACTGGAAACAAGCATCCTAGGACCAGTGTCAGGCTTACTCGGGGTGAGAAATGCAAAAACAACAGTTGATGGACAGAATGCAGAACAATGTCATACATTCACCCTAGTACAGAGATATGGGTCTAAATCCATTGTTTTTTGGCTCACCATCCTATTCCAGTTTGAACCAAGCCATATGCAAATCAGGCTTGACCCTGCGCACCATGGGAACAGTCCAGCATAAACTGCCAAGCCAGGTCCTCTTTGGACTGCAAACAAGCATCCTAAGACCAGTGTCAGGCTTTCAGCCCTCATCAGCCAGTAAAGCTTGATTCCAATGGAATGGAGTGCACAGGACTCACGTCTGAGCATACCCATCTTACTCGGGGTGAGAAATGCAAAAACAATAGTTGATGGAGAGAATACAGAACAATGTCATACATTCACCCCAGTACAGAGATCTGGGTCTAAATCCATTGTTTTTGGCTCACCATCCTATTCCACTTTGAACCCAGACATATGAAAATCAGGTTTGACCCTCTGCACCATGAAAACAGTCCAGACACTGCCAAGTCTCCCTGGTCTGGAAGCAATCCTCCTAGAACTGGTGCCAGACTTTCAGCCCTCATCAGCCAGGATAGCTTGATTCCAGTGGCATGGAGAGCACGGAACTCACGTCTGAGCATATCCGTCTTACTCGGGGTGAGAAATGCAAAAACCACAGTTGATGGACAGAATGCAAATCAATGTCATATATTCACCCAAGTACATAGCTCTAGGCCTAAATCCATCGTTTTTTGGCACACCATGTCATTCCAGTTTGATCCCAGCCATATGCAAATCAGGCTTCACCCTGTGCACCATGGGAACAGCCCAGCCTGAACTGTCAAGCTAGGACAGTCCAGCCTAAACTGCCAAGCCAGTTCCTCCCAGGACTGGAAACAAGCATCCTAGGACCAGTGTCAGGCTTACTAGGGGTGAGAAATGCAAAAACAACAGTTGATGGACAGAATGCAGAACAATGTCATACATTCACCCCAGTACAGATATCTGGGTCTAAATCTATTGTTTTGTGGCTCACCATCCTATTCCAGTTTGAACCCAGCCATATGCAAATCAGGCTTGACCCTGTGCACCATGGGAACAGTCCAGCATGAACTGCCAAGCCAGGTCCTCTCGGGACGGCAAACAAGCATCCTAAGACCGTTGTCAGGCTTTCAGCCCTCATCAGCCAGTATAGCTTGATTCCAGTGGAATGGAGTGCAGGGAACTCACGTCTGAGCATACCCATCTTACTCGGGGTGAGAAATGCAAAAACAATAGTTGATGGACAAAATGCAAAACAATGTCATATATTCACCCAAGTACATAGATCTGGGCCGAAATCCATCGTTTTTTGGCTCACCATTTCATTTCAGTTTGATCCCAGATATATGCAAATCAGGCTTGACACTGTGCACCCTGGGGACAGCCCAGCCCGAACTGCCAAGCCAGTTCCTCCCTGAGCTGGAAACAAGCATCCTACGACTGGAGTCAGGCTTTCAGCTCTCATCAGCCAGGATACCTTGATTCCAGTGGCATGGAGTGCACGGGACTCACGTTTGAGCATACCCGTCTTATTCGGGGTGAGAAATGCAAAAACCACAATTGATGGATAGAATACAGAACAATGTCATACATTCACCCCAGTACAGAGATCTGGGTCTAAATCCATTGTTTTTGGCTCACCATCCTATTCCAGTTTGAACCCAGACATATGCAAATCAGGCTTGACCCTCTGCACCATGGGAACAGTCCAGACACTGCCAAGCCAGGTTCTCCCTGGTCTGGAAGCAATCATCCTAGAACTGGTGCCAGACTTTCAGCCCTCATCAGCCAGGATATCTTGATTCCATTGGCATGGAGAGCACGGAACTCACGTCTGAGCATATCCGTCTTACTCAGGGTGAGAAATGCAAAAACCACAGTTGATGGACAGAATGCAAATCAATGTCATATATTCACCCAAGTACATAGATCTAGGCCGAAATCCATCGTTTTTTGGCTCACCATGTCATTTCAGTTTGATCCCAGATATATGCAAATCAGGCTTGACACTGTGCACCCTGGGGACAGCCCAACCCGAACTGCCAAACCAGGTTCACCCTGGACTGGAAGCAATCATCCTAGTACTGGTGTCAGATTCTCAGCCCTCATCAGCCAGGATAGCTTGATTCCAGTGCCATGGAGAGCACGGGACTCACGTCTGAGCATACCCGTCTTACTCGGGGTGAGAAATACAAAACCAACAGTTGATGGACAGAATGCAGAACAATGTCATACATTCACCCCAGTACAGAGATCTGGGTCTAAATCCATTGTTTTTTGGCTCACCATCCTATTACAGTTTGAACCCAGCCATATGCAAATCAGGCTTGACCCTGTGCACCATGGGAACAGGCCAGCCTGACCTGCCCAGCCAGGTCCTCCTTGGACTTCAAACAAGCATTCTAGGACCGGTGTCAGGCTTTCAGCCCTCAGCCAGTATAGCTTGATTCCGGTGGAATGGAGTGCAAGGGACTCACGTTTGAGCATACCTGTCTTACTCTGGGTGAGATATGCAAAAACCACAGTTAATGGACAGAATGCAAAACAATATCATATATTCACTCCTGAGGAAAAGTGTTTTTCTGATCGGCATCATTTGTACCGGGACTCCATTGTTTTTTTCATTGCCATCTCGTGTCAAACACTTCCACACGACCCACCTGGTCGTTTCTGCTGATGCCTGAGAAAAATCTAAACTGACACGACAAAGACCATCTTGCAGCCTGCATTTCTGCCCAGGAACTGTAGCACACCTAACCCCCTGTTCTTTGCAGTTCAACAGAAAGCCATGAGACACCCATACCCTGTATAAACAAGCTTGTTTTCCATCTCCTGCTCCCAGCCTGGTAAACATCCTTGACACCGTGATCAGGTTATCTGGACAATGGTCTGACTGTTGGGCCCTGATCAGGGTGATTAAACAATGACTTGAAAGACTGGCTTTGATCAAGCCGAGTGAACAATGATCTGTGTACCAAGTCTTGACCAGGTCACCAACTACAAACATCGTCTGGATCTGGTTATCAACTGCAAACACTGCCCTGATTGAACAATGGACAAAAAATCAAAAGACTGGGATGAAAAATGCATAAAAGGCTTGTAAGCTACAGAGTGAAGAAGCAGCCTCCTCTGTCTTGTCTCTGACTAGCTTGGGACTCTGTTCCATAGCCCGGGCTATTGAAATAAATCTGGGTTCCTCCTGCAGACGAAGGCTGCTGTATTTCCTTTTACTAAGTATGGAAGGTATGGAAGACTAGGGCAGTTCCCCCGCCGCCGAGACCCAGGAAGTGGGTTTAACCGGTTCTTCAAATGGTGCCTGAACAGGTACTCCACAAGCACGAAGGTCAGGCCCGGTGGATGTGAGGAGGTGCACGTAGAGACTCCGACGGAGGCGCCCTACCCGAGGGATTCTTGTTTTCCGGTACACCGAACGACTCGCCTGCTGTCCCTCCCCACCCGGTCTGGGCCACATGACCCCGACCTCGCTGGAGTCCCCTAGCAAATATTTCTGGAGCAGGACACAGCCCTACGTCTGCAGAAGAGAACTACCCCTGTAAGGTAAGGGTGGACTGATAATAATAATAATATCTTTATTGTTTAGTTAGTTAAAACCATAACAATTTAAGACAATGACAAATGCAAAAAAAGAAACCAAGTATTGTAAGAAAGAAAAAAAAAAAAAAGAACGAGAAGAAAAAAAAATGAAAGAAGAAAAGAACGTTAAAAAGGAATTAAGCATACAGTCTCTTTGTCTCTTCGTAATATTTCAGAAAGTCAGTGTTTAAAAGCAGGTCCATGCTTGCTGGAAGACCATAATACCATGATTAGCAAAGCTTGTTAAATACCATAATAAATTTAATCAGTCTGCCGTTCAGTGGAGCATCTGAAGGATTTAGACACGCCATTGTGGCAGCTCTACAGGATCTAATACCTCTGTCGTTGAAGCTTGGTTTTAGGATCCTTGCTCGTTCTTTATGCAGATTCTTGCATGTGCAAATTATATGGATAAAGTCTTCTTTGTAGAAATTGCACAGCCGACATGATTTTATACCTGTATGCACCCAGACAGGCTGGTCCGCCAGAGACGGTAGTGACCCAAAGCGAAGAACCAGGAGTTGCTTTTTTACAGTGGTAGAAAATGTTTCGCTCAAGTAAGCTGCTGGAGCGAGTAACTTATAGTTATTTAACACCATCCAAGCATGCGACCGAGATCTAAAAATATTTTTGTCTGTAGTTAACGAATGAATTTTTAAAACTTTGTTTACAACTTGCTTAAAAGATTGGTACGGTAGATTTTTGTCCCATGGGTCCATTGTGCCTGTGATTGAACGAGATTTCCACCAAGTCTGTATGATTCTGTTATTGACTTTCGCAAAAAAAGCCAAGTTGTTATTGACTTTTGCCAAAGCCAAGCAAGCGAGATTAAGTTTTAAAAACCAGCTGGTGTCTGTTCTGTATGATTCTACTGTTATTGACTTTTGCAAAAGTCAAGCAAGCGAGGGGAGTTTTAAAAAAACGCTGGTGTCTGTTATCTGTTTTTAAGCATGCCAATTAGTAGTAAGTTCAAGAGATTATGTTGTTGTATGTGTACGCAGGACTCACAGCTGGAGGCGGCCTGTCCGCTTCCTCCAGAAGGGACCCCATGCCATACGATGTATGTTAAACATGGCCCTTCTGCCATAATGTTTTCCTCATTCTGGGTAAAATATACAAAAAAAAGTAAAGCAGAATTATAGTGGCCACTTTATGGCTCCTTTAATTCCCAAGTTCTCGCCAACTTAGAGGAACAATTAATGAAAAGAAAAACACGCCCGTCTATGTTTGAATCTGTCCAATTTTGGAGGAAAGAGATAGAGCAGAGAGCTAGAAAACAGAAGGCTCAAGAAAGAAAACAGGAACGTATGTCAATGGCTGACCAGGGCAGAGAAAATTTACTAAATCAAATGACAAAATCAGTAGAAATAGCCGATAGGGAGCATGGGGCCCGGGTACAAAAATGTTATCCAGCCCGTGAGGAGAAAGGAAAGGGCCATATGGAAGGGGGAGAAGAAAGTGATTCCTTGCTTGATACCATGCTAGAAAGCCCTCCTGCATATGCCTCAATGTACCCTGCCCTGACGCCTCATACCCCGCATGTCCCCCGCCACCGCCCACTCCTGCCCCCACTGCCCCTCTTACTGTTCTCCCTATCACACCAACCCTCTGACTTTTCCTAAGGCACCAACCACGTCTGTTAACCCTGTCCTCGCTGTGGGAATGACAACAAGTCTCCATCCGCCCAACCCCTGCGGCTTTACCCCTACCCGCCCTTTTCCTACTTCCCCGTGGTATGCAGTTAAGCAGGATTTATATAAATTGTTGCATTCCCCCCGACTGGCCTCCCTGCACTCTGCAGTCAGCTTTTCATCCCTTCGAGAAAATGACCTACAGAAGCAACAGTGTGAATGTTGGATAAATAACGGGAATATTTATACCTTTAAAGAAATATGGTCCACCTTTCCTCAGTGGACGATTATGGAACAGACCACCTGGGCTGAATACATGTGTACTTTGGTCATGCAAAAATTTGAGAATGCGCTTATGCAGATACCCACTGGATTAATGGACCTTAGGTCGCAAATAAAAAGAGGCGATGTTCAGGGAGAGGGGATGTTTGGTGCTATGTCTGTTTTAATGGCTTACCGTGATAGGACCGCTTTTTCCAAAACCCCTCTAGAAACAGCTATGCCAATGAGAGAGGCAGCTCCTGTCTTTGTTAACGCACTTACCGATGCCGAAAAGAATGGCTGAGGGGCTGTTCATGTTCCTTGGAAAAGGTCAGAAGTAATGCAGTTAAAAGGACAATTACCAGATCCCCGGAAGCATCTGGCTGCCTTTTACAGAGAATTAGGTCAGATTATATCTGCAGGAACTCTCGTTCTTGAGGATATAGATTTACTTTTTGGTACGGTTGTCCCCACTGAAATTTGGGACAAGATTCGACATACTGACCATGAAGTGGCATTGGGAGGTAAATGGGCTGACCTAGAGGCTATGGAAGAAGCAAGGGTAGGAGGGACTAAACCAGAAGCTGCCATCCTGACTTTGCCCGGTAAAATAATGACGTTTATGAAAACGCTTTTGCCGGAAACTGACATTAACTGGGATAAACTAAACGCCTGTGGGCAGCGAAAAGATGAGAATGTGGCTCACTTCTTTACCCATTTTGAGACAGAATACAAGGGACATAGTGGTTTGGATCCCCGGACCCCAGGTTCTGGCCCAGTGTTTGTCGATAAGTTTGTTGGCAACCTGCTTCCTAAGATCTCCGCAAGGCTTAAGAAAGTTGAAAGTACGTGGTCTGCCCAAACTATGACTGGTATCTTGGCTATGGCACAATATTATGAGAATAGGGAGAATGAAGATAGAGACAGGGAAAGTAAGAAGGTTAGGGATCTTAAGACTAGGGCACTTCTGCAGCAGGCTTACCCTCCCCGATGTCCCGATGCCCGTGGAGATTTTAGACCTCAACTCCAACCCCTTCCGAGGGCTCACCAGTCTACCCCCTCCAGCCCTCAACATACGGGAGCCCTCCAAACAGATCAGTGTGCTTATTGTAAGGGGTACGGCCATTGGATAGATGAGTGTCCCATGTTAGCTGAAAACATAAGAACAGGGAAGACTCGGCCTAGCGCTCCTAGGGAAGCGAGGCCGACTAGGGACCATGGCCCGCCCCATCCACAGGATAAAGAACGTAGGCCCGGGGATGACGCTCCCGTCCGGCCACGCCTGGCCAATAGGTTTGATGGGTACGAAGCAACACGCACTTATTACAATGATGATTATGACGAAGTTGATGAGACAGGATCCTACCAAGCATAGGACAGCCAGGAAAGGGGTATTACCAGAGTGCAAATTCCAGTGGATCAAAGGGGCCCGTATGTTTAAATGTCAGTTGTGGGAGACGATAAGAATGTTCTTTTGGATACTGGGGCCACCAGGTCTTTTATTGCACGTCTGTCAGTCCCGGAGGCACCCCTTTCTGGCAATATGAATGTCTCCGTGGGTTTTGCAGGGACACTCGTGACCAGTCCTGTCTTTGAACCCGTCCCTCTCGATATTGGCCCTTCACATGTTGACGCTCCCTTGGTTCTTACTACAGGTTGCAGTGAAAACTTGTTAGGCATGGATTTACTGAAAGCTCTGAATGCGACCATATCATGTAGTCCCCAAGGTGTATCCCTAATAATTTCTCCCACCCCAGCTTCCTATATGTACTTGTCCGGTCCCCTCCCACCAGAGTTGCAGTCTTTACCTTCCTCCCTATGGGCATCATCAGACACTGATGTAGGGTGTCTCAACATACCCCCTCATGTGGTACGCATCCAGCCAGGTGCACTTCTCCCCCGCCTCCGGCAGTATCGACTACCCGTGGAAGGAGAAATGGTCCTTTTGACAATCATATCTGAATTGATGGACAAGGGCGTAGTGGAGGAGACACTTGACAATATCTGTAACAGTCCCATTATTCCTGTTCTTAAAAAGACCAATGGAGATACTCTCTCCCCTAAAATATACTGATATATGATTGACCTGAGAGCCCTTAACAAAATAACAATCTCCCTATACCCTGTTGTCCCTGACATTACAGCCCTCTTAACAATGGTCCCTTCTGACGCCACGCACTTTTCTGTCATAGACCTGAAGAATGCTTTTTTCAGCATTCCTATACATCCTGACAGCAGATAATTCTTTGGTTTCTCCCTTGGTGGGCGGAGCTTTAGATTCTGCCGCGCCCCTCAAGGTTTCACCGAGAGCCCCAGTATCTATAGTCAAGCCCTAAAAAGTCAACTAGATTCCTTGGAACTCCCTGATAATTCCACACTAGTACAATATGTAGATGACCTCCTCATTGCTGCAAATTCTGCCCCAACATGTAAAGAAGCTACTCTCTGTCTGTTACGCCACCTTGTTCTCCATAACTACAAAGTCTCTTTGAAAAAGCTTCAGTTTTGTCAAGAGAAGGTGACCTACTTAGGTCATCTCCTCTCGAAGGAGGCAAGGCAGCTCACCGCTGATCGTGTAGCCATTATCAATGCTATGACGGCCCCACGAACACAAAAGCAGGTGCGAGCCTTCATAGGCCTAACCTCATACTGTAGACAGTGGATTTCCAATTTTTCGGCCATGGTCAAACCTCTTCTTGCCCTCACCACTAAAGACATATCAGACAGTTCCTTTCTATGCGCTACAGAGCATGCGCAGGACTTCCAAGATTTGAAGATGGCCCTGTGTACTGCTCCAGTCCTCGGTACTCCTAACTATTGCAAACAATTTTTTCTTTTTGTACATGAGACAGATGGCTGTGCATGCACTGTCCTGACCCAGATGTTTGGAGCTCACCAACGGCCATGTGCAAGGGATCTCCAAGGACGGAAGCAGAAAGGAAGGGTGGAACCCTCCCTTAACTCTGCTCAACACCAAGAACAATTGTTTCCCGACCATACTCTCCCTACTTCCAACTGATATAACTTGCGCCCACAAGGTAAGGCTTGCCCTTGACTTTGCCAAGTGTCGATAGGTTGTAGGGCTGTGATCTTCCCAGATGAGAGTAGTGCTGGTGTGTCAGACTAAAGTATACCATAGGGCTCCTTGGCACCTGCGCCCAGTGAAGCAACCACAAATCACAGACAGCCACTAGAGGTCCCGGGCTTAGCACAATGGCAGCCGTCCAAAACACCCGAATCCAGAAACAAGATGTCAGTCTCCGACATAGTAAATGCTTCATGGCCACCGTGGTGACGCTGTTTATCTCCCTCATCCTGTCTATCCTTGGTTGGCTGTTACTGATCTACCATCCTGTTACCCCACCAACGCCTACCCCAACTCCTGCAGAACACCAGTACTACACGCTACCAGCCCTCAAATTACCCTGCCGTGCAGAATTCTTCAATAACACTTTCATCCAAATGTTGCTCATCATCAACTGATCATGAACACTTCCAACTGCTGGGTCTGTGGACTGATGTCGCATTCCATGATACACCCTGTCCCATTCTTTCCCTATCCCTTCTCCATCTCTGGGTCTTGTCTTGCATGGTGGATGTTGATACAGGAGGCCTACACTGTCAATGGTACTGCCAATTCTGTCCTTGGGACATTCCGCGATGACTTCTGGCGGAACAGATCTGGCAATGCCAATGCTCCTTTTTGCCCGACCAGCTCTTCCACATTGCTATTACCACCAGATGAGCTCGGTGAGATGGTAGTATTCAACTCAACCACTCGACGAACATTTTCTAGATTCCGCACCAAAAGGATACTGCCTGATGAATGAAACACTATGAATGTCATAAATGTGCAAGGCCGTGTCTGCATTCATAGCCTAGGGACTAAGAAAGTTGGTACCAGTACGTGTGATATCACTAAAGCCTTAAAATCTACACCTCCTCCGAAGCTGGTGGCATCCCCAACACCTATTTCATCTGTGGCACTGCCGCCTACACTTGGCTCCCCCGTAACTGATCTGATACCTGCTATCTGGCCTTCCTCCTTCCACCAACGTATTCTACCCATGGAGGTTACCACCTGTCAATGAAGGGCGGCTTGCGCCGCTGACGTAGGGGCGTCGTATCAGCCGAGGATACAGCAGGCCAGGAAGCCGGGGACTTCTTTAAAGGTTTCCTTCCATTCTGGGGCCCCATGGCAAACAGTTGAGCTGTACGAGGACTGACCAGGGTCCTTGAGGCCACCATCACAGTAACAGTTGGTGCCCTCTCCAACGTCACTGCAGAGCTACAGGCGGACTGCCTTATAACTAAGCATGGGCGGATTTTGCGGATCCACGATTCACGAATTTGCGGATTTGCGGATCGTGGATCCGCAAAATCCGCGAATTTTGCGGATTGCGGACCGACGGATTTGGGCGGGGCTTCCATGCGAGTGCACATGCCTCTTGTGTGTGTAAAAGGGGTCTGGGACCGATCAGAGCAGCAGATGAAGAGACAGAAGTTCCTAGTCACAGGAACAGCACGGGATAGAGCTCGTGAAAGTCAAGGATGCATAGGCCTCTATCCAGCATCACAGCTGATTTCGACTGTAGATTTGGGAAGAAGGCACACCTGCCCAGCCTTGACAACGCTCACGATTGTTTTTTGGCTGATGAATGAGTCACTGAATTTGAGTTTCAACTAGTTCCAGTGACCATGTGTGTGTTACTATGCAATCGCCCCGAGGGGCGCAGGGGTCCCTTGGTTGAGCTGTCCATCATTGTGGGTCAATGGCGGGAGGACGGTGCACAGCGCGAGTGTGTGGGCGGGGGTTCCAAAGGGTCTGGGGTGGGCCCGATCAGAGCAGCAGATGAAGAGACAGAAGTTCCTAGTCACAGGAACAGCACGGGATAGAGCTCATGAAAGTCAAGGATGCATAGGCCTTTATCCAGCATCACAGCTGATTTCGACAGTAGATTTGGGAAGAAGGCACACCTGCCCAGCCTTGACAATGCTCACGATTGTTTTTTGGCTGATGAATGAGTCACTGAATTTGAGTTTCAACTAGTTCCAGCGACCATGTGTGTGTTACTATGCAATCGCCCCGAGGGGCGCAGGGGTCCCTTGGTTGAGCTGTCCATCATTGTGGGTCAATGGCGGGAGGATGGTGCACAGCGCGAGTGTGTGGGCGGGGGTGCCAAAGGGTCTGGGCCCGATCAGAGCAGCAGATAAAGAGACAGAAGTCCCTGGATACAGACAGCACACCAGCCTGGCCTGTTGTAATTATTTTACGATGGCGCCGGCAAGCTGCCAGCGCCATCCTAAAATAGTTACTAAATTAGCTTCAACAGGAAGCTCTAATAGATAAAATCGAGCACCTGCTTTGTTTTATCTATTAGAGCTTCCTGTTGAAGCTAACTTAGTAACTATTTTAGGATGGCGCTGGCAGCTTGCCGGCGCCATCGTAAATTAGTTACAACAGGCCAGGCAGGCTTGAACTTTTGCCCCCGAAATCCGCCGCTCGCGGATTTGCGGATTCGCGGTAAATTCGCGGGAGTTCACGGATTGCGAATTTACCGAAAATTCGCAAAATCCGCGAGCGGAGCGGATTTCGCGCTCATGCTTACTTATAATGCTCCAAAACCGCATGGTCCTCAACGTCATCCTTGCTGATCGTGGTGGTGTGTGTAAATTGATCGGCTCCAGCTGCTACGTGTACATCCCAGACAACGCACCTACAGTGTACGATGCCATCCAACGTCTGCATCGCCTTTCTTCTGAAATTCATCTGGATGAAGGAAACTGGTCCGTCACAGGCTGCATCTGGGGTCTTCTTTCCCATTGGGGTTGGAGGGTCCTCATCTTCCTTGCCTTGGGAGTAGCTGTCCGGGTCTCCTGCTGTTTGTGCTTTCAGTGTCTACCAGTGCTCTGTACAATGTGTGTCCAGACCATAAAGCCTCCACCCTCTAACATTCACAACACCAATATAATGATGATGCTCCAACAGGAAACAGATGGTATTATGAACATTGACATTTCTTAAAGTATTTGCCACTCAATGGCAAAAGGAGGGTCTGAGGAAAAGTGTTTTTCTGATTAGCATCATTTGTACCGGGACTCCATTGTTTTTTTCATTGCCATCTTGTGTCAAACACTTCCACACGACCCACCTGGTCGTTTCTGCTGATGCCTGAGAAAAATCTAAACTGACAGGACAAAGACCATCTTGCAGCCTGCATTTCTGCCCAGGAACTGTCACACACCCAAACCCCTGTTCTTTGCAGTTCAACAGAAAGCCATGAGACACCCACGCCCTGTGTAAACAAGCTTGTTTTCCATCTCCTGCTCCCAGCCTGGTAAACATCATTGACACCGTGATCAGGTTATCTGGAAAATGGTCTGACTGTTGGGCCCTGATCAGGGTGATTAAACAATGACTTGAAAGACCGGCTTTGATCAAGCAGAGAGAACAATGATCTGTGTACCAAAACTTGACCAGGTCACCAACTACAAACATCGTCTGGATCTGGTTATCAACTGCAAACACTGCCCTGATTGAACAATGGACTAACAACCAAAATACTGGGATGAAAAATTTATAAAAGGCTTGTACGGTACAGAGTGAAGTAGCAGCCTCCTCTGTCTTGTCTCTGATTAGCTTGGGACTCTGTTCCATAGCCCGGGCTATTGAAATAATTCTGGGTTCCTCCTGCAGACGAAGGCTCCTGTGTCTCCTTTTACTAAGTATGGAAGGTATGGAAGACTAGGGCGGTTCCCCTGCCGCCGAGACCCAGTAAGTGGGTTTAACCGGTTCTTCACTCCAGTACACAGATCTGGGCCTAAATCCATAATTTTTTGGCTCGCCATGCCATTCCAGTTTGATCAGTCATATGCAAATCAGACTTGACCCTGTGCACCATGGGAACAGTTCAGCCTGAACTGCCAAGCCAGGACAGCCCAAACTGTCAAGCCAGGTCCTCCCTGGACTGGAAAAAAGCATTTTAGGACCAGAGTCAGGCTCTCAGCCCTCATCAGCTAGGATAGCTTGATTCCAGTGCCATGGAGAGCACGGGACTCACATCTCAGCATACTTGGGGTGAGAAATACAAAAACAACATTTGATGGACAGAAAGCAGAATAATGTCATACATTCACCCCAGTACAGAGATCTGGGTCTAAATCGATTGTTTTTTGGCTCACCATCCTATTCCAGTTTGAACACAGCCATATGCAAATCAGGGTTGACCCTGTGCACCATGGGAACAGTCCAGCCTGAACTGCCAAGCCAGGTCCTCCCTGGACTGGAAACAAGTATCCTAGGACCAGGATTAGGCTTTCAGCCCTCATCAACCAGGATACCTTGATTACAGTGGCATGGAGTGCATGGAACTCAAGTCTGAGCATACCCATCTTACTCGGGGTGAGAAATACAAAAACAACAGTTGATGGACAGAATGCAGAACAATGTCATACATTCACCCAAGTACCTAGATCTGGGCCTATATCCATCATTTTCTGGCTCACCATGCCATTCCAGTTTGATCCCAGCCAGATGCACATCAGGCTTAGCCCTCTGCACCATGGGAACAGTCCAGCCTGAACTGCCAAGCCAGAACAGTCCAGCCTGAACTGCCAAGCCAGTTCCTCCCTGTACTGGAAACAAGCATCTTAGGACCAGTGTCAGGCTCTCAGCCCTCATCAGCCAGGATAGCTTGAGTCCAGTGGCATAGAATGCATGGAACTCAAGTCTGAGAAAACCCGTCTTACTTGGGGTGAGAAATGCAAAAACCACAATTAATGGGCAGAATACAGAACAATGTCATATATTCACTCCAGTACAGAGATCTGGGCCTAAATTCAACATTTTTTGGCTCACCATGCCATTCCAGTTTGAACCCAGCCATATGCACATGAAGCTTGACCCTGTGCACCATGGGAACAGTCCAGCCTGAACTGCCCAGCCAGGTCCTCCCTGGACTGCAAACAAGCATCATAGGACCGGTATCAGGCTTTCAGCCCTCATCAGCCAGTATAGCTTAATTCCAGTGGAATGGAGTACACTGGACTCACGTCGTGGCATACCCATCTTACTCAGGGTGAGAAATACAAAAACAACTGTTGATAGACAGAATGCATAAGAATCTCATATATTCACCTCAGTAATCCATAGTTTTTTGGATCACCATGACAGTCCAGTTTTATCCCAGCCAAATGTAAATCAGACTTGACCCTGTGCACCATGGGAACAGTCCACCCTGAACTGCCAAGCCAGGACAGCCCGAACTGCCAAGCCAGGTCTTCCCTGGATTGGACACAAGCATCCTAGGACCAGGATCAGGCTTTCAGCCCTCATCATCCAGGATAGCTTGATTCCAGTGGCATGGAGTGCATGGAACTCAAGTCTGAGTATACCCGTCTTACTCAGGATGAGAAATTCAAAAACAACAGATGATGGACAGAATGCAGAACAATGTCATACATTCACCCCAGTACAGAGAGGTGGGTCTAAATCCATTGTTTTTTGGCTCACCATCCTATTCCAGTTTGAAACCAGCCATATGCAAATAAAGCCTGACCCTCTGCACAATGGGAACAGTCCAGCTTGAACTGCCAAGCGAGGACAGTCCAGCCCGAACTGCCAAGACAGGTTCTCCCTGGACTGGAAATAAGCATTCTAGGACCACCAGGTTCAGGCTTTCAGCCCTCATCAGCCAAGACAGCTTGATTCCAGTGGCATGGAGTGCATGGAACTCAAGTCTGAGCATACCCGTCTTACTCGGGGTGAGAAATACAAAAACAAAAGTTGATGGACAGAATGCAGAACAATGTCATACATTCACCCCAGTACAGAAATCTGGGCCTAAATCCATCGTTTATTGGCTCACCATCCCTTTCCAGTTTGAACCTAGTCATATGCAATCAGTCTTGACCCTGCGCCATGGGAACAGCCCAGCCTGAACTGCCAAGCAAAGTCCTCCCTGGACTGGAAGCCATCATCCTAGGCTGGTGTCAGACTTTCAACCCTCATCAGCCAGGATAGCTTGATTCAAGTGGCATGGAGAGCACGGGACTCATGTCTGAGCATACCCGTCTTATTTGGGGTGGGAAATACAAAAAGAACTGTTAATGGATAAAATGCAGAACAATATCATATATTCACCCCAGTACAGAGATCTGGGTCTGAATCCACTGTTTTTTTGCTCACCATCCTGTTCCAGATTGTACCAAGCCATTTGCAAATCAGGCTTGACTCTCTGCACCATGGGAACATTCCAGCCTGAACTGCCAAGCCAGGTTCTCCCTGAACTAGAAGCAATCATACTTGGACTGGTGTCAGACTTTCAGCCCTCATCAGCCAGGATAGTTTGATTCCAGTTGGAGAGCACAGGACTCACGTTTGAGCATACCCGTCTTACTCGGGGTGAGAAATGCAAAATCCACAGTTAATGGACAGAATGCAAAACAATGTCATATATTCACTCCAGTACAGAGATCTGGGCCTAAATCCATCATTTGTTGGTTCACAATTCCATTCCAGTTTGAACCCAGCCATATACACATCAGGCTTGACCCTGTGCACCATGGGAACAGTCCAGCCTGAATTACCCAGCCAGGTCCTACCTGGACTGCAAACAAGCAGATCAGGATCAGGATCAGGATCAGGATCAGGATCAGGATCAGGATCAGGATCAGGATCAGGATCAGGATCAGGATCAGGATCAGGATCAGGATCAGGCTCAGGCTTTCAGCTCTCATCTGCCAGGATAGCTTGATTACAGTGGCATGGAGTGCATGGAACTCTAGTCTGAGCAAACCCTTCTTACTCGGGGTGAGAAATACAAAAACAACAGTTGATGGACTGAATGCAGAACAATGTCATATATTTACCCCAGTACAGAGATCTGGGTCTAAATCCATTGTTTTTCGGCTCACCATCCTATCCATCCATATGCAAATCAGGCTTGACCCTCTGCACCATGGGAACAGTCCAGCTTGAACTGCCAAGCCAGGACAGTCAAGCCCGAACTGCCAAGCCAGGTTCTCCCTGGACTGGAAACAAGCATCCTAGGACAGGTGTCGGGCTTTCAGCCCTCATCAGCAAGGATAGCTTGATTCCAGTGGCATGGAATGCACGGTACGCACATTTGAGCATACCCATCTTACTCGGGGTGAGAAATATAAAAACAACACTTGATGGACAGAATGCATAACAATGTCACACATTCACCCCAGTAAAGAGATCGGGGTCTATTTATCTTTTTTTTTTATTATAAAGGTTTTTATTGAGATCAGACAATGCATTTGTGGCAGACAAAACAGATACATATATACATAAATCAAATTTGGTATACAGCTGGGGCTATCAACATATCAATAAAAAATATTATTCATGGAAAAACAGCGGCACGACAATGACAGCCTTTTATACGTATATACATGACCCACAATGCCTATTTTAACCATTCCTTCACGGCAGCTCAGATCTTACAGGCCTGCTTCCGCTTCCTCCTACCCTTTTGTGTGAACACAGAGAACTCCAGATTATGAATAGCAAGCAATCTAGCTCTCCAGTTACTAAATACAAGTGGGTCAGGAGATAACCATTGTGAGGTAATACAAAAACAAATCAAGGACATGGCTATAAACAAAAAAGCAGTGTCATACTGGGAGTTGCTAGCCTGTGATGAGCCTTTAGAGCCCATTATAACCATCTCTGAAGATAAGGTGCAAGGGATATTAAGCGTGCCATTGATAAATCGCTCCACATCAAGCATGAAATCATGAAGGATCGGACAGAGATAAAACATATGTAAAGAATCAGCTGCATAAAGCCCACACCTAGCAAAATGATCCCCCTTCCTACCACCCCATTTCGCTATTTTTGTAGGTGTATAATATAGATCGTAAGCAGCCATGTAGCTTTGGGCCCGTAAACTGCCTGAGACCAGGACCTCGCTAGCTAGCTCCAAAGTAGGCCTCAGATCGATCCCGGTTTTACCAAATCTAACCCCCCACTTCAAATTCTGCGACTCTAGATCATCCGGGAGGCTAGCCAGTAAGTGTTGGTACTGCATCCCTATTCTAGCTTTCCTTTGTATTAATGGAAATATATCAAACTTATCTAGCATTAGGGGGGTTTCATTGAGACGTTTATGGATAAAGCTTCTGATCTGCAAGTATTTAAAAAAATCATGGGTATTCAGCTTGAACTTATACTTAAGAAATGAAAAAGAAAGTATTTCCCCGGAGCACACTAAATCCCCAATGGTCTGAATACCTAAGGCCTGCCATCTAAAGATTATATAATCCTGAAAGATGGGGAGGAGGAGACGAGCAGCTTTAAATGGAGTATAGATATTGACATTAGGAATACCCAATTTCCGCTGTATTTTCTGCCAAATATGGAACATGGCAATGATAACCTTAAACCTGGTCTTCTTGAAATAGCTGGGCTCCAAGATTTGAGTCAGTATACGCTTGGCCGCCGTGCCAAGACCAATCTCGAAGATAGAGGGTGTATTACATGGGTGGACCTCAGCACTTGACCCCAGAAGTGGTACTCCCAGAGATTGAACAAAAACAGACCAGTAATATATTAACAAATTAGGTACAACCCAGCCACCCCGATCACGGGGTGACACAGCCACTTAGCGGCTCTACGAGCATGGCAATACCCCCAAAGAAACCTATAGCAAATCCTGTCCACCTTCGACAAGCTTTTCTGAGAGATTTCTAAAGGGATTGTCCTAAAGAGATATAAAAACTTTGGAAGTACCAACATTTTGAGGACACTGCAACGGCCATATAAAGAAAGGTGTAGGTGATCCAACCGTTACAGTTTAGTATTTACAGCATCTACCACCGGAAGAATGTTCAGATCCGGAATGGTTTCAACTGCAGCCGAGATCTTGACTCCTAGATAAGTTGCTACTCTAACCACAGGGGCTTCTGAGGAGGGCATATTAGATGTTTGAACGACCTGGGTTTTTGCCACGTTTAATTTATATCCTGAGACTAAGCCAAACTGTTTAGAGGATTCCTTAAGGGCCGCAAATGGGGAAGAGACATCTGAGGTTAGTACCACAATATCGTCCGCATAAGCCATAGCACGATGCTCTGTACCTTCAACCCTTATGGGTGATATATCTAAATGACCTTCAATCTTACAAAGGAATGGATCGGTATATAGGGCAAAGAGCAAGGGTGAACAAGGACACCCTTGCCTTGTACCTCTGCTGATGCTAAAATACCCTAACTCCTGACCAGAGATACGCAATACAGCTTTAGGAGAGGTATAAAGGGTCTGTATTGACTGGATAAATTCACTCCCAAAGCCCTTCCACCGAAGCACGGCCCACAAGAACCCCCAGGAGACCCTGTCGAACACCTTCTCGGCGTCTAACAGGATCAACCCGAGGGGAAAGGCCGTGAACTGGGCCGTCCAATAGGGCAATGACCCACCGGACATGATAGGCGGTGTCCCTGCCCGGGATGAACCCGTGTTGGCGCAGGGAGACCAATGGGGTTATTACCTCTGCCAATCCAGATGTTAAAATTTTTGAATACATTTTGCTATCACTGTTTATGAGAGAGATGGGTCGAAAGGATGAAGGATTCAGCTCAGGCTTTCCCTTTTTTTAAACAGAACTATTATGGTGTGGCGCCATGAATCAGGAACAGTGCCACTCTGTGCTGATCTAAAAATTGTCAGCAAATCCTGTCGAATCTCCTTAATAAATACCTTATAAAACTCCAGAGGCAAAGTGTCCACGAGCCTAAGCTCCTCAATGCGCCTCTTGTCCAACTCTTGTCCCTCCCTCCACCGGATAGTCGAGAAACTCTTGCTCTCACCACGGATTGCGGCCTTTAATGCATCCAAGACCACAGGCTCAGATGCTGTCCCCCTATTAATATCAGAAAATTCAGCTAGCCACTTTCTCATATGGGCCTGATAGGCCTCATCCGTCAAAAGATTTATTTCAAATGTCCAAACACGGGGGGTGAGAAATGAAAAAAACACCAGTTGATGGACAGAATGCAGAACAATGTCATACATTCACCCCAGGACAAAGATCTGGGTCTAAATCAATTGTTTTTTGGTTCACCATCCCATTCCAGTTGGAACTCAGCCATATGCAAATCAGATTTGACCATGTGCACAGTCCAACCTGAACTGCCAAGCCAGGTCCTTCCTGAACCGCAAACAAGCATCCTAGGACCGGTGTCAGGCTTTCAGCTATCATCAGCCAGGATAGGTCAATTCCAGTGGCATGGAGTGCATGGGACTCACGTCTGAGCATTCGTGTCTTACTCGGGGTGAGAAATGCAAAAACAACGGTTGATGAACAGAATGCAGAACAATGTCATACATTCACCCCAGTACAGAGATCTGGGCCTAAATCCAAAGTTTTTGGCTCACCATGCCATTCCAGTTTGAACCTAGCCATATGCAAATCAGTATTGACACTGTGCACCATGGGAACAGTCCAGCCCGAACTGCCAAGCCAGGATAGTCCAGCCCAGTCCGAACTGCCAAGCCAGGTCCTCCCTGGACTGGAAACAAGCATCCTAGGACCGGAGCCAGGCTTTCAGCCCTCATTAGCCAGGATAGCTTGATTCCAGTACCATGGAGAACACAGGACTCACGTCTGAGCATACCCATCTTAATCGGGTGAAAAATACAAAAACAACAGTTGATGGACAGAACGCAGAACAATGTCATACATTTACCCCAGTATAGAGATATGGCCCTAAATCCATTGTTTTTTGGCACACCATGCCATTCCGGTTTGAACCCAGCCATATGCAAATCAGTCTTTGTGAGAAGTTGTCCTGGTATATGATGTCCACTATTCTAGTGGGACACCTTGCACCAGTCCGATCGACCCTTATTAATGATGGTTGTAAAGTCAACCTTATAGAAAGCTACCCTAGGGGTAGCAATGGCAAGCAGTCTTCAGGCTAAGACTTCAGAGAGCGAATTAAGCTAGTTGTTTTACCATTTATAATCTCTTGAGTACCAAATGAAAGCACACCACAAAAGGTATATATCAAATATATATGTATTTAATCTAAACACAACCCCTCTGCACTCTTTATGAGGTCAGAGTTAAAAGTACATTACAAGGAACTTACTTAGCATTATGATAAGTTGCACAGTATACATTTTGCCCTAGGGGCCTCACAAACCATATAGTGGTATAAGAACCACGTCTGGGATAGAAATCAGGCCTAGGGCCTGTAGAATCGGTGGGGCTTCTAGGAACAACCAAAGGTTAGAAAGTAGGAGGCCCACGGGAGACACATGCAGTGTCTAAACATTGCCGCGGGTTACTGTTGACTTTATATGGGTTACAAATTTACAATTTAAGGACACATCTAAATGAACTACGATGGAACCCTTTTAGACTTAGACACTTGGAGGGCCAATACCCTCGAGACTACCAGAATACTCGTGTTACCTCACCCACGGAAGCTGGGTGCATAGGTGTCTTTTGGTGTCGAGTTTTGTCATCGATTTCAATAGAGATCTGCAAAGAAGTGCTGCAGGCGACCAGAGGTAAAGTGTCAGGGTGGATCCAAGGGTGGATCGAAGATCTGAAGAACCTGACAGCAGAAGGGAGTTAGTATGGGTCACTTGCCAGTGACCAGGATGGGGATGGGAAGCTGCCAGCCAATGTTGGGTGATTTCAGGTGAAAAGGTGAAGTTTGTCTCTTCGGCCACGAGGTCCAGGAGGCATTGACAATGTCCAGGAGCTGGATTCTAGTTGTCCCACAAAGGATCTAGTTGACTGCGGTATCGGTATCCGGATTGGATCCAACAAGCTTTGGCAAACGCAAACAACACAAGATGTTGAGATTGGCTTCATTGCAGACCAGCAAGGTCTGAAGAACTTCTCCTTTGCAGGGATGTTGGAGCCGGCCTGGAGCAATCAGGAAAGCAAGTTAGTTTAAAGGAAAGTCTTCGGGGGGCTCACTAGCCAACAGACTAGGAACCGCAAGGACGCGTTGAGCTGAAATACAAAAGTGGGGCCCCCGGGACACTCGTGGAGTGTGGGCCTCTGAGCTTTGGTGCAAATGGTGCTTGGCGCTGGGGCTTCAAGCACCCCAATGCACAACTTCGGGATACCTCGGGAAGTAGATGCAGCTTGCAAAATGCAGGATGTCCAGGAGTTTCGGTCCCACGTCTCTTGTGTCATCTATGGGTCTCAGCTTTGCTGGGAGCTTGGGTCAGCTTCATAGATGTCTGAAAGTCTGTGTCCTGTGTCACAGATTCTTCGGGATCCGGTGGGAGCCTCGAAACTGCAGACAGGCAAAGATGCAGTTGGTGCCTGTTTGGACAGGGTGGTCACTCCTTGACTACAAGGGTGATTTCTTCCATCTTCGAGTCGATATGGAATGTCGAAGGTCCAAGCTATATGTTGCAGAGTTTCGTCCACAGTTATCTAAAGTCCTAGGGACTGGGGTTCTATACTTATAGTAAGTTTAGGGGTTGGACTAACTCTAAGGTCCCTCCTATGGGTAGACCTGGGGAGGGCTTTTTTTTTTTTTGCAGTGTTCTATATAGCGCGAACTTGACCCGAACCGAATCGGGTATCAGAGCGCTTTACATAACACCAGTTACGTTACATGAGGACACACATTCATTTTTGTTAGGCACAGGGAGATTACGTGATTTTGCCCAGAATCACAGGATGTTTGGCGTTGTTACCGAGACTCGAACCCAGATCCCCAGGTCCGAGGTCGAGCACCTTAGCCGTTAAGCTAACTCCTCTCCTAAGTTGTGAGAAGTTATCCTGGCATATTATGTCCTCTAGTTCTAGTGGGTACTTTGCACCAGTCTAATCGACCCTTATTGCTGGTGGTTGTAAAGTCAACCGTATAGAAAGCTATCCTAGTGGTAGCATGGACCAGCAGTCAACGGGCTAAGACTTCAGAGAGAATGTGAAGCTAGTTGTTTTACCAATTATAATCCCTTGAATACCAAATGAAAGGACACCACACAAGGTATATATCAAATATATATGTATTTATTCTACACACAACCCCTCTGCACTCTTTATGAGGTCAGAGGTCAAAGTACATTACAAGATTCTGAATTAGCATACGATAAGTTACACAAATACAGTTATGCCCTAGGGGCCTCACAAACCATATACTAAAATAGTGGTATAAGAACCACATGAGAAATAGAAAACGTAGGCCTAGGGCCTAGGGAAACGCTGGGGCTAGACTAAACAACCCAAGGTTAGGAAGTAGGAGGCCCACAGGAGACGCGTGCAGTGTCTAAACACAGCGACTGGTTACCATTGACTTTCTATAGGAAACAAAGAAGTTACAAAGTTACAATTTAAGGACACTTCCGGATGGACTACGACAAAACCCCCTTAGACTAGGACACTTCAAGAGTAAAGACCCACGAGAGCACCAGAGTACTCGTGTTACCTCACCCAGGGAAGCAGGGTGCATAGGTGCCTTTTGGTGTCGGGTTTCGTTGTCGTTTTCAATGGAGAGCTGCAAAGAAGGGCTGCAGGTGACCAGAGGAAAAGTGTCCGGGTGGATCTAAGGGTGGATCGAAGATCTGAAGAACCTTAAAGCAGAGGAGAAAGAGTCTGGGTCACTAGCCAGTGACCAGGAAGGAACCAGGCGATGTCGGGTGATTTCAGGTGAAAAAGGTGAGTTTGTCTCTTCAGCCATGAGGTCCTGGAGGCATTGACAATGACCAGGCACTGGATTCGAGCTGTGCCATAAAGGATCTAGTTGACTGCGGTGTCGGTATCCGGATTAGACCCAACAAGACTTGGCAAATGCAACCCATGCAGGATGTCAAGATTGGCTCTGTTGCAGACCAGCAAGGTCTGGGGTGCATCTCCTTTGTAGGGAAGCTGGGGCAAGTCTGGAGCAACCAGGCATGCAAGTTAAGTTGAAAGAAAAGTCTTCAGGGGGCTCACTAGCCAATGGGCAAGGAACCGGGAAGACACGTCAAGATCAAATGCAAAAGTGGGGCCCACGAGACACTCGTGGAATGTGGGGGCCTGTGCTTCAGTGCAAAGGGAGTTCGGGGCTGGGGCTTCTCTCACCCCAATGCACAACTGCAAGGGTACCTCGGGATTCGAGCAGTTAGCAAATTGCAGGATGTCCAGGAGTTCCGGTCCCACGTCTCTCGTGACCGCCATGTGTCTCAGCTTTGCAGTGGATGTGGGTCGGTGTCAGAGATGTCTGAAAGTCCATGTCCTGTGTCGCAGATTCTTCAGGATCCGGAGGGAGCCTCAAAAATGCAGACTGGCAAAGTTGCTGTTGGTGCCTGTTTGCACGGGGTGGTCACTCCTTGACCACAAGGGAGATGTCTTCCGTCTTCCAGTTGAAATGGAACATCAAAGGTCCAGGATATGTCTTTCAAAGATTCATCCAGGGTAATCTAAAGTCCTAGGGACACAGCTCCTATACTTATACTCAGTTTAGGGGTTGGACTACCTGGCTAGGTCCCTACTATGGGTGGACCTGAGAAGGTGGTGGTTACACCCGTTTCCCTTTGTCCAGTTTCGCGCCAAAGCGGGGCTGGAGTGCCCCAGCAACTGGTTTGAACCGGGCTATGCATGGAGCACCTTGTGTGCTCCAGGCAGTGTCTGGAAAAGCATTGCTTAATGCAGCCCTCCCTGCCCCAATACACAACAGCCTGTCTGGGTTAGGTGCTAGCACCTCCCTTGACAAGAAACCTATTGCCCAGGCCTCCCCTGCCGGAGTTTCTTCCAGCAGCAGGAGGTCAGACTCGAGTCTTTGGCAGCAGTATCCATTTTGTGATGCTGGGGCTCTGTTTAACCTTAACTGGGTTTCATAGTAACAACATGTCTTCCCTCTCTAGAAGGGTGGAATAGTACCCCCGCCACCAGAACTGGCAGGAGGGTAGTATTCCAAAGTGTTTGATACCTTACACAACATGTTTTGATAAAGCCAAACCAAAGTTAGCATTAACCGCGAGGATTATAATGCACTTCAGAGTATATGGTATGGCTATATCATAGAACAGCTATAAGGAGATGGTTCCGAAGGCTGCAGAGGGGCTCAGCTCATGCTAGGGCACCCTCTCATATAAAACCAAGCACTCTGCCTCCAGGATTGTCGAGGTCTACAATACGAGTGACTTATAGGTGTATATGTGTCTATATTACCTACTGGCGGTCGCCAGTAGGTATATATAGTTAGGATTTTTTCTCTATGGGATTTTTGAAAATTCTATGTCTAATAACTTTGGCGTTTGTGGACGGAATTGGCTGAAATTTTCAGGAAAATGGAACATTTTGTTTCTGAGCAGCCCCTGGAAATTTGGGGGGGGTTCGTCAAGGGGGGGCTGAGAAAAAAGGGGGGTCCCAAAACGTGTTTTTAACATTGAGTTTTCCATAGGGCGGTTGGCCTCACTTTTAGCCCGAACGGCTGAATGGATTTGCATGAAACTTGGCAAAATTGTAGGGACTGGTAGCCCGATGTGCCTTTTGTAGGTCTCAATATATGTGCTCCAGTGGATTTTGAGAAATTAACATTTAAAAAAAGATATATATCTGTAAGCGCGCTCTGGGCAGCGCTCCGGTCCGCGGACCTTAAGCGTACCGGAACTTCGCGTAGCTAAGCTGATTGGCTCTCCGGTGTCTGTCAACATTCTAAACAGTCCGGAGCGGCCGCCATCTTGTCTCTCGGTAGGATTGAGAGACAAGAGGAGGCCAAAACAAAGGCGAAAATGACCATAAGGGGGCATACTAGATCCTCCCTGACCCCCTAGGTTTAATGTGGAGGTTTTAAAAGGGCCCCGCGGGGCAAAAAAAACAAAAAAAAAATGTTGTTTTTTTTGCGTGGGGAGCGCCCGGTCCGCGAACCGGGAAGCGTTCTGGGCAGCGTACTGCAATGAAAAATGAATGATAGACTTTTCAAATGCTGTATGTTAATTGATTGTTGTTTTTGTTGATTATTTTTTATTTTCTTTATTTTTTAAGCATTTTTTTTTAATGTGATTGTGTTTCATAATTTATTAAACTTTCTAACATTTCATTGTCAGAAATTTCATAATTATCATGGAATATACATTGTAGTCTCTGAGGGTGTAAAATGTCCTCATTTGCAAGGAGGTTATCTACTGCTTGTACACATTGCAGTAGTTCATTGTCCCAAGTTTCATCGAAAAATTCAATGTCAATTTGATAAATTGTATCAATCAATTCTTGGCTGCTCTCTTGCAGGTCCATTTCAAAAGAAACTTGGTTTTCGCCTTCCATTTTGCCTGAAATTTGGATTAAAAAAATATATATTAGTAGAGATAGGGCAATGTTGGGAATAATTTTAGATAGGCATTTTTTATCAGTGAATTTATCTTTGGGCAGTGTATAGTATCAGAGTGGAAGTAGGAATATAAAAAAGTGTATGTGATTTAACGTAAGTAAATTCATAATTATACAAGAGAAGCCTAACTACATCCATAACTATAACAGAGAAGTCTCTCTAAATCTATAACTACTACAGAGGGATAGTATATATCTATCAGAAAAAGTTTACCATATTAACTTATAGTGCACAATATACTTCAGTTTTAAAAATAAAAACTTACCTTTAGAAAGAAGTTGAAGGAATTAGTGAAAATACTATTGAAATGTACAGCAAGAAGTAGTAGTCAAAATGGCTGTGTTTTCTTCTCTTCCTTTATATATATTCAGGTATATAACCAATGAAATGTCAGGTAAAAAAAATAGAAAATGAAAGTAACATTTTCATTGGTTGTCAATTCCAACACTTCAGATGTGTTTTGTGAAGTAATTTACCTCAGGGTATTTAGAGAGGTCTACAGGCTAAATGACTAAATGGAATTCCAATCAAATTTGTGAAAATGGTAGGGATTGGTATGTAGTATGAGCTAATCTATATTTGGTGAAATTGTATCCAGTGGCTTTTCTGTGAACTACTTTCCCACCTTTTTTGATGGTGCGCTTCCCAGAGAGCGACCCGGTACGCGAATCGTTGAGCGCCCCGGTTCGCGAACCTTAAGCGTTCCGGGAGTCCACCATTTTGTGTTTCGGTCGAATTAAGATACAAGATGGAGGGCAAATAATGTTCAGATTGGGTAGAAGGGGGCACGGTAGAGTTATCTTGACCCCCTAGGTTTTCTGAGGGTGGCTGAGGAGGCTTATATGTGCGAAAAAAAACATTTTTAAAAAAAATTTCGCGAGGTTAGCTCCCGGTTCGCGTACCGGGTAGCGCCCCAGGGAGCGTACTTTGTTGGAAATTAGTGAAAAATGTTAGAGTAAAATAATAATTGTGAGTGATCAGATGTAGGGTAGCTCTGAGAAGAGCTTTTGGGTTTATGGTACATTTAGGTACTTATAAGTAGGTACCAATGCACATTCTTAAATTCAGAGTGAAAACTCTGTTGCCCTCATCTGAGAAGTGAACTCCATCTCCTCTGTAGATATCTTGCATGTAGTAACGCAAGTTATTCTTGTACAGGGAGCCCATTCCATGGTCTCTCATGTAAGCTGAAACAGATTTGTTTACATGCTTCCTCGACTTCTCAATTTGTGGACAAAATTGGTTTGACCACCTCCATTTCTGTCTTTGGCATATATTTGAATATACCAAGGCAGTCTGAGGAAAAAGTGCCATTAATTGCTCAAAGGTGTCCTTTAAAAGCATTTCCAGACCTACACCAGTCAAAGTGCCCAAGTCATTACCTCCACAGTGCACAATTAACAGGTCAGGTTTGGGCAAATGCATAAAGGTTTTCACCAATGGTATCAATTGGTGACATTTTAATCCTCTGTGGCCAAACCACTTAATTTCCACATCTTGTAAATTGAGGTTAGGTAATTTCCTGTTTTCAACGTACCTTTGAGCCCAGTGAATATAACTATGTCCAACAATCCAGACAGAAAACATGGTGAGAGAAGGTTCTCCTGCAGTCAGATGAAGTGTGGCAATGAAATGGCAGTTGAAAAAATGAGAGTTTAAAATGAAAAAAACTGTGGAGTTTCTGTGTTCATGAAGCAGTAACAGTGATTGGTGGATTTTGATTGCTGAAAACAGAAAGTTAGGGTGCACGGATGTGTTCTTTGAAAGATGTATTTTGAATGGTCAATAAAAAATCATTAAATGAAAGAATGCACTGGATATGCAGGTGCACTGAGAGTTCAGAGTTCAATTGCAACAAAGTTGTGTGAACTTGCAAACACCAGAAGTCTTCCAAGAGGTGGTTGCCATGCAGAAAAGACAGAAAGGGCAGAGGGGGGAAGGGTTTTCATTTGAAAAAAAGTGAGGGAAGAGTTTTGATTGGGTGACATGAGAAATATGTGTGAAGAATTACAGCATTTCTGTGCTTTTGATAGCTGCAGACTCTGGAGTGCATACCTTTTGCTCTGCTGAAGACAAATTGGTGTGTTTCTGAGACTGTTTTCAAACTCAAAGTATTTGCTAAGGTGAGAAAATATTTCTTTAATTTAGAGAATAGTGTGCTTTAAGGAGAAAATTATGAATTATGTGGCGCAAATTGCTTGTAAATATGCTCCCACCTGTGCATGGAAAATTTAGATTTTGAATGTTTGTGTTACATAGCCATGTAAAAAGTGACCCAACCATGCAGGAAAGGCAATCAAAAAACGCTTTTATGTGTCTTAAGGACATTTTAAGTAATTTTCCCATGTGCAGTGTTTTGAAATTATGATTTGAAAATCGTTTTTGAGGTAAAGGAATTGTTTTTAAATTTATGACAAGGACATAATGGTGTATGCTTCTTTATAAGGCAATTGACTGTCCCTGACTTTTCTCTGTGGCGCAAATTGCTTGTAAATATGCTCCCACCTGTGCATGGTAAATTTAGATTTTAAATGTTTGTGTTACATAGCCATGTTAAAAGTGACCCAACCATGCTGGAAAGGCAATCAAAAAACGCTTTCATGTGTCTTAAGGACATTTTAAGTCATTTTCCCATGTGCAGTGTTTTGAAATTATGATTTGAAAATCGTTTTTGGGGAAAAGGAATTGTTTTTAAATTTATGACAAGGACATAATGGTGTATGCTTTTTTATAAGGCAATTGACTGTCCCTGATGTTATTTTTCCCATTTTAGTGTAAGACCTTTGTCTGTGGCGCAAATTGCTTGTAAATATGCTCCCACCTGTGCATGGCAAATTTAGATTTTGAATGTTTGTGTTACATAGCCATGTTAAAAGTGATACAAACATGCTGCAAAGGCAATCAAAAAACGCTTTTGTGTGTCTTAAGGACATTTTAAGTAATTTTCCCATGTGCAGTGTTTTGAAATTATGATTTGAAAATCGTTTTTGAGGTAAAGGAATGTTGTTTAAATTTATGTGCGCCATATGCCCCCAAATTTCTTTTTCAGGGGTGCAGCAGGGTGTTATTGAGACACCCCTGCAGCTTTGGAAAAATTCCTAATTTGCGATGAGCAAATTGTTAATCGCAAATTGCACCTTCATTTATATGAGCCTCCTAGCCCATGGAAATGAATGGGTAATTTGCAATTAGCAATTTGCTCATCGCAAATTTGGAATGGTAAAGAATCGCTATTTATTCCTTAAAATTCGCTATTTTGGAAATGCAAAATAGTTATATGATACATATGGCGGTTGATGTCTAAGAAGATAAGAAGCTTAGGGATACATTTATGATGACTGGCGCAATGAAGTTGACATCACTTACTTCATTGGTAGAGCTTTACATGTATTATGTCCTCTGTATTCTTCATCAAGCGTAACTTTAATCTGCAATCCTGAGTAGGCCTCACCTTAAACAAACCTCTGGATAGGCCACATCTTATTGTCATCCTGAATTAATCATTTAAAATGCTAGGGACAGATTTATGATAGGTGTATGCCTCTTTTGCCCCACTTAGAAAACACTGTCCATGGGGAAATGACTTAAAATGTCCTTAAGACACATGAATGGGTTTTTTTAAAACGTTTGCAATTTTTTTGGGTCACTTTTAACATGGTTATGTGACTCAAACAGTCAAAATCTAAATTCGCCATGCTCAGGTGGGAGCATATTTACAAGGAATGTGCTCCATGGGGAAAGGTCTTATAATGTAATATGGGAAAAATGACATCAGAGACACTGAAATGCCTTATAGAGAAGCATACACCATTATGTCCTTGTCATAAATTTGCAAACCATTACTTTTCCCCAAAAACGATTTTCAAATCATAATTTCAAAACACTGCACATATGGAAATGACTTAAAATGTCCTTAATTCAAAATTTGCTATTCCTTATTTTGCGATTGCACTGAAGGATTTGCAAATTTTACGATTCCTTAAATGCAATGTATCAAACAAAAAATATGTAAAAAATGATATTAAGGATTTGGAAACTACCACCAACTTCTAGTTTGTGGTAATTTGCGAATTCTTTTCAAAAAGCTTTTTTTAAAAAAAACAAAAGGTCCCATATGACGCCAACACATGCCCTTAGGGCATGTAGGTGTGCCATATGCCCCCAAATTTATTTTTCAGGGGTGCAGCAGGGTGTTCTTGAGATACCCCTGCACGCTTGAAAAAATTCCTAATTTGTGATGAGCAAATTGCTAATCGCAAATTAAACCTTCATTCCTATGAGCCTCCTAGCCCATGGAAATGAATGGGTAACTTGCAATTAGCAATTTGCTCATCGCAAATTAGGAATGGTAAAGAATCGCTATTTATTCCTTAAAATTCGCTATTTAGGAAATGCTAAATATTTTGATGATACATATGGCAGTTCATCTCTAACAAGATAAGAAGCTTAGGGATAGATTTATGATGACTGGCGCATCACCAGGGATGTGCCAGTCATCTTGCGCCGCTGTTCCGCCACCCATGGTGTGCTGCATTTACAATGCGGCGCAGCATGGGGCAAAAACGGCACAGATGCTTGACGCATCTGTGCCGTTAAGGTGGCGCATTGCTGGAGTTGTATCGCAAGTGCGATGCAGCTCCAGCAAGGCTCAGGGGTGCACCATCTCCACAATGTTGCGTCAAGACCTATGCCTGCTTCAAGCAGGCGCAGGGTTTTGACGCAGGTTTCTCCTATCTGATTGTAAATGCGGCACACCATGGGTGGCAGAGCAGTGGTGCACGTTAACTGGTGCATGCCTGGGGATGTGCCATTTAACATAAATCTGCCCCTTTACATTTAAGTATGTGCAGGGGACACAGAGTCGGTGAGGCTTATCCAAGGTTAAGAAGAGATGAGTCCTGTTCAGTGAAAAATTAGACATAGGCTTCACCTGCTCAGCATCGCTGGACATGGCTAAATAATAGCTGCAAAATGTTACTCTTGTTAAACAATTTTACTATTATAATCTGTGAGATTTGTCTCTTACTCTGCAACATCTCATTGTTGTTATCTTTCTTTAAAGATAAAGACAACCTCAACATGAGCGACAATCTGCAATCAGTTGATTTTGACCTCATCATTGAACTTGTAATTGAAACATCAGTGGATGTTGATCCCTTGGATGATTTAAATCCTGAGGATGAAGAAGAGCGTGATGAGGATGCAGATTTGTCCGAATTATATGATATAGGATGGGAAGCTGACCTGCTTGAGCCTTTGGAAATATAAACATTTATTTTTAAAATTTATAATTAATAAAAAGTAAAAAGGTAAACCATTTAATTTAAAAATAAAGACACCTTCAAAAGCAGGTTATGTGTAGTGTCTTCAATAAAATATTAAAATATGCTCATAAAATTAGATCAGATTCACATATAAAATAGCATAGGTAACATAAATATAAATGTCATTTCTTTTCTGGTATTTCTGTATTGTAAATTTGCCAACGACTAAAAAATCTTCTAATTAAAATGTCAAGTAGTGTGTTAAGTTTTTGATCACTGTTACTGATTTACTGTTTGGTAATAATGGTTAATAACATTATTTATTATATTTTTCCACAGATTCAACTGCAGATCATTTCAAGATTTCACCATGCCTACAATAGAAAGACAGAGAAAGGCTGCAAAACGTCAAAGACAGCAGGTGAAAAAAAATACGCAGCAGTCCTCTAACAAAGAGATTTGTCAAGTCACGAAGAAAGCACCGGGTAAGAGCACAAAACAATTTATAAGAAATATGTGTAGTAAAAAAAATATTACTACAGAAAATGTTTCAGTCCATAAAACGAGAAGGAAATCAAATGGAAAGGAAAGGCCAATGAAAAATGTTACTGCTAGAGCAAGAGATAACTCTGTGCATGATAGTAGAAGGAAACAACAGTTTAGGGAGATTCGTAAACGAATGTTCCGGAACAGGATAATTGGCAATTTGTTAAAAAATATTAAGAAAGGTCAACAGAAACTGGTTTTTTATAAGACAAAAAAAAAAGTTGAGAAAGTTATTGATCAGGCATTTGAAATTAAACGTAAGTTATTTATTTTGATAATCAATAGAATTAGGAAGCTAAACAAGGCAATTTTGATTTCAAAAGAAATAGTAGATGGAAGAGAATAGTTAATCGTAGTAATTTTTGTGAAGTTTTTTCTGGAGAATGGATGCATAGTTCAAGCTGTGAGGCATTTTTTAATGAGGAGAGTTATTTCCAGGATAATGATTTGGTGCATGCAGTTGACACCAGTGGTCGTGCTTATGAAGTGAAAGATGGTTGTCCAGTTGAAAAAGAAAAACTTGTGACAACAGAGGCAGAAGAGGTGTTAGGTAATGAGGTTTTAGGAAGACGTGCTAAGGGTCCTGTGTACACCTGGAAGTGTAGTAGTATTTGCAGTGTGCGACAGGATTCCATCAATTTGCTTTGTGATTTTGTACGGTCATTAATTAAGAAAAGTTTGAAGCAGAAAATGATGTTGTTGCAAGAATTAGATCCTTGCAGAGTAAGAGAAGTGACAGGTTTGCATGGACATTCACTGGCTTGTCTTTCCAGGAGAGTATGCCAGAGTGTTTTTCATCATTTCAGGATGCTAGCAGTGCATCATAACAAAGTGAGGAAATTAGTTAGAATGTTGTATTATGCTAAGAGTCCAGCAATTATGCTTAAACAATTATGCGCTGCTCTTTTGCATGGTTCTGAAATAGATGTGAAGAATATATGTGAAGAAATTGAGTTTTGTTACTTTGGAAGTAAAGAGGAGAATGTTGAAATTGAGCAAGAAGAAGAGGGTCATGTGGAAGATAGTGTACAGGTTTCCAGTACAGATAATTTCCAGAGGGAAATTGCGACGTTTGAGGTGAAATCAAGTGAGAGGCCTAATTTCACTTGTGTGTGTTGTCGACGCACTTATTATAAGAATCAGACTAAGTTAGTGGATTTATATGCAAAAAGTGAAAGGGAAAATAATAGTGAATGGAAGGATTTTGCAACATACTTGATGGTAGAAAATTGTTTTGATTTGGGATTGGATCAACGTGTGTGTACTTATTGTTCTTGCAAATTAAATCAAAACCAGATGCCTGCTAGAGCAGTTCATAATAATCTGGAATTGGTTGAGATTCCTTCTGAATTGAAGGATTTAAATACTTATGAATCTATTTTGATTCAAAGTATCCATCCCTTTCAGGCTATTGTAAGAATGGAGCCAAAGACAGGGAAATTGCCTCCATCAGATTTACAGAGAGGATTAAAGGGAAGAGTTGTTTATTTGCCTCTAGATTTGAAGAAAAACATTAACACAATTGGAGTAGAAAAAGTGGAAGAGGAACCTCTGGTTATCTTAGTTAATGGGGTTCCGACAAAGAATAAGAAAATATGGCAAGATTTAGTAGATGTTAGGAAAGTTAAAAAGGCAACATTGTATTTGAAAAAAAATATTAAATACTATAAGAATGTATATGTTGCAGAAGAGGAAGTAAGTGAGGAAGAGGATAGCGATTTGTGTGCTGGTCAAATTGAGAAAGTAGAACCCTCTACTAGTGAAGAAATATATGAACATTATAGTGTTCATCCTTTGCATTCCAAGGAAGTCATGGGGAATGCTATTGAGTTGTTTCAAATGAAACAAGCCAAAGGGAGTCCCATTAGTGTTTGGGAGGAAAGTTTGGAAGCTCGGTGTTTCCCACAGCTTTTTCCAACAGGTCAGGGAGGAAGATATGATGAGCGACCTCATCAAATTCCTGCTTCTGAATACCGGACTTTGCGATTGTATGCAGGAGATGCTAGGTTTCGACAATGCATTCCTTATTTGTTTCATCTCCTGTTTGAAAGCGATCTGTCTGGACTGTCATATGCAGTGAACCACATCTTGAAAAGTGGTATACACATGCAAAACATCTCGGCAAGTGACTTTATGGATAAAGTCAATGTCCAAGATAGTATTTTGGATTCTCACCTGATTAATCTCATGGCGTGTCAGCGTGGTACTAATGAGTACTGGTACCGTCGTCATGGTGATTTAAAATGTATGCTGAGGAACTTAGGTACTCCCACATGGTTCCTCACTCTGAGCTGTGCCGAGTATGGCTGGGAAGACTTACTTGAATTGCTACGAGAGGCAAATGCTAACGTAGATAACATCGAATTCAAGACACCCGGAGAACTGTGCTCTTTGGATCCAGTCAATGTATGTAGGTACTTCAATCATAGATTTGAAGCTATGATGTCTTTCATCATGAATAAGAAGAATCCACCTCTTGGAGAGGTGTTGGATTTCTTCTGGAGAAAAGAGTACCAAGCAAGAGGTGCTCCTCATATACATATGTTGCTGTGGATCAAGGATGCACCTAAATTTGGAACGGATCCAGAAGACTCAGTGATGAGTTTCATCCAACAGTATTCTACGTGTGCTGTTCCAAACGCAAAGGAGAAGAAAAGCCTAAGAGAAAAAGTTCTGCGTTTCCAAAGCCATCGATGTGGAAAGTACTGCCGTCGTAAATTCCGAAACAAAGACAAGTTCTACACTAAATGTCGTTTCGGCTTTCCACGACCGGTGATTTCTAAAGGAAGAGTAAACAGTTTGATGTCTTCGCTGCGACACAATGTCATGAAGAAATCACCTAAAAACACTTACAATTTGAAGAGGAACGAAGAGTCCAAGTACATCAACGACTACAACCCGGTGATTTTGTCCATGTGGAATGCTAACATGGATATACAGTTTGTGGCTGATAACTGTATGGCTGTGGCTCGGTATGTGACGTCTTACATCACCAAAAAAGAGAAGACAGAATTGAAGGATATGTGGGAGGACATTTCCCATGAAAAGAGCCTCAGCAAGAAGTTGTACAGTTTCAGTCTGAAGATGTTGTCGCATCGAGAAATCGGAGCGTACGAATGTTCTGACCGGTTGTCTTCAGCAAGTCTCTATGCCAAGTCCAGGAGTATCGTTTGGGTGAGTCTTGGTCTTGCTGCAACGCGTAATCGAGTTCTCAAACCTGTGCGGGAAATTGAGTATTTGGCGGAAAAGGAGCCAAACAGTACCGACATTTTGAAGACAAACATGTTGGATACATATTATCCAAATCGAAGCAGTCACCTCGAGAATGTTTGTCTGTATGAGGTTCTGCAAAATTACATATTCAAGAGGAACATCAAAGAAGATACTGAGAAAGGAGTGTATGCTGTAATAGGAAGTGAGGGATGTCTGGTCAAGCAAAGAAAATGCCACTTGGTAAACCATCGAAAATTGAGTGGCGAATCTCCTGAAAAAAAGGAGTTTTTCTATTTAGCACTTTTGCAACTTTTCAAGCCTTGGCATGCAGAAGAGGAACTGCTTGGAGATTTCCTCTGTTACGAAGACTCTTTCAATGCCGCCAAGGAGACCATAGAATGTCCTGCTTTTCCCAAATATGTAGAAATGTTGAATGCGGAAATTGAGCAGGAAGCAACAATTGCAGCCGAGATTGCCAGAGACAGTTCTCAGGACAGTCAGAGTTCTGCTTCATTGAGTCAGGATCCACTAGGAGGACCTGTTATCGAAAATGAAGCTGCCACTGCTATGAATGAAGTGGAAAGAGCCATGGCACATGCTCAGGAGGATGCGGTTAACTTAGAAGAGTTGGAAAGACAACTCAACGTTGAGCAGAGGAAAATATATGACGAAGTTACCATGCAAATTGATCATGGATTAAGTCATGATAAGAAAGAGTGCTCATGTACGTCGTTGAAGCCTGTCCGACTGTACGTGAGTGGAGAAGCGGGAACTGGAAAAAGTTTCCTCATTAAAGCAATATCATGCTATTTGCAGGAAAGGACAGAGTCATCGCTGTCTTGTGTTGTCACTGCTCCAACTGGACTGGCAGCACATAATATTAAAGGGATTACTTTACATCGTTTACTGATGCTGCCAGTGGAGCATGACAACAAATTACAATATCACAAGCTATCTGGAGATGCTTGTTTTGAAGTTTCAAGAATCTTGAGGAAAATGAAACTTCTTATCATTGACGAAGTAAGCATGGTTTCCAATGTCATGCTTGCCTTTGTGCATTTGAGGATGCAAGAAGTTCTCAAAACAGAGTATGATGTGTTATTTGGTGGCAAACACATCATTGTTTTCGGAGATCTTTTGCAGCTGACACCAGTGAAAGGGCAACCTGTGTTCAAAATGCTCACGCATGAAGATACCAGGAAGTGCCTAGGCAGCATTGGCAACATCAATATATGGTTAAACTTCAATTATGCTGAACTGCATGAAAATATGCGTCAGGCGAAGGATGAAGTTTACAAGACTATTCTACAAGATGTTAGAATTGGAAAAGTGACCGAGCATGGGAAAGAAGCTTTACATGCACGATTACTGTCAAATTTATATCCAGAACAAGATGTTGTGCCTGAGAATATTTTTCAGAAAATTACTGAGAAGAAATCTGGAATATGTTTGATGCCAACTCTTGCAGAATGTGCCAAATTTAACAACAAAATGTTGCATTTAGAAAAGCAAGAGATTGTGAAACTGGAAGCTATTGATAGAGTAGAGCATATGGGATCAACAATTATTTTGTCTGAGAATCTGAAAACAAAATTGGATTCATTAGAGAAGAGTATATCTAAAACTGCAGGTTTTGAAAAGACTCTGAATGTGTGCTTGAACTGCCGTATAATTTTAAGAAGGAATTTACATGTTGAAAGAGGTCTGGTAAATGGATCAATGGGTAATGTTGTTGATTTTGTGAAATACAGAAATAGAGATGGAATTGAATTTTTAAAAATTAAATTTGATGGCATTGAGGAAGTACAGCTAATTGCTCGTTGTTCTGCTAGATTTTTGCTTGTAAAAGACTAATATGTTCGCCGTAAGCAGTTTCCTGTTTGCTTGGCATATGCGGTGACAATCCATAAATCGCAAGGTTTAAGTGTAGACAGTGCATTGGTGAATATTGGCAGTTCTGTGTTCAAGGAGGGTATGGCATATGTGGCATTGTCACGAGTTAGAACTTTATCGGGATTGTACTTGATTGAGTGTGATGTCACAAACATTTGTGCGGATCTAGATTGTGTTAAGGAATACAATAGGTTAAGAAGAGAGTATGCGCCACATTTGCCTCAGTATCCTTTGTTTGAGAAACGTGTGGTAGGCCGGAAACGAAGAAATGAGAACAATACTGGGGAGGTTGTAGCAAAAAGACAAAAAGTCAATGAACCTAAAATTACAAGCAGAAACAAAAAGGATTCTGTTGAAGATGTTGTTGGTTTTCAGTTTGAAAACAGTTCTGGTGTCAACTGCTATGCTAATGTAGTGGTTAATGTTTTGTTTTCTCTAGAAAATGTAAAAGAAGAGATTGTGGTCAATTCTGATCAAAGATTTTGCAGTTTGTTAAATTCTGTGTTAGAGAAATGTAGCACTGATAGAAGAAACATAGAAAGTGTGTCTGAAATTCGAAATCTGTTAGACAGATGTTCAGGCCAAACACAATTCTCTCAAAATATTCAGCAAGATTGTCAGGAGTTTTTAATGTACATGCTTGATGTATTACATGCTGAAGGTGTAGATGTAGATCAGCTGTTTGGGCTTTCTTATCAATGGCAGCATGACTGCGAGAACTGTATGGTATCAAGTACTACTAGTGTAGACTCAGAAAGATTTATATATTTAACTTTGCCAGACAGTAAATCAGTCTCCTTTAATAAGCTAGTAAAAGCAGCTGATCACAACATGGAGTGTAGCCAATGTAAATCTGAAATGATGTCCACATTATTTATACGAACATATGGCCAGTATGTCATTTTAATGTTCCAACGATGTAGGCCTGATGGAACAAAATTGACAACTTTAATTAAAAATTTTGTAGCTTCGCAGTTGTCAATATCAGGAAGGACTTTTGTAACTGCAGCAATTATATATCATGATGGCCCTTCAATAACATCAGGACATTACACAGCTTATTTAAAGTCTAGAAATGGCTGGTCATTCTGCAATGATTCTGTTTTAATTTTCAAAAAAAAATTGCCTTATGACCTTAAAAACTCTTACCTGGTGTTTTTAAAACCAAAATTTTAGGGAAATAATCTCGGGATGTGCTCTGTGGAATTTCAAGAAGTTCTAATGGCTCCTACACAATTTGGCCTTGAGGATAAGTGTATTTCAGAGACATAACTTCTAACCATAGGACTGGACATCATGAAGAAATATGTGCACTTTGAATGAGTTCAGAAAAACTGTTTCTTTTTATAAGCTAATTGAAGCAGCCAATCAAAACATGGAGTAGAGGGAATGTAAGTCTGCAATGCTGTCTACTGTTTTACATTGCTTTGTGATTAAAAGTGATGTAGAGAATTAAATAATTGTAGTAGTCATAGAGGTAGTGTAAGTCTGCTTCATAGTAAGCAGTATCAGTGTCATAGGAAATGTAGAACATGACTGAGCAAGAAGGGGAAGATATTACTATTCCAGGATTGTGAAAATGATCTTCAACATTTTAATTCTGAAAGTTGCGGAAATGCCAAATGACGGGATTGGCTTACAAGAAAACCAAGAGTTATAAATGGCTCTGACCAGATTTGGCCTTGAGGAAACTTGTGGTAGAGAGCAAGAAGTCATTTATTCGATGTAACGTGTTTTTAAAAACGATGGAGATTTTCTTTCAGAAAGTGGCGGGCTGAAAGTAATAACAGCACAAAAGAGTGTAAGCTGTTCATAGGACATCCTTGGACGTCATGGAAAGTAAGTTAACTTTAAGGAGTTCTGAATTTTGATTTCTGATGTTGTATGGGTTTTTTAAACACAATCATTTTGATTGTGTTTTTTTTCCCCGCTGTTACATGATGAATACCTTCAAGTCACTGTTTTTAGTGAAATTTGATACATTCTGAGAACAGCAAAAATAAACCATTTAACATGTATAATTAATTCTGTACTGTTTGCATTTATGATGTACATGTAGAACTGTGTAGGAGGCATGGGGAAGGTGAGGCTTCTGTAAGTGTCAAAGGTGTTGCATACAGTGCTGCACTTCTGCGTATTCTTTCATATGCTAGACTACATCTGCACAATGAGATACCTAAGCAAAGGAAACGCAAGTGATGTGATTGAGAAATGAGCAAAATAAATTGCACGTATTTCAATTACATCACCTGTGTTTCCTATCATTACGAATCACATTGTGCAGATCAAGTTTAGGTCTGTCCAGAGAAACATAGGAGGTTTGTACTTTGTTGAAGAGTGCAGTGGACATGACTCACTTCATTGGTAGACTTTCACAGATATTATCTCCTCTGTACACTTCAACAAGTGTAAATCTCATCTTGAACTCTGAGTAGGCCTCACCTCAAACAAACCTCTGGATAGGAGACATGTTATTGGCATCCTGAAGCGACACTTTTCTGAAACAAGAGCAATGCAAAAGATGCACCATGTTTTAAGATAGGCCTCACTTCATCTGCATCAAGATACTGTTAGTTTAAAATGTATATCTTTAGGACTGTGTAGGGGGCCTGGAGAAGCAGAAGCTTCTGTCAGTGTCAAAGTTGTTGAAAAACTATTTGTCCTTCAATCTTTTCCCTTGTCTTTTGTAATTTTTAAATACATGTTTTAATATTTTTCAAATGTTGGTTCTCTCTTTCACAGATTGAAAGTATAAAAACAAAAAGTGAGTAATTTAACAGCAATTATAAGGTAAATATTTTGTACTCTTTTCGTTACATTTCTATCACATTCACCTACTATTAGTTCCACTGCTTCACTTCTTTAACCCTCAGTTTCCTGCCTTTGCTACTTTCCTCATTCCTTTCTCTATTACCTACTTACTCAACTCCTTCCACTCTTTTTCTCAGTCCCTCTCTTCTCATAGTTCCTCAGTCTTGTTCACTCACTCCGTCTCTATTACTCTTAGTGTCTGTGAATTACTTTCCCACCTTTTTTTTTGGACCGCTTCCCGGGAAGTGGCCCGGTTCGCAAACCAGCAGCGTTACGGGAGTCCACCATTTTGTGTTTCGGTCGAATCAAGATACAAGATGGAGGGCAAATAATGTTCAGAATGGGTAGAAGGGGGCACGGTAGATGTATCTTGACCCCCTTGGTTTTCTGAGGGTGGCTGAGGAGGACCATAGTTCTTCACTCTTGTTCACTCTCTCTGTTTCTATTAATGTCACTGTTTCTGACTGATCAAAAAATTTTTTTTTTAAAAAGAACAGTAACTATAAGGGAAGGAAACAGACAGTTATGTTAAAAGAAAGACAGCTATAGGGAGTAAACTAAGGATACTGTTACCCGCAATCCACTGCTGATGATGTTACTGACCATGTCATGAATGATGTAATATGTGACATCATCAGCAGTGGATTGTGGGTAACAGTATCTCTTGTTTACTCCCTAGAGCTGTCTTTCTTTTCACATAACTGTCTGTTTCCTTCCCTTATACTTACTGTTCTTTTTTAAAAAAAAAAAAAATTTGGGTTAGCTTCCGGTTCGCGTACCGGGTAGCGCTCCGGGGAGCGAACTAAGAGAAATAGAGGTTGGCAGAGTTCCAAATATTCTACCAATTTTTTTATAACGGGGAGGTAGTTCTGAAAAGAACTTTTTTTTTAATGTTTTTGTTGTTTTATATTTTTTTAGTATTTTTTGAACATTTTTTTACTTTTTTTGTATTTTCTGAACGTTTTTATATTTTTTTTGGTTTTTTTTTGGGGGGGGGAAACAAAAACGATCCATTGTAAAGGGCTCAACAGGAGCAACAAAAAAAAAAGAATTTATTTTTTGGGGCGGTTCGGACAAACATTAACATGATTCTGAATAGCTCTCATAATCAAAATGATGCTACTTTCCCTGTAGCAAATGAAATCGCCGCAGTGCACGCACACTTGCTTCACGTGCCCAAACAACATTTGAATGTTTGGGATCATCTCCCTCGCCTCTGGTCCCGACACCTCTGGAACAACCGATCTTCTTGCCATCGGAAGGGGATTTTGTTGCTCATCACGTAGCTGGGCAGCACTATAATTATTAGGATGCCACCTACTCATATGCCGATGCATAGTGTGATTGCCGTAACTGTATTTTTTTTCAGTTCCCCTTGACAGTCTATCACCGCATATACGGCAAAACACGTAGCGTGCATTTACTTTTTTTTGCCCCTCAGGAAATTTATAGAATTGCCAAATGTAGTTCTCTTTTCGATTATACCTCCTGGGCTCCTCTGGCAAAAACCTTGGCTCTTCCTCCTCTTCCTCCTCTTCCTGTTCTTCCTCTTCTTGTTGTAAAATTACTTCAGCAGGTGGTCCTCTCTTCTTTGGATTTGGTGGAGGTGGTGGGTTAGAACCAGCTGAAGCTACTAATGAAGCCATGTCACAATGTAAATAAAGGGTCTTTCTCTCACCAAGATGAAAGTCAGAGTGAGGAAAGAAGGAGGGGTTTTCATCATTTGGGAAAAGCAAAAGTTCTAAACCAATGAAAAGTGTTCATTTTAGATCACATGACCTAGTATTACATCATTAGGAAACCAAAAGTGAAATGAACCAATGAAAAGTGTTATTACCGAGTCACATGACCTGCTGTGTTTACGTTACGCGGTCGGCGCCGCGCCGCGGATCGCTTCCGGTTCGCGTACCGCTGCGCTTCCGGGTACGCTAACGTAGCACGTCATATGACGTATCACGCGAGAACGCGAAATGTCATGCTGACGCGACGCGTCACGATGTTGTTTTCTAACGCGACAGTTGCACAAACGGAACGTTTACCGGTTCGCGGACCGGGTCGCGGCTCCGAATTGAGCTAACGGGAAGCTAACCGGTTCGTGTACCGGGAGCGAAACAATAAAAATAATTTAAAAAAAATTGTATTAAAAACATGTAAAAAATATTTTTCGATTTAAAGAAGAATACATTGTAAAGGTTTTGATATTTGCTATTAAAAAACCATTGAAATTCACTGAAAAAACCATAGGTTATAGACCATATATAGTTAGGAATTAGCATTTACAAAACCTTGAAAATTCACTGAAAAAACCATAGGTTATACACCATATATAGTTAGGAATTAGCATTTAAAAAACCTTATTTTACTCACACAAAACCAATGAAATTCCATATATAGTTAGTTGTACTAACTATATATCGCGCACCCGCAATCCACTGCTGATCATGTCACATATTACATCATTCATGACATGGTCAGTGACATCACTGATGACATCACTGATGACATCTCAAATGACATCACTGATGACATCACTGATGACATCTCAAATGACATCACTGATGACATCACTGATGACAACATCCAGTGACTGTATTTTTCTGTAAAGTTAAAATATGTCTTACATATTTAAGAATGAGTGGATGTATAAGTGTCTGGATGAAGGATTTAGTAGGTGCATGACTGACTGTATGAGTGAGTGGTTAAATGTGTCTCACTGAGTGCATGGGTTAGTGACTAAACTGTCTTAATTTGTGCATCATTATGTCTGTTCTTCTGTAAACTGCTGCATGTGTTGATCAGTAGCTATATGAGTAACTATATGGGTTATTGATTGGTTGCCCAAGCATTTGTATGGGAGACTGAGTGTGTGTGTGGGTGGCTGGGAGGTGTATGACTCTGTGCATAGATGTATGGGTTCAAAAGTGCATGTGGAAACAGCTGGATGGGTGGTTGACTGTGTGCATGAGTGTATTGGTGAGTGAATGGATATCTCAGTGCTACATGTCAAAGTAAGTACATATGTAAAATACAGTACATGTGAGAGTTGACATATATAAATAACTGTGCATAAGAGCCAGTGAATGTGTGAGTGGCTGTATGGATCATTGTGAACTTGTATCCAGGATTGTATAAGTGAGTAAATATGTTTTAGTATATGTTTGAATAAGTAAGGTGTGTATAACTGTATAGTTGGGAAAATGGAGGTGTGATTGATTCTTTGCATGACTGACTAGGTGTGTAAGTAACTCCATGGATGAGTGACAGTCTGTGAGTGTCTGTTTACACTGAGTGTATCTAAGGTTATAATAGAGTCTGAAGAGGTTCATCGTATTATCACATGAATGATGTCATCAGTGATGTGATCAGTAATGTCAAATGAGATGTCATCAGTGATGTCATCAGTGATGTCATTTGAGATGTCATCAGTGATGTCATCAGTGATGTCATTTGAGATGTCATCAGTGATGTCATCAGTGATGTCACTGACCATGTCATGAATGATGTAATATGTGACATGATCAGCAGTGGATTGCGGGTGCGCGATATATAGTTAGTACAACTAACTATATATGGAATTTCATTGGTTTTGTGTGAGTAAAATAAGGTTTTTTAAATGCTAATTCCTAACTATATATGGTGTATAACCTATGGTTTTTTCAGTGAATTTTCAAGGTTTTGTAAATGCTAATTCCTAACTATATATGGTCTATAACCTATGGTTTTTTCAGTGAATATATATATATGTATTCATGGAAGGGAGCGGAGGTCGTCCCTATCTTTAAAAAAGGGGCCCGGGACGACCCTGCAAACTATCGCCCAATCAGTTTGCTTGATTCTACGCAGAAGATAGCGGGCAAAGTAGTTCTAGGAAGGATCCAACAGTGGATTGAGGAGGAAAGTATCCTCTCGGATTATCAGGCGGGGTTTAGATCAGGCACTGGTACTATCGAGCAAACTTTCCGGCTCTTAATGATCCTCTGGAAAGTGGTCGTCCTGGGTAAGGGCAGCTTGTACCTTGCCTTCATAGACTTACGAACTGCGTTCGATCTAGTCCCACGAGACCAACTGTGGTGCGTTCTGGACGCAATGGGCATGCCCCAGTATTTGCTAAATATGCTCAAAAAACTGCATGAGGACAGCTTTGCGCAGATCAGGTGGGGAGATCAGGGCCAAAAAACTTCTTGTATCTCTGTGAATAGGGGAGTCCGCCAGGGTTGCGTGCTAGCCCCCACTCTATTTTCCTTATACGTTAATGGAGTGGTGGAGCATCTTCTTAAACATCCTGCTGACGCACCTTCCCTGGCTGGCAGGAAAATCCCTACTCTCCTCTTCGCATACAATACCCTCCTGATCTCAAAAACCCCAGTAGGTCTGCAACGCCTACTCACTGGCTTTAATGACTTCTGCGACGCAAGGGGACTATCAATAAATGTGAGTAAAACCAAGTTCCTGGTCCTGAACGCTCGGAAGAAAACTGTCATCCCACCATCTCTGGATTCCGCCCCACTTGAAAGGGTAAAGGAGTTTGACTATTTGGGCATTCGTCTCAGTGATTCAATGAGCTGGCAACCCCACCTCCAAAAGGCATCGCTGACCCACAAGAAGGTGGTAGGGGCCCTTTTGAAAGAACAACGGGCCTCGGTTCTCAAACCCATTGGTCCTGTATTGGACATCTACAGGGCAAGGGGGGTGAGCGCAGCCCTTTACGGATCCGAACTATGGGGCTTCCAGAACACAGACCTTTTGACCAGAGCGGAAAACAAATTTCACAGAGACCTTATGGGCCTGCCGCATAGCACTCCTGTTCTCCCAATCTTTCTAGACGCTGGTACTCGTCCCATAGGGGACCAGGCGAGGTTGCGCCCCCTCCTCCTCTGGGCTCGCATCTGGAGGGTACCAGAATTGTCTAGCTATGCTGATGGTCTAAGGGAACTGCTTTTAACACCTGGTTGGTCCAAAATCCGTTGGCTCAAGGAAGTCAAGTGCCTTCTCATCGAACTTGGCCTTGAGGACGCGTGGGTTAATAGATCTGCCCCGCCCAAACAGCATCTAAAGACGCTATATTGGTCATGGGTGACGGACACCAGAAATTGCAATCCCAAACTCTGTAGAACATCTGTCGAATTTCTCTTGATCAAGGACGTCCCTTACTGTGAGCCATATTTAGACCTGATTACTAAATCTTGGGACAGGGCACTATATATCAAATTCAGGTTGGGGTTACTGCCAGTGGGAAAACTGATTGCCAGCTGGAGGGGTTTGTCGCATTTATCTTCATTTTGTCCTTTTTGTAATAGTAGGCTAGAGTCTGTGCCTCACATACTTTTCGTGTGCCCAGCCTATTTTGCCCCGCGCCGCATCTGGCTAAAGCCTTTGTGCCGGAGTTTCGGAACCAGATCCTATCTTGAGGCTCTACGAATTTTAAGATCTGACCCCTGCCCTTTGTTTGCTTTCTGTCTTGCTAAATTTCTGGCTTGGACATGGCGGATCCGATCATTGAGGCTATCAACAGTATCCTAATAGCCAGTTGACTATCCTGCATCAATGTCCACATCGTCATGTAAATAATGAAATGAAATGTTTTTAGCATTGTACTGAGTTTTAACATTTAATATATATGTGTATTTGTAATGCTTTTTAAGATATGTGCAATATATCGAAATAAAGCTTGTTCAATCAATCAATCAATATATATATATATATTACCTACTGGCGGTCGCCAGTAGGTATATATAGTTAGGATTTTTTCTCTATGGGTTTTTTGAAAATTCTATGTCTAATAACTTTGGCGTTTGTGGACGGAATTGGCTGAAATTTTCAGGAAAATGGCACATTTTGTTTCTGAGCAGCCCTTGAAAATTTGGGGGGGGTTCGTCCAGTGGGGGCCGAGAAAAAAGGGGGGTCCCAAAACGTGTTTTTAACATTGAGTTTTCCATAGGGCGGTTGGCCTCACTTTTAGCCCGAACGGCTGAATGGATTTGCACGAAACTTGGCAAAATTGTAGGGACTGGTAGCCCGATGTGCCTTTTGTAGGTCTCAATATATGTGCTCCAGTGGATTTTGAGAAATTAACGTTTAAAAAAAGATATATATCTGTAACAGCGGACCGGGCAGCGCACTGGTTCGCGGACTTTTCGCGCAACGGAGCTTTGTGAAGCGAAGCTGATTGGTTCTCCGGCGTCTGTCAACATTCCAAACAGTCCGTAGCGGCCGCCATCTTGTCTCTCGGTAGGATCGAGAGACAAGAGGAGGTCAAAACAAAGGGGGAAATAACTATAAGGGGGCATAGTAGATCCTCGCTGACCCCCTAGGTTTGATGTGGAGGTTTTAAAAGGGCCCCGCGGGGCAAAAAGAAATAATAATAATAATAATTGAACGGCTGAATGGATTTGCACGAAACTTGGCAAAATATTAGGGACTGGTAGCCCGATGTGCCTTTGCTAGGTCTCAATATATGTGCTCCAGTGGATTTTGAGAAATTAACGTTCAAAAAAAGATATATATCTGTAACAGCGCTCCGCTTCGCGTAACGGAGGTTTGCGAAGCTGATTGGTCATTCTGTCACTGGGCTATAGTTGGGCTACATCTGGCTGATATTTGGGCTACATTTGTTTTTTTGTGTGTCTGGCGGCCATCTTTGGGCTACATTGGGCTACATTGGGCTTCATTGGGCTACATTCGGCTAATTAGCAAATAGCTCATCGCAAACTAGGAATGGTAAAGAATCGCTATTTATTCCTTAAAGTTCGCTATTTAGGAAATGCAAATAACTTTGATGATACATATGGCGGTTCATCTCTAACAAGATAAGAAGCATAGGGATACATTTATGATGACTGGCGCATCACCAGGGATGTGTTAGTCATTCTGTGCCGCTGTTCCGTCACCTATGGTGTGCTGCATTTACAATGCGGCGCATCATGGGGCAAAAACAGCACAGATGCGTGATGTATCTGTGCCGTAAAGGTGGCGCATTGCTGGAGTTGTATCGCAAGTGTGATGAAGCTCCAGCAAGGGTCGGGGGTGCCCCTGTCGCAGGGTTTCTGTTCTCACACAGAACTGTGGACAGAGGATTGGAACCTCGGCGAATGCATTGCTGGAGTTGTATCGCAAGTGTGATGAAGCTCCAGCAAGGGTCGGGGGTGCCCCTGTCGCAGGGTTTCTGTTCTCACACAGAACTGTGGACAGAGGATTGGAACCTCGGCGAATTAGGGTGTCCCAAAACTCACGTTAGTAATCAAAAACTCCTTAGCAAGCTAGGTACAGTGTCACATTGGATATAACAAACTCTCAATGTTTAGACAATCCAGAATATGAACTTATAGTACCTCAGGATACGTGGAACTCATGAACAGTCGGTCGTTATAGATTTCTTAGAAACCAGAACATGGAGTTAAGAAGAACAGATGTGTATTTGAAATGTTTATTTACTAATGCCGTCTTCTCAGGCGTAGTACCTTAGATAATAAAAGTACACATATTATCAGTAGCAAAATTACCAGCATAGTTACTAGTACATAAAAAGTGAATGATGATAGTATGTTAACATGCTGTAAATGAATAAGAGTTAGCAACACTTATAAGCAGCCGCGGGCCGTGGAGGGAGTTACGGTGAGGCAGGGAGGCGGGGAGGGGGAGAAGCAGGGTGGAGAATACAAGTACACATATTATCAGTAGCAAAATTACCAGCATAGTTACTAGTACATAAAAAGCGAATGGTGACAGTATGTTAACATGCTGTAAATGAATAAGAGTTAGCAACACTTATAAGCAGCCGCGGGCCGTGGAGGGAGTTACGGTGGGGCAGGGAGGCGGGGAGGGGGAGGGGCAAGGTAGAGAGGGCTCCACCCTGCTTCTCCCCCTCCCCGCCTCCCTGCCCCATCGTAACTCCCTCCACGGCCCGCGGCTGCTTATATCTCACCCTCCCTAATACACATATTATATTATTTGCTAAGAAGGTCTCTTTGTGTTGGTTTAGGGCGTGCCCATACTTTAGTGTCTTAGATTTGAAGGAATCACATCAGCATACACCAGCTCTCTCTTCATGTGAACCGCATCAACTGTTGTGTATGTGTGTTCGGCAAAGCAATATAAAACCCGCCTCATGCCCAGAATTGGCAGAAGTTGCACTTATGTTATGAGTATGAAGTCGTGGAGATCAGACCTCATAACAATTCTGTATCGTGTTGTTCTTGAAACTTTAGCACTCGCTGTACAGATATAGTTTAACAAGTAAAGCAGATAGTAGACCAATAACATATTATTCTCATGTAAACCACGATGAACTACTAGGTGGAAAGCTAAAGTAACAACTAAGTGACGTGTGCAGAAGTTGCAAAAAAGGAAAAATGGCGTTTAAACCGGTAATGAGCCCATGCTAACTTAACACGGTGTAAAGATATCCAGGACCTAGATGACACCTCCTCATGATCCGGAAACGAACTGAATAAGATAATAGAAGTGCCATCTCATGAGAGCAGATTGCAAGTTTATATGTGGACGGTCCGCAAGGTAAAGCATTAAAAACTAGGAAAATTTAATGCTAAAGAAAAATAAAACAGCCAAGTACTTTATCGAGTCTTAAGCCAATAGGCAAGGTAAATAATAAAAACTTGACAAATAAGTCAATGAATTGTCAATGAAATGCTAGTACTCAGCATATCAAACATGAAAAAGGTCTATGACATAACTGTGTATGCAAAATAAGCTGCAACAGCCTCCAATAGGAAGTCACCGTCTTCATCCGAAAACAGTTCAGCCATCCAATTTAAAAGCGGAAAAGAACATACGTGCTCTCCCAGCACCGGATCCTCTATCACCATCAGAGGACAGCTCGGTGGGTTTTCAAGAAAGCTCTGTTCCAAGAAAGACTGTGCTGCCGCCAGTAAATTCCAGGGACCAAGTAGTCCATGCATCAATGCCACAGCCATAATCCTTTCGCCAGGACAAACCAACTCGTGAGTAATGATAGGAGTCATCAGCTGATTAAAGTCGACGTCAGGAGAAACCGGTCCGCAGAGACACAAATCAATGGCCCAATCGAAATCACAGGTCAGGCAGTGAAATACAGGCTGGACACAGGTGAAGTAGGAGAACCGAAAAGATAATCCATATGCCGTGCTTAATATCGCCAACGGCATTGTGCCATAATATTCTAGCATGCGATTGCGGAACAGTGTCAGCAGCTGCAGGGTCGGAGGTTGCATAGGAGGGACATCCATATTTAAAAATGTAAAAAAGCACAAGAGCGTCCGCTGGTAATGCAAGTAAAAATGCCAATCTACGAACCAGAGTGCAGAAAATACAATGAAAGGAAGCAGGGATGACTCCAAAGATTTTCTCAAATGAAGTCACGAGACCACTGGTAACAACTTTAAAAAAGTGTGCCAGGGACTTTGTGGAGGATGCGTTAAAGATAGTCGGAAACATGTTGCTGAAATTGAAAGGCAAATCTTAATTGAAAAGGGTGTGCACCTCTGTATGGGTGTTCGCTATGTGAAGTACGAAAGTTTCACGGGCCGAACTCAAGGCCACCTCTCTCTGAGACAAAAGAGCTCTTATTCTTGCCATGCCGTTGAAACGTGTCCCAAGGTTGGTATTTGTGGCCAGATTGAAAACTCCCTATGTTCATGTGTGGGAGGAAATAGAACATTTCTGCAGCAAATAACCCGTTCACTTACTGTTACGATAAAAGGAATACTTTTAATTAACTCAGAACAATCTTCATTATTGAGCATCAAATAACTACCATTTTCCAACAACTTGAACGTGGGGATGATAGCAGGAACTGGCGTGCCTTGCAACACGCAAGCCATATTTGGTCGGTGTTTGTTGCATGAACCGTGTAACTGTATGTGCCTACACATTAGTGAATGATCTGGCGTCTCAGTGCATTCCTCTCCATTCAGATAAACTTCTTGATCATCTTTGAAACATCTGTATGTGTATGGAAGCGACCAGACCTCATGAAGAAAAGCACTACCTAAAGGTTCATAACGACCTATTGGTATATATTTCATACAATTTGAAAACTTATATAAAGCAAAAGGCAGCGTTATTAAACCGTGGATAAGGCATGTTGCCAAAAAACCCGCAATCCTCTGCTGATGATGTCACTGAGCATGTCATGAATGATGTAATATGTGACATCATCAGCAGTGGATTACGGGTAATGGTATCTCTAGTTTACTCCCTTATAGCTGTGTTTCTTTTAACATAAGTGTCTGTTTCCTTCCCTTATACTTACTGTTTTTGGTTCGCTTCCGGTTCGCGTACCGGCGAGCGAACTAGGAAGCGAACTAAGAGAAATAGAGGTTGGCACAGTTCCAAATATTGTACCAATTTTTTAATAACGGGGAGGTAGTTCTGAAAAGAACTTTTTTTTTTATTTTTCTGAACATTTTTTTACTGTTTTTGAATTTTTCGGAACAGTTTTATATTTTTTGGGGTTTTTCTTGGAGGGGGCAATGAAAACGATTCATTGTAAAGGGCTCAACAGGAGCAACAAAACAAAAAAAAGAAGTATTTATTATTTTGGGCGTTTCGGACAAACTTGCATATGATAGTCAATAGCTCTGTTGATCAGAGTGATGCTTTTTTCTCCGTAGGAAATGAATCCATCGCAAAATGCGCAGATGTGTTTTACATCACCAAATCTCATTTGTATATTTGGCACCATCTCCCTGCCCTCTGGTCCCGTTACTTCCGGTACAACAGATCTTCTGGCCATAATAGGGAGATTATCTAGGTCGTTCCGAAACTGTGCAGCACTGTAGTTGTTAGGATGCCACCTAGTCATATGGCGATGCATTGTGTAGTTTCCGAAACTGTATTTTTTGTCGGTCCCTCTGGACAGTCTATCTTGACATATAAGGCAAGTTACGTATCTTGCATTTACTTTTTTCTGACCTTTGGGAATTTTAAAAAATTGCCAAATGAAGTTTTCTTTCCGGTGAGACGTCTTGGGCTGCTCAGGCAAAAACTGCCTCTCTTCGTGCTCGTCCTCCTGTTCCTCTTCTTCTTCTTCTTGTTGAATTACAACTTGAGCAGGTGGTCCACTCTTCCTTGGATGTGGTGGAGGTGGTGGGGAAGCACCAGCTGAAGCTACTAAAGAAGCCATTGCTCAGTGATCACAAAGGGTCTTTCTCTCACAATGATGAAAGTCAGAGTGAGGAAAGAAGGAGGGATTTTCATCATTTGGGAAAAACAAGAGTTCTCAACCAATCAAAAGTGTTCATTTTAGATTATATGACCTAGTCTTACATCATTAGGAAACCAAAAGTGAAATGAACCAATGAAAAGTGTTATTACCAAGTCACATGACTTGCTGTGTTTACGTTAAGCGCTTTGCAGGGCCTCCCGGTTTGCTTCCAGAAACCTGCGCTTTGCGACTCGCTTCGCGTACCAGTTCGCTAACGTAGCACGTCATATGACGTATCACGCGACAACGTGAAACGTCATGCGGACGGGAGGCGTCACGATGTTGTTTTCTAACGCGGCACTTGCGGTAAAGAAACGTTTACCGGCTCGCGGTCTATTTCGCGGCATCAAGGTCAGCTAACGGGAAGCTTCCCGATTCGCGAAGCGGGAACGAAGAAAAAAAAAAATTTTTAAAAAAAATTATTCATAAACATATAAAATATATTTTTGGATTTAAAGAAGAATACATTTTACAGCTACAGATATTAGCTGTTAAAAACCAATGAAATTCACAGAAAAAACCATAGGTTATAGACCATATATAGTTAGGAATTAGCATTTACAAAACCTTGAAAATTCACTGAAAAAACCATAGGTTATAGACCATATATAGTTAGGAATTAGCATTTAGAAAACCTTATTTTACTCACACAAAACCATTGAAATTCCATATATAGTTAGTTGCACTAACTATATATCGCGCACCCGCAATCCACTGCTGATGATGTCACATATTACATCATTCATGACATGGTCAGTGACATCACTGATGACATCACTGATGACATCTCAAATTACATCACGGATGACATCACTGATGACAACATCCAGTGACTGTGTGTTTCTGTAAAGTTAAAATATGTCTTACATATTGAAGAATGAGTAGAAGTATAAGTGTCTGGACGAAGGATTTAGTAGGTGCATGACTGAATGTATGAGTGAGTGATTAAATGTGTCTCACTGAGTGCATGGGTTAGTGACTAAACTGTCTTAATTTGTGCATCATTATGTCTGTTGTTCTGTAAACTGCAGCATGTGTTGATCAGTAGCTATATGAGTAACTATATGGGTTATTGATTGATTGCCCAAGTATTTGCATGGGAGACTGAGTGTGTGTGTGGCTGGCTGGGAGGTGTGTGACTCTGTGCAGATCAATGTGTACTTGTATCAATGATTGTATAAGAGACTAAGTATGTGTTAGTATATGGTTGAAAACGTAAGGTGCTCTATGTTTAACTGTATAGATTAGAAAATGGAAGTGTGATTGATTCTTTACAGGACTGACTAGGTGTGTGAGTAACTCCATGGATGAGTGGCAGAGTGTGAGTGTCTGTATAGGTGTATGAGTGCATATGATAGTGTTGTAAAGATGATTGATTGTATGTATGAATGATTGTATGGGTGAATGAGTGAATGTGTGTGTAGACGTAGGAATCAGTGAGTGCGTATGTAGTAACTAGTATTGGTGTGTCAATGGTTTCAAAAATTATACTCTGTATTTAACACTGAGTGTAACAGAGGTTATATTAAAATGTGAGGAGATGCATTGTATTGTCACATGAATGATATCATCAGTGATGTGGTCATTGATGTCAAATGAGATATCATCAGTGATGTCATCCGTGATGTCATTTGAGATGTCATCAGTGATGTCATCAGTGATGTCACTGACCATGTCATGAATGATGTAATATGTGACATCATCAGCAGTGGATTGCGGGTGCGCGATATATAGTTAGTGCAACTAACTATATATGGAATTTCAATGGTTTTGTGTGAGTAAAATAAGGTTTTCTAAATGCTAATTCCTAACTATATATGGTCTATAACCTATGGTTTTTTCAGTGAATTTTCAAGGTTTTGTAAATGCTAATTCCTAACTATATATGGTCTATAACCTATGGTTTTTTCTGTGAATATATATATATATATATATATATATATATATATATATATATATATATATATATATATGTAGATATAGAGATACTATATCTAAGTAAGGGGTGATTACACCACCTTATCCAGGCTGTGTGAACAGACCTGTGGTGTCAGTTTGGAGGGCCAGCCAGGGGTGGCATAATACATGCTGCAGCCCCTGGTAGGCCTTGAATGCACCTATGTCCTGGGTATCTATGGTACACTATACAGGGACTCACAAAGGTGACCCAATACCCAATCTGGTATGTACCTAAAGTACATGGTTATAATTTAGAGAGAGAAAAGCTAGGCTGTGGTCCTGATTAGCAGGGCCACAGCCAGTCTAAAGTCGAAAAACCAGAGAATCACAGCAACAAGTGGAGGTAACCATAGGAAGCAGACCCTACTATCCTACAAGCTACACAGCTGTCCCGTGATACTAGTCTCTGAGGTGGAAAGCCGGAGACGTAGGAACCCGATTTTTTTAAATATTGCTTGCCACTTTGCACATTGTTTTAATCTTTTAGCATTGCCTGCCTACAATTTGACGCTTACTTGATTGTAGGTCTTCTTCCCCTCAGCCGACTAGGCGCTGAAGAGGAAGAACAGCGGCCATATTGGAGGTAGGCTGGGGGTGGAGGTCTAGTTGTTTACCTCCCCTGCCCTCCAGAGCATAAAAGACGCGATCTGCTTTTCGGGCGCAGATTGTTCCGTGATACTAGTCTCTGAGGCGGAAAGCCGGAGACGTAGGAACCCGATTTTTTAAAATATTGCTTGCCACTTTGCACATTGTTTTAATCTTTTAGCATTGCCTGCCTACAATTTGTCGCTTACTTGATTGTAGGTCTTCTTCCCCTCAGCCGACTAGGCGCTGATGAGGAGCACAGCGGCCATATTAGAGGTAGGCTGGGGGTGGAGGTCTAGTTGTTTACCTCCCCCTCCCTCCAGAGCATAAAAGACGCGATCTGCTTTTCGCGTGCAGATTGTCCCGTGATACTAGTCTCTGAGGCGGAAAGCCGGAGACGTAGGAACCCGATTTTTTTAAATATTGCTTGCCACTTTGCACATTGTTTTAATCTTTTAGCATTGCCTGCCTACAATTTGATGTTTACTTGATTGTAGGTCTTCTTCCCCTCAGCCGATTAGGTGCTGAAGAGGAAGCACAGCGGCCATATTGGAGGTAGGCTGGGGGTGGAGGTCTAGTTGTTTACCTCCCCCGCCCTCCAGAGCAGAAAAGACACGATCTGCTTTTCGCGCGCAGATTGTCCCGTGATACTAGTCTCTGAGGCGGAAAGCCGGAAACGTAGGAACCTGATTTTTTAAAATATTGCTTGCCACTTTGCACATTGTTTTAATCTTTTAGCATTGCCTGCCTACAATTTGACGCTTACTTGATTGTAGGTCTTCTTCCCCTCAGCCGACTAGGCGCTGAAGAGGAAGCACAGCGGCAATATTGGAGGTAGGCTGGGGGTGGAGGTCTAGTTATTTACCTTCCCCGCCCTCCAGAGCATAAAATGGCCCCACCCACCAGACCGCACAGCGGACGCGCCTACGGCGCGCCGAAGGGAAGCCCATCTGCGCCCGTCCGCGACCAGAACGCGGCAGGGCCCGGTCACGCTGCCCGCTGCACTAGCCAGACCATACTTACTTATTCCAGGTGGGAAATTCTTGCCCTTCTCCCTATGGGCTGCTCTCACACCCGAGCTGATCCCGCCAATCCCCGAGGATCACACTAAACCTGTAGGCACTGTGGGTTCTCTTCTATGAATCTACGGGAGCCCAATAAGTCCCTTGCCTTGCCTCTTTCACGTGGCCCTACCCTGACAATACCTATTAAGGCCGCCTTGATAAATTGCAGGTCCGTGGTTAAACATTCCCTCGACATACAGCAATCCCTTTTAGATAATGATTGGGACTTTTTGTTTCCAACCGAAACTTGGCTAAACGAGGAATGTAACCCAGCGATCACTCTGGCGGTCCCGGATGGCTTCAGTATTATTTGCGCTAATCGCCATAGCGGGAGAAGGGGTGGTGGAGTGGCAATTATGCATAAAAATAAATGGACCATCACCTCCCCCCATTTTGACCCAATTGACTGTATTGAGGGGCTTCCCTACTGTATCAACCTTTCAGTGTCTGTCTCTTTTGCGGGCCTGCTGTTGTACCGCCCGCCTAATTCCAGTCCCATTCATCTTCAGGCACTGTTAGAATACATCACTTTAGCCTGTACCCGCTATGCCAATTACACCGTCCTTGGCGACTGTAATCTGCATGTAGAAGACCCGTCCTGCTCTATGAGCTCCAATCTTTTATCTACCCTTTCCGCCTGCGACATGTCCCAGTTAGTGACACATCCTACCCATAGAGCCGGACACACACTGGACCTAATCTGTTCTAATCTCACAGGTATAAGAATTTAAGACCCTATTCCAGTCATATGGTCAGACCATTTTTTAATTCCATTCTCTACCCTTATGACTCGCAGGGACAGACCCTCTTCCACCCCTAGGGAATTTGGCAGAAATTGGAGCAAAATTACATTATCTGATTTTGAAGTCCATCTTAAAGATGACTGCCCTCCCCCGGCCGTGGATGTTGATTCACCTATTTTTAACTTTAACAAATGGGTCTGTAAGGCCATCAACTCCTTGGCACCCCTCAGGCCGATTAAGACATTCAGGTCCTCCCCAGCTGACCCTTGGTTCTCTGATGAATTACGCCAATTAAAGTCCACTTGTAAGGTGCTGGAGAGGCGTTGGAGATTGGATTACTCCAGTGACAATAAATCTAATTATCGTAAAGCCCTCAAGGAATATCGGAAACAGATCATACAGCACAAAGGAATCTTTTTAGCCGAGAAGATTGATAGAGCTAGTAATGCCCCTATAGAAATTTTCTCGATAGTAAGATCATTTACTGATCCTCAAGCTCTGATCCGTAAGCAACCTGCTTCTCAGGAACTCTGTACTCTTCTTTCAGAGTTCTTTGACAGTAAGATTGCTCGGATCCATGCATCTTTTCCGACTAGAGATGAGACTGACCTCCCCGTGACACAGGCAGCGTCCCACTCTGTGGGCCCTGCTCTCACAGAATTTGCTGAAATCTCTATTGAGTCCTCCCTTCAAGAGCTACTCAGATGCAGGTCGGGCTCCCCAGGGGATCTGTGGCCTGCTAAACACTATAAAGCACTAGCCTCCTTTCTCAACCCCTTCCTCAATTCCATTTGGAACTCCTCTTTAAGCTCCGGGATTTACCCGGAGGCTTGGAAACATGTGTTCCTGGTCCCTATTTTAAAAAAGGTCAATGCAGATCCAGAGGATCCAGCCAATTACAGACCGATATCCCTCCTCCCAGCCCCGGCCAAAATTTTAGAAAGGCTAGCCCATCAGCAACTTGCCGGCTACATCGAGACCAATGGCCTCTACCATGACTCCCAACATGGTTTCCGCAAGGGCTACAGTACAGAGTCGGCCCTCATCGAGATGGCTGATTCTGTGCGCTGGACCTTAGACCAGGGATCGAGGGCGGTGTTGGTGCTGCTGGATTTATCAGCAGCATTCGACACCGTCTCTCATTCTTTACTGCTGAATATACTGAGGGCCATTGGAATTCAGGGCAAGGTCCTTAAGTGGTTCGGCTCGTTCCTGTCTAATCGAACTCAACAGGTCCACACCCCTCCCTACACTTCTACACCTAGGCCACTGAAATGGGGGGTCCCCCAGGCCTCGTCTCTAAGCCCTCTCCTATTTAATGTTTACTTCTCTCCATTGGCAGAACTGATCTCCTGCACAGGCATAAAAAAGACGTCCTAAGCGGACGACATTCAGCTGCTCTTTACGTTTAAAGACCCATCTTCCAGTGCCTTTGACCCCCTCAAAACCTGCCTGAGAGACATCGCAAAATGGATGGACCATAACTTTTTAATATTAAATGCAGGTAAAACAGAGGTGCTCTTTTTTAATCAGCCATCTCCACTTAGCTCGAACCTGTGGTGGCCGGAAGATCTGAGCCAAGCCCCCACCCCAAAGGACTCTGTCAGAAACTTAGGAGTTCGCTGGGATGATAAACTATCTTTTGGAAATCAGGTCCAGATAGTCTCAGCTGCCTGTTTTTCCAAGATAAGAACCTTAAAAAAATTAATTAACTACCTACCGTGTGCTAACAGGAAAACCATTGTCCACGCCCTCATTATCTCCCATCTTGATTATGCGAATGGTCTGTATCTAGGTCTTACCAAAAGCCTCTGTCAGAAACTGCAAATGGTCCAAAATGCTGCTGCACGATTAATTGGTGGCCTCACCTGAAGACAGCATATTTCCCCATACTTGAGGAAATTGCACTGGCTCCCCATGAGCAGATGTATAGAGTTCAAGGCGATGACACTTACCTATCGCACTACTAAGGGCTTTGGATCTGCCCATCTACGTTCGACTCTCCGGCCCTACTCTAATTTGAGAGCCCTTCGATCCAACACCAAATTTCTGCTGACCACCCCGAGATTCAAAAAAGCCAGAGCGGGAGGAAAAACCTTCGAGCTAGGAGCCGCTCAGAGATGGAATAAACTGCCCCTGGATCTTCGTAGAAGTAACTCGGAACATAAATTCCGAAAATCCTTGAAAACCTTTCTGTTCTGCTTGTAATTCCCCGCCCACAGAGACTGTTCACCTTCAATCAGCGCCGGGACACCCCGTTGGGGTAGCTGCGCGCTTTATAAAAGACACAATAATAATAATAGTAGTCATCCAGGCCTGAGAGGACTTTGTTGACCAACCTTTGAAATGTGTCAGGTGCATTTTTCAGACCAAAGGGCATTACCACAAATTGATAATGTCCACAAGAGGTTGAAAATGCTGTGTTTGGCTTTGCATCATCAGCTAGTCTAATCTGCCAGTAGCCAGCTGTCAGATCAAATGTGCTCAGGAATTATGCAGATGCCAACTTATCTATGAGTACATCTGCTCTGGGTATTGGATGGGCATCTGTCCTAGTGACAGCATTGAGACCTCTGTAGTCCACACAAAACCTCATCTCTCTCTTACCTCCCTGGGTGTGAGGTTTTGGTACAAGGACTACTGGACTGGCCCAAGGGCTCTCTGAGGGTTCAATAACTCCCAATTCCAACATCTTCTGGACTTCTGTCCTGATACAGTCCCTGACACGATCAGGTTGCCTGTAAATCTTATTTTTAACAGGCAGACTGTCCCCAGTGTCCACTTCATGAGTACACCAGGTAGTCTGACTTGGAGTCAGTGAAAACATATGTCTGTAGGCCTGCAGGACTTGTCTGCAGTCACTTTGTTACTGGTCAGTGAGGCTGCCTGCCAAGGCTATACCATCAACTGACCCATAATCAGGGCTCTGAGAGAGCAGGTCTGGGAGAGGGTCACTCTCTTCCTCCTGTCCTTCATCAGTAGCCATGAGCAAGCCCATGTCTGCCCTGTCAACATATGGTTTCAGTTTGTTGACATGAAGCACCCTATGGGGGATCCTGGGAGTTCAAAGATCTACCAAATAGGTAACCTCTCCCTTCTGTTCAACAATGGTGTAGGGTCCACTCCATTTGTCTTGGAGAGCTGCTGGGGCCACTGGCTCCAACACCCACACGTTCTGCCCTGGCTGGTAAACAGTCAGCACAGCCTTTTGGTCATCCCAGGCCTTTTGCAATTCCTGACTAGCCTCAAGGTTTTTGGATGCCTTTTTCATGTACTCAGCCATCCCGGAGCGGAGACTAAGTACATAGTCCACAATGTTTTGTTTAGGAAGTTTGAGAGGTAACTCCCATCCTTCCTTCACCAGACAAAGGGGTCCTCTTACAGGATGCCCAAAAAAAGTTCAAAAGGGCTGTAGCCAATCCCCTTCTGTGGGACCTCTCTGTAGGCAAATAAAAGGCAGGGCAGTAGGATGTCCCATCTGCGCCTGAGCTTTTCAGGGAGACCCTTAATCATACCCTTTAAGGTCTTGTTGAACCTTTCAACTAGACTATTGCATTGTGGGTGATAGGGTGTGGTGAACTTATAGTTCACTCCACACTCCTTCCACATTGCAGTCAGGTAACTAGACATAAAGTTTGCACCTCTGTCTGATACAACCTCCTTAGGGAAACCCACTATAGAGAAAACTCCCAAAAGGTCTCTTGCCACAACAGGTGCTGTAATGGTCCTAAGTGGTATAGCTTCTGGGTACCTGGTGGCATGATCCACTACCACCAGGATAAAACTGTGCCCAGAGGCTGTTTGGGGATCCATTGGTCCAACAATGTCAATCCCAACTCTTTCAAAGGGAACCCCCACCACAGGTAGTGGTATAAGGGGGGGGCTTTGTAGTGCCCCCTGCTTTGCCACATTAGCGTAGCAGGTTACACAGGAGCGACAAAACTCATTGGTGTCTTTTGACATGTGGGGCCAGTGAAAGTGAGGGACGAGCCGTCCCAAGTCTTGTTCTGGCCAAGATGTCCTGCTAGTGGAATATCATGGGCTAGTGTCAAAAGGAAGCCCCTGAATGACAAAGGTATGACCAACCTCCTGGAAGCACCAGGCTTGGGGTCTCTAACCTCTGAATACAGGAGCCCTTCATGCCAATAAACGTTATGGGTTCACTAGCATTCCCAGCAGCCTCAGCAGCAGCTTGCTCTCTGAGGGGTTCAAGAGAAGGGCAGTCTAACTGTGCCTGCCTCAGATCTGCCCTGGAAGGTCCCCTGTCCCAAGAAACTCAGCCAGTTCAGGTTCAAATTCTTCTAAGACAGGTACCTTTTCAGGCTCACAAACAGCTTCCTTAGAAGGCTGATCCTCATCCTGAGGCAGGGGGGAAGGCACTGCCTTAACCCTACTGCTACTTTTCCTGGTAGGCAACTGGTCCATTATTCCAGAATCCAGTGCCTGTCCAGTGTTAGACTTTTTGACCTGTGACCTAGTCACTGCAAGGACATGTGCTGAGATTCCTAACATTGTTGCCTGAGTCCTAAACTCCACTTCTGACCAGGCTGAAGTCTCTAGTTCATTGCCAAGCAAACATTCTACATGGAGGTCTGAGCTAACAGCAACCTTCTAAAGGCCAGTTACCCCTCCCAAGGAGAAATTAACAACTGCCATACTGTGTGTGGTAGTGACATTGCTAGCACTGGTCACTAGGTAAGTTTTACCTAGTATGATCTGTCCAGGGTCCACAAAGTCAGGTATCACCATTGTGACACTGACACATGTATCCCTGTAGGCCTGAGTCTCTTTCTCATTGACTAAAGGAGTTTGTCTGTACTTGGCCAAATTATTGGACTCACAGGGAAGGACATATCTATGCCTCCATCACAGATGAAAACAGCTTGAGTTGGTACTCTGACTAGGCCAGAGTCCATCTCAGTTCCAAGGGTTAACCCTACTACACCCTTCTGTTGAGAACCACCACTTGGAGCTGGACTAGGGGGAACAGTTGCCTTAGGGGAAATGGTAATTTACAACAAGGGGTGGTGATGGACAGAGTCTCTGAATTAAGCAGAGTACTCTCACCCAGTCAAGAGATCAGGGCTAGATCCAACACCGTTTTTTAGCTCATTGCACCATCCCAGTTTCAGAACCTGGCTGTATGCAAATTAGTCTGTCCCTGGCCCAGTGCATCATGGGAACAGGGCAGACCAGACTACAAAAGCCAATTCTTACACTGGGAAGGAAACAAGCTTCCGGGGACCGGTTTCTGCCATTTCAGGCGTCTTCGGCCCGGCTTGCTTGAATCCTGATGGTGCAATGAGCAAGGGACTCACATCTGAGTATACCCTTCCACGCTTAGGGTGGACAAAATAATTTACAACAAGGGGTGGTGATGGACTGAGTCTCTGAATTAAGCAGAGTACTCTCACCCAGTCAAGAGATCAGGGCTAGATCCAACACCGTTTTTTAGCTCATTGCACCATCCCAGTTTCAGAACCTGGCTGTATGCAAATTAGTCTGTCCCTGGCCCAGTGCATCATGGGAACAGGGCAGACCAGACTACAAAAGCCAATTTTTACACTGGGAAGGAAACAAGCTTCCGGGGACCGGTTTCTGCCATTTCAGGCGTCTTCGGCCCGGCTTGCTTGAATCCTGATGGTGCAATGAGCAAGGGACTCACATCTGAGTATACCCTTCCACGCTTAGGGTGGACAAAATAATTTACAACAAGGGGTGGTGATGGACAGAGTCTCTGAATTAAGCAGAGTACTCTCACCCAGTCAAGAGATCAGGGCTAGATCCAACACCGTTTTTTAGCTCATTGCACCATCCCAGTTTCAGAACCTGGCTGTATGCAAATTAGTCTGTCCCTGGCCCAGTGCATCATGGGAACAGGGCAGACCAGACTACAAAAGCCAATTCTTACACTGGGAAGGAAACAAGCTTCCGGGGACTGGTTTCTGCCATTTCAGGCGTCTTCGGCCCGGCTTGCTTGAATCCTGATGGTGCAATGAGCAAGGGACTCACATCTGAGTATACCCTTCCACGCTTAGGGTGGACAAAATAATTTACAACAAGGGGTGGTGATGGACAGAGTCTCTGAATTAAGCAGAGTACTCTCACCCAGTCAAGAGATCAGGGCTAGATCCAACACCGTTTTTTAGCTCATTGCACCATCCCAGTTTCAGAACCTGGCTGTATGCAAATTAGTCTGTCCCTGGCCCAGTGCATCATGGGAACAGGGCAGACCAGACTACAAAAGCCAATTCTTACACTGGGAAGGAAACAAGCTTCCGGGGACCGGTTTCTGCCATTTCAGGCGTCTTCGGCCCGGCTTGCTTGAATCCTGATGGTGCAATGAGCAAGGGACTCACATCTGAGTATACCCTTCCACGCTTAGGGTGGACAAAATAATTTACAACAAGGGGTGGTGATGGACAGAGTCTCTGAATTAAGCAGAGTACTCTCACCCAGTCAAGAGATCAGGGCTAGATCCAACACCGTTTTTTAGCTCATTGCACCATCCCAGTTTCAGAACCTGGCTGTATGCAAATTAGTCTGTCCCTGGCCCAGTGCATCATGGGAACAGGGCAGACCAGACTACAAAAGCCAATTCTTACACTGGGAAGGAAACAAGCTTCCGGGGACCGGTTTCTGCCATTTCAGGCGTCTTCGGCCCGGCTTGCTTGAATCCTGATGGTGCAATGAGCAAGGGACTCACATCTGAGTATACCCTTCCACGCTTAGGGTGGACAAAATAATTTACAACAAGGGGTGGTGATGGACAGAGTCTCTGAATTAAGCAGAGTACTCTCACCCAGTCAAGAGATCAGGGCTAGATCCAACACCGTTTTTTAGCTCATTGCACCATCCCAGTTTCAGAACCTGGCTGTATGCAAATTAGTCTGTCCCTGGCCCAGTGCATCATGGGAACAGGGCAGACCAGACTACAAAAGCCAATTCTTACACTGGGAAGGAAACAAGCTTCCGGGGACCGGTTTCTGCCATTTCAGGCGTCTTCGGCCCGGCTTGCTTGAATCCTGATGGTGCAATGAGCAAGGGACTCACATCTGAGTATACCCTTCCACGCTTAGGGTGGACAAAATAATTTACAACAAGGGGTGGTGATGGACAGAGTCTCTGAATTAAGCAGAGTACTCTCACCCAGTCAAGAGATCAGGGCTAGATCCAACACCGTTTTTTAGCTCATTGCACCATCCCAGTTTCAGAACCTGGCTGTATGCAAATTAGTCTGTCCCTGGCCCAGTGCATCATGGGAACAGGGCAGACCAGACTACAAAAGCCAATTCTTACACTGGGAAGGAAACAAGCTTCCGGGGACCGGTTTCTGCCATTTCAGGCGTCTTCGGCCCGGCTTGCTTGAATCCTGATGGTGCAATGAGCAAGGGACTCACATCTGAGTATACCCTTCCACGCTTAGGGTGGACAAAATAATTTACAACAAGGGGTGGTGATGGACAGAGTCTCTGAATTAAGCAGAGTACTCTCACCCAGTCAAGAGATCAGGGCTAGATCCAACACCGTTTTTTAGCTCATTGCACCATCCCAGTTTCAGAACCTGGCTGTATGCAAATTAGTCTGTCCCTGGCCCAGTGCATCATGGGAACAGGGCAGACCAGACTACAAAAGCCAATTCTTACACTGGGAAGGAAACAAGCTTCCGGGGACCGGTTTCTGCCATTTCAGGCGTCTTCGGCCCGGCTTGCTTGAATCCTGATGGTGCAATGAGCAAGGGACTCACATCTGAGTATACCCATCCACGCTTAGGGTGGACAAAATAATTTACAACAAGGGATGGTGATGGACAGAGTCTCTGAATTAAGCAGAGTACTCTCACCCAGTCAAGAGATCAGGGCTAGATCCAACACCGTTTTTTAGCTCATTGCACCATCCCAGTTTCAGAACCTGGCTGTATGCAAATTAGTCTGTCCCTGGCCCAGTGCATCATGGGAACAGGGCAGACCAGACTACAAAAGCCAATTCTTACAGTGGGAAGGAAACAAGCTTCCGGGGACCGGTTTCTGCCATTTCAGGCGTCTTCGGCCCGGCTTGCTTGAATCCTGATGGTGCAATGAGCAAGGGACTCACATCTGAGTATACCCTTCCACGCTTAGAGTGGACAAAATAATTTACAACAAGGGGTGGTGATGGACAGAGTCTCTGAATTAAGCAGAGTACTCTCACCCAGTCAAGAGATCAGGGCTAGATCCAACACCGTTTTTTAGCTCATTGCACCATCCCAGTTTCAGAACCTGGCTGTATGCAAATTAGTCTGTCCCTGGCCCAGTGCATCATGGGAACAGGGCAGACCAGACTACAAAAGCCAATTCTTACACTGGGAAGGAAACAAGCTTCCGGGGACCGGTTTCTGCCATTTCAGGCATCTTCGGCCCGGCTTGCTTGAATCCTGATGGTGCAATGAGCAAGGGACTCACATCTGAGTATACCCTTCCACGCTTAGGGTGGACAAAATAATTTACAACAAGGGGTGGTGATGGACAGAGTCTCTGAATTAAGCAGAGTACTCTCACCCAGTCAAGAGATCAGGGCTAGATCCAACACCGTTTTTTAGCTCATTGCACCATCCCAGTTTCAGAACCTGGCTGTATGCAAATTAGTCTGTCCCTGGCCCAGTGCATCATGGGAATAGGGCAGACCAGACTACAAAAGCCAATTCTTACACTGGGAAGGAAACAAGCTTCCGGGGACCGGTTTCTGCCATTTCAGGCGTCTTCGGCCCGGCTTGCTTGAATCCTGAAGCTTGTTTCCTTTCCAGTGAAGAATTGGCTTGGTAGTTTGGTCTGCCCTGTTCCCATGATGCACTGGGCCAGGGACAGACTAATTTGCATATAGCCAGGTTCTGAACTGGGATGGTGCAGTGAGCTAAAAAACGGCGATGGATCAAGCCCTGATCTGTTGACTGGGTAGGAGTGTTCTGATTAACTAAGATACTCTGTCCATCACCACCCCCTTTTTGTAATTATTTTGGCCACCATGAGCGTGGAAGGGTATGCTCAGACATGAGTCCCTTGCTCATTGCACCATCAGGATTCAAGCAAGCCGGGCCGAAGACGGCTGTAATGCCAGAAACCGGTCCCCGGAAGCTTGTTTCCTTTCCAGTGAAGAATTGGCTTGGTAGTTTGGTCTGCCCTGTTCCCATGATGCACTGGGCCAGGGACAGACTAATTTGCATATAGCCAGGTTCTGAACTGGGATGGTGCAGTGAGCTAAAAAACGGTGATGGATCAAGCCCTGATCTGTTGACTGGGTAGGAGTGTTCTGATTAACTCAGATACTCTGTCCATCACCACCCCCTTTTTGTAATTATTTTGGCCACCATGAGCGTGGAAGGGTATGCTCAGACATGAGTCCCTTGCTCATTGCACCATCAGGATTCAAGCAAGCCGGGCCGAAGACGGCTGTAATGCCAGAAACCGGTCCCCGGAAGCTTGTTTCCTTTCCAGTGAAGAATTGGCTTGGTAGTTTGGTCTGCCCTGTTCCCATGATGCACTGGGCCAGGGACAGACAAATTTGCATATAGCCAGGTTCTGAACTGGGATGGTGCAGTGAGCTAAAAAACGGTGATGGATCAAGCCCTGATCTGTTGACTGGGTAGGAGTGTTCTGATTAACTCAGATACTCTGTCCATCACCACCCCCTTTTTGTAATTATTTTGGCCACCATGAGCGTGGAAGGGTATGCTCAGACATGAGTCCCTTGCTCATTGCACCATCAGGATTCAAGCAAGCCGGGCCGAAGACGGCTGTAATGCCAGAAACCGGTCCCCGGAAGCTTGTTTCCTTTCCAGTGAAGAATTGGCTTGGTAGTTTGGTCTGCCCTGTTCCCATGATGCACTGGGCCAGGGACAGACTAATTTGCATATAGCCAGGTTCTGAACTGGGATGGTGCAGTGAGCTAAAAAACGGTGATGGATCAAGCCCTGATCTGTTGACTGGGTAGGAGTGTTCTGATTAACTCAGATACTCTGTCCATCACCACCCCCTTTTTGTAATTATTTTGGCCACCATGAGCGTGGAAGGGTATGCTCAGACATGAGTCCCTTGCTCATTGCACCATCAGGATTCAAGCAAGCCGGGCCGAAGATGGCTGTAATGCCAGAAACCGGTCCCCGGAAGCTTGTTTCCTTTCCAGTGAAGAATTGGCTTGGTAGTTTGGTCTGCCCTGTTCCCATGATGCACTGGGCCAGGGACAGACTAATTTGCATATAGCCAGGTTCTGAACTGGGATGGTGCAGTGAGCTAAAAAACGGTGATGGATCAAGCCCTGATCTGTTGACTGGGTAGGAGTGTTCTGATTAACTCAGATACTCTGTCCATCACCACCCCCTTTTTGTAATTAATTAGGGGAAATGGTGGCTGGAGCTGTCTCCTTCTAGGTGCAATCACCGGTCCAGTGAGTATTAACTTTACAAATTTTGCACCATGGTTTCTTAGGACCTTCTTTCTTTTTTGATTGTTGGGGACCCCCACCATTAGAAGCATTTTGGGGACCTTGTGAAGACTTCTGGTCTTTAGCTGTCTCCCCACCCTTTTGGTCTTGCTTCTGCTGGTCACCACCTTGGTTCTGTACCTTCTGCTTTACCCTGGTTCTGACCCATTTGTCTGCCTTCTTACCCAATTCTTGGGGAGAGGTCAAATCAGAGTCAACCAAGTGCTGATGCTACAACTGGTTCTGACAATTATTAAGAATCTGTTCTCTCATTATAAGGTTATACAATCCTGTATAGTCACTTACTTTACTGCCCAGTAACCAGCCTTCCAGAGCCTTAGTAGCACAATCAACAAAGTCAGTCCAGTCCTGAGACTGTGTCTTCTGGGTATCTCTGAACAGCAACCTGTACTGTTAGTGGTTAGGGGAAACCCATCTATTACAGCACTCTTCAGGACAGTGTAATTGTAAGCATCATCTTTTCTTACAGCGAGGAGCTTGTCTCTACCATTGTCTGCAAAGGAGAGCCACAAAATTGCTGCCCACTGACTCTGAGGTACCTGCTGTACTTTGCAGGCCGTCTCCAACGCAGTTATCCACTTGTGGATGTAATCCCCAATCTGATAGGGAGGGACAATTTTGTTCAGGCTTCTATGGTCATAAGACCTATCCATACCACTAGGAATATTGCTGCCACCAGTGGGCTCTAGCCCACACAATTTTCTCTCTCTTTCAAGAGCCAGGGTCTCTTTGCCTCTTGATCCTAAGCTTGTCTTCTCTCATCCTAGCTTCATGCTCTCTTCTCTGAGGGGAAGTTCTCCTCCTTTGAGATGAGACAGAGGACCCTACTGATGAGTCAGAATGCCCAGATTCCTCTGAGAGAGATCTGTGCCTTCTGGGTACACCATTAGACCTACGTGGAGGGATAGAGGGAGGCCTCCCTAGGCCCTATCCATCCTCAGGTAGTCCTGTTACTTCCAGGATAGGTTCATCAACCACCTCCTGATCTGCATCCTCATCATCTTCAGAGTCCTGGTGGGGTGCCCCACAAGGATCTTCGTCTGATGAAGGATGGCCCCCCTCCCTACTACCTTGGGTATCTGGGCCTGATGCTTTGGCTAAGTCATCTGCCACTAAGATATTTACTAGGTGTTGGGTGGTTAGACCCTGTCCTTGATTTAATTTCCTTATGGCACACAAACCTCTTAACTCTTGGATAGAGATTATGTCATATTTAGATGTCTGCAAATTGCTGACATCTGGCAGAGATGCACTAGCTCCTGCCTTTAAAGCCATGACTAGTGAGGTGCGGTGTGTGCACCTACCTACACTACTTGTTTCCTTCTAGAACCTCTCTAGGAGTTGTAGTCAGGGTGTGCTAGGCCATTACCTTGATGTGGTTTTTCAAATGATTTTCTCAAGATTACTTGGTAAATCAATGCAAGCTCTTATCCCATCCGCTGCACACCAATGTGCGAAGTTGGCCTGGTATATGATGTCCACTATTCTAGTGAGACACTTTGCACCAGTCCAATCGACCCTTATTGATGATGGTTGTAAAGTCAACCTTATAGAAAACTATCCTAAGGGTAGCAATGGCGAGCAGTCTTCAGGCTAAGACTTCAGAGAGCGAATTAAGCTAGTTGTTTTACCATTTATAATCTCTTGAGTACCAAATGAAAGCACACCACACAAGGTATATATCAAATATATATGTATTTAATCTAAACACAACCCCTCTGCACTCTTTATGAGGTCAGAGGTAAAAGGTACATTACTAGGAACTTACTTAGCATACGATAAGTTGCACAGTATACGTTTTGCCCTAGGGGCCTCACAAACCATATACTAAAATAGTGGTATAAGAACCACGTCTGGGATAGAAAGCAGGCCTAGGGCCTGTGGAATCGCTGAGGATTCTAGGAACAACCAAAGGTTAGGAAGTATGAGGCCCACGGGAGACGCGTGCAGTGTCTAAACACAGCCGCGGGTTACCATTGACTTTCTATGGGAAATGAACAAGTTACAAATTTGCAATTTAAGGACACTTCTAAATGAACTACGATGGTAGCCTTTTAGACTTAAACACTTGGAGGGCCAATACCCTCGAGACTACCAGAGTACTCGTGTTACCTCACCCACAGAAGCCGGATGTATAGGTGTCTTTTGGTGTCGGGTTTCGTCGTCGATTTCAATGGAGGGCTGCAAAGAAGTGCTGCAGGCGTCCAGAGGAAAAGTGTCTGGGTGGATCCAAGGGTGGATTAAAGATCTGAAGAACGTGAAAGCAGAATGGACAGTGTCTGGGTCACTTGTCAGTGACCAGGATGGCGATGGGAAGCTGCCAGCCAATGTCGGGTGATTTCAGGTGAAAAGGTGAAGTTTGTCTCTTCATCCATGAGGTCCAGGAGGTGTCAACAATGACCAGGAGCTGGATTCGAGCTCTCCCAGAAAAGATCTAGTTGACTGCGGTGTTGTTATCCGGATTGGACTCAACAAGCCTTGGCCAACGCAATCCATGCAAGATGTCGAGATTGGCTTCGGTGCAGACCAGCAAGATCTGAGGAACTTCTCCTTTGCAGGGAAGGTGGAGCAAGCCTTGAGAAACCAGGAAAGCAAGTTAGTTTCAAAGGAAAGTCTTTGGGGGGCTCACTAGCCAATGGACTAGGAACCGCAAAGAAGCGTCAAGCTGAAATGCAAAAGCGGGGCCACGGGAAACTCTTGGAGTGTAGGCCTCTGAGCTTCAGAGCAAATGGTGCTCGGGGCTGGGGCTTCAAGAACCCCAATGCACAACTTTGGGATACCTCAGGAAGTAGGTGCAGCTTGCAAAATGCAGGACGCTCAGGAGTTCTGGTCCCACTTCTCTCGTGTCAGCTACAGGTCTCAGGTTTGCGAGGAGCTAGGGTCAGATTCAGAGATACCTGGAAGTCTGTGTCCTGTGTCGCAGATTCTTTACAATCCGGCGGGAGCCTCTAAAATGTAGACCGGCAAAGATGCAGTTGGTGCCTGTTTCAACAGGGTGGTCACTCCTTGACCACAAGGGAGATTTCTTCCATCTTCCAGTCGATACGGAATGTCGAAGGTCCAAGATAAATGTTGCAGAGTTTCGTCCAGGGTAATCGAAAGTCCTAGGAACCGGGGTTCTATACTTATAGTAAGTTTAGGGGTTGGACTAACTCTAAGGTCCCTCCTATGGGTGGACCTGGGGAGGGGGTGATTACAACCCCCTTCCTTTTTTCTGTTTTGAGCTAAAGCTGGGGATGAGTGCCCCAGCAACCAGTTTGAACTGGGAAATGCATGGAGCACCTTGTGTGCCCCAGACAGTGTCTGAAAAGCATTCACTGAATGCAACCCACCCTGCCCCAATACACTAAAGCCTGTCTGGGGAGGTGCTAGCACCTCCCTGGACAGGAAACCTATTGTCCAGGCCTCCCCTGCTGGAGTTTCCCCGCAGCATTTCCAGAAAGGAAGTTCCTGATTAGCATAAGTGAGTGATTTATTGACGATTCAGAGTGGCCTTTCAGCGTGTGGTGGGGTTGCGATTTCATTCCTGATTCCTTGATTTATGTGTATAACCCTGTCCTGAAGAGGCCAAAGAGAAAAAATGCTGAAACGTGGTCACGTTGACAGTCAATTGGAGGGATCTGCATACATTATTGTTTCACTGAATTATTATGTGCCATAGTAGAGCTAGATCTACTTATTACACAGCCATTCTAAGGCACATGGGTCAGATTTCCTCTGAGTGGTGCTCCTGGATTGTATAAGGGGACACTCGCATGTACATATATATCTTTGTGGGTTATGTTATGTGTTTTATTTGTGTATTGATTTAATGAATGTGTGAATAATTGTACTGAGTGGTTCTTTTCCGCTGTTGACGGACACTACTACCTTTCTGAATAGATAAGATATATTCATGATGAACAATAGTCATCCTAGAGAGAGTAATTAAATGTACTCGACTCAAGTTTAGTTTGTTGTATTTATTCCTTTGATACCAATTTTTTTTTGCATAGCAATTTGTCCTTTACCCAGGTACTGAAGGGTTAGTTGGGTATATCCCTGTGGTTTGTTCATGGAGTTTCGTCCAGCAGCAGGATTGCAGACTTGTGTCTGTGGCAGCAGCATCCATTTTGTGATGCTGGGGCTCTGTTTAACTTTAACCGGGTTTACCAGTAACTACATGCCTTCTCCCTCTAGAAGGGTGGAATGCTACCCCCGCCGCCTTGACATGGGACTCAAGTCTGAGCATACCCGTCTTACTCGGGGTGAAAAAGGCAAAAACAACAGTTGATGGACAGAATGCAGAACAATGTCATACATTAACCCCCAGTACAGAGATCTGGGTCTAAATCCATTGTTTTTTTGCTCACCATCCCATTCTAGTTTGAACCCAACCATATGCAAATCAGTCTCGACCCTGTGACCCATGGGAACAGTCCAGGCCGAACTACCAAGCCAGGTCCCCCCTGGACTGCAAACAAGATTCCTAGGACTGGTGTCAGGCGTTCAGCCCTCATCAGCCAGGATAGCTTGATTCCAGTGGCATGGAGTGCACGGGACTCATGTCTGAGCATACCCGTCTTACTCGGGGTGAGAAATACAAAAACAACAGTTGATGGACAGAATGCAGAACAATGTCATACATTCACCCCAGTACAGAGATCTGGGTCGAAATACATTGTTTTTTGGCTCATCATCCCATTCAGTTTGAACCCAGCCATATGCAAATCAGTCTTGATCCTGTGCACCAATGGAACACTCCAGCCCGAACTGCCAAGTCAGGACAGTCCAGCCTGAACTGCCAAGCCAGGTCCTCCCTGGACTGGAAACAAGCATCCTAGGACAGGAGTCAGGCTTTCAGCCATCATCAGCCAGGATAGCTTTATCCCAGTGCCATGAAGAGCACAGGACTCACGTCTGAGAATACCCGTATTACTCCGGGTGAGAAATACAAAAACAACAGTTGATGAACAGAATGTAAAACAATGTCATACGTTCACCCCAGTACAGAGATCTGGGCCTAAATCCATTGTTTTTTGGCTCACCATCCCATTCCAGTTTGAACCCAGTCATATGCAAATCAGGCTTGACCATGGGAACAGCCCAGCCTGAACTGCCAAGTCAGGTCCTCCCTGGACTGGAAATAAGAATCCCTAGACCGGTGACAGGCTTTCACCCCTCATCAGCAAGCTTGATTCCAGTGGCATGGAGTGCACGGGGTCCAAGTCTGAGCATACCCGTCTTACTTGGGGTGAGAAATATAAAAACAACAGTTGATGGACAAAATGTCATACATTCACTCCAGTACAGAGATCTAGGCCTAAAAACCAACGTTTTTTGGCTCACCATGCCATTCCAGTTTGAACCCAGCCATATTTTATTTATTTATTTATTTTAAAGGTTTTGTATAGCACTACCTCGACCCGTAGGTATCAGAGCGCTTCACATACACACAGTAGGAGGACATTAGAATTACATAGTAGGCCGACAGTAAGGAAGCAAACAATAGACACAACTACAACATGGGAATAAATCTGCAGTGCAGTAGAGGGGGAGAGAGCAAAAAGAAAGGGCGAGAACGACATCGTCCGGTCACCCACTATCCATGAAAGTCCAGGGAGAGGGGAGACAACTTGGATGAAGAAGACCAGGTTAGTTGACGTTGGTCATGAAAGTATTTGTTTAGGAGATGGAGTTTCAGGTCCCTTTTGAAACAGGAGAAGGAGGGGTTGCATCTGAGGACTCCAGGGAGAGCATTCCATATCCTGGGAGCATTGCCAGAGAACGATCGGTATTGGGTACTTTTCTTTTTCACTTTCGGAGGAATAAGAAGGAGTGAGTTGGTGCTTCTTAGTGTTCTGGATTGACCTGTTATTATCAGTTTGTTGTTTAAGTAGTTGGGGGTAGGAGAGTGAAGGGTTTTGTGTGTGATGCAGGCCAATTTATAGATACATCTCCCTTCCATGGGAAGCCAATTGAGGCCGTTGAGAGCTGAAGTGATGTGTTCAAATCTTTTAACTCCAGATACGAATCGAGCGGACATGTTCAGCACTGCTCTTAGGGGGGCTAGGTGAGCTTTCGGAGTCCCTGTAAGGATGGCGTTTCCGTAGCCGATTTTGGAGAGAACTAGGGATTGGACTACTGTCTTGAGGTCATCATGTGGTAGAAAAGGTTTCAGCTTCTTGAGGTATTTTAGAGAGAAAAGAGCACTTTTTGCAGAGTTTTTGATGTGGGCCTCCATTGATAAGTTCTTGTCAGGGGTGATACCTAGAGACTTGGCTGAGTCGGATAGGGTAAGGGGGCAGTTTAGGGCAACCAGATTCTTGAGCCACTCTTGGATTGGGCGATGGTTACTTTTTGGAGAGAATAGGATTAGTTCTGTTTTGTCTGGGTTGAGCTTTAAGTGGTTAACGTAGACTAAGTTTGTATCTCGGTTAGGGTAGTATTGAGGAGTTGAATGTCGCTGGGAGACTTGATCCTGAAATAGATTTGGGTGTCGTCCGGGTAAAAGTGGTAATTCACTCCGGCTTTTTTCAATTTGTGAGGGGCTCCATGAAGAGTTTGAAGAGGGACGGGGAGAGGATCGAGCCTTGCGGGACCCCAAGTGTAACTTTAGTTGGTTTTAAGGGACAGGAGTTAATTTTAATTTGTTGCGAGCTGTGTTGAACGAAGGAGGTAACGAGAGAATAGAGCAAGGGTACTCCCAATATTGATTTTAGGTCTAGAGGAGGGAGTGAGCACAGAAAAATTAGGAATGAAAACCTCTGAACTGACCTGTATCTTGTTCACAATTGAAATTTAATCTAATACATTACTATAGAGATGCAACCATACTGAAAGTATTCACATAAGCATAAGCTACTTTGATTCGTTATTTATTGTTGTTTAACATTTAAAATCACGTAAACATTTAATCTTTTTTTCATGTTTTTTAGAAGTATAAGTGCAAAATCCATTTTTAACATGTGAAATAAAGTTAAAACAGACCCCACAACAAAAAAGAAACTATCTAAACCTCACACTTTCTAATTCATACATTCCTAATAAACCAGACTCTCAAAAAAAATGACATAATACAAACAAATTACGTACAAAAGACACACAAAAAATCTGAAATCCCAGTAGTGTTTCTACAGTTTGACTGGCTTGTTTCAGATTTATAGATCTCTTTTTCTCTTGATTTTTCTTCTTCTAATAATCTGATTTTGCTCGGATCTCAGATAAGAACTGGCCTACGTACGTTTCAGTGAAAAAGGTATTGTCACCTTCATCAGGGCCAACATTAGACATAAGCTAGTACACACAGAATTACAATCAGGGGGTCCTTTATATCTGAAATTTAAGAAAATATATGTGCCGTCAGTTTATACATTTATCTTACAATTGTCTGGATGCATCCTATCATTAAACATCTCTTTACATTAATTTATATTATGTTACTGCTGAGCTAAATACAAGGCTCGCTAAGCAATGCCTTTGGTGAGACTCTAAACAGACAGAGAAATTGTTGTGACTCTATCGGTGCATTCTGATGGGTCAAAGTGGCATCCAGAAAGAGTGAAAACGCTATTTAATGCAGTTAGTATTGAAGACTATGAGAGAGAAAGATTCTCCTCTTATACGTGCCAAAGAAAGAGGTTTATTTATTTTTTTTAATTATGGAAAAAGATCATAAAAAAGAAGAAGAAGAAGAAAAGGGGTGACTCTACAGACCCTCCACCTCACAGTGTTCATAATTACTTATACCTACTATTATTAAAGGAGTCGCAATCTAAGGGCCAAAAGTGGCGGTAGTATCCAGGTTAAGGGGGTAGTGTGTGCTGCTGCCAGGTAGTCTGCAAATTTAATAGACAGCAATAAGACTAATTGTTATAGAGTGAAAAACACTACCACTCTGTGCGAGATAGTATGTTACCTCTTAAAGGTATGGAAATTCTTCAATCGTGGGTTTCTATGTTCATCGCAGGGGGACAGTCAGTTCCAGTGATATAATGTACTTGAGTTGAAAACTGAAAAGGACAAGTATTAACGGTTGGGTGGGACTAGTCAAAGTTTCAAGAATTTCTAACTTTAACATATGCAAAGGTGACTCACCTTATCCAAATATAAATAGAGCCCAGGTTGACATCTATGAATAATGTCGCTACTTTCTGTAGTTGCTTAAAAGGATGAAATGTGATTCCCAATAGTCCTAGCCTGTGTGAAGAACATAAATGAGTAAAGTATTTAGTTAGTGCTATGGGTATTCATTTGGAATAGATAGCACAGAGACGGGCATTGAGGCGACCCAAATCAAGAACTGACGCTTGAAGCACTGTTAGCTAGATAGTGCCGATTAATAAGCATAAGTGCTGGAAAAAGAATGTAACTAGTAATATACTAGGCAGATCATAATACCGGCAGTATCATAGGTATCCTGCTCTGTTAATGCGTTGGACCTACTTTCTAAAGAGTGCCCAATATTTGGCTAGCAATCGTTAGCAAGAAGTCAGTTGGTAAAACCTATTGCCTCAATAGTGCATCGCGCAAATAAGGACTCTCACACAACTCTGAATATAGCATAAAAGGTCACCTTTATTACCAGGACAGCCAAAGACAGACCCGCAACATACTTTTCCAAACCAAGCTTTTGCCTTTATTTTTCTCCAAACGTTTCTCATATAAACATTTCCTTTTCCAATGCTTTATTACCCAATAACCATAACTTGTTTCCATACCATCCGTATGTTTTCCTTCCCAAACCTACCCTCCCGAGCCCTCCCCCTTAGAGAAAGGATGAATCCGCTCTAGATTATCCAATCCCCTTCACACACGCCGACAAAACAACAAAAGAATCTGCCTGCGGTGTCCTGAGGTGACATCCTGACAATTTTGTCATGTAACCAGAATAGTTATTCATCTCTGTATTTATTTAATTATTTCTGACATACTGCATTTTTTTAATTTTATTTTTAAACACGTAACAACAAGAACACTGGACATTTGACATAAAACACCCTACCCTTGAATTTTGCAACCAGGGTGGGTGGGTGGGTCAAAAGCGACACCACCGCTCCTCTCACTCGCTCCGAGTGACGTCAGCCCTCCCTCCCCACCCTTCACTTTGACCTAACCCCTCCCACCACCCAATCAGGCTGCGTGAGGTCGTCCCTCGCGCGAAATACCCCAGGGTGACATTGGCTTTGCCAAGTGCCCCTGGGGGCCCATCGCGCAAATAAGGACTCTCACACAACTCTGAATATAGCATAAAAGGTCACCTTTATTACCAGGACAGCCAAAGACAGACCCGCAACATACTTTTCCAAACCAAGCTTTTGCCTTTATTTTTCTCCAAACGTTTCTCATATAAACATTTCCTTTTCCAATGCTTTATTACCCAATAACCATAACTTGTTTCCATACCATCCGTATGTTTTCCTTCTTCTTTCCATTTCTTCCCAAACCTACCCTCCCGAGCCCTCCCCCTTAGAGAAAGGATGAATCCGCTCTAGATTATCCAATCCCCTTCACACACGCCACCCAGGAAAACCCCCGAGTTTTCCTGCCCCACCCAAAAACCTCCCTCTCTCGTCAGAAATGGACCGCTCAAGTCAGTATACCAATCACAGTAAAGGAAAACACATTTTTTTTTTTTTAGAACATCCCCTCATTTTCCTTTTGGTTTGGAGCACCACAAATCAACACACCACAGATTGGCTAAGGTGTCTCTGAGTTCCATCAGGTAATAAGACTGACCCATCTGCGAGAGATGAACCCCATCATCCCTCAACAAATGCAGCATTTCCTTGTTAAAATGCTCATGGGCAATGACCGTGATGCCAATTGCCACACAGTACGTTTTCAAAGCCTTATTAACTTTTTTTGCGGGCCCTTTCCACCGCTGCATGAACCCTAGCTCCTTTCCTCTGGCTCCTGAACAAAAATTCCGTCCACACTACCCTGGTCCCCTTCCATCTGACTTTGATCACCGCCAAATCAAGTTTCATTTGCTTGATTAAAGCTAGTCCAGACCGTTCAACCAGATAATTTTCACCTAAGTGCAAGATCAGCAAGTCTGGAATGCCCCATGCTTCAGCCATTTTGTTTAAAACCTGGAACAACTCCCCCCATTTCATCCCCCCGACACCTTTCCAAATCACCTCATGGTCATTACCATACAAGCCCAGACCTCTCCCACACAGCTGCTGTTCAGCAAAGTTCGCCGCCCACTTTACTATTGAATGGCCGACAATCCAGGTCCTCTTTTTTCGAGGAAAATCCGCCACTCGACCTGCGGTGGAAAAAGTAACAGTAACCAACCAAAAAACCTTCTTTGTGCACATTTTTTTTATTTTTTTATATTCACAACCTAACATATTTAAAACAACAATTGGACTTCCATCTCCAATTCGCTGCAACTCCTCTTACCCCCAACCCAACCTCGCTGCTTCGGTAGCTGCACCGATTCTGAACGAATGCGTCCCAAAAATGTGCGGATTTTCCCCCACCAATACCAACGCCTTCCTTAAAACCGCTAAAAATTGAAAACAAGTCAATTGTGTTTTGTTCTTATGGCAAAATATCACACCCTCTTGGAATACCACCGACTCAACAAATGCCTCCCACTCCCCCACCGGGCAGCAACCCCCAACCCCGCTCCTACCAAGTCGCACCAACATCCCTTTCCCTTTCTGGTCTGTCTTTGACTGCCTCAATGTAATTTGCAACACTCCTATACCCAGAATTTCGATATCAGATGTCTGGATCCCCTCCTGATTTCGCCAACCCAATAATTCTGATATCCTAAATGCACCAAAGAACAACCATACCATACATAACTTGAATCGAAACCATTCCCACTCATCATAACAACAAGCGAGCAGGACGCCCAACAATTTTTGTAACAATGCTAATGTAATGGGATTTCTCAACTTTTTCGCCTGCCCAAATGACCTCCCAAAACCTTTCAACATTTTTTGTAAACGGAAACCCATTCGAACCTCCCGCCCCAAAACCAGTTGACTATAAAATGAAATGCCCGCCAACTTGCCTGAAATGGTTGATGGCGACAAACCTTAGTCTATCAAACTGAACACAAATTCCCACATAAACTTTTCATCACACACCGCTGTACCAACCAAGCCGTGCTGTGCCGCATATTCCAAAAAAAACAGACCATGCCAGCTGATAACTGCGTCGCGTGGAGCCTGCTAAATATTGCTCGATAAACTCTGCCATTCTCATTTCCCCAGGTCCCACATGTTCGGTGGAATCGGTGTCCTGCATTGGTCCGCTCCAGGTGCCCATCCCGAAACCTCTGCCACTGACAACGAGACAAAGCGTCGGCAATTGAATTGTTGACACCAGGGATGTGTTGAGCTCTAAAAACAATATTCAGCTGCAGGACACGCAACATGAAAGCCCGCAACAATTGCAGCACCTTTGCATCCTTTGCCCGCTGCCCATTAACCAGACAAACCACCGCCATGTTATCGATATGAAACAACCGCAGCGGACTCTGCACTCCTCACCCCAACCTGCAGCGCCACTAACAAGGGGAAAAAATTCCAAAAAAGCGATGTATCAGGCGAAAAATCACCTTGCGCTTTCTTTGTTATAACACCAAGGGGCGACCCAATTAATTTTTTCAAAGGGGCAAACCGCGAAAGGGCCAACTATTCTGCCTAAATCCAATTCCTTCTGCAACTTCACCCTCACCACCGAAGCCATCTCATTTGCAGACCTGAGATTATCAGCCCATCGCAAGACTCTGGGGCCTTGGTAGCCAATCCTAAAACCGAGCCGAAACCCCCAAAACAACTTGGCCACTCCTTCCCAATCCGGATACCTTTCCAAAGAACTCAACATGGCCTGCAACCTAATTGGGGTAGGCGCCGTTTGGCATAAGAGGCGGCACTGATCCTCGCCCCCCCCTGACCTCTACCATGTTCTCCAGGGTGCTGGGTAGGAAAGTACTGAAAGATGGCATGTCTGCCCCCGCACTGAGCGCATTCATGTTTGAATTTACAATACTGGCGCACACAGGAACCTCTATTAAAGCTCCAACATGCTCCAGTTGTGGGCAACTGACCCCCTCCAACACCACCCGCCCCCATTGTGGCGGGACGCTGAGAAAAGGGCCGGTAAGGAATCGGCAACCCGCTTGCTGTATGTATCGTGTTCGCAGAAGAATGACCCGACAACCACTGCAACCACAACTCCTGATCAACCTCCCCCCATGGTTTATCGTGAAATAAACTCATTCTCGCCCGAAACTCCTCATCGTAGTTCAACCACGCATATCCCCCCGCCTGCAAATGCGCCCTCCTAATGACATCCAAATATTTAAACAGCGAAACCGCCCTCTCAGGGTAACGTTCGCAATAAACGCTGGCATAGATAAGGAACGCCGCTGTCCAGTTTTCTATCGTTTTTGGCACTTTGGGGCGACGGGACAATTCAGCTTCCTCCTCTTTAGACCCTTCCTTTGCCTGTAACTCCCTATGCAGTAAACGGAAAACATCCACGTACTCATGGTTCCAAATACGCTGGCTAGTTCTGCTTGACAAATGTATGCCCAATGGCATTGACACCCCCATAAAAGGCAGTTTCGTACCACTCAATCTCGGGGTCTCAGACTGTCCTAAACTAGTAACCGACGACTTTGGGCTCCCACCCCCTTCCTTATCCGACCTCCCCCCTTGCCCTGCCGTGGACTGTAGAGTGTCAACATGTCTCGCCCCCACACCATCACTACCACCCCCCCCTTCCTGACTATCCCCAGCAGGCGCCACACCTGTACCACCTGCCAACGGCCGTGTCCAAGCAGCCCACCAGTCTGTCTTACCTGCTGGTAACTGCGCAGCCCGTTGGCGAAAATCTTCTAGACCATCACGCTGATGATGTCCGCTCTGATTCACACGTGCCGGTGAGAGAACCGCTCCAGAACTCTGAAATACACTGGCAGAAGTTATTCGACTCCCTCCCCTCCCAGCTCCCACCCTACCACCATGATACAGTCCACGTCTTACCGAATACTCATTTTCTTTATCAGCTTCACCAATATTATCTTCAAAATGTTGTTCCTTTCCTGACAGAGCAAAACTCATACCTGGCCTAGTGCCAGACGCCAAGTTAAGAAATGTACTTTGAACCCCTGACTCAGGCCTCCGTGTAAAGTACCCAGTCTCAGGTAGGAAATCCGCACCAGATCCGCGTCTCGAACTCACCTCTCCCCCAAGCACCACGCTCCGCGGCGCCGTCTGAGAGAAAAAGCACTGCTCGTCTGGTACCAGACTAGCAGCATCCGTAAGGTACTCGCCGCTCGAGCAAGGACCCATACCATACTTACCTGATAACCTTGAAGATGAGGTACCAGCCCTTTTTGCCACTGGCAACTCCGTGTGCTCCACCCATACCCATTGACCTTGCGAAATCGCAGACCCCACATTAAAAGCTACCCCAGGACTCCCATGCGGGGGCCTGTCCTCTGTAAACAATGCAATGTTATCCCTCATCTGCCCGCTTCCACCCCTGCCACCCGCGACCCCCCACCTCCCACTCTTGAGCTGCTTAACTCTAGGCTTCCCCATCAAACCCCTCAACAGTTGATCATCCTGTAAAAAATGAGCATCATGTGTTACATCTACAAGAACATCCTCATCTATAAATCGTTCCGGTGGGCCTCTGGACTGAGGGACAAGAATGTTCTGGCAGTTCATAAATTCTTCCTGCTGGGGTTGATCCTCGAATTCTGGTGCACCGCCCCTGACATCCTCGCCTTCCTCATCTCCTGACAGTACATACTCCTCAGACTCACTATCACTGGAGTAGCTCACTAACATCTGTCTCCGCCTGTCAGCATCCACTTCTGGTGCTATGTCAATTCTCTTGCCTCTCGCCTGCTGCCCTTCTGACCTCATGTGCAAGCCTGACACCGCCGTCATACCTGGTCGTGGCCCATCCCTGCCCGGCTCCTGCGACGTGGTGGCAATCTGCTCTTCAAACTCCCCCCCAGCCTCTCCTTCATTCAGCTGAATATGTGACACGCGCATGTCGAATACACCACCAGCGCTGCCACCGCGCCTACCAGCCCTACGTCTCGCTGGTGCCAATACTAATCGACAACCCCCTTGTACATCACTGGGGGCAGATGACGAGCGCGGGGGCGGCAGCTTCTTACCCCGACCTCCTCTGCTCGTTGAGCGCGCTCTCCTGGCTCTCGCCGCCGTCATCCTCACTCCACCGTCCTCCTCATGTATATTACGATTAACCTCCCGACAGGCAGCCACCGCTCTTGAAACTCCTTCTGCTGCCAAGCGACGCGGACGCTTGACAGCCACCGATGTATTTTCCACAGCACCTGGCCTCAACAAGTCGCTCCGTCCCACACCATCAGCGCTCTAACTGCCTCTAAGGCAATTTCCTCCTCCGCCATTCTTCCAGCACTGACCTTAAATCGTCAAAAGTAACTCAACGATAAAGTGACAGCACTAAAAACCGAAACTCCGACACTGAAAACAGCTGACAGAAATCTCCTCACGAGCGCCGCCTCAAAAGCGACACCACCGCTCCTCTCACTCGCTCCGAGTGACGTCAGCCCTCCCTCCCCACCCTTCACTTTGACCTAACCCCTCCCACCACCCAATCAGGCTGCGTGAGGTCGTCCCTCGCGCGAAATACCCCAGGGTGACATTGGCTTTGCCAAGTGCCCCTGGGGGCCCACTGTATGGCTAAAGCTAACATACCCGTGGTACGAGGTGAGGCTAAACAAGAGGTTTAAAGATAAAAGCCTCCACGCCAGAGACTCGGGCAAGGGAAACTTAGGCATCGTGACGAACATGATTTAGTTTTGCAGTAAAAACACGAGCAACTTCAAAAGTAGAAATCTAAGTTAACGGCGTCCTTGCAGCTACTCTTGTGCTAAGTGAAGGGAACATAGAAACAAACAAAGGAATATTATTTCCTCATACCTGAAACACAGGCTGACGAGCCTCGTGACTTTTCCAAAACACTCTCTATGGCAGCCGCGACTAACTGCGGTCCCGGAAGTTGTTGGCTTAAATAACCCACTGGGTCGGTTGAAAGTACCGGCACCTGAGACTCGCCATGAAAAGTAACATAGTAGAAGGACTGTACCTGGCTGGCAGATAATGCTGCAATGATAGGCATAGAGAACAGACTGCCTAACGTGATGGAGTACTCATATAATGTGGCGCCTATGTGTATGCTGAAAGGAATAAGGATTCAATCATTTTAAAAGAATATAAGAGAATTTTAGAAATCAACAAGTGCTCGCAAATATTTACAGGAGCCTACATTAGGTTCCAAGCTGAACCATAATAATTTTGCGTGTCTAGATTCAATACTCTGGAGTTTACAAGGAAGAGGGCTACAGATGCCAGTTTTGGGGTCTGGTAGCAGTATAATATTACTCAGTTACTATCCAGATTATCTCTTCATTGTGTCCACGTCGGACTGTGTCCAGATTGAATATCCAAAACGTTTCTCGCTTTTTCCTAAATTTGGTTACATCCATACCAGGGGTAGCATGGATGTGTTCCAAAATTAGCCATCACATGTCTTGTTCTGTATGATGGTATTGCTTGTAGTGGGTTATCATAGGGGCATTCATTTTTCCGGTTCTAATGGCCGACTTGTGTTCAGATAGTCTGACCCGTAGTTCTCTCGCCGTCTCACCTACATATCCTAAGTTGCAAGGACAAGAAATAAGATAAATCGTATTCGTTGTCCTGTAGTTAGTCATTTCTTGTAGTTGCCCTGATTTGTTGCCATAAGTCCAAGTCTGACTAGTGATGGCTTGATCACAGGCGTGGCAAGTGCCACATTTGTGATTCCCTTTAGGTAAAGGTTTGCCATCTATAGTTGTTTGTCTGGATTTGTTTTTGTTCCTCATTCTGCTATGTACTAGCTTATCTTTTAAGTTGGAATTTCTTCTGAAGGCAACTAAAGGTTGGCTAAGTTTGGAGGTATCTTCGTTGGTGTTTAAGATTCTCAAGTTCTTGTGTATCATGTGTCTAATCTTGTTATTTAAACTGGAATGGTTCAAGACACAGACAAGCTTCTGGTTCTCCTGTCTGGGTGTAGGGTTTATTAGAGCATCACGATTATAATATTTGGCTCTTTTGAGTGATTGTCGAACTAATCTTTTCGGATATCCACGTGCCAGTAGACGGTCTTGTAGTTTAACTGCATGTAGCATGAAGTCCTTCATGCTAGTGCAATTCCTCCTAATTCTGAGGAATTCCCCAGAGGGTTTCGAGTCTTTCTGGCATGCAGGATGGTAGCTGCTATGCTCCAGAATGGTATTCTTTGCCGTCGGTTTTCTATACAAGCTCACAGTAAGTTCTCCTTCTGTGCTCTTTATCCAGATATCTAAAAATTCTACCTGGTTGTGAGAGTAGTTACTTGTAAATTTGAGGTTTTGATCTGCTAGATTTAGCCACTCCATGATTTCCTTGAGTAGTTCTTCTGTCCCAGACCAGATAAAAAAGATGTCATCAATGAATCTTTGCGCCTAGAAATGTTTTTAAAAAATGGGGCTAATTCGTTAAAAATATGTTTTATCTCGAATTCTCCCATATAAATGTTAGCAATACTAGGAGCGCACGAGGCTCCCATGCTAAATCCTTTGGTCTGCTGCTATATATCTTTTTGAAATTCAAAGAAGTTATTATAAAGGACTATCTCTAAACATTCTAATAAGAATGTATCTGGTCTGTCGCCCGGTGTCCTTGCTAGGAGCGCTGCCACCGCATCCATAGCTCGGTCCTGGGGAATATTAGTGTACAAGGATTCTATGTCACAAGTCACTAGTAGCTGAGTGTTTTCATTAAATGCTGTGTGTTCTAAGGTAGAGATCATGTGACCAGTGTCTTTAATATACGATTTGTATAAGGTAGTCAAAGGGCATAGGAAGGTGTCAAGATATTTGGACAGGGGTTCCGTACTAGAGTTAATGGACGCCACTATGGGTCTTAGTGGAGGGTCCACTGTATCTTTGTGTGTTTTGGGAACCCCATAAAACGCTGGAGTTACAGGGTTTGGTTTTATCAAGAAGTCCAACTCTTGTTGGCAGATATAGCCTTCAGTGAAGGCTCGATTAACTGTTCCTTCAATCAGGGTTTTCAGATTGTCTAGAGCTCTCTGATTACTTTTTCTGTAATGGTCTGTTATGGATAGCATCTGATTAATTTTTTTAGTGTATTGGTCAGTGTCCATAGCTACTATTCCGCCTGCTTTGTCGCAGGGTTTGATGGTTATGGTCGTATTATCCTGTAATGTTTTCAAAGCCTTTCTCTCTGCCACCTCTAAGTTGGTTTGTGGTGCAGGAATGTATTTTAGGATTTTTTCTAGTTCTTTTATGACATTTTTCTCAAAAATACCCACCTCTGGACCTACCATGAACAGGGTTGGAGTGAAATGAGACGGTGGTTTGCACCCAGACATATTAACTTCTCCCTCTCTAGTGACTGTGTCCTCAAAGAACTTTTTTAGCCTCACTTTCCGAAAAAAGGAAAAGATGTCTTGTGTTATTTTGAAGCGATTGGCTAGAGTGCTTGGCACATATGATAAACCTTTGCTCAGCACTCGTATCTCTTCGGACGAAAGATTGTGACTGACAGGTTAAAGATGGGTATAGTGGTATTATTGCCTCGCTTCATTGTCTCCAGTATTGCTGCTTCCTGGTTCGCATGTAGGGCTGTGGATGTGGAGGGTCCGGTTGGGGGTAATAGTTGGTGTTCATCCCTGAAAATCGGGGCCTGCCCCTCCCTTTGCCTCTCTGTAAAAAAGGCTGTTGGTGTGCTCTTGAGAATCTACCTGAGTATTGGCCTCTTTGGTTTCTGTCTTGAAATCAATAGTCTGGTTATTCACTTACTATTTGTCCATCATAGTCAGAGTCTGAGGAGTTGGTATCCGAGAAATTTTGAATCCTGACTCTCCTGTTGGTCCTTTGGTTATATTGAGTTTGGTCAAACTGCCTACCTCCTGAGGGCACCTGATCATTAAGTCCCTCTTGGTAGAAATCTGTCCTAAGGTAAGGATACATTTTTTCATGTGTGAACCATCTGATGTCTTTTTTGAGCTTATCTGTCTTCTTTTTTATGAGATAGTTATCAAACTCTACTATTTCTTCATTTATCTCTTGGAGCGTTTTCTTGGCTTCCTCTAGTGCTGGGCTAGTTTTCAGTTTTTCTTCCAAGTCTAAGATTTCTTTGTTGAGAATAACTATCATCTCTCGTACAGTCTCTATTATTAAGAGCATCCAATCTCTTGAGCAGCGGTTGGCAATGAGCTTATGCTTATGTGAATACTTTCAGTATGGTTGCATCTCTATAGTAATGTATTAGATTAAATTTCAATTGTGAACAAGATACAGGTCAGTTCAGAGGTTTTCATTCCTAATCTTCCTGAAGGAAGGAGGTAAACCATTTTAGTACTGTGCCATTGATGCCGTATCGCTTCGACAGGGTCTCCAAGAGGGCTGGGTGGTTCACTGTGTTGAAGGCCGCAGAAAGGTCAATAAGGATGAGTAGGCAGGCATCTCCTTCGTCTAAGGCCTTGTGAATGACGTCGGAGACATTGAGCATAGCTGTTTCTCTTGGTCTGTTTTTTGCTAGATCTAGTTGGCTGAGGAAAAAAGATATCTTTTCATTGAAGATATGTTTTTTGTATGATCGTCTAGCAGATCTAAGATGTGTTAGGTTCAGGGATGAGGGGTTTTGTCTCCAAGACCTTTCTGTTTGTCTGAGTTGGCGTCGTTCATCATTCAGCTCCACGTTAAATCAGGGTTTTGATTTGGTTCTCCTCAGTTGTTTGAGTTTGAGAAGAGCTACTCGGTCTAAGACCTCTGCCATTCTTGAGTTGAAGTGAGAAGTGAGGTCAACAGCCGTCCATGATGAGGGATGGAGTTGAAGATGGGGAAGAATCTTGGCTTCAAGTTCGGATAGAGGTATTTCTTTGATGTTTCTGGTTAAGAGTTTGGGTTTGACAACACGGATAGGTTGGAGGTTGGCAGGTGTGTCAATCTTGAACAGAATGAGGTGGTGGTCGGACCAGTCAATGGGAGAAATCTCTCTCAAGGAGATCAGATCGTTGTTTGTTATGATCACATCTAGAGTTGCACCTTTGATGTGGGTTGGTTTATTGCAGAGTTGCTTGAGGTTATATATTTCCAGAAGGTTGGAAAGGTTCAGGACAGTGGAGTCTTCTGGGTCGTTCCAGTGTATATTGAGGTCACCCAAGAACACGTCTTTGGTGTCTGTCAAGGAGAATCTTGTTATGAGGTCTGTTAGTTCTTCTGGGAAGAGGGTATGCTCTCCAGGAGGATAGTAGATAGTGTGGAATTTGATTGGTGGGGTGCCCCTGGTAGTGAGTTCGACTCCTAGGTATTCAAACGAAAGGTATACTGCAGGTTTGAGTTTGGTAATCTGTATTCCATCTCTGTGCATGATGGCTAGACCCCCCCAGTTTTGGTCGGCCTGTCTTGTCTGATGAGGTTGTACCCTGGAGGGGTGAGAATGTCAAGAATGGGGGTGGAGTGGGCATTGAGCCAGGATTCAGTGAGGAAGGTGATGTCAATTTCTTCAGCGAGGAGAGCTTCAGCAATGTCCGTAGCGTGTTGTACTGCTGATCTGCAGTTTAGGAGCATGCAAGAGAGAGGACGGGAGCCTCTATGATGGGGGGAGTTAGGTGGATAGGGGTGTACTGATCAGGGGGACTAGGCGAGTGGACAGTATTCGCTATTCTGTTGGTGCCGATGATGACAGGGATGTGGACAAGGGCTGACTTCTGGTCCAATTCTAGGTGCGAGTCGAAGAATTCAATAGGTTTCGATACTGAAAAGGGTTGCCTATCCCTGTTGGGACTGAGGGCCTGGCTCGATCATGGGCAGGAGGGTCGAGCGATATGCTGTGGGGCTATGTGAGATGAATTGAGGGGAGTAGGAGCACAACACCTCGGGGGGAAGGAGCACGGTGTCTTGGCCCTGTTGAGAAGGTCTTTTTGTAAGTGAAGGAACTCAGCAGCAAGGGAGTACATTTTCTGCTCCATTCTTTTCAATTGCTGTGCTATAAAGCTGAGGGAGTTTAAGGTTTTAGGCAAGGGTCGAGGGTGGCTGGGGTCAGTGGAGGGAGGTTGAGCAGGGGTGAGGGGTTGGAAGCAGTCCATGGGATTAGAAGAGAAGTGATGTTGTAGGTGGGGAGTCTGTATAGTAATGATCCTATTCGAGGAGCTTGGTGTAGGAGAGGAGGGACTGGTGTCCAGGTGAGGAGGGAGGGAACTTCTGGGACGGACGACAGGGTTATGGGAATTGTCAGTGAGACTGGCAGTGGAGGCAGGTTGTGAATGTGGGAGTGCGACATCGGAGGGGGAGAATGCAGTGGTAGGAGAGGGGACAGAGACTACAGGATTGGAAATGACGTTTGGTAGGGGGGAAGTAAGGGACGGGGGAATAGGGACAGTGTATGTGGTTGGGGAAGATTTAGGGGGGTTCTGATTATCAGGGGTAGAAAGGGGAGAGTCAGTGAGGTCCTTAGGATTAGGAGAGGGGAGAGGTTAGACGCAGGGTGCCGGATTAGTAATGTTCCCAATCGAGGCGTTCAGAGGAGGAGAAGAGGGACTAGAGTCCCGGTGAGGAGGAGGAGAAATTAAAGAAAGGTTATCGGAGTTCCGGTGCGTGTCCGAGAGGATAAAGGCGGGTTGTGAATGGGGGAGTGACAGCGGGGGGATGGGGCAGTTGTAGAAGGGAGGATAGGGACCACTGGATTGGAAATTACGTTAGACCAGGGGGAAGTAAGGGTCGTGGGAACAGGTTCTGTGTAGGTGGTAGGGGAAGGGTATGGGGGAGGGGGCATATTCTCAGGTGTGGAGAGGTGAGCGTCTGTGGGGATAACAGTCGCGGGCGGGCTGAGGTTAGAGACCAAGCTGTTAAGATTCGCCTTGGGGGGGATTGTTAGAAGTGAGTTTATTACTCCTGGAGGGATCAGTAGATGAGAAAATGGTGGGTGTTAGGCGACGGAGAGTGAGAATAGGGGTAGAGTGATTGTAGCGAGTGATGGTGGAAGTCCATGAGTTGAGGAGAGGGACGTCAGGGCAGGGAGATAGGATCGGTTCCCCGATATTAGTGAGGGAAGTGGGGGATAGGGGAGAGAGGGTTTGACAGCTCAGTTGGTTTAGCGAGGAGAGAAGTGTGGGGAAGTGGCGGTCAAAAGTGGTGAGATATGGGTCGGTGGCTTGTATGAGAATGGTTCCAGTTCTGTAAATGGAAATGGTGAGATCCCCTTTGAAGGTCTGGGAGATGGTAGTGGAGATTTTTTCACCATAGGGAATGGTTACTGACTTGGAGACGTGTAGGTGAAGAGAGAAGCTGATTTTCCATTCAGCCGGGCGATTAGTGTAGAAAATGAAGCTTGTTTTTGTGCTGCGTTGGTCACTGAGTGATAGTTATCTACAATGAGTGTTTCTGGGTGCTGTTTTAGAATGCTGTGCTTGAAGTTATTTTTTGCATTACTGAACATTTTGTTAGGGTAATTAATGTACCAGGAGTTGGGTCCATAACGCACGAGATTAGAGTTCCGGGTGTGGTTAGATGGGCGCATGATTGAATGATTAGAATGTTGAGACGCAGTTAGCAATCAAGCAGTAGGCTGGACGTACTCTTGAGGAGCCACGGAGGTAGGGTGGAGGAGAGCACTCTAGGGAATAAGAAATATACACAGACTAGAGTGTACCAGTATCCAAAGTAGAGGGTCCGCGAAAAGCTTGCAAGTTATGTTAGGGAAAAAAGCGAATGCACATTGTCCATAACAAAATCAAAAATATATATATATTATACATTCAAATGAATAAGGATAAAAATGAAATAAAAAATAGAAATAAAAAATATAAAAATAAAAATATAAAATATACAGACACTATGGGTCTTTTGAGTTTCAGATAGAGATCAGGAATGTCTGTTTGTTCATTATCCACAGTGGGAGGACTGATAGAAAGCATAACATCAAATAGCAGAGTCTATTTTAAAATATAATACCATAAAAATAAGCAAACAGCCACACTGTGTCTTAAAAAGTTTCAGTAAGTGATCAAGAATGACTGCTTGTCACTATCACAACACATCCTCGCTCAAGCACTGCAGTGAAATTGTCTCAGACAGGCTTCATTTTAAAGGCAGTCAGGGTGAATGTAGTCCAATTTCACTGTTTATTAACAGTGTCTTGAACCGGCTACATTTTAAAGGCAGCCAGGGTGAATGTAATCCTGTTTTAATGTTTATTCACAGTGTGGAGGAGAGGCACAGCGCTAAATAGCGCAAGCAGGCGCCATTTTAAAGTCAGGCGTCGAGCTAAAGAGTATTGAGTGCTGGCTCTTTGCAGGAAGTAAGCAAATGCCCCAAGTTTAACCCCCTCACCTTCTGAAGGTAGCGTGAAGGATACGCCCGAGAGAAGCGTGGACAAGCATGCCACGAAGGACGGGCCATCAAGAGGGGGAGATATGCAAGCTGGGGAAAAATGAAGCCCGATATAGGCGACACCGGAGATCCTCAGTTGCCGGCACATGTTCCACCAGATCCGCAAATTCTCCATTCGATGAGGGCAGGGAGACGCGTGCAAGCCGCACACCCGCTGCTCCCGTCTCGATGGCCAGGCTCCGATCGTGGCAAGGAGCTCCGCCAAGCAACTTCGGGAGTGAGGCTGCTCTGATCATCTGAGAGGATGAGGCAGTAGTCAGAGTGGTGGATGGACATAGCTCTGGAGAAGCAAGGGTCTGCACGGTATCAGGGGACAGTTCTATTCCCTGATCACCATCGCTCCATCGAACCAGAGCTCTGATACAACAACAAAAAGCTCCAAGGACCGTCCGCAACAGCGATGCTGCAGGGAGGCGACAAGAGGAGGCACGCCCGACCCAGTGGAAACTCGGCCAGCCAAGGATCAGAGCGGTTGCCAGAGGAAACAACCCGGCATCTGCGTAACTGCGGGTGAAGGAGTCACCAACCGTTCCGGTGCGGCGCGACAGCAGGGCACAGCTCAATTCCCAGAGCTCCGTCAGGCAGTCCAACCGGACCTCTGAGACAGGAAAAACACAGCTCCGAGGTCCCTCTGCTCCAGCGGTGCTGCAGGGAAGGCAACGAGTGGAGTCACATCCGACCCAGTGTAAAAACTTGACCCATCAAGGATTGCCGGTGGAATAGACCCTTATCCGTGCATCATGAGGTGCAGGACTCGCTTCCCGTCCGGGTTGGAAGGCCCGATCCTGGCGAGGAGCGGCTAGGCAGTTGATGTGCTCGAGCGCCGGATCCTCCGAGGTCACCGGTGTTGGGCTTTGAGCCCTCATCAGCAAGGATAGCTTGAGTCCAGTGCCATGGAGAGCAGGAGACTCACGTCTCAGCATACCCGTCTTACTCGGGGTGAGAAATACAAAAACAACAGTTGATGGACAGAATGCAGAACAATGTCATAAATTCACCCCAGTACAGAGATCTGGGCCTAAATCCATTGTTTTTGGTTCACTAATCCATTCCAGTTTGAACCCAGTGTAGAAGAGTAGGGTCTGCTTCCTATGGTCACCCCCACTTTTTGCTGTGATTTTCTGGTTTTTCAACTTTAGACTGGCTGTGGCCCTGCTAATCAGGACCACAGCCTAGCTGTTCTCTCTCTAAATTGTAACCATGTACTTTAGGTGCTTACCAGATTGGGTATTGGGTCACCTCTGTGAGCCCCTGTATAGTGTGCATAGGTACCCAGGGCATAGGTGCATTCAAGGCCTACCAGGGGCTGCAGCATGTATGATGCCACCCCTGGCTGGCCCTCCAAACTGACACCACAGGTCTGATCACACAGCCTGGGTAAGGTGGTGTAATCACCCCTTACTTAGATATAGTATATCTATATCTACCTTATATATAGACACATAGTAACCTATAAGTCACTCCTATGGCAGGCCTTAACAATCCTGGAGGCAGAGTGCTTGGTTTTGTGTGTAGCATGAGCTGAGCTCCTCTGCAGCTTTCGAAACCATCTCCTTATAGCTGTTCTATGATATAGCCATACCATATACTCTTAAGTGCATTATAATCCTCGCGGTTAATGCTAATTTTGGTTTTGCTCTATCAAAACATGTCGTGTAAGGTGTCAAACCCTTTGGAATACTACCCTCCCACCAGTCCTGGCAGCAGGGGTAGCATTCCACCCTTCTAGAGGGAGAAGACATGTAGTTACAGTTAAACCCGGTTAAAGTTAAACAGAGCCTCAGCATCACAAAATGGATGCTGCTGCCACAGACACGAGTCTGCTCTCCTGCTGCTGGATGAAACTTCAGCAGGGGAGGCTTGGACAATAGGTTTCCTGTCCAGGGAGGTGCTAGCACCTCCCCAGACAGGCTTTAGTGTATTGGGGCAGGGAGGGCTGCATTCAGTGAATGCTTTTCAGACACTGCCTGCGGCACACAAGGTGCTCCATGCATAGCCCAGTCCAAACTGGGCACTCAGCCCCAGCTCTGGCGCGAAACTATGGCCCCTCCCCAGGTCCACCCATAGGAGGGGCCATAGAGTTAGTCAATCCCCTATCTTTCCTATAAAGATAGAACCCCAGTCCCTAGGACTTTAAATTACCCTGGACTAACTCTAAAACATTTATCCTGGACCTTCGACATTCCATTTTGACTGGAAGACGGAAGACATCTCCTTTGTGGTCAAAGAGTGACCACCCTGTTCAAACAGGCACCAACAGCAACTTTGCCAGTCTGCATTTTTGAGGCTTCCGCTGGATCCCAAAGAATCTGTGACACAGGACATGGACTTCCAGACATGTCTGACCCCGACGTTCGCTCATAGCAAGGCTGAGACTCGTGGCGGACACGTGAGACGTGGGACCGGAACTCCTGGACATCCTGCATTTTGCTAGCTGCACCTACTTCCAGAGGTATCTCAAAGTTGTGCATTAGGGTGCTTGAAGCCCTAGCTCCGAGCACCATTTGTACTGAAGCTCAGAAGCCCACACTCAACGAGTGTCCCGTGGGCCCCGCATTTGTATTTCAGCTCGATGCATCTTCACGGTTTCTTGCCTGTTGGCTAGAGAGCCCCCTGAAGACTTTCTTTTGAATCTAACTTTCTTTCCTGGTTGGACCAGACTTTCTCCAGCTTCCCTACAAAGGAGAAGTGCCATAGACCTTGCTGGTCTGCAACAAAGCCAATCTCGACATCCTGCGTGGGTTGCGGTTGCCAAAGCTTGTTGGGTCCAATCCGAATACCGACACCGCAGTCAACTAGATCTGTTGTGCAACAGCTCGAATCCAGTGCCTGGTCATTGTCGATGGCTCCTGGACTACGTGGCTGAAGAGACAAACTTCACCTTTTCACCTGAAATTACCCAACATTGGCTGGTAGCTTTCCATCGCCATCCTGGTCACTGGCAAGTGACCCAGACTCTGTCCCTTCTGCTGTCAGGTTCTTCAGATCTTCGATCCACCCTTGGATCCACCGGGACACTTTTTCTCTGGTCGCCTGCAGCACTTCTTTGCAGCTCTCCATTGAAATCGATGACGAAACCCGACACCAAAAGACACCTATGCACCCGGCTTCCGTGGATGAGATAACACGAGTACTCTGGTAGTCTCGAGGGTATTGGCCCTTCTATTGTCTAAGTCTAAAAGGGTTCCATCGTAGTTCATTTAAAGTGTCGTTAAATTGTAAATTTGTAACTTGTTCGTTCTCCAGGGAAAGTCAATTGTAGTGTAGTTCCTATATTCCCAATCGGCTCTGCGCATTGGAATAATATATCCTATAGATTAGACGTAGGACTTAGGTCGACTAGGTCTCTATCAAATATATTAGACTTAATTGTGAGTGCCAGCTAGCTCAGAGGTCACTAGAAACTTTCTCGAATAAACAAGAAGGGATTAGTTTCTGACAACAGCATAAACATGACAACTTTGTTTCCCCAAGATAAAACGTATCTTCAGAGTCGTGGAAACAATAGATAGATATTTCACTCAGTCAATCGTGCATGCTTCGTTTCACCAGAGGTGCAGAGAAATAGAGACAGGCGTTTTTCAATAAAAGGATTTATTGAACAGTCTTCTTTCTCATGCAGAAGAAATGAACTCCTACAATCGTAATACTGGTTGCAAAGTATAATGCATACAGTAAGAAGAGTATTATAAAATAATACTGTAAAAGCATGGTAGGGTTTCTAAGCCATAAAATACATATATAAATAAATAAATACTAAAAGTACTCAACTGATGCTTCTAAAATACGCCTACCCCGATGTACCTAACCTAGGTCTAGTACGAGGGAAGAAGTGAGTAAGGTGTAGCATAGGTTTAGTATTATTTGCCAAGAATCTATCCAAGATTTCTCTTAAGGTCTAATCTGCTCCGTACCTTTGTTTTAGAATGAAGGAGGTCTGGTATCTCTCTCTCTCAGGACTCGATTTCCCAACACCCCGCAAGGGGAGCTTGGAAACACTGGAGCTGCATTTCTCGGCAAGAGAAAAGACAGTGTCTCTCTCAGGGCATCTGCTGGAGAGTCGGCTTCCTTTGGCACTTGCTGTAGCAAGCTGCGTCGGGCAAGTAGATAGTCGAACTGCTCCAAACCACCGTGTGTTTGCTAGGGCAAGTGTGGGTATATTTATACCTTGAAGGTGCCGAGTTTGACGTAAGGTTGGACATAATAACGTCATCAAAGAATGGCAGTTCTTTGAAAACTCCATGAGTTCTTGGATAAATCAATATTCAAGCAAGGAGAAGTCCCTGACTGCTGAAGGCGAGTTTTCCAAGAAATCGTTGTGACTTTTCAGAACTAGTGGAAGTATCCATGCCGTATTTGGACTGCATGGGCTATGTCTAAATATGGTTATGATATCGATGCCTATAGAAGGACAAGGAGATCTGTACCTATATAAGGGCATGGATTGGGAAAATTACACTAGGGTCCTAAAATGGTATACAACACCCACTCCACTTTATTATGTTCGACGTTACTAGTTTCTAAGTATTTAATCCGACCCAAAATACACAAGATGCATTTGAAATGGTTGCACACGAAAAAATTCGCATTTGTTCTGTACGCAATTTAAAAGCAGTGTTTGTCATCCAAAGCATATGTTATGATATTGGAAATGCTATCCGAATGAATAATGAAATTACATTCATGAAATGGCTCTTAATTACAGAATAAAAGGTCAAGACCATTCCATAGCAGAAAATATAAAACTGTTTTGATTGTGGACAAGATCAAATATTGTCTCTAGGAAGTATTTAAAGAATTCTTGTTCTCTAAGAATAGTTCTACTTTAAGCAGATTACTTTGTGCCCAAATCAAATTTTGAAAAAAAGTCAAGTCAAATCGTAGAAAAAAATAGAGTTCCAAAGTTAGAAGTTTTGTTTTGAAAAGCGAAGGTCGAATTCAGAGTTCATATAACGCTGTATGCTAATTTCAAAAGTTATTCTCGTTGTCAGGAGAAAACATTAAATCTTCTAAGCTTGCAAAGAAATTGTCTACCACAGTAGGTGAAAATTGGACTACTTCATTAAGTAGATCAATCGTACACAGATGAGAAGCATCGCCGTCAGCGTCAGCCGCATTAGCAATGTTCACAGTAGATGGTACCTGTGTGCCTTTTGGTCCACGTATCTCACTGGCAGTAGTTTGCGTTTGTGAGACCTCAATGAATGCCGTCATCAGGATTGGTAGCCGTTGGGGACAACACAATGCATGAACCGTTCCCGAACCAAGCAAAGTATCAACATCCGTTGGCAGTGCTGATGGAAGTGTTAGACAGATATCCAACACGCATTCCTCTTCACAAAGCAGGCATCGTAGAACAGGTAAGATGCAATCTTTCCAGATTGGTCTGAACAATAGGAACCACGTGGTATTCAGATCTCTCAAACGAGCCAAGCCAACAAACTGTATCATGCGCTCACGACACTGCACTGCCAGAAGAGTGTTCTCCATGGTAAACTGGGTGTCGCTGGTGACTGGACATGCCATATTGGAGCAGAAGGAATTAGAATAGTATCCCGCCTACGAGTCCCAAAATGAGAGGCAGGCCACCGAACACAGAGTGCACGAAATTTGTGGAAAAGCCTAGAACTGTTTCAAAGGGTGCTAACAGTCCCGAAAAAATCGTCTTAAATACATGTACAATACCACTGGTATCAGACATGTTTAAGATACGACCTAACATTCCTGCAAAATGTATTGCAGATCATACGTCTCTTTGGAGGAGGTCAGTGGCACAGTTTTTTGTAAAAGAATGGCTTCCATTCTGCTTAAAGTATCAATTTGAATAGAAAAGATGTTTAGTGAAGGCCATAGCGGCGACTCCCCATCTGTCTTAGTTTTAGGAAACAATACTTGCATACAACAAGTGACCCTGGCTGACACAGTTATGAGATAGGCTATTCCTGGCATCATTCCACAACAGCTGTGATCATTCAACATTATGTAGCTCCCATTGGAAAGCTGCCTAAAACTTGGATCTATCACTGCTGCCGGAGAACCTTGCAGGTGGCAGGGTAAGTTGGTGGAAAAACCATCACAGGCTCTGTGTAAATTAATACCCTGTCACAAAAGTGTACCACTTAGTGCATTTTTGCAATTTTTACCACTAAGAAATACCTCCTTTCCCCCACTCCAACATTTGTGTGTGTATGGTAAAGTCCAGGTCGACTTAATGTATTCTTTACCCAACCTTTCATACAGGCCCACTGGTATGTGTTTCAAGCAATACTGAAACTGGAAAATCGTCACTGGTAACGTAATGGTGCCATGTATTATCCATTCTATGGCTGGTTTCTCAGAAACAGTTAATGGTAATCTTTCCAGTTTTTCTACGCTCAGCACCGTGTAGTCTGCTCCCCTCTGTGCCAAAGAGATTTGTTTATCTGTAAGGTTAAATCCAGTAAACAATGATGTGGTGTTGATTAGACGCCAAGGCACATAGCCTGAACGAAGATTTTGTAACGTGCAGCCTAGCAGCATTATAGAACGCAATTGAGACTGTCCATGTTGTAACATGAGCAAGTCCTGCTCCATTATGTCTATGGCCGAGGATACTATGCGGTCCAAAGAATAAATTCTAGATGACAGAGTCATTAACCCATTGTCAACTACAGAGAGAGTTTTCTCTAAATTAATACGATAGGGGGCGTGGCCAAGATGGCGGCGGAGTAGGACGTGCTTCCCTGTCCCTCCCACGCCGCCTGACACTTAGCCTTTAGTATCACCCTACCTGGTGCCCATCCATGTCAGCCGTGGAGCGCTCCTGTGTCTGTTCGCTGTTCTGACTTCAGCTGTGCACCTATTTCCGAGCTGCGAGGTGGTGTCTTGCGGTTTTGGGCAGTGCGGCCCTGTCACTGCCTGCGTCCATCGGACCTCATGGTAGAGAGAGCGGGGACCTGCTGGATGCGGCGCGGCACCCCGGCTGCTGGGGGTGGCCGCTCCCCATAGACGTGGTGCTCTGTCCGGGGCCGTGCTCGGTGAGATGGAGGAGGCGGCCGGCCGATATCGAGCCCTGCAATGTGACGGCCATCATACTGAGCTGCGGCTTGCCCGGGAGAGACCGGGGAAGGGTGAGGAACTGTTGAGACCCTCGCTGGGTGGGTGTGCGCTCCCGCGCCGCGGCAGAGTGTGAGTGGGTTGCCTGGGCCCAGCAGGCGGCCACGGAGAGAGGTGAGGAGTGGAGGGGCGGCTGCCTCGGGCCCCGGAACTTGGTCCGTGAGTCGGCGGATGGTGGGAGGCCCCCGCGGGTGGCGTCGGCGGTGGGCCTCGATTCCGGCGGTGTTTGCGGAGTGACTTGTGACCCCCGGTCTCGGCTGTTCTCCTGCATTGGAATGTGTGGTGGCAGACTTTGCTGGCTGGCCAGGGCCCGGTGATTTAGGAGCCCTCGCGGTGCCTCATATCGGCCCGTATATCGGCGGGCGGCACCTTGGTGGCCCGCTTCTCCTTCGCTTTCTGGAGTGCTCCCTGGGACCAGTGGATATGATAATGCTGCCTGCTTAGGGCCCGGTGCTCTCGGGGTCATAGTGGGGCTTCACATCGGCCCGTGTATCGGCAGCCAGCGCCATGCAGATTAGCCTTCCCCCGCTTGCTTGGGAGCTCCCCAGGGCCTGTAGCTGCAAAAGTGCACCGCTGGTATTGTGGGCACGGCGGAGAGTGCGGGGAGGCCCTCAGAGTCGCCTGAGAGGAGGCCCGTGGATGTGGAGGAGGAGAGTCCTGGCATATCCCTGCCTGCGGATTTGTGGTAGCCTGACTGTGCTGCCGCCTCTGCGGGGTGTGTGGGGCCTGGGATCGGCCTGAGACTTGGAGGGACGTGCTCCTCCACCTTGATTGACTGCCTGCTGCAGGGAGTTGCCCACTAGTGCCCTGGGCTGAGTGATGGCGCTGATGGCTGGGCAGAGGGGTCGTGGACAGAGGGTGGCCTGCACTAGCCCTTGCACCGAGGCGGCCCTGTATGGTTGGTGGTCCTGGGGCTTCCTAGTGCTGCTCCGCAGCGGCGTTGCTGTGGTGAGGGGATTACTGGACGGTACGGGCGAGCCATCAGTCCGTGTGTCGGCAGGTGGTGTTTCCCTGCTGTGGCTCGGGCCTGGGCTGCTCGGTGAGGTGTGGGCGCTTCTAACGCCTGTTTGCGCCCCGCTGGCACCGAGACCTCGGCTTCCAGGAGCAAGAAAGATAAACCTCTGAAGGACATGCTGCAGAAAGCGACGGGTCGGACTGCCTCGCAGTCGGATGCCCATCCCTCGCAGCCAGAGGATGTTGACTCACCGGCAACTAAGGCTTTCATGTTGGAGCTCTTTGCAACCATCAAGGAAGACATTTAGGAACTCCATTCCCAGCTCTCCTCGGATGTGCGGGAGATACGGCGAGACGTGGACACCATTGGGGAGCAAGTAGCGACCCTGGAGGAGCATGATCTGGGCACTGTCGATGAGACTCACCAGCTCCAGCAGGATGTGCTCCACCTCACGGAACAAAACCTAGATTTGCAGGTGCACACAGAGGACTTGGAGAACCGATCGCGGAGAAATAACATCAGAATTCAATCGATTCCGTTGAAAGGGGAAGGGGACAGTTTGCGTGAATACGTCGGGGCACTGTTCCGACAGATCCTTGATGAAGGGGATGAACAGGACATTCAGCTGGATCGTGTCCATCGCGTTGGCTTACCGAGAGGTTCTAAGGCTCCTCCACCAGACTTCCTGGTATGTGTGCATGACTTTCAGATTAAAGAACGGATTCTTCGCAAAGCTCGAGACCTCACTCCTGTGCAGTTTCGAGGACATCAACCCGCTCTCTTTCAAGACCTGGCGGCATCTACTCTTGTCAAGCACAGAAGCTTCAATGCTATCACGGCCTATCAGTGGGAACAGGGCATCTCCTACTCGTGTGGGCACCCATTTCACATTATTTTTAAATTCCGGGGCAAACTGCTGCAGATCCGCTCGCTGGATGCGGCCTACGAGGCGCTGGGATTGGAGAGGTCTGCACCTCGGGCCGAGTCTGCTGGATCACCTCCTCGGCAGCGCAGATGCTCCAACGAATGGCAGAGAGTTGGAAGATCGTCACCACCGGTGAAACCGGACCTCTCTGCGAGCTTCTTGGAGAGGGAAGCGGCTGTTTCTTCTGTGGCGATGGTGACCGACAACACGAGTGTTCCTTGAGTGCCGCTAGCCTGGCACAGGTTGGGTCCTTCTGCGGCGCCGGAGGCAGGACATATGGGGGAGAGAATGCCTCTTTTGTTTTTCTCTTTGTCCTTGTTGAGTGGATGCGCCCTGTATCAGGGTTGGGTAAGGTTCTAGAATGGCGCCATGTTTCCCCAACAGTTGGTTTCATCAGACGGACTATAGTCATCTCGCAAGACTTTTGGTATATTCTTTCTTTTATGTGGTTCAGTACCTTATCATGGGAGTTGGGGGTTGGGTTTGGGTCTGAGGTTCTCCTGGTAGTTAGGTGTAGACTGGGCCCGCAAGCCGCTTACTGCGCTCCCTTTAGCGCTACTGTCCTAGGGTGCTGCGCTGGCTCTTCCCTTCTTTTCCGGGATTATGGGTTGAGATCTTAAGATTGTAAGACTGAACGTTAGGGGCCTAAACAACCCTGTCAAGCGTGCGCCCATCCTTTTTTTGTTGGAGAATGCAGACGGTGATGTGTGCCTGTTACAGGAGACCCACCTCCTCTCTAGGGATACTAAAAGGATGAAGGACAGGCGATTTCCTGTGCAAATATGGTCCTCAGGTCCAGCGAAGAAACATGGGGTGGCAATCCTTATTAGTGCACAAGAGCATTGCAAAATCCTATCCCAGGTGGTTGACATCAGAGGGAGGTTTTTGGCTGTCCGGGTACAATGGGGGGGGGACACTGTATGCGCCAAATGAACGACAAGAGCCTTTCCTGCGGGCGGCCCTCTCCGAGGTGTTGGCATCCCCAGAAGCGTTTGTGCTGGTGGGTGGGGACCTGAACATAGTAATGGACCCGATGCTGGATAGATCTGAGTTGCAGGCACACCAGGCGGGGGCTCTGTCACGAGGGGGAGGCAATGGTTGCTAGAGGGTGGGCTGCATGAAGTGTGGCGCATCCAGCATCCCCTTGAACGGGATCACACTTATTACTCCTCTGCACATAAAACTTATGCGCATTTAGATAATTTCTTAGCTACGTCCTCTCTTTTACCCCTCCTGTCCGCAGCGACTATCACCCCACACTCCCTCTCAGACCATGCTCTTATTTCAGTCCTGCTTACCGGTCATGGCAAATGGCCGCCGTCGTCTGGCTGGCATCTTCGAGACTCCCTCCTCCATTCAGAGTCCGCAGTCACTCAAATCAGGGACACTATCACCCAGTACTTCGCCAACAATGATCAGGATGGCATGTCCCTAGCGTCGATATGGGAGGCCCTTAATCTTGTGGTTCGGGGGGAGTTTATTGCGCTGTCTGCAACGTATGCGCAGGTGCATAGGGAGAAGCGCGCAGAATTGGAAAAGGAGGTGTGTGACCTGGAAGCGATACATAAGAGGACGGGGGCCCCGCAAGTGTGGCGGGAGCTGGAGACGAAGCAGCGCATGCTAAAGCAACTAGATTTAGGTAGGGCGGAGCACACTCTTTTGCGCTTGTGACACAAATTATGCCTCAGTGGGGACAAGGGGGGACGGATGCTGGCGCACAGGTTAAGAGCGCGAGCGCAGCAGACGGCCATTCAGTCCATTCAGGATTCTCAGGCAGTAGAACATACCACTGATTCCCTTATTGTAGACTCCTTTCGGCAGTTCTATCAGGCTGTATACAAGGTGGAGGAATCGGACTCAGAGCGGGTGACGGATTACTTGGCATCCTGTGACATTACGCCTCTCCTTTTAAGGTCTCGGCTGATGCTCTGGATGCCGCGATTCGTATCGTGGAGGTCATATCCGCAATCGCGCGCCTGAAGATGGCCAAGTCCCCGGGCCGGATGGCAACTCTGCCATCTTTTATTTTGTGGAGCTGGCTCCCTTTTTAACACACCTTTTCAACTCCTTTTTGGATGTGGGGGAGGAGACCCCCTCCATGTCGGAGGCGGCCATTACGGTTATTCCCAAACCCAGGAAGGATGCTACAGAATGTGGATCGTACCGTCTGATCTCGCTCCTTAACATTGATGCCAAGCTCTTTGCCAGTATCCTGGCGGTGAGACTTAATCTGCAGATGGATGGCATCATAGATCCTGACCAGATGGGCTTTTTTCCAACACGGCTGGGGGGAGATAACACTAAAAGGCTTCTTCACCTCATGGATCTGGTTCATCGTTCTTGCGCGCAAGCCTTTTTTCTATCTATAGATGCAGAGAAGGCCTTAGACCGTGTAGACTGGAAATATCTGTTTGCGGTATTGAAGGCCTTCGGTTTGGGAGATAACTTTATGAGATGGGTCAGCTGCCTTTATGCGGCACCGAAGGTGGCGTTGCGGGTGAACGGGTGCAGGTCCACCCTCTTTCCCATCACCAGAGGGACATGGCAGGGGTGTCCTTTATCCCCGCTGCTTTTTGCGCTCTATATGGAGCCTTTTGCCCAGCGTGTTCGGTCCAATGGGGGTATATCGGGAGATCCGGTTCGGCGCGGACACGCACAAAAATTGCTTATATGCTGATGATGTGATCCTCTCGCTCACGCAGCCCCATTCCTCCCTGCGGCATCTGTCAGGAGAACTTCTCGAATTTGGCAAGGTTGCGGGGTTTATAGTTAATTTCTCCAAATCGCAGATACTCAATTTATCCGTTCCTGATGGGGAGGTACAGGACTTGAAGCAGACTTTGCCTTCCAGATACATTCCAATATTCAATACCTGGGAATCCGTCTTGCCCCCTCTATAGCTAAAACGGCCTCTCTCAATTACAAGCTGTTGGTGGACCTGACGGCCAAATCACTGTCGGATTGGTCCCGTCTTAATTTGGCTTGGTACGGAAGGTTGGCGGCAGTCAAAATGGCGGTGCTCTCTCGTATCTTGTACCTTTTTCAAATGCTCCCATTGAGCCCCCCACCGGGTGCTCTCTAGAAATTACAGGGGCTCATTAATAAATTCTTATGGGGCAATAAAAGACAATGGCTTGCTTTATCCCTTGTTACTGCTCCTAAGTCCAGTGGTGGGATGGGTTTCCCCTTACTGAAGGCGTATTTTCAGGTGGCATGCCTGCGGTTTGTCATTGAGTGGAACAGGCCCTGGTCCAGCAAGCATTGGAACTTCATGGATCAGACGGTAGCGGGGTGTAATATTTGGCGCAAGTTGTGGCTACCTCGCCACCACAGAGCATGGGGTCTTTACTCTTTCCCCGACACTGAGAGCCTGGGACCAATTGGCACAGCGCAGGGGTTGGACTACTTTCCTATCCCCTATGACACCCATTGTGGATAATCCAGATTTCACTCCGGGTTGTGCGTCCCCGATCTTCCAACAATGGAGGGAAGAGGGCTGTAAGAGGGTGGGCTCCCTCTTTGACCTTGACGGCCTGATTCCGTTTCCCCAGCTCTGTTGCGACTATTTTTCTCTCTCGGAGTCCGATGCTTTTCCTTACTCGCAAGTGGTGCATTGGGTCACCCAGCCTCCTAATATTGCTTCTATGTCCCGTCCTTTGATGGCTTTTGAAAGGTGGATAGTCTGCAAAAAGGATGACCGCAAGCTTATATCTGACTTATATGCTATGATTATGGCCCGCCCTAAATCTCTATGTACGAAGGCGCAGGTTCGCTGGGAGACGGAGTTGGGGGTGCCCGTTGACACGTAAGGAGTGGGAACAAGTTTTCCACCGTGCGCATCACACCACTGCCAACGTAGCAGGCACTGAGTCCGCCTACAAGGTGGTTGCTTATTGGTATTATACCACTGCTCGTATCAAGGCTTGGGATGTGACGAACTCAGGCCTTTGTTGGAGGGGGTGTGGTTCTCCAGGCACCTTGACGCACCTGCTGCGGCATTGTCCGAAGTTAGAGAGGTATTGGAAGGTGATCATTGATGACTTGGACGATGCCTTTCAGATCACATTCCCTCGAGCACCTGAACATGCGCTATTGGGGCTTCAGACAGATTGCGTTAGCTTTGCTGGCAGCACGCCTAGTCATTCTGGTGCAGTGGGGTTCCCCAAACTCACCTGACCCGAGGGACTGGATTTGAAGACTGTGGCACCTTTTAGCTATGGAACGACTCTCGCTGGGTATGGATGGAAAGGGGGCGGAATACGCTGAACTGTGGTGCCCATTCCTGCATCTCCTGTCTAGGGACCTGAGGGAGGTCACTTGTCCGAAGTACTTACAGATTCTTCAACTTATCCCTTTGGAACCTTGGAGAGCTACTAAGATTGTCTGAGCGGCGGTAAGGGCAGGCCTAGAGGCATTAGAGAGTATGAGGAGGAATATGAGACTGATACGGAGGTGGGTGGGGGGTGGCGGTAGGGAGGTTCGGGGGTGGGGGAGTGGGTGTTTCTTTTGTCTTTGTCTGTTTTTTTCTTGTTTTCAAAAGCGGTAGCATTGCACCTGTACTGGCTGCTTCTCACGGCCCGCCGTTTCCATCGCGGGGTCGCCCTCCGGGGTGTAGGCCGGAACACTGTGTCTCTTATTTCTAGCATTTGCTCTGCCGGCCGGTGGATGTAGGCAGTCGAGGTGTGTTCTGAGTTGTCGTACCGCTCAATAAAAATGATTGACTCTAAATTAATACAGTCAATTTCTCGTATTCGTTCTGCAGTTTCCATTTGCGTGATTTTCCATGCTTCATTATAAGGAGCATATATACCGGCGTATATGAAACGTTTATGGCGTGGTTTACGAGGCCCTAGTAACATGTCTCTCAAATCAACGCCATCTTTAAGTAAAGTTGACTGTTGTTTTATTTCTGGAAGTGTGGATTTCTGTAGCCACTCAAGGCATAGTTTTCCTACACTGTATGTTGTTACTATCCCTGGATGTTGTCTCTGGACATATCTTGGATCTGGCGTGGTTACTGTAAACCCTTGTATCTTGTTCAGGAATCTATCTTGACAGTTATTCGTGTCTGTGGGCGAGATTAACCATTTTTTCCAATCAGGATCAGTTCTGTTCTGTTGTAAAATATATTTCACGTCTACCTCCTCATCTGTAGTGCCATTACTATCAGGTGTGGGCTTAGGTATGGGCGGTTTGTTAAAATCTTTTATCTTAGCAATGCCAAGACAAGATGTCTGTTGAACGGTGTCATTCAAAAACATTATTTGTTCTGGGATGATGCAGGCTCTAAACAAGGCTTCTAATCCCTGGACCTGCCAGTCTTTTGTGCCCCAGACAGTTTTTGTCTCAATGTTGTCTTTCCAAAAGTCAAAACCTAATGTGGACAATCGAGCATAAAAGGCCGCAGAATAAATTTGCTTAGTATTAGTCAACATACTTTTCATTCCTGTCTTTTTAACATTTTTAAAGTAAAATGTTCCTGGATTGGAGACATTAAAACCTGAAAAGTATGGACATTTGTCATAGAATGTTTTTGAGCTACCCTTTGATGGCGTCTGACAATGTTCCAATTGATTATAAGTAAAAACATTTCTAGGGTTTGCAGATTTGTGCAAACAATGATGACCAATATGAATATAACAGTACATTTGTTCATAATCTGATGAACCGTCTAAGTATTCATGTTTTGTAAATGTTGCTGACATTTCTAAGTCTGCCATCATATTCTTAACAGTCTCAAAGTCCCAATCATCAGAAAATGTGCTGGATGAAACAAAGTCACTCAGAGAAACCTTAAATTGATGTGGAATCTTCAACAGCTCCACAGGACCTACATGTCATAATCAGATCTGTCCCATGCTATACCACCTAGTATAGGAATTGCTGTAATGTTTACTGATGACAAGTCTCTTTTTTCACGATGAGATGATTTGTGTGGCTTCAGCTGCAAGTTGATGATCTTACTTGCTGTGTCCATTTTACTATATTTCCCATTTATCAGAGTTCCCAAAATTAATACAACGATTAGCCAAAGTAGGAGGAAAAGTACGCCTTTCACAATCCAAAGTTCAACCCATGGTGATACCAGATATGTATTTTCAAGTTGATGAAACAGTTCTGTTATTTGTTCCTTGAAAGTTTTCTTTACTGGCGTTGTTTCAGGCTCACTGGGATCCTCAGTAAATTTATCAAAGTTGATGAAATAGCCAGAGGCAGTTCTGTCAATTGTTGGTATTGCATACGGATTACTTGAAATCACTGAAGCTGCTTGATCCCTTGTCATATTAGTATAGTCAGAGGCTATATCATTGTATACAGGAGTGTCTTGACGAACTGTAATTTGGGTTTCAAGAGGCACAAGTTCCATGGCTTTGTTACATAGTCCTTCTTTTCGCACTGCAGATTCTTCAAAGGTGATGAGTCTCTCAGTTTGAACCTCTTGGATAGTAGCAAGATTTGGTCCTCTGCTACATCTTTGGAGTCCACTCGGCCTACTACTTATTATCGGCCACATGATGTGCTTTTACCAGGTCGATTGATACAAACCGGTTCTCCTTTCTTCCAGCAAGGGGCGGCAGTAACACTCTTCTTGATCCGTGGATTGCTAGCACAGGAACTGGTATTCTGTAAGAAGGCCCAAATTCCTTCTTGTTCGCGATCTTCTCTCTGACTAGATCCCTAATCTTTTGAATCCAGACAGGTCTTGCTGTGACAGGTGGTTTTTCTTCAGTGGTCGTTGGCTTTTGCAATGTGTTGTTTAGATTTCTTCTTGTTTCATTTAAATCCTGCAAAACAGCCAAACGGTCTTTGATATCAAAGGGTTTTGTTCTACCACTGAAAAGTGATGATCAAGATCTCGATAATCATTCTAGTACCAAAAAGGATTTCATATGGAGTGATTCCCCCCAGAGAACATCTTGGCAGATTGTTTAAACTACGTTGGACACTTATTAGATGTTTGACTCACACGTCACCTGAGTCTAATACCCTAGCTGTTATAGATTGCTTTACGTCCCGGTTTTTACTTTCCACTACAGAATTTCCCTCAGGATGGAATGGACTTGAGTACCGCAATGCAATGCCCAAACTGGCCATGGCCTCCTTGCAAGCTCGAGAGCTAAACGCAGGACCCTGGTCAGAATATAGCGTGCCGATTGCTTATGTGCCGATAAAGACTCGCAAATCTTTTATAACAGTTTGAGCGTCAGCCGAGCGCTGGGGCCACATCCAAATGAATCTGTCCTAATAGTTGTGGGACCGCATTCATCCATAATGACGTATGCTTGTAGAAAGTCTAATGCTTGTAGGAAGGTGGATATCTGACTATATGGTTACCCCAAATTTTTTGCCTAGTGTTTAGCTGGTTTTCGACTCAGTTGGCCTGGGATCCTGCTAATCAGGGCCCCAGGCTACCTGCTCTCACTGTAAAATGGACTCCATGTACTTTAGGTACATCTCCAATTGGACATTGGGTCACCTTGTGAGCCCCTGTATAGTGTACCATAGGTACCCGGGGTATCAGTGCATCCAAGGCCTACTAGGGGCTGCAGCATGTATTATGCCACCCCTGTCTGGCCATCCAAACTGACACAACTGGCTGATCACTCAGCTGGGGCAAGGTTGTGTAATCACCCCTTGCTTAGGTATGGCATCCCTATACCTACCATTACATATAGACACATATATACCTATAAGTCACTCCTATGGCAGGCCTTAACAATCCTGGAGGCAGAGTGCTTGGTTTTATGTGAGATGGTGCTCTAGCATGAGCTGAGCCTGTCTGCAGCTTTCGGAACCATGTCCTTATAGCTGTTCTCTGATATAGCCATACCATATACTCTTAAGCGCATTATAATCCTCGCGGTTAAACTAACTTTGTTTTGGCTTTATCAAAACATGTCGTGTAAGGTGTCATACGCTTTGGAATACTACCCCCCCTGCCAGTCCTGACAGCGGAGGTAGCATTCCGCCCTTCTAGAGGGAGAAGACATGTAGTTGTAGATTTAACCGGTTAAAGTTAAACAGAGCCTCAGCATCACAAAATGGATGCTGCTGCCACAGACACGAGTCTGACCTCCTGCTGCTGGACGAAACTCCAGCAGGGGAGGCCTGAACAATAGGTTTCCTGCCTTGGGGAGGTGCTAGCACCTCCCCAGACAGGCTATAATGTATTGGGGCAGGCTGGGTTGAATGAAATGAGACACTGCCTGAGGCACACAAGGTGCTCTATGCGTAGCCCGGTTCAAACCAGTTGCTGGGGCACTCCAGCACCAGCTCTGGTGCAAAACTGGACAAAGGGAAAGGGGTGTAACCACCCCTTCCCAGGTTCCAACCATAGGAGGGACCTAGCATGTAATCCAGCCCCTTTGATTAGTATCAATCAATCATGACATTTGTATAGCGCGCTACTCCCCCGGATGGGTCTCAAGGCGCTTGAGGGAGGGGTCCGCTACTGCTCGAACAGCCAGGTCTTGAGTTGTTTCCTGAAGGCGAGATGGTCCTGTGTCAGCCGGAGGTGGATGGGGAGGGAGTTCCATGTCTTGGCTGCCAGGTACGAGAAGGATCTTCCTCCGGCGGTTGCTCTTCGGATGCGTGGGACGGCGGCGAGGGCGAGGCTCGTAGAACGTAGCTGGCGGGTGGACGTGTAGAAGGTTAGGCGGTCGTTGAGGTACTTGGGGCCCAGGTCGTGGAGAGACTTGTGTGCGTGGGTAAGGAGCCTGAACGTGATCCTTTTGCTGACAGGGAGCCAGTGCAGGTCCCTCAGATGGCCGGAGATGTGGCTGCGTCGGGGGATGTCCAAGATGAGTCGGGCGGAGGCGTTCTGTATGCACTGGAGTCTTTTCTGTAGTTTGGCAGTGGTTCCCGCGTAGAGGGTGTTCCCGCAGTCCAGTTGGCTGGTGACGAGTGCCTGGGTGACCGTCTTCCTGGTTTCGGTCGGGATCCATCGGAAGATCTTTCGGAGCATACGCAGGGTGTTGAAGCGCGATGAGGAGACGGCGTTGACTTGTCTGGTCATCGAGAGGGAAGAGTCCAGGATGAAGCCCAGGTTGCGTGCGTGGTCTGTTGGCTTGGGAGCCATGCCCAGGGCGGGAGGCCACCAGGAGTCGTCCCAGGCGGAGGGCGATGGTCCCAGGATGAGGACTTCCGTCTTGTCTGAGTTCAGTTTCAGGCGGCTGTTCTTCATCCACTCGGCTACGTCTTACATCCCTTCGTGTAGGCTCGTTCTGGCGGTGGCGGGATCTCTGGTGAGGGAGAGGATCAGTTGGGTGTCGTCGGCGTAGGAGATGATGTTGAGGTTGTGTTGGCGTGCGATGGCTGCAAGAGGTCTCATGTAGACGTTGAAGAGGGTGGGGCTGAGTGATGATCCTTGCGGTACGCCGCAGATGACTCCGGTGGCCTCGGATCGGAACGGGGGGAGGCGGACTCTTTGTGTTCTTCCGGTGAGGAACGAGATGATCCACTCCAGTGCCTTTTCTTGGATACCGATGTTGCTGAGGCGTTGAACTAGGGTGCAGTGGCAGACGGTGTCGAACGCTGCAGAGAGGTCCAGGAGGATGAGGGCTGCTGTTTCCCCGTTGTCGAGCAGGGCTCAGGTGTTGTCGGTGGCTGCGATGAGGGCGTTCTCGGTGCTGTGGTTGGCTCGGAAGCCCGACTGCGAGGGGTCGAGGGATCCGTTCGTCTCAAGGAAGGCTGCCAGCTGTCTGTTGACGGTCTTCTCGATGACTTTGGCAGGAAAAGGGAGGAGCGAGATGGGGCGGAGGTTTTTGAGGTCGGTGGGGTCCGCTGTTGGTTTCTTCAGTAGGGCGTTGAGCTCGGCATGCTTCCAGCTCTCCGGGAAGATGGCGGTGTTGAAGGAGGAGTTGATGACGTCCCAGAGTTGGGGTGCGATGATGGAGTCGGCCTTGTTGAAGACGTGGTGGGGGCAGGGGTCGGTTGGAGATCCGGAGTGGATGGTGTTCATCGTGCGGGCAGTGTCTTCGGTGGTCACCGTGGTCCAGGTGCGGAGGGTGGCAGTGGGGGGCGTTGGTTTGACGGTTGGGTGCGTGGATGGTGCGCCAAAGCTGTTGTGGATGTCGGCGATCTTGCGGTGGAAGTACGAGGCGAGAGAGTCGCAGAGATCTTGTGAAGGAGTGATGTCGTTACTGCCGGTGCTGGGGTTGGAGAACTCATTGACGATGCTGAAGACTTCCTTGCTGTCGTGGGCGTTGTTGTCCAGTCGTTCCTTCAGTGATTTCTTCTTGGTGGTGCGGATGAGCTGATGGTGCTTGCGGGTGGATTCTTTGAGGGCGGTCATGTTGTCTGTAGTCTGGTCGAGGAGCCAGGCTTTCTCGAGGGTGCGGCAGTTCTTCTTGGAGTCCTTGAGTTCGTCGGTGAACCAGGAGGCTTTCTTGCTTCTGGGTCTGCTGGGAGGGTTCTTTAGTGGCGCGAGGTCGTCGGCGCAGGCGGTCAGCACATTGCAAAAGCCAACGACCACTGAAGAAAAACCACCTGTCACAGCAAGACCTGTCTGGATTCGAAAGATTGGCGATGTAGTCAGAGAGAAGATCGCGAACAAGAAGGAATATGAGCCTTCTTACAGAAAACCAGTTCCTGTGCTAGCAATCCACGGATCAAGAAGAGTGTTACTGCCGCCCCTTGCTGGAAGAAAGGAGAACCGGTTTGTATCAATCGACCACATCCTGTGTGGGTTGCCTTTGCCAAGGCTTGTTGACTCCGATCCGAAAGCCGACACCGCCAACAGCGAGAGCCTTCGTGGGACAGTCCGTATCCAGCTCCTAGTTGTCGTCGACACCTCCTGGTCCACGTGGCTGCAGAGACAAGCTTCACTTCTTCACCTGATTGCATCTCGACATCATCTGGTTCCGTCCTGGTTCCATCCTGGTCACTGGCTAGGGACCCAGACTCTGTCCCCTCAGTTTTCAGGTTCTTCCCTTCCTCGATCCACCCTTGGATCCACCCGGACATCTTCCTCCTGGTCGCCTGCAGCATCTTCTTGCAGCTCTCCATAGGATTCGACGACGGTCGCCGGTGTAGCACCTGTGTGCCTTGGAAGGGTACTATAACCTGCGACGACTTGGGCTCCTTCTCAGCAACCCCCAAAGACTTTTTTCATGTTCTAAAATAACTATATGCTCTCTACTGACGATGGGCTAAACCCTGAAACACTAGTGTCTAGAGATATCTGCACTGCCAGAACCAACAATGGTTACAAACTACAGCGACTTGAAAGTGTGAACTAACTGCATTTACCAGGATGTAACGGGGTCAAACAGCGCTGAGATGACAAGCAGGGTGCTCCCGCCCCCATTTCCTGTTTCTTCTGCCTCGAGATGACGAGCTGACGAGCTCGCCGGTGTAGCACCTGTGTGCCCTGGAGGGTTACTGTGACCTGCGACGACCTGGGCTCCTTCTCAGCAACCCCCAGACTTTTTTCATGTTCTAAAATAACTATATGCTCTCTACTGACGATGGGCTAAATCCTGAAACACTAGTGTCTAGAGATATCTGCACTGCCAGAACCAACAATGGTTACAAACTACAGTGACTTGAAAGTGCGAACTTACTGTGTTTACCAGGATGCAACGGGATCAAACAGCGCTGAGGTGATAAGCAGAGTGCTCCCGCCCCCCTTTTCTGTTTCTTCGGCCACGAGCTGACGAGCTGACGAGCTCGCCGGTGTAGCACCTGTGTGCCCTGGAGGGGTACTGTGACCTGCGATGACTTGGGCTCCTTCTCAGCAAACCCCAAAGACTTTTTTCATGTTTCCAAAACAACTATATGCTCCTTACTGACGATGGGCTAAACCCTGAAACACTAGTGTCTAGAGATATCTGCACTGCCAGAACCAACAATTGTTACAAACTACAGCGACTTGAAAAGGCAAACTTACTGCGTTTACCAGGATGCAACGGGGTCAAACAGCGCTGAGGTGATAAGCAGAGTGCTCCCGCCCCCCTTTTCTGTTTCTTCGGCCTCGAGCTGACGAGCTGACGAGCTCGCCGGTGTAGCACCTGTGTGCCCTGGAGGGGTACTGTGACCTGCGACGACTTGGGCTCTTTCTCAGCAACCCCCAAAGACTTTTTTCATGTTTCCAAAACAACTATATGCTCTCTACTGACGATGGGCTAAACCCTGAAACACTAGTGTCTAGAGATATCTGCACTGCCAGAACCAACAATGGTTACAAACTACAGCGACTTGAAAGTGCGTTCTTACTGAGTTTACCAGGATGCAACGGGGTCAAACAGCGCTGAGGTGATAGGCCGAGTGCTCCCGCCCCCCTTTTCTGTTTCTTCGGCCTCGAGCTGACGAGCTGACAAACTCGCCGGTGTAGCACCTGTGTGCCCCGGAGGGGTACTGTGACCTGCGACGACTTGGGCTCCTTCTCAGCAACCCCCAAAGACTTTTTCATGTTTCCAAAACAACTATATGCTCTCTACTGACGATGGGCTAAACCCTGAAACACTAGTGTCTAGATATATCTGCACTGCCAGAACCAACAATGGTTACAAACTACAGTGACTTGAAAGTGCAAACTTACTGCGTTTACCAGGATGCAACGGGGTCAAACAGCGCTGAGGTGATAAGCAGAGTGCTCCCGCCCCCCTTTTCTGTTTCTTCGGCCTCGAGCTGACGAGCTGACGAGCTCGCCGGTGTAGCACCTGTGTGCCCTGGAGGGGTACTGTGACGTGCGACGACTTGGGCTCCTTCTCAGCAACCCCCAAATACTTTTTTCATGTTTCCAAAACAACTATATGCTCTCTACTGACGATGGGCTAAACCCTGAAACACTAGTGTCTAGAGATATCTGCACTGCCAGAACCAACAATGGTTACAAACTACAGTGACTTGAAAGTGCGAACTTACTGCGTTTACCAGGATGTAACGGGTGTCAAACAGCGCTGAGGTGATAAGCAGAGTGCTCCCGCCCCCCTTTTCCACTTCTTTAGTATATGGTTTGTGAGGCCCCTAGGGCAGAATTGTATTTGTGCAACTTATAGTATGCTTATTGAGTAACTTGTGCTGTATCTCAAACTCTGACCTAATAAAGAGTGCAAAGGGGTTGTGTTAGAAATAAATACATATATATTTGATATATACCTTGTGTGGTGTCCTTTCATTTGATATTCCAGGGGTTATTATTGGTAAAACAATTGGCTTCACATGCTCTCTGAAGTGTTAGCCTAAGACTGCTTTGTCCATGCTACCACTAGGATAGCTGGTCTATAAGGTTGACTTTACAACCATCACCATAAGGGTTGTTTGGACTGATACAGGGTGCCCACTAGAATAGTGGACATCACATATCAGGCCAAATTCTCACAATGCTGTCTAACAATGGTGTCTGTACTGGGCTGGCTACACTGTACTCAGGTATCTGGCGGAATTATAAGCTATGATCTCTGTAACAGACATCGCAATTAATTGCAAATTTGTAAATGTGGGCATTCATCCCTGGCCACCAGTATGTCTCTTTTAATTCTAGTAAAGATCCCTTGATGTATCAGACCCTCTCCCATATGTGCTTCTTGTATCAAACAACCTCAACGTCTTCTGTTCGGAATTACCCTATCCCCACTCCAGGGATTCGAGCAAAAGGAACGCAGTTTGCATCAATTATGTATGAATATTCGAGTGGATAGTTTAGAGGTAACGCTGTACCGCTGCCTTTGCTTGTGGCATTGACAGCTAGCATTGTTTCGCCATCTATTTTCGTTTTCAAACAAATGATTGCAGCTACGGAAGCCATTTGCACAGCTGCCTTCATGGCTAGATCAGCCAATGAATTCCCTTCAACGTGAACGCCATCACACTAATGACTCAGTGTATGGATCACGTGAGTCTTTTGTAGATCTTTCTGTAATTGAGCTACTTGTTCCCAAAGCAATTTATGCTTGATTGTGCCACCTTTCGCATCTTTGAAACCGTTTTGAACCCAGTTCCGCAAGTATTCATTGTAAGATTGAACGCAGTAATACCAATCGCACACTATGAGTGTAGGGAACTCGCGATCGGTATTTTCAAGCGCCATCTTAAATGCCTGTAGTTCAGCTCGCTGAGCTGTACAATCTCCTAGAGATTGAGTTTTTGTGACCATAGGTCGGAATTTACCATCGTGCCAGTGACCTTTAACAATCACGCATGCAGCACTATAAGCCTGTTTATCCCAATTGCGGGTTGTGCTGATCCGTCTGTATAAATTATACATCTGTAATGTTCTAGAGGCAGAATCTCAGTGGGCAGAGGACATTCTTGTTCATATTGGAGAAATTCTTGAGTTTTCAAGTAGGGGTCAAAAACGTATTCAACATGTGTTGCAGCAAGAGAGTTAACCCATTGTATCCATCTCGGATGTAAAGCTTTAGCATTTGGAATGCTTGCTTTTGTCACTGCCTCCAAGGCAGGTACAGGCATAACAACCATTATGCATTTTTCCTGTGCGAGGGCTCTCTCCTTTGCTACTGCAGTTTGAACCGCTGTCAGAATTTTTACGGTTGAAGTGAATTTCATTTCAGCTTGTGTGTACAAGTGTGATTTGTATGCAATTGGTACTTTTTCACCTTCATTAAAGGTTAAGTATGTGAATCCGCATCTCCCTGGGATGATTCGGATTACAAGGTTGCGTATGTTTACGCGTGTCTGTAAATGTGTTGTTGCAAACATGTCTGTTTGCACTGAACGCAACATTTCTTTGTGTTTTTTAGTCCAATTTGCTTTTTTTAAATCAGGTTTGATTAGTTGATAGAGAGGTTTAACCCTTTCTGCGTAACTTAGAATGTAAGTTCTTCCAAAAGTCAGGAAACCTAGAATTGATTGTAAGTTTTTCAGCGTCTTTGGAGGTTGGAGCAGCGCACACTTTTCTAAAAAGTTGGCTGCCAGGCTTTGGCCTTCACTTGAAAGTTCGTATCCTAAGAATAGGATGTTTAAGTGGGCAATATGTGATTTCTTAAAATTTAATTTGTACCCTTCAGAGGCGAACCCAAGTATCATGGTCTTCACTCTTTTCAAGTGCCTGTCCAAGTCATCGTCTGTTAGATAGATGTCATCGATATAGGATAATGCCTCATCATCATACGCAGTCTACTGACGATGGGCTAAACCCTGAAACACTAGTGTCTAGAGATATCTGCACTGCCAGAACCAACAATGGTTACAAACTACAGCGACTTGAAAGTGCGAACTTACTGCGTTTACCAGGATGCAACGGGGTCAAACAGCGCTGAGGTGATAAGCAGAGTGCTCCCGCCCCCCTTTTCTGTTTCTTCGGCCTCGAGCTGACGAGCTGACGAGCTCGCCGGTGTAGCACCTGTGTGCCCTGGAGGGGTACTGTGACCTGCGACGACTTGGGCTCCTTCTCAGCAACCCCCAAAGATTTTTTTCATGTTTCCAAAACAACTATATGCTCCCTACTGACGATGGGCTAAACCCTGAAACACTAGTGTCTAGAGATATCTGCACTGCCAGAACCAACAATGGTTACAAACGACAGCGACTTGAAAGTGCGAACTTACTGCGTTTATCAGGATGCAACGGGGTCAAACAGCGCTGAGGTGATAAGCAGAGTGCTCCCGCCCCCCTTTTCTGTTTCTTCGGCCTCGAGCTGACAAGCTCGCTGGTGTAGCACCTGTGTGCCCTGGAGGGGTACTGTGACCTGCGACGACTTGGGCTCCTTCTCAGCAACCCGCAAAGACTTTTTTCATGTTTCCAAAACAACTATATGCTCTCTACTGACGATCGGCTAAACCCTGAAACACTAGTGTCTAGAGATATCTGCACTGCCAGAACCAACAATGGTTACAAACTACAGCGACTTGAAAGTGCGAACTTACTGCGTTTACCAGGATGCAACAGGGTCAAACAGAGCTGAGGTGATAAGCAGAGTGCTCCCGCCCCCCTTTTCCACTTCTTTAGTATATGGTTCGTGAGGCCCCTAGGGCAGAATTGTATTTGTGCAACTTATAGTATGCTTATTGAGTAACTTGTGCTGTATCTCAAACTCTGACCTAATAAAGAGTGCAAAGGGGTTGTGTTAGAAATAAATACATATATATTTGATATAAACCTTGTGTGGTGTCCTTTCATTTGATATTCCAGGGGTTATTATTGGTAAAACAATTGGCTTCACATGCTCTCTGAAGTGTTAGCCTAAGACTGCTTTGTCCATGCTACCACTAGGATAGCTGGTCTATAAGGTTGACTTTACAACCATCACCATAAGGGTTGTTTGGACTGATACAGGGTGCCCACTAGAATAGTGGACATCACATATCAGGCCAAATTCTCACAATGCTGTCTAACAATGGTGTCTGTACTGGGCTGGCTACACTGTAGTCAGGTATCTGGCGGAATTATAAGCTATGATCTCTGTAACAGACATCGCAATTAATTGCAAATTTGTAAATGTGGGCATTCATCCCTGGCCACCAGTATGTCTCTTTTAATTCTAGTAAAGATTTAAAGATCCCTTGATGTATCAGACCCTCTCCCATATGTGCTTCTTGTATCAAACAACTTCAACGTCTTCTGTTCGGAATTACCCTATCCCCCACTCCAGGGATTCGAGCAAAAGGAACGCAGTTTGCATCAATTATGTATGAATATTCGAGTGGATAGTTTAGAGGTAACGCTGTACCGCTGCCTTTGCTTGTGGCATTGACAGCTAGCATTGTTTCGCCATCTATTTTCGTTTTCAAACAAATGATTGCAGCTACGGAAGCCATTTGCACAGCTGCCTTCACGGCTAGATCAGCCAATGAATTCCCTTCAACGTGAACGCCATCACACTAATGACTCAGTGTATGGATCACGTGAGTCTTTTGTAGATCTTTCTGTAATTGAGCTACTTGTTCCCAAAGCAATTTATGCTTGATTGTGCCACCTTTCGCATCTTTGAAACCGTTTTGAACCCAGTTCCGCAAGTATTCATTGTAAGATTGAACGCAGTAATACCAATCGCACACTATGAGTGTAGGGAACTCGCGATCGGTATTTTCAAGCGCCATCTTAAATGCCTGTAGTTCAGTTCGCTGAGCTGTACAATCTCCTAGAGATTGAGTTTTTGTGACCATAGGTCGGAATTTACCATCGTGCCAGTGACCTTTAACAATCACGCATGCAGCACTATAAGCCTGTTCATCCCAATTGCGGGTTGTGCTGATCCGTCTGTATAAATTATACATCTGTAATGTTCTAGAGGCAGAATCTCAGTGGACAGAGGACATTCTTGTTCATATTGGAGAAATTCTTGAGTTTTCAAGTAGGGGTCAAAAACATATTCAACATGTGTTGCAGCAAGAGAGTTAACCCATTGTATCCATCTCGGATGTAAAGCTTTAGCATTTGGAATGCTTGCTTTTGTCACTGCCTCCAAGGCAGGTACAGGCATAACAACCATTATGCATTTTTACTGTGCGAGGGCTCTCTCCTTTGCTACTGCAGTTTGAACCGCTGTCAGAATTTTTACGGTTGAAGTGAATTTCATTTCAGCTTGTGTGTACAAGTGTGATTTGTATGCAATTGGTACTTTTTCACCTTCATTAAAGGTTAAGTATGTGAATCCGCATCTCCCTGGGATGATTCGGCTTACAAGGTTGCGTATGTTGACGCGTGTCTGTAAATGTGTTGTTGCAAACATGTCTGTTTGCACTGAACGCAAAATTTCTTTGTGTTTTTTAGTCCAATTTGCTTTTTTTAAATCAGGTTTGATTAGTTCATAGAGAGGTTTAACCCTTTCTGCGTAACTTAGAATGTAAGTTCTTCCAAAATTCAGGAAACCTAGAATTGATTGTAAGTTTTTCAGCGTCTTTGGAGGTTGGAGCAGCGCACACTTTTCTAAAAAGTTGGCTGCCAGGCTTTGGCCTTCACTTGAAAGTTCGTATCCTAAGAATAGGATGTTTAAGTGGGCAATATGTGATTTCTTAAAATTGATTTTGTACCCTTCAGAGGCGAACCCAAGTATCATGGTCTTCACTCTTTTCAAGTGCCTGTCCAAGTCATCGTCTGTTAGATAGATGTCATCGATATAGGATAATGCCTCATCATCATACGCAGTCTACTGACGATGGGCTAAACCCTGAAACACTAGTGTCAAGAGATATCTGCACTGCCAGAACCAACAATGGTTACAAACTACAGCGACTTGAAAGTGCGAACTTACTGCGTTTACCAGGATGCAACGGGGTCAAACAGCGCTGAGGTGATAAGCAGAGTGCTCCCGCCCCCCTTTTCTGTTTCTTCGGCCTCGAGCTGACGAGCTCGCCGGTGTAGCACCTGTGTGCCCTGGAGGGGTACTGTGACCTGCGACGACTTGGGCTCCTTCTCAGCAACCCCCAAAGACTTTTTTCATGTTTCCAAAACAACTATATGCTCCCTACTGACGATGGGCTAAACCCTGAAACACTAGTGTCTAGAGATATCTGCACTGCCAGAACCAACAATGGTTACAAACTACAGCGACTTGAAAGTGCGAACTTACTGCGTTTATCAGGATGCAACGGGGTCAAACAGCGCTGAGGTGATAAGCAGAGTGCTCCCGCCCCCCTTTTCTGTTTCTTCGGCCTCGAGCTGACGAGCTCGCCGGTGTAGCCCCTGTGTGCCCTGGAGGGGTACTGTGACCTGTGACGACTTGAGCTCCTTCTCAGCAACCCCCAAAGACTTTTTTCATGTTTCCAAAACAACTATATGCTCCCTACTGACGAAGGGCTAAACCCTGAAACACTAGTGTCTAGAGATATCTGCACTGCCAGAACCAACAATGGTTACAAACTACAGCGACTTGAAAGTGCGAATTTAGAGCGTTTACCAGGATGCAACGGGGTCAAAGAGCGCTGAGGTGATAAGGAGAGTGCTCCCGCCCCCCTTTTCTGTTTCTTCGGCCTCGAGCTGACAAGCTCGCTGGTGTAGCACCTGTGTGCCCTGGAGGGGTACTGTGACCTGCGACGACTTGGGCTCCTTCTCAGCCACCCGCAAAGACTTTTTTCATGTTTCCAAAACAACTATATGCTCTCTACTGACGATCGGCTAAACCCTGAAACACTAGTGTCTAGAGATATCTGCACTGCCAGAACCAACAATGGTTACAAACTACAGCGACTTGAAAGTGCGAACTTACTGCGTTTACCAGGATGCAACAGGGTCAAACAGTGCTGAGGTGATAAGCAGAGTGCTCCCGCCCCCCTTTTCCACTTCTTTAGTATATGGTTCGTGAGGCCCCTAGGGCAGAATTGTATTTGTGCAACTTATAGTATGCTTATTGAGTAACCTGTGCTGTATCTCAAACTCTGACCTAATAAAGAGTGCAAAGGGGTTGTGTTAGAAATAAATACATATATATTTGATATAAACCTTGTGTGGTGTCCTTTCATTTGATATTCCAGGGGTTATTATTGGTAAAACAATTGGCTTCACATGCTCTCTGAAGTGTTAGCCTAAGACTGCTTTGTCCATGCTACCACTAGGATAGCTGGTCTATAAGGTTGACTTTACAACCATCACCATAAGGGTTGTTTGGACTGATACAGGGTGCCCACTAGAATAGTGGACATCACATATCAGGCCAAATTCTCACAATGCTGTCAACAATGGTGTCTGTACTGGGCTGGCTACACTGTAGTCAGGTATCTGGCGGAATTATAAGCTATGATCTCTGTAACAGACATCGCAATTAATTGCAAATTTGTAAATGTGGGCATTCATCCCTGGCCACCAGTATGTCTCTTTTAATTCTAGTAAAGATTTAAAGATCCCTTGATGTATCAGACCCTCTCCCATATGTGCTTCTTGTATCCAACAACTTCAACGTCTTCTGTTCGGAATTACCCTATCCCCCACTCCAGGGACTCGAGCAAAAGGAACGCAGTTTGCATCAATTATGTATGAATATTCGAGTTGATAGTTTATAGGTAACGCTGTACCGCTGCCTTTGCTTGTGGCATTGACAGCTAGCATTGTTTCGCCATCTATTTTCGTTTTCAAACGAGTGATTGCAGCGACAGAAGCCATTTGCACAGCTGCCTTCACTGCTTCATCAGCCAATGAATCCCTTCAACGTGAACGCCATCACACTGATGACTCAGTGTATGGATCACGTGAGTCTTTTGTAGATCTTTCTGTAATTGAGCTACTTGTTCCCAAAGCAATTTATGCTTGATTGTGCCACCTTTCGCATCTTTGAAACCGTTTTGAACCCAGTTCCGCAAGTATTCATTGTAAGATTGAACGCAGTAATACCAATCGCACACTATGAGTGAAGGGAATTCGCGATCGGTATTTTCAAGCGCCATCTTAAATGCCTGTAGTTCAGCTCACTGAGCTGTACAATCTCCTAGAGATTGAGTTTTTGTGACCATAGGTCGGAATTTACCATTGTGCCAGTGACCTTTAACAATCACGCATGCAGCACTATAAGCCTGTTTACCCCCAATTGCGGGTTGTGCTGATCCGTCTGTATAAATTATACATCTGTAATGTTCTAGAGGCAGAATCTCAGTGGGCAGAGGACATTCTTGTTCATATTGTAGAAATTCTTGAGTTTTCAAGTAGGGGTCAAAAACGTATTCAACGTGTGTTGCAGCAAGAGAGTTAACCCATTGTATCCATCTCGGATGTAAAGCTTTAGCATTTGGAATGCTTGCTTTTGTCACTGCCTCCAAGGCAGGTACAGGCATAACAACCATTATGCATTTTTACTGTGCGAGGGCTCTCTCCTTTGCTACTGCAGTTTGAACCGCTGTCAGAATTTTTTCTGTTGAAGTGAATTTCATTTCAGCTTGTGTGTACAAGTGTGATTTGTATGCAATTGGTACTTTTTCACCTTCATTAAAGGTTAAGTATGTGAATCCGCATCTCCCTGGGATGATTTGGATTACAAGGTTGTGTATGTTTACGCGTGTCTGTAAATGTGTTGTTGCAAACATGTCTGTTTGCACTGAACGCAAAATTTCTTTGTGCTTTTTAGTCCAATTTGCTTTTTTAAAATCAGGTTTGATTAGTTCATAGAGAGGTTTAACCCTTTCTGCGTAACTTAGAATGTAAGTTCTTCCAAAATTCTGGAAACCTAGAATTGATTGTAAGTTTTTCAGCGTCTTTGGAGGTTGGAGCAGCGCACACTTTTCTAAAAAGTTGGCTGCCAGGCTTTGGCCTTCACTTGAAAGTTCGTATCCTAAGAAAAGGATGTTTAAGTGGGCAATATGTGATTTCTTAAAATTGAATTTGTACCCTTCAGAGGCGAACCCAAGTATCATGGTCTTCACTCTTTTCAAGTGCCTGTCCAAGTCATCGTCTGTTAGATAGATGTCATCGATATAGGATAATGCCTCATCATCATACGCAGTCTACTGACGATGGGCTAAACCCTGAAACATTAGTGTCTAGAGATATCTGCACTGCCAGAACCAACAATGGTTACAAACTACAGCGACTTGAAAGTGCGAACTTACTGCAATTACCAGGATGCAACGGGGTCAAACAGCGCTGAGGTGATAAGCAGAGTGCTCCCGCCCCCCTTTTCTGTTTCTTCGGCCTCGAGCTGACGAGCTGACGAGCTCGCCGGTGTAGCACCTGTGTGCCCTGGAGGGGTACTGTGACCTGCGACGACTTGGGCTCCTTCTCAGCAACCCCCAAAGACTTTTTTCATGTTTCCAAAACAACTATATGCTCCCTACTGACGATGGGCTAAACCCTGAAACACTAGTGTCTAGAGATATCTGCACTGCCAGAACCAACAATGGTTACAAACTACAGCGACTTGAAAGTGCGAACTTACTGCGTTTACCAGGATGCAACGGGGTCAACCAGCGCTGAGGTGATAAGGAGAGTGCTCCCGCCCCCCTTTTCTGTTTCTTCGGCCTCGAGCTGACAAGCTCGCTGGTGTAGCACCTGTGTGCCCTGGAGGGGTACTGTGACCTGCGACGACTTGGGCTCCTTCTCATCAACCCCCAAAGACTTTTTTCATGTTTCCAAAACAACTATATGCTCTCTACTGACGATGGGCTAAACCCTGAAATACTAGTGTCTAGAGATATCTGCACTGCCAGAACCAACAATGGTTACAAACTACAGCGACTTGAAAGTGCGAACTTACTGCAATTACCAGGATGCAACGGGGTCAAACAGCGCTGAGGTGATAAGCAGAGTGCTCCCGCCCCCCTTTTCTGTTTCTTCGGCCTCGAGCTGACAAGCTGACAAGCTCGCCGGTGTAGCACTTGTGTGCCCTGGAGGGGTACTGTGACCTGCGACGACTTGGGCTCCTTCTCAGCAACCCCCAAAGACTTTTTTCATGTTTCCAAAACAACTATATGCTCTCTACTGACGATGGGCTAAACCCTGAAACACTAGTGTCTAGAGATATCTGCACTGCCAGAACCAACAATGGTTACAAACTACAGCGACTTGAAAGTGCGTTCTTACTGCGTTTACCAGGATGCAACGGGGTCAAACAGCGCTGAGGTGATAAGCAGAGTGCTCCCGCCCCCCTTTTCTGTTTCTTCGGCCTCGAGCTGACGAGCTGACCGGTGTAGCACCTGTGTGCCCTGGAGGGGTACTGTGACCTGCGACGACTTGGGCTCCTTCTCAGCAACCCCCAAATACTTTTGTCATGTTTCCAAAACAACTATATGCTCTCTACTGATGATGGGCTAAACCCTGAAACACTAGTGTCTAGAGATATCTGCACTGCCAGAACCAACAATGGTTACAAACTACAGCGACTTGAAAGTGCATACTTACTGTGTTTACCAGGATGCAACGGGGTCGAACAGCGCTGAGGTGATAAGCAGAGTGCTCCCGCCCCCCTTTTCCACTTCTTTAGTATATGGTTCGTGAGGCCCCTAGGGCAGAATTGTATTTGTGCAACTTATAGTATGCTTATTGAGTAACTTGTGCTGTATCTCAAACTCTGACCTAATAAAGAGTGCAAAGGGGTTGTGTTAGAAATAAATACATATATATTTGATATATACCTTGTGTGGTGTCCTTTCATTTGATATTCCAGGGGTTATTATTGGTAAAACAATTGGCTTCACATGCTCTCTGAAGTGTTAGCCTAAGACTGCTTTGTCCATGCTACCACTAGGATAGCTGGTTGTTGGAACTGGGGTCACCAGTCCCCTAGGGTAGCATGGCACGAGCGGGTAGGCATCCGAAAGCACATGTGTTAAGCGATCATGCAGCACACACTCACACTGAGACAGAAACCTGGGCACGCAATAAATGACTCCACTCCAGAGCTTGTATAAAAACAAGTGATTTGTATTAAGATAAATAATCAGATAGATAGAGCAGGATCAGGGAAATCATAAATTCATTTAAAATACATGTGTCTCAAGACTTGCAATCAATATTGGATGAATAAATATCCGTTCTGCAATAAATATTAAATAATGGATCACTAAATAGTTAAATACATTTTTAGTGGGACACAGGCCCGACCTACGCCTTGCTTCTTGGTCAGTACCTGAAAGGAATACATCTCAAAGTCATAAGAACAACACTGCATTAAGCATCAATATCCATTTCCTCAGGTAAACAAAGGGACAGTTCCATAACAGAAACATCTCCCCGCTGTAGGAATAAACAATTTGTTAAGTGTAGTTCAAACATTTCCTTAAATATGAAACATTTCATTTGCCACAAAAGTATGTGGACGTAACTCTCCTCCTGTAATAGGAATTAAACATTTCATTAAGAATAATTATTCCATATAACAAGGTTGGGCATCCCTTTGGGAGAACTTCTCATTGGGCCCAGCTAACCATTGCATTAGCCAGCACTAACTAGGAGAAAACATTGCAATCTAGGTAACCATCCCCTTGTGCAGGTTTAACTGTATTAGGGCTACACCAACATTCCATCAGGGAAGTAGAAATCCCTACATTGAGCAGGTGTAAGTAGATCTCTGTTATAGCAGGGGTATGAGACCCTTCCCTGGGCAGGAGTAAACATTGCCTCAAATGAGGTCAACACCTTTCATTAGGTTATAAAGTATTTCTTTAGGCATCACACACCATCCTATTACCTGATGCCTGAGCAGGCCGGGCCTTCCCCCTATTAATCAGGAGCTTACAGGTAAAACATTTCCTGCAATAGAGATAATCAGTTTAGCAGAAGTAAAACACTTCGCTGAGGGTAAAACATTTCATTAACCATTTCCTTAGGCAGGAATGAAACTCCTATGACAGGAATAAAAACACGCCACTGCGGATAAAACATCTCACTAGGCAGTGTAACTATATCCTTATAGCATTAACGTTCCCCTACTCAGCAATCAACAGTTAACAACTCTTCAAGGCAGAGTTAACCATTTTTAACAGGCAAGCCTGAGCTTAGAAGACTTGGTTTATGCATGTAAAGCCTTTTAGTAAATGTAAACATTTCTTTAAAGCAAGGAGCACCTCACTCCATAACTGTGGGCATGTGCTCCACCTTTCAACCAACATGAATAAATGTTTCATTAGTCAGCAGACACAGTTCATTATGCAGCCGTTGGCGTTTCCACCCCCACGCCAGGATCAACATTCTAATTCCTACATTAAGCAGGCATAAACCTTTCAGCACCCAAGAGTAATCCTGTAAATAAGTAGAGGTTATAACACTGGGGCAGGGGTGTAATAAAACTTCTATAGTTCAGAATAATCCTGGTTCCAAGCAGGAATAACCACTTCAAAACTCTTCCCCAATCATAGGTAACATCCCCCTAATCAGGAGTAAACATTACAGGGAAGGAATCAGGCATAGGCATTTCATTAAGTAACTTATAAATAGAACATTACTCATTGCTAGAGAGCAACATCTCATGAAGCAAGCACAGGCCTTGCTTTAGACTAGTAAAACATTTCTGTTAATTAAGGTGAACATTTCAATAAGCAATTCAGTAAAGCATTCTCAATGAGCATTTTACTATGCCTTGGACTCCCCTATGCAGGGCTAAGCCATCGCAGGTGAACTCAGTATGTCTTTAGGCCTACGCCGGAACCAGGGCCCAAACAGTTAATGAATGGCAAGCCTGTCCTCAGGCATAAACAGTAACTTAATGGCCTCCACGTCACTAGAGGCACATAGGGGCCAACAGGTGGGCACTTAAGGTCAAAAATACAGCGTTTCTCTGGGGCCTACCAGAGAGCGCTTGGAGGCACAATGACAGCGCTTCTATGGGACATTCAAGAAAGCGCTTGGAGTGAAATTACAGCGCTTCCCTGGGCACTACCTCAGTTCCTCACATGACAGCGCTTGGCCACAGGCAATGCTGGGGACAGCGCTTCAGCAGGCAATCAGGTTTAGATAATAGCACCCTGCAGGTACAGCACTTCACAAGGCAGCAACCCCCTTCAGTACCTCAGCACTCTTCACAGGGACAGCAAAGGAGCGTTGGGGGAGCAGGGAGTCAGCGCTTCAGAAGGCAGCAACTTCTAGAGCCACAGAAGTTCTTGGTGACACAGCGCTTCAGGGGGATAGCGCTTTTCAGGATTCCCAGCGCTACGATATAGCAGGCAATTCACAGCAGAGGTAGCGCTCGGCAGACAGTTCATTCCAGGTAGCGCTGCTGAAGGGCACCACAGAATATAGCGCTTCAGGCAGGAATCACGCCCAGGATTCTAGCGCTTCACAGACAGCAGGGTGCAGGGCTATAGCGCTTTGGCCCACACGAGGTGGGGGCAAGACCAGCAGGTCTAATAACATTCAGTTCAGGGTGCTGCAGTTCAGGCAAATATAGCGTTTCAGAAGGCAGCAACCCCCTCCATTACTTCAGCGCTCTTCACAGGGTCAGCAAGGGCAGCGCTAGATATACAGGACAGGTGACACCCCAGTAGCAGGTTAGCAAGGGAGACCCCAGGTGTCATCAGGAAACGCAGGGTCAGTACCGCGCCAATACCTGTTTGCTTCTTCAAAAGTCCTGTGATGATTTAATTTCTTCTTAGCGCTTTAGGTTTCTTGCGCCCTTGTAAATAGAGGCTTAGTTTCTTCTTGGCGTGATGTTTCTTGCGCCCTTGTAAATAGAAGCTTAGCTTCTTGTTGGTGTGATGTTTCTTGCGCCCTTTGGTTTCTTGTTTCCTTGAAGGGGGTTAAGTTGGTGGCTGGTGTTAGATCTCCTCAGCCAATCCCCTCAAGTGGTCCCTGGGGGTTCCCTTCCGTGGGGTTAGGTCAGTGGGGGGGGGGGGTACAGGATGCCTCAATACTTGTAAAGCAGCACTCTAGGCCCTGTCATTTCCAGCATCATAGGACCCTGCCCTGACCCTCACTGCCTATCCTCCTGCGTAGGTTCTTCCCCAGGTCTTCCCCTCAGTCACTCTGACAGGAAAGTTTACCTTCCTTTCCTTATACAGTGCCAGTTGACAGTTGGCAGTGGCAGTTGGTGTCACCTCACCTGTTCCAGAAGGTTCCAGGGGGTTCTAGGAGGTTCCTCCATTCTACCTGTGGGCAGGCTGGCAGGCTAAGTTGATACATTGTTTGGAGGGTTCCAGCCAGGCCCTAGCCACTAGAATGTGCCCACTAACCCCGCTGCAGCAGCAGTGGTCAGTGGCAGCCATGTTAGGGGTATAAGACACCTGCATCTTAACATCAGTTTCACAGTACACAGGGCTTTCCTCACTACACAAGGCCTATACATTGTTGTTACAATAGGGGCATTCTAAATTAAAAGGGGTAAAAAACGAAAAATTTCTGGGGAAAGGGCCAAGTCCCACACTGGTCTATAAGGTTGACTTTACAACCATCACCATAAGGGTTGTTTGGACTGATACAGGGTGCCCACTAGAATAGTGGACATCACATATCAGGCCAAATTCTCACAATGCTGTCTAACAATGGTGTCTGTACTGGGCTGGCTACACTGTAGTCAGGTATCTGGCGGAATTATAAGCTATGATCTCTGTAACAGATATCGCAATTAATTGCAAATTTGTAAATGTGGGCATTCATCCCTGGCCACCAGTATGTCTCTTTTAATTCTAGTAAAGATTTAAAGATCCCTTGATGTATCAGACCCTCTCCCATATGTGCTTCTTGTATCAAACAACCTCAACGTCTTCTGTTCAGAATTACCCTATCCCCCACTCCAGGGATTTGAGCAAAAGGAACGCAGTTTGCATCAATTATGTATGAATATTCGAGTGGATAGTTTAGAGGTAACGCTGTACCGCTGCCTTTGCTTGTGGCATTGACAGCTAGCATTGTTTCGCCATCTATTTTCGTTTTCAAACGAGTGATTGCAGCTACGGAAGCCATTTGCACAGCTGCCTTCACGGCTTCATCAGCCAATGAATTCCCTTCAACGTGAACGCCATCACACTGATGACTCAGTTTATGGATCACGTGAGTCTTTTGTAGATCTTTCTGTAATTGAGCTACTTGTTCCCAAAGCAATTTATGCTTGATTGTGCCACCTTTCGCATCTTTGAAACCGTTTTGAACCCAGTTCCGCAAGTATTCATTGTAAGATTGAACGCAGTAATACCAATCGCACACTATGAGTGTAGGGAATTCGCGATCGGTATTTTCAAGCGCCATCTTAAATGCCTGTAGTTCAGCTCGCTGTGCTGTACAATCTCCTAGAGATTGAGTTTTTGTGACCATAGTTTGGAATTTACCATCGTGCCAGTGACCTTTAACAATCACGCATGCAGCACTATAAGCCTGTTTACCCCCAATTGCGGGTTGTGCTGATCCGTCTGTATAAATTATACATCTGTAATGTTCTGAAGGCAGAATCTCAGTGGGCAGAGGACATTCTTGTTCATATTGTAGAAATTCTTGAGTTTTCAAGTAGGGGTCAAAAACGTATTCAACGTGTGTTGCAGCAAGAGAGTTAACCCATTGTATCCATCTCAGATGTAAAGCTTTAGCATTTGGAATGCTTGCTTTTGTCACTGCCTCCAAGGCAGGTACAAGCATAACAACCATTATGCATTTTTCCTGTGCGAGGGCTCTCTCCTTTGCTACTGCAGTTTGAACCGCTGTCAGAATTTTTTCTGTTGAAGTGAATTTCATTTCAGCTTGTGTGTACAAGTGTGATTTGTATGCAATTGGTACTTTTTCACCTTCATTAAAGGTTAAGTATGTGAATCCGCATCTCCCTGGGATGATTCGGATTACAAGGTTGCGTATGTTTACGCGTGTCTGTAAATGTGTTGTTGCAAACATGTCTGTTTGCACTGAACGCAAAATTTCTTTGTGTTTTTTAGACCAATTTGCTTTTTTTAAATCAGGTTTGATTAGATCATAGAGAGGTTTAACCCTTTCTGCGTAACTTAGAATGTAAGTTCTTCCAAAATTCAGGAAACCTAGAATTGATTGTAAGTTTTTCAGCGTCTTTGGAGGTTGGAGCAGCGCACACTTTTCTAAAAAGTTGGCTGCCAGGCTTTGGCCTTCACTTGAAAGTTTGTATCCTAAGAATAGGATGTTTAAGTGGGCAATATGTGATTTCTTAAAATTGAATTTGTACCCTTCAGAGGCGAACCCAAGTATCATGGTCTTCACTCTTTTCAAGTGCCTGTCCAAGTCATCGTCTGTTAGATAGATGTCATCGATATAGGATAATGCCTCATCATCATACGCAGTCTACTGACGATGGGCTAAACCCTGAAACACTAGCGTCTAGAGATATCTGCACTGCCAGAACCAACAATGGTTACAAACTACAGCGACTTGAAAGTGCGAACTTACTGCGTTTACCAGGATGCAACGGGGTCAAACAGCGCTGAGGTGATAAGCAGAGTGCTCCCGCCCCCCTTTTCTGTTTCTTCGGCCTCGAGCTGACGAGCTGACGAGCTCGCCGTTGTAGCACCTGTGTGCCCTCGACGGGTACTGTTATTTGCGACTACTTGGGCACCTTCTCAGCAACCCCCAAAGACTTTTTTCATGTTTCCAAAACAACTATATGCTCCCTACTGACGATGGGCTAAACCCTGAAACACTAGTGTCTAGAGATATCTGCACTGCCAGAACCAACAATGGTTACAAACTACAGCGACTTGAAAGTGCGAACTTACTGCGTTTACCAGGATGCAACGGGGTCAAACAGCGCTGAGGTGATAAGGAGAGTGCTCCCGCCCCCCTTTTCTGTTTCTTCGGCCACGAGCTGACAAGCTCGCTGGTGTAGCACCTGTGTGCCCTGGAGGGGTACTGTGACCTGCGACGACTTGGGCTCCTTCTCAGCAACCCCCAAAGACTTTTTTCATGTTTCCAAAACAACTATATGCTCTCTACTGACGATGGGCTAAACCCTGAAACACTAGTGTCTAGAGATATCTGCACTGCCAGAACCAACAATGGTTACAAACTACAGCGACTTGAAAGTGCGAACTTACTGCAATTACCAGGATGCAACGGGGTCAAACAGCGCTGAGGTGATAAGCAGAGTGCTCCCGCCCCCCTTTTCTGTTTCTTCGGCCTTGAGCTGACGAGCTGACGAGCTCGCCGGTGTAGCACCTGTGTGCCCTGGAGGGGTACTGTGACCTGCGACGACTTGGGCTCCTTCTCAGCAACCCCCAAAGACTTTTTTCATGTTTCCAAAACAACTATATGCTCCCTACTGACGATGGGCTAAATCCTGAAACACTAGTGTCTAGAGATATCTGCACTGCCAGAACCAACAATGGTTACAAACTACAGCGACTTGAAAGTGCGTTCTTACTGCGTTTACCAGGATGCAACGGGGTCAAACAGCGCTGAGGTGATAAGCAGAGTGCTCCCGCCCCCCTTTTCTGTTTCTTCGGCCTCGAGCTGACGAGCTGACCGGCGTAGCACCTGTGTGCCCTGGAGGGGTACTGTGACCTGCGACGACTTGGGCTCCTTCTCAGCAACCCCCAAAGACTTTTTTCATGTTTCCAAAACAACCATATGCTCTCTACAGACGATGGGCTAAACCCTGAAACACTAGTGTCTAGAGATATCTGCACTGCCAGAACCAACAATGGTTACAAACTACAGCGACTTGAAAGTGCGAACTTACTGCGTTTACCTGGATGCAACGGGGTCAAACAGCGCTGAGGTGATAAGCAGAGAGCTCCCGCCTCCCTTTTACACTTCTTTAGTATATGGTTCGTGAGGCCCCTAGGGCAGAATTGTATTTGTGCAACTTATAGTATGCTTATTGAGTAACTTGTGCTGTATCTCAAACTCTGACCTAATAAAGAGTGCAAAGGGGTTGTGTTAGAAATAAATACATATATATTTCATATATACCTTGTGTGGTGTCCTTTCATTTGATATTCAAGGGGCTATTATTGGTAAAACAATTGGCTTCACATGCTCTCTGAAGTGTTAGCCTAAGACTGTTTTGTCCATGCTACCACTAGGATAGCTGGTCTATAAGGTTGACTTTACAACCATCACCGTAAGGGTTGTTTTGACTGATACAGGGTGCCCACTAGAATAGTGGACATCACATATCAGGCCAAATTCTCACAATGCTGTCTAACAATGATGTCTGTACTGGGCTGGCTACACTGTAGTCAGGTATCTGGCGGAATTATAAGCTATGATCTCTGTAACAGACATCGCAATTAATTGCAAATTTGTAAATGTGGGCATTCATCCCTGGCCACCAGTACGTCTCTTTTAATTCTAGTAAAGATTTAAAGATCCCTTGATGTATCAGACCCTCTCCCATATGTGCTTCTTGTATCAAACAACCTCAACGTCTTCTGTTCGGAATAACCCTATCCCCCACTCCAGGGATTCGAGCAAAAGGAACGCAGTTTGCATCAATTATGTATGAATATTCGAGTAGATAGTTTAGAGGTAACGCTGCACCGCTGCTTTTGCTTGTGGCATTGACAGCTAGCATTGTTTTGCCATCTATTTTTGTTTTCAAACGAATGATTGCAGATACGGAAGCCATTTGCACAGCTGCCTTCACGGCTTCATCAGCCAATGAATTCCCTTCAACGTGAACGCCATCACGCTGATGACTCAGTGTATGGATCACGTGAGTCTTTCGTAGATCTTTCTGTAATTGAACTACTTGTTCCCAAAGCAATTTATGCTTGATTGTGCCACCTTTCGCATCTTTGAAACCGTTTTGAACCCAGTTCCGCAAGTATTCATTGTAAGATTGAACGCAGTAATACCAATCGCACACTATGAGTGTAGGGAATTTGCGATCGGTATTTTCAAGCGCCATCTTAAATGCCTGTAGATCAGCTCGCTGAGCTGTACAATCTCCTAGAGATTGAGTTTTTGTGACCATAGGCCGGAATTTGCCATCGTGCCAGTGACCTTTAACAATCACGCATGCAGCACTATAAGCCTGTTTACCCCCAATTGCGGGTTGTGCTGATCCGTCTGTATAAATTATACATCCGTAATGTTCTAGAGGCAGAATCTCAGTGGGCAGAGGACATTCTTGTTCATATTGTAGAAATTCTTGAGTTTTCAAGTAGGGGTCAAAAATGTATTCAACGTGTGTTGCACCAAGAGAGTTAACCCAGTGTATCCATCTCGGATGTAAAGCTTTAGCATTTGGAATGCTTGCTTTTGTCACTGCCTCCAAGGCAGGTACAGGCATAACAACCATTAAGCATTTTTCCTGTGCGAGGGCTCTCTCCTTTGCTACTGCAGTTTGAACCGCTGTCAGAATTTTTTCTGTTGAAGTGAATTTCATTTCAGCTTGTGTGTACAAGTGTGATTTGTATGCAATTGGTACTTTTTCACCTTCATTAAAGGTTAAGTATGTGAATCCGCATCTCCCTGGGATGATTCGGATTACAAGGTTGCGTATGCTTACGCGTGTCTGTAAATGTGTTGTTGCAAACATGTCTGTTTGCACTGAACGCACAATTTCTGTGTGTTTTTTAGTCCAATTTGCTTTTTTAAAATCAGGTTTGATTAGTTCATAGAGAGGTTTAACCCTTTCTGCGTAACTTAGAATGTAAGTTCTTCCAAAATTCAGGAAACCTAGAATTGATTGTAAGTTTTTCAGCGTCTTTGGAGGTTGGAGCAGCGCACACTTTTCTAAAAAGTTGGCTGCCAGGCATTTGCCTTCACTTGAAAGTTCGTATCCTAAGAATAGGACGTTTAAGTGGGCAATATGTGATTTCTTAAAATTGAATTTGTACCCTTCAGAGGCGAACCCAAGTATCATGGTCTTCACTCTTTTCAAGTGCCTGTCCAAGTCATCGTCTGTTAGATAGATGTCATCGACATAGGATAATGCCTCATCATCATACGTTTGTAGTAACTCTGTTACTCTGGCTGTAAATAACCCTGGAATATTCTTGAATCCGTGGGGGAGACGACAAAAGTGTTGCTGTACCCCCATAATTGAGAAAGCGGTCAAATACCTGCTTTCAGGTGCGATGTTTTGACAGAAGAAACCTTTAGAAATATCTAATGTGGTTTTATATTTTTTACGCATGATGTTATTCATCAGTGCTGCACTGTGTGCATTTTGAACTGCAAATGTTTTGCAACAAGAGTTTAAGTGCCTGTAGTCCAAAACTAGACGATATGTATTGTCTGGTTTTGAGATAGGAAACCAAGGATTGTTCATGGACGAGGTGCATCTATCGATCACCCCTTCGTATTCCAGTTGATCTAATATCTCCTTGACCTGTTTTTTAGCTTCTTGCTTAACTGGATACTGCCTCTGTGCAGTTGGTTGAGTTTTTAACTGGATTTTATGGTGAGGAGAATCCTCATCCCATTCCACATGATTTTTATATAATGCAGGAGCCTGGACTACAGCCCATTTTCTGGCATAAGTATATTTTTTATGAATTGGAATATGATTAGAGAAGGCTGGCATAATGATCTCTTCGCCATGTGGGCACTCCCATACAAATTCAGGTGGCCAGTCTTGTTCAGCTAGAAGAATGCCATAACCCTTAGAGAGCTTCTCCCAAAAGAGTGCTCTTATTTTCCTAGTTATGTCCCCCTCCATCTGGAGCGTTACTTCATATAACGTGTGGGGGACACTAACCCTGGTATCGGCAGTTTCAACTTGAATGTACTCATTCAAGTCCACTGTCTCCAGATGATCCTTCAGGATCTTGCGAGCTATGGTAACCTCTGCTGCGCTGTCCAGCATTGTCTGAGCCCACTCCCCGTTCTTGAGTTGTGTCCCCAAGATCCTCGGCATGTCTGATTTTTAGACCTGTGTTGTAATTTCCTAAATGTCTAAGTTGGTACATTCCGTTCCCCCTCCTTTTCATGCCCCTGTTGGGCTGACCCTTGGCGCTGTCAACATTCTAAGTCACACACCTGATCAGTACCTGACTGGCAGGGCTATGGATGTCATTTGATTTCATACCTGAATAAAGACACTCAACTTATTGGTGGTGTGGTTAATTATAATACTGGCGACGATTGTTGGGAGGAGGCCAATGCGCGAAATCCCTCCATTTGTTACCCAGGACCAGTGAAGTGAAGGAGGAAAAAGGAAATAAAGCGGAATTAAAGTACGACTACGTGAGGAAGATTTACATACCCTATTGTAGTGAGACTGCAAGTAAAGAAGAGGTGAATATATTCAAAAGGACACTGAATACTGAGCAGACTGAGGAAGAGAGGAGGTGCGTGAAAGGGAAATAATTGTTATGTGCACAATAAGGGTCGGAAGAACGTGTGATAAATAAAAAGGAAGAAGAGGAAGAATTGAGGCGGATCGGCTAGCTGGGAGATTGAGAACAGCTGTGAGGAGACCGATCTGCTGGCGGTGATGGGCAGTGAATGAGGAAATAAAAAGGTACTTACTGGTGCAAGCGGGAAATTGGCTGCGAGGCGACTGTGAGGCAGCACTTCCTGAAGTGAGCGTAGCCTTAGTGGTGACCGGAGCAAGTAGCGGTAGGTCAAAAAGGCAAATGTGAGGCGGCTCATCGTGTGGTGAGAGGAGCCTTCGAGGTGACAGGAGCAGGCGGCGGCGTGTCAGAGAGAAGAGGGTGAGGAGGAAATCCTTAGGTGAACGGAGTTCTGTGGTGATCGAAACAAGCTGCGGCTGGGTCGTGCCATCGGAGAAGGGTGAGGCAGCCGAGTGGAAGATCGTGTGGCCGCAGTAATTGCGTGTGCGGAGGACGCTGACTGAAAATTCCATGGAAGAGTGAAGCAATCAACAGCCACGTTAAAGAAAGGTCCACGTGAGGCGAAGCAGAGAGGTTGTGGAGAAACGAAGAACAGCATCGCTTCTGAGGTGGACTGTGTTGTGTTTTGGTGAGGAGTAGAAGAGAAGCCAGGAAGGAAAACACGGACCTAATGCATTGAAGGGGATTTAGACTAATTCCGGCATCTGTGGATTCGACAGAAGGAAAACAAGGTTGGAGTGGCATTTGACTGATTCAAAAAAAAAAAAAAAAAGGAAATTTATGGAAGAGTGAGAACTGGCAAGAGATATCTGACAGTAAATGTGACAATAATTATACGCATGGAATTTGAGCGTTACAGTAGAGGTGGAAATGGTTTAGAATGCAGGAGTGAATGGAAGCTTTACAGTAGACGCACAAAGTAAATTGGTTAAGGGTGAGCTGAAATGTTATGATAATAGCAAGGGAAGTTAATGGTAGGAAGTGTATTTTAGAACAGTGAGATAATTTAGCAAGAATTATTACAAGTGTGATAGAATATTTCTGTCTATACAGTACAACTAAGGGGGTGATTGTAGCTAGAGACGACAGGCTGGTTCAGCGGAGTTCGTGAGAGAGCTGAGGAGACTCCGGACTTGTGAGGCGGCGAACTTGTTAACAGATTCTTCAAGGTAAAAAGAAGAAGAACTCCGGAAAAAAATAAAGGAACTTTTTATCCGGGGATCTCTCACAGTGAGTAGGGAGCACCATAGGAGGTGTGACAGGAAATATTTAGCGCACGAGTAGATGTTGAAGAAATGTACAAGTAAAAGATGTGAAATGCGATAGTAAATGTAAGTAACAGGTTGGCAAAGTAAAGTGAATAGTAACGTGGTGAAATTAAGCGTACTTGCACCTGAATTTGTGAATGGTTCATAGGTAGTGAGTGAACCAGTAGGTAGCAAGGGTAGGTAAACTTAGCATATCTAGGGTATAGGCATTACGCTGAGGAGGAATCTGGTTAAGGGTGCTGCGCAAATATAAACTATTAGGAGGTGCACCAGTGTGCTAGTAGTACATTTGGAAACAAGAGTTCCCCCTCCGCAAGTCATCATAGAAATGGCAGCAGCTAGCATGAACCAACCGCCACCCTTTCTAACAGAGGAAGGGGAGCCAGTGCTGCCATGGAAAGATTGGAGGAAGGGTTTTGAATCCTATCTAGTTGCAATAGGTGCAAGTGGGTTTTCAGCTATAAGAGGGCAGAATATACTCTTGATAAATCTAGGTATTGAGGGAAGGACATTTTTTGACAGCCTACCAGATCTGGAAGGGGGTGTAGGAGAAGGAGGTGACATGGATATCTATGATCAAAGCTTAAAGAAACTAGAATTGCAATACGCTGACAAGATAAATGTGGTGTTAGAAAGACACAAGTTTTATGGAAGGGTACAAAGGAAAAATGAGAAAGTAGGGAACTACATAGCATGCCTGAGAGGTTTGGCAAACACATGTGAATTTAATGATTTAACAGAATCACTTATAAGAGATCAGTTGGTGAGATGTACCAACAATAAGAAAATCCAGGAGAAGTTGTTGGTAGGTAATCCAGATTTGAGAGATGCCATAGAGATAGAAGACCTCACACACCCAGAAACCTAGGTGTCATGCTTCATCATTGGTCTCCTGCTCCTCGTCAGACTGGCGCTGCAATGTCTGACGGGCGCCGTAGGCGCTCTTTGTTGGAGATCTTTTGTTCCAGCCAGTGGTTTGAGTGCGTGTAAGGGGTCTGGTGAAGGTGTAGTCGTGAGGGAATAGTGAAATTAAAAGAGGGTGAGCCAGTCCACAAGGGGCTTTATTCACGTGGCTGACTCCCTTGGTTAAAATGGTGGGAGGGGAGAAAGGAACTGTTTGATCTACAGTGGGCTAACTCAACCCTCTAGATAGTTCGACATGTTTCTTGCCTAACTGGCAATTCTTCAGGACCTCGGGTGCTAAGTACTACACAGTGAGAAATTATATAAACAGTAAAATAAAGGAGGTAGATACAACCTCACTGGGTCAATCAGGGAGCAGGCCAAGTGGTCCTGCTCTAGAGGGGAGACCCTAAGAGTAACCCTAAAGGGCCCGCAGTCTGTTCCAGTGGGGCTGCTCGTAAAAGGTAAGGTACCTTGCACAGGAGCAGCCTGGGTGTGCAACCTACCCCCAACGCGAGGCGCCCCAACCGGTGGCGCAGAACAGCCCTCTAGAGCAGGACTACTTGGCCTGCTCCCTGATTGACCCAGTGAGGTTGTATCTATCTCCTTTATTTTACTGTTTATATAATTTCTCACTGTGTAGTACTTAGCACCTGAGGTCCTGAAGAATTGCCAGTTAGGCAAGAAACATGTCGACCTATCTAGAGGGTTGAGTTAGCCCACTGTAGATCAAACAGTTCCTTTCTCCCCTCCCACCATTTTAACCAAGGGAGTCAGCCACGTGAATAAAGCCCCTTGTGGACTGGCTCACCTTCTTTTAATTTCACTATTCCCTCACGACTACACCTTCACCAGACCCCTTACACGCACTCAAACCACTGGCTGGAACAAAAGATCTCCAACAAAGAGCGCCTACGGCGCCCGTCAGACATTGCAGCGCCAGTCTGACGAGGAGCAGGAGACCAATGATGAAGCATGACACCTAGGTTTCTGGGTGTGTGAGGTCTTCTAGTTCCAACAAGGGAACACCCCGTTCCCTGCTTCCGTTCTTTCTCCATATCTATACACATACTTCTTTAACCTTCCCTGGGGAACTTTGTATTCTTTTGCTTAATAGTTGACGGGACACGTACAATGGACCCCATTAAACATTGTCCACAATTGGTTCCCAATTTTTGTACTGATGCCATAGAGATAGCCAAGAGCGTAGAACACACAGCAGAATGTGTGAAAGAAATGAATATACAGGAGGGGAGCAAGGTAAATGAAATTGGTGACAGTAAGGAGGACAACAGAGACGTATATGCTGTAAGGAATACCAAGGGAAAAGAATTTTATAAGGAACAAAACAAAGCGAGATACAATGAGGAAAACAGACTGAAATGTTTTAGATGCGGCAGTACAGGACATTTAGCGAACAATATCAGATGCTTGGGAAGAACAGCGACTTGCAGGAAATGTAACAGGAAAGGGCATTTTGAAAGAGCATGCAAAGATATTTGAAAAAAATCTGTGAATTTAGTAAGCAATAGTGGTGTAAGTGAAGACGGTTATGTGTTATGCATAGACAACAAAGATGAAGAATCCGTCAGGATGGTAGCATTACCAAAGTGTGTGATTGAGCTTAATGAAGATGCGATAGAAGTATATGTAGATTCTTGTTCACAATTTACTTTTATCAACTTGAAGACATACAAGGAGAAATCTGAGAAAAGAGGTGTAAAGCTGGAAAAACCAGACGCATGCCCAGTTGGTTACAACAGTGTAAGAATACCGTTAGAAGGAATGATCACTTGTAGAATATCTTTTAAGGGAAGATGCACTGAAGGAAAAGTCTATGTGGCAATGGTGGGGTTAAACTTACTTGGATGGGCTCATCAAAAAGACTTAAGGATGAGATTAGACCCCACAGCTGAAGAGCCAGTGATACCAGTAAGAAGAAGTGTGTGTGGTGTTGAGATGGTAGAAGAGCAAAAAGAAACTTCCACTAAGAAACCATTTTTAGCGAGGAAAACCCCTAAAGAAGTACCAGGAAAGTATTTAGGGCAGGAGGAGATGGAGCCTGCGGAGAACTCTGAATGGGCCGCGCCCATAGTAATAACAGCGAAAGGGAGCACTAACAAAATTAGATTATGCTTTGATGGGGTGAAGTGCAAGATAATGAATGCATTTTTTCTTGGTCAGAAGGACACAGGAAGGGACACTGTAATAACTACAGATACAAACACTAAAGGAATAGGGGCAACCCGTAGCAAAGGTGTAGAAGAGGAAGAAAAGATAATTGTTCTTACTCCAAGGTCCCTCACTGAAATTGAATAACGGTATTGTGTAGAGGAGGAGGAGGTTTTAGCATGCCATGGGGCAGTTAGACACTTCCGTGCTAAGGAAGAAGATGAAGTAATACCCAAACTGGAAGCATTAGTGGCCAGTGGTTGGCCCGAGAAAAGTGAAGGATTAGGAGAGCAGGAGAAGGAGGTAAGGGAGGTCAGACACAAACTAATCTTACATGGAAGGAACTTGTACAGTGAGAGAAACCTAGTGCTTACAGAGAACATGAGAAGAAGTAATGTAACTGTGACTCAGGAGGGTCATTTAGGTTGCAGTCTAATGGAAAACAAAGGCAGAATACACTACGGGTGGCCAATAGTGGACACCATGGTAGAGAGATACATCAGACAGTGCAGTACATGTGCTGGGAGTGATGAGACTAAAATGAGCAGGGAAGATCCCATATTGGCAGTTGGAGAACCAAATACACCAGGGGAGAGATTAGCAGTGGACATTGTAGGTCCCGGGAAGGTTAAAGGATTGGTAGGCAGATGCATCATCTCCTTGGTTGGCTATCACTCCATGGGAGTGGCAATAAAGATTGTGGAAAATGTGACTACTAGCTCGGAATTAGTGGTCTTGCAAGAAATTTTCAGGGCTGAAGGTACTCCTCAAACCTTGGTGATGGACGAAGGGGTCCAGGGTGTTCCGTCACAAATGAGTGAGTTCTTACATAGTCTTACTACAACTCATCAAAGAATGGCATTGTACTGTCCTAGTGTGAATGGAATGACCAATGGGAGTATACAATTGAATAGCAGCAGTGGGGCTAATGTGGAAAAAGCCCAAGATGAAACGATTTGGTCGTACCTAGTCACGCCATCCAGTGTGACGGGGTTATCGCCATTTAAATTAGAAAAAAAAGGGGAAGAGAACCAGCCACTATTAGGAGTCCTGTATGGCTGAGGGGGAAGGAGGAGGAGATGAATGACAAGGGCAGATCGCAGGAAGATTAAGAAAACATCAGTATTGATGTCAAGATGTATTACCAGACCTAGTTAACTGGGCAAGACTTGGAAGGTTGGAGTCAAGGTAAAGGTCTAGCTCCCCAGATCAGTCCACTCGGGATGTTCAAGTTTCTGAGAGGCTGGAAGACTACTTCATTGGGGATTACCTTTGTGTGTGCTGTTCCGTTACGGGGTAGGAGATGTGTTGTAATTTCCTAAATGTCTAAGTTGGTACATTCCGTTCCCCCTCCCTTTCATGCCTCTGTTGGGCTGACCCTTGGCGCTGTCAACATTCTAAGTCACACTCCTGATCAGTACCTGACTGGCAGGGCTATGGATGTCGTTTGATTTCATACCTGAATAAAGAAACTCAACTTATTGGTGGTGTGGTTAATTCTAATAACCTGCTACCTTCTTCTTGGTGAATTGGGTTTCCTTATGTTTTGTAACGTGTTGATCGTCTTTGGACTTCACACATTCTTCCTTTTGTTCTGACCGTCCTCTTCTTTCGGATTTCTGCGAGGAAGTCTGAAACTTACGAGAGGAACGTGTATCGTATCGTGATATCTATCAGGTTTTCTCAAATTATGCCTATTCCTGAGGTTATACCTCTTTTCAGAGGGCTCCTTTTGAGGACTCCTACCTCTGGATTGAGAACGCTTCTCTTTAGGAAGTGTCTGTTTAGTGTTCTCCCATTTCTTCTTAGGAGTAGTGAGAGTATGTTTAATAAAAACCTTTTCAGGACTTTCTGTTACTTGGGGCTTAACTGGTTTGGCACCCAAACTATCTCTACTAAGTTCGTCATAGGATTTTTCAATTAGTCTGGCCAGTTCATATTGTTGCTCAGTTACATCAAGTTCTTTTAGTTTTTGGCGGATTGCCACGGATGCTGCTTCACCTTTAATATTAGCTAATATTATAGCTGAGACATGTTTGAAATCCTTCAGTAATTTCATACCTAGATTTAAAGCAGGCTCTGCCCCGTATTCATTTTGAATCTGTTTCAGGACGTCTGGTATTACCGCCATTGACGCAACACCATGAGTTTTTGTGTAGATTGCAGCAAAGACTGTACCCCAAGTGTCACAGTCCTCCAGGTGTGGTGTGATCCCCATTGGTAAACAGATTGTTAGAATCCTGTGTTTCTCATGAGGTGTACTTTCAGGAAATACTGCCTCTATTTGAGTAATTTTTTGAGCTATCCAGAATGGAATTTGTTCCCTCTTTGCGGGTAACTTACCAATGACTGATTGTATAGTCTGTGGTGTAATTTTGTTTGTGTTCCCCTGATGAGGGGTGTGCTGTGGAATGCTTATAGCAGGTTGGACTGTTAAAGTCTGTATGACATATTGAACCAATTGTCTATGTATTTTGATTTGTTGTTTTAGTTGAACTAATAGTTCCGCAACTGACATTTCTTCAATTGCAGGATGTGGTGTATAGCTGTTCTAGTACCGGCCATGTTGCTCCTGGTCTACCTAGTGGACCGAGCCTGGTAATGTGATTTTGATGTTGTAGGGCGCCTTTAAACCAGAGCTGATGCTCCTGGTAAGTTAGTGGAATTTCAATGTCCCTCGAAAGGAACATATTCCATTGAAGGTTTCTCTTCTTTGTAGAAGTGAAACACATGTGTTACTGGATTTGCTTGCGGGAAGATAATCCATGAATAGAATACCTCTATCTGCCGATATTCATGTGCCTCTATGACAAATATTACCCTACCACCTCTCGATGATAGGCCATTTGTTATAAGCTCTATAGTGATGGTTTTCCTTAAATTTTCATGGATGATTATAGCATCATCGTCGGCTTCATTAAAGCCTGTAACGTCTAAGCCTGGTTGGGCTGCTGCTGCTGCTCCACCGGTCCCGTTTTCAGTCATTTTGTTGACCCGAAGCTTGCAGAGCAAGTTTCAAGGAAACAAGATAAGGTGCACAATTTTTTGGAACACTGTATCCTTCAACGTTGAATCATACCAAAAACGAATACATAGGAGTTTTCGTCCTACTCAGTTATGGCGGAGATTTTATCCTTTAACCCACTCCAGACGTCTATTGGAGTATTTACGGGGAAAAGGGGTCTCTGTGAAAAGCACGACTGAGTTACTCTAGTATCTAGCGTTAAATTAGTGCCTTACCAAACGTTGGGCGCCATGTAGTGTAGTTCCTATATTCCCAATAGGCTCTGCGCATTGGAATAATATATCCTATAGATTAGACGTAGGACTTAGATCGACTTGGTCTCTATCGAATATATTAGACTTAATTGTGAGTGCCAGCTAGCTCAGAGGTCACTAGAATCTTTCTCGAATAAACAAGAAGGGATTTCTTTCTGACAACCGCATAAACATGACAACTTTGTTTCTCCAAGATTAAACGTATCTTCAGAGTCGTGGAAACAATAGATAGATATTTCACTCAGTCAAACGAGCATGCTTCGCTTCACCAGAGGTGTAGAGAAATAGAGAGACAGGTGTTTTTCAATAAAAGGATTTATTGAACAGTCTTCTTTCTCATGCAGAAGAAATGAACTGCTACAATCTTAATACTGGTTGCAAAGTATAATGCGTACAGTAAGAAGAGTATTATAAAATAATACTGTAAAAGCATGGTATGTTATCTAAGCCATAAAATACATACATAAATAAATAAATACTAAAAGTACTCAACTGGTGCTTCTAAAATACGTCTACTACGATGTACCTAACCTAGGTCTAGTACGAGGGAAGAAGTGAGTATGGTGTAGCATAGGTTTAGTATTATTTGCCAAGAATCTATCCAAGATTTCTCTTAGGGTCTAATCTGCTCCGTACCTTGGTTTTAGAATGAAGAAGTCTGGTATCTCTCTCTTTCGGGATTTCCCAGCTACTGGCGAGGGGAGCTTGGAAACACTGGAGCAGGATTTCTCGGCAAGAGAAAAGAATGCGTCTCTCTCAGTACGTCTGCTGGAAGTTCGGCTTCCTTCTGCACCTGCTGTACCGAGCTGCGTCGGGCAAGTAGATAGTCGAACTGATCCAAACCACTGTGTGTTTGCTAGGGCAAGTGTGGGCATATTTATACCTTGAAGGTGCCGAGTTTGACGTAAGGTTGGACATAACAACGTCATCAAAGAATGGCAGTTCTTTGAAAACTCCATGATTTCTTGGATAAATCAATATTCGATCAAGGGGAAGTCCCTGGCTGCTGAAGGCGAGTTTTCCAAGATATCGTTGTGACTTTTCGGAACTAGTGGAAGTATCCATGCTGTATTTGGACTGCATGGGCTATGTCTAAATATGGTTATGATTTCTATGCCTATATAAGGACAAGGAGATCTGTACATATATAAGGGCATGAATCGGAAAATTACACTAGGGTCCTAAAATGGTATACAACACAATGGTAACACGCGGTTGTGTTTAGACACTGCACGTAACTCCTGTGGGCCTCCTACTTTCTAAACCTTGGTTGTTCCTAGAAGCCCCAGCGATTCCCTAGGCCCTAGGCCCGCTTTCTATCTCAGACGTGGTTCTTATACCACTATTTTAGTATATGGTTTGTGAGGACCCTAGGGCAAAACGTATACTGTGCAACTTATCGTATGCTAATGCAATGTACTTTTACCCCTGACCTCATAAAGAGTGCAGAGGGGCTGTGTTTAGAATAACTACATATATATTTGATATATACCTTGTGTGGTGTACTTTCATTTGGTACTCAAGGGATTATAATTGGTAAAACAACTAGCTTAATTCGCCTACTGAAGTCTTAGTCTGAAGACTGCTGGTCCACGCTACCACTAGGATAGCTTTATATGAGGTTGACTTTACAACCACCATCAATAAGGGTCGATTAGACTGGTGCAAGGTGCCCACTAGAAGTAGTGGACATCCTATGCCAGGCTAACTTCTCACAGATAACCTCAATGTTTGCTTGGTATCAATGTGTTTTTGACTTAGTCTACTGGGGATCTTGCTGATCAGCACCCCAGCAACTGTGCTTTCTCCCCTAAATTGACTTGGTAAGTTCTTTAGTACCTCCGCAATTGGCTACTGGTGTCCCCTTATGAGTCCCTAGTATATGGTACTGAGGTACACAAGGCATAGGTACACCAGGGGTCTCACATGGGCTGCAGCATGTTTTGTGCCACCCATTGAGTTCACTTAAAATGGTGACTGCAGTCCTGCCTTTGTAGCCTGTGTGAATTGGTGCAGGCACATTTCATGACAGATGGACGTTTTCTTATATCTAAGATCACTGCATTAAAAACCTCTAAATCACCCCTTTAGCAGGCATTTAACTCCTGAGGGCAAACTGATTCAGCGAGACACCAACCTGCAGACAATTATCACTAAATACTCATTTGGGCCCATCAAACACACACACCCACACTCTGGTCGATGACACCCCGCTGGGAATACATTTAGGGCTGATTCTATAAGTCCGTTTACCTCTTAGCCTTGAGCCTATTTAATACTAAGCACTTTTCTTTACAAATGGATCTATATTAGTTGATTATGTTTAGTAATTATGGCATTGATGTGTTTACCTGTTCTGTTCATTAATAACCACAGACTCATATAAGATTAAAGGGTTTTATCTTAATTTTTCGTTTTGTAAAATCAAAGACAAATCACAGTGTTAACGCCATCATTCTGAAGAGGTAAGATTCAAATTATCTAAGACACATTGACACAACACACAGATTTATATTTACAGAGGATGGTGCAAGATCGGACCTGTCTGGCCAAGAGTAGGGGCCCCTTAGAAAATTCAGGTGATAGGTTCAGGACAGGACTAGGACAGGACAGGTAGCATCTTCTGGATTCGACTCCTGCGCCTCACCCCTCTCTGATGCTAATTTCCGCCTCAATTCTTCCACGATTTACTTTCTAATTCTATTGCCGCCTCGATTATTCCGCATTCTCCTTCCTAATTATATTTGTTTGAAAATTCTAAGTCTGCTTCTTCAGGTATTTTTCGATCAGCAATTGGACAGCATCTCTATCTCTCAGCGTTCTGACAGCGATTGAGCAGCATTTGAGCTAACTAATCTAACTAACTATTGCAATTATACCTTTTTAGTGGTTTGTTCCACCCCTAAATGTTTCACTCTTTTGAAACTCCTAATTCTGATTGGACAAGCCGAGGAGATGATCATCACACCATGCTAAGTAATACTTTTTCTTAAGACCTTCGTCTTAAGTTCCCGCCCATTAATTTGTTTCTCCCAAGCTTTATTCCCACCCATGTTCATAATGCATTATCAACAATGCATACAGTTGTACAGTTATCCATTGAGTCTTCAAGATGTTCAGCTGGTTCCCAGGATATGTAGAAAGGGTGTCCTTGATCGGTTCCAAGACTTGAGCTCATGACTCCGGAGTTGTCTCTACCGTGCATGTGGATGGGTGTCACATGACTGTCAGCCCTTAGCTCTCTTTAAGGCCCAAATACGAACTAACAGAAAAGTCAAAAAGACAAAATGTTAGATTCAAATAACATGATTTCACTGTTAGTTCAGGGGCTACCCCCCTCCCCGCCCCGGCAGCCCGCCAAACATGGAGGATATATGCCTGGTTCCTTCAGGATAAAGATTTTAAGAAGGAGATAGGGAAGGAGCTCAACCGATACTTCGACACCAATGAGGGGTCGGTGGCATCCCCGGTTACCCTTTGCAAAGTGACAGCTTAAAATCCAGAGGCAAGCATAGCTGCAGGAAATTATGGCCAAGGAAGCACAGGCGCTTCTATTGGAGCAGCTTTTATCCATGTCAGAAGACGCCTCCCAGGCTCGTCAACTGGCCCTTATTCGGGACGACATCAAGCAATTATCCTTGGATGCGGCCAAGCTCCTCTGGCGGTCCTAGGTGGCCAGAGTCTACAGCTGGGGGGACAAGAATGGCTGGAGTGGTGCACCGTGCTCCTATGGCAATGGCAAATACTTTTGCTGGGTACTATAGGCAATTATACACAGCACTGACCCCGGGCTGACCGTCGCTGCTCTCATTGACCGGGGCGGAGTGAGCCTTCCTACGCTGGCACAGGCGGCCCAGAAGGACTTAGAGCACCCCATCTCCCTGAAATAGATTGAGGAAGCGATTAACCTGGTCCCCCGGGCAAGACTCCGGGCCCGGACGGCCTGCCGCAGGAATATTATGCAGCCTATCGAGGCACTTTGGTCCCCCAACTAGCAAACTTATTTAAAGAAGCTGTAGACCATGGATCGTTTCCCTAGGAGATGGACATCACCACCATTGTGGTTATCCCGAAATCCCAGCCTCCCTCCCGCTTATGTGCTGAGTACTGCCCCATATCCCTAATTAACACCGAAATCAAACTCTATGCCACCAATCTGGTCCAGCGGCTGAAACCCTATTTGGCCTTTTTAGTGTACCCGGATTAATGCGGATTCATGCCGCAGCGGGGGACCCGCCATTGTCTCCGAAGACTGCAGTCGTCCCTGGCACACCGGCATCTGATAACCCCTTACTTGGCACTCCTGTCCATAGACTTTGAAAAAGCCTTTGATACTGTGGACTGGAGTATCTATGGGGGGTATTGGCCGAGATGGGGTTTGAGCCCCACTTTCGCTCTCTGGTCCGAGTCCTCTACGCCCATCCAAGAGCGCGAGTCCTAGTCAACGGGGTGCTGTCGGAGGCCTTTCCCATCGCCAGGGGCACTAGGCAGGGATGTCCCCTTTCTCCCTTGCTAATCACCATGGCGATGGAACCCTTGGCGTCCCTGGTGTGGGCTGAGGATCGCCTCCGTGGCTGGGAATGGCCGCATATGGACACGGACAAGATTGCGCTGTATGCGGATGATGTGCTTGTCTTTCTGTCTGACCCTGCCTCCTCCGGGCCACCGTGCCTCCGAATCTTGCACGATTTTGAGCGGGCCGCAGGGCTGCGGCTTAACCCCGGAAAGTCCGTGCTAGTCCCCCTGCATCTCTCTAGAGAATGCTTTGAGTGGCAGTCCACCATACCGCTCCGGAAGGGTGTCCTTTGTGTATCTGGGGATCTGGATCACCCTTCTTCCCAAACAGGGCTGGTCCCTCAATGTGGCCCCTTGGTAAAAAGGGCTAAAGAGGACCTGCTTAATTAGAGGGCTCTGCCTCTGAACCCCCTGGGGAGGGTAGCTTTGTTTAAAATGATGATCCTCCTCAGGTTCCTCTACATCCTCCAGAACACCCCCTTCTGGTATTCCAGGTCTGGTTCAAGGAACTGGACAGTCTAATCACAAAGTTCCTCTGGAGAGGTGGAAGCGCCCCGGTGGCTTTGTCTGTCTCTCAGATTCCCTCGTATGATGGGGGCATGGGAATGCCACACCTATATCTGTACTTTCTGGCGGTATGCCTACTAATGATACACGATTGGTTTAACGGGGGATGGTCAGACCCTGCCTACAGGCTTGAGCTGAGCGAACTGGGGACAACGGGCATCCAAGCCATGCTATATGGTGAACCCATTCCGAGCCGGCTTCCTGAGGAGACGTGCTCAGTGCAGTTGGCATGGCGGGCCTGGCTCCGACACACGGGGTGGTCGGGGAAGCTGACCCAGTGCAGGCTTCGGGAAGTCAGTGGGTTGCGGGGTTTTAAACCATGGGACCTTATTGGTATCTCCCAATTAGGGGACGTGTGGGAAAAAGGCCAGATGGTGTCCTTCCGGGAGCTCCAAACCCATTACTCCTTAGACTCCTCTGAACACTATAAATATCTGCAGTTGAGACATGCCCTCCTCACACACATTACAGGTGACACGAGGCTCCCTGAATATAGCCCCTCTGAAGCTCAGACGCTGATGGGCGGCTTGGGTAGGAGGGGGTCTCCTGAATTTACCGTACTCTAGTCAACAACACACCCACATCGCTAGATAAGTTGAGGGATCAATGGGTGGAATGGGTGGGCCCTCTCGACGATGTGGATTGGCGTGAATCCCTTATGGCCCCTAGAATAGTTACTGTCTCTGCCAAACTCAATCTGATTCAGTTATACTACCTACACGCAGCGTACCTCACCCTCCTGTGCCTGCAGCGAGTGGGGTTGCGCCCAGGAGCGCGTGCGTGCGATGCAAGCATGTCTAGGCCGACTTTTTTCATTTGGGGATAACCTGACTGATCTTTCTACCATCCCCCTGATGATTGTTTCCATCTATAACAATTTGATCAGATCATGGCTGTTATGTACCTGCGAATTGCTGTATGTGTGTGGTATGAATTGTTTGATATTTCAGTATGTCTGATGGTATGAGAGTGCTTGTATGTATGTGGGACTGCATTGATTATCCAATTGGTTTCATAAGAGTCTTATATGCCTTGATAATTATGTATAAAAATCTTTTTCTAATCAATAAAAATTCTATATATTTGTTATCATGTTTTGATATGATTTCTTGAGGTTCGGGGGGTTCTAAACTTATTAAAGGACCTCTTTGTTAGGCCTATAGTTGAAGCGGACTGGCAGGTATTTTTTCCTTTTTGTATTGTGTATTTTCCCTGCCTACCTGCCAACTATTAACTGGGGTCCCCCCTCTATTTAGTACTGGACGACTTCCTCCACATGGTTTGGCCGTGCCCCCGCTTGGGGCAGTTCTGTGGTTCCATTGAGGGAGAATTAACAGAGGTGCTAGGCTGGGAGGTTCCTCATGATCCGCGTCACTCCTTGTTGGGAATCACTGACGGGCTGGATGGGTCCAGGTCTGAAAAGTTGTTTTACAACACAGCAATGATGGTGGCCAAGCGGGACATTGTGGCGGCCTGGATAAGCCCTAATCCTACCACCCTGGAGAAGTGGTAAAATGGGGTGGACTGGTGTGCGACTCAAGAGAAAGCAACGTATACAGCGAAGGGGCGTGCCAAGAAATACCGTAGAGTGTGGGAGAAGTGGCTGGGGGCAGTGGAAGGTCCCGATTGACCGGACTCCAGCTTTTACTAGGGGTTTTTAAAGGGATCTTGATTGGGGGGTGTAACGATGAACTGAATGTAATTATATATGTGAATTCTGTGCTCTGGCTGATTTGTTCTTCTATGTTTTTTAAAATCAATCAAATTTGCTTATAAAAAAAATGATTTCACTGTATACCACTTGTATTCCATTTTGCCAATTAGAGTGAGGGACAGCCACTTGGAAGAAGTTAAGAAAGGGGGTAATTAAAAGCTACCTCCACCCACCACCAGGAGTAAATTTGGAAAAGCAAAAATGTAATTAGGGAGTCCGCTAGGAGAAAACTCCAGGTGTAGGCATGTGGTACACACTGCGTTACTATTAAGTGGATGCAAGCACAAGCTCTAATCCCACCACTGATCACCAATTATGTTGGACCTGGGTTTACCAGTCCACATAGGGTAGCCCGGCGGAGAGTAGGTAAGGCTAAACTCAGAGGCAAATTGTGTATAGATTGCATCACACCATGAACAGTAACTCAGCGCACACCCACCACAAACAGAATGACACTACACCAGACTGGAAAAATACGGGTTGCTTTATAAAAGTTTCCTCAGAATCTCTTTCTCTAAGCAGGATTCAAAATTCAATACAATCAATTTCACTCCATCTACCTTTTTTACATCTGTGAGGTTACAAATCACATTCTTATTATCATTTTGTACAAAGGGATGTTTCTCAGTAATTATTCTTATACCTTTACTTTTTTTTTTACTATTAATCTCACGGTTCAGATATGTTGTAAACCTACATTTACGTTTTCACAAGAGAAAGCTGACAGGTACTTTACCCACGGGAACTCAGGGACAACAATTTTGCTAGAAGTCACAACAATTCGGAAAACCTTTCCCCACTGGCACACATGAAGAATGACTCATTTAGCTGTATGATTGAAAGAAAACAGGCAGGTTATCCAAACATTTACTTTAGCCATATATTTTTTCCTCATTTGTAGAGAAGTTCCTGTATCTCATAAAAACACAGCAATGCCCTGGGGATTCCCCTCTAGTATTTTCCCTGAGTTCTGTCTTTCTTGTCTCCTGCCTCGGCCCTGTTGCCCTGTTCTCCAATGGTTGTGGGTTGAACAATGATCTGGTATATTCCTTCCCACAAAAAGACACTCTTGCTCAAATAAACACTGGAACGAGCCGATCCAGTTCTTAGGGAATATTGCTTGTAAAGTCTATGTTCTGGTTTCCGTCGTCCCCAGTCGGTTCTCTGGTTTGCCTCAAATTAGGGCCCAGTCAAATTTTTTCTGCCGCCCCCACCTTCCCTGCTTACTTCGTAATGTCGCGTTGATTTCAAGTTCCAGACGCCGTCCGTTATCTATGCCCCTGATCAAGGGCCGGCTCCGCTGGTGTCTGGTTTATCTCACTTTCCTCTGTTCTCGAGTCGGGAGTCAGGCGTCCCTCACTCCGCTGCTCACAGAGGCGTTCGGCCGACTTCCGTAAGCTTCCTCACGCCGACTCCACCCGCGGCGGGCTCCGCCCTCGCCAGGCCTCTTCTGACGTCTTCAAGCCACGACGGCTCCGCCTTCGCCCGGCCTCTTCACGCCTCCTCCGACGTCACTGAAGCCTTGCCCCTGGAGCTCCGAGAGCCCACACTGCTCCCCGGCTACACCGGCAGATCCCCGCTCTCTCACCTCAGCGGCAGGAATCCGCGGACAGGAGCAGGGCGGGGGCCACTTTTCCACAGAAGGGATGTCAGATAACGGGTCGGGGCCTCCGCACGGTAAGCTTTGCTTCTGGCAATCGGGGTCCGATCCTCACACAGCGCGCTAGCAATGGGATGACCCCACAGCTCCGCTAGCTAGTTCTCCTCCAGCAGCAGTAGGGAAGAATCGGGTAACCTCGCTGTTTTTGTTATCTCTTCAGATTTAGTTTCTCCTCGCTCCTTAGTTCTTACTGGGCATTCAGAGTTAAAAAGGGGGGTATTTTTCTTGGAGCTAGTGGAATTACCACAGTGGCAGGGTTTGGTCGACAAGGAAGGGGTCACATCAATACAGAAGGGCAGCCAGCCCACAGGTCGATCTTTCCCCTCACGGTGTGTGCTCCTCCCCACCAAGTCGCCTTACTCCTCACCAGTTCTACCCCGTGCTCTCACTGGTCACTCTAAAATGGCCGCCCTAAAACTGGCCTTATATAGGCTGGCCTCAGACTACCAGAACTAGCTAGAAGGTGTGGAGTTTCCTTATGCTGTCCTATGGGTCCATTCCCTGAGGTAATCAGTTATGGCAGTTATCAGCCACCATTTTGTGTGACTAAATTTCCACCATAATAAGGGACACCTAGGCCCAAAAAAATTATAGAGACAAGGAAGCACCCATCCCCTAGGACAACACCCAACTTTTCAGTGGACATAAAAGAAAATGAAAAGCACTAGGAGGCAAAAAGGGACAAAATAAATAAATAATAGGAGGGACCACCCAAAGGGCTGACAGGTCTAACACGCGTCCCCCCCAGCTGAAAGTGGGGAGAGCTACCCAACCCCTTGGGAGTTCTCATCACTAAGGCGGAAAGACATGGAGAGACCATCTGCATTGGCTTGGTCCACTCCAGGTCGATGTTCCACCCTGAAGTCCATTCCCTGTAGGGAGATGGACCATCTCAGCAGCTTGGGATTCTCTCCCTTCATTTGCATCACCCAACGAAGGGGTCGGTGGTAGGTCTGAACCAGGAAGTGCGAGCCAAACAAGTATGGCCGCAACTTCTTCAGAGCCCATACCACTGCAAAGGCTTCCCGCTCAATTGCACTCCAATTCTGTTCCCAGGGAAGCAGTCTCCTGGACAGGAAGACAACAGGTTGATCCAGACCCTCTTCATTGAGTTGCGATAACACTTCCCCAATGCAATGCGCTGTTGCGTCTGTCTGGACAATGAATTCCTTGGAAAAATCAGGAGCTCTTAGGACTGGAGCCTCACACATTGCTTGTTTCAACTTTTCAAAGGCTTGCTGACAAGCCTCTGTCCAAACTACCCGTCGGGGTTGCTTCTTGGATGTAAGCTCAGTTAGGGGTGCCACAATAGTGCCATACCCCTTCCCAAAGCGACGGTAATATCCTGTGAGGCCCAGGAAGGCTCAGACCTCGGTCTGGGTCTTGGGGGGCTCCCAGGCCATGATAGCCTCAATCTTCGCCTGGAGGGGCTGCACCGCTCCCCTGCCCACCAAGTGGCCTAGGTACACCACCGACCCCTGCCCGATCTGACATTTACTGGCCTTGATTGTCAATCCAGCCTGTTTCAGGGCCTGGAGAACAGCTTGTAGGTGACACAAATGGTCCTCCCAACTGCTGCTGAAGACGGCAATGTCATCCAGATAAGCAGCGGAGAAGGCCTCCATCCCAGAGAGGACCTGGTTCACCAGCCGCTGAAAGGTGGCAGGGGCGTTCTTGAGCCCAAAGGGCATTACACAGAACTGGTAGTGGCCCTCAGGCGTGGAGAAGGCTGAACTTTCCTTTGCTCCATCTGTAAGGGAGATCTGCCAGTACCCTGAAGTGAGGTCAAAGGTACTCAAGTATTGGGCAGCTCCCAGCCGGTCAATAAGTTCATCCGCCCTAGGGATCGGATGAGCATCAGTTTTGGTCACTGAATTCAGTCCCGGTAATCCACACAGAACCTTAGTTCTGGAGTGGTGCCCGGTGGGGCAGCTTTTGGTACCAGAACCACCGGACTGGACCAGGGGCTACTCGAAGGTTCAATTACTCCTAGCTCCAGCATTTTAGTGACTTCACTGTGGATGCTGGCCTTCACCTTATCTGACAGCCGGTAGGTCTTAGACTTCACTGGTGGGCTGTCTCCTGTGTCCACATCATGGGTACACAGGTGGGTCCTTCCCGGGATAAGGGAGAACAGCGAGGAGTACTGCTCCAGGACCTGGCGGCAGTCCTCCCGCTGTTCAGGAGTTAGGGATGGGGAGAGAATCACTCCCTCCACTGACCCATCCTTTTCCTGAGACGAAAATAGATCAGGGAGAGGTTCACTTTCCTCTTCCTCTGCTCCATCAGTCACCATCATCAAGATGACCTCGGGCCTCTCATGGTGGGGTTTGAGGCGATTAGCATGGAGCACCCGCAGGGGTTGCCGGGGGGGTCTTCAGATCCACTAAGTAAGTTGCCTTACCCTACTTCTCCATCACCTCAAAGGGGCCTGTCCAGCGATCCTGGAGGGCACTAAGCTCTCCAGGTTCCATCACCCACACTTTCTGGCCAGGCTCCAACTCCACAGGGTGAGCATTGTGGTCATACCACTCCTTCATCACTGCTAGGCTGGCTTCCAAGTTGTCCGAAGCTTGCTTCCACAACTTAGCCATTTGGCTCCGGAAGGCCAGCATGTAGCTCACCACATCCTGGGGAAGCTTCCTGGGAGTCTTTTCCCATCCGTCTTTCACCAGGCTGAGAGGTCCACGCACAGGGTGCCCATACAGAAGCTTGAAGGGGCTGAAGCCCACTCCCTTCTGTGGAACTTCCCTGTAGGAAAACAACAGACAGGGTAGGAGGACGTCCCATTTCCTCCGCAGGCTCTCAGGCAGACTTCTGATCATGCCTTTCAAGGTTTTGTTCAACCTTTCCACTAGACCATTGGTCTGTGGGTGGTAGGGAGTGATGAACCGGTAGGTAACCCCACACTCCTTCCACATAGCCCGCATGTAAGCTGACATGAAGTTGGTCCCCCTGTCGGACACAACTTCCTTGGGGAAACCCACTCGGGTAAAGATCCCCATCAGGGCCCTCGCCACTGCAGGTGCAGTAATGATCCTCAGAGGAATTGCCTCTGGGTATCGTGTGGCTTGATCCACCAGAACCAGGATGAACCTGTGACCAGCTGTAGTTGGTGGATCCAATGGCCCCACAATGTCGATGCCCACCCTTTCAAAGGGGGTGCTAACGACAGGAAGTGGTTCCAGGGGAGCTTTCAGCTTCACCCCTGTTTTCCCACTGGCTTGGCAAGACACACATGTCCGGCAGTAAGTGTCGGACGCCACCTTCATTTGAGGCCAATAAAAGTGGGGGACAAGCCGGGCAAAGGTCTTGTCCTGACCTAAGTGTCCTGCCAAGGGTATCTAATGAGCCAGTTCTAGAAGAAAGGCTCGGTAACGTTGAGGGACAACCAAGGCCCGTGACGAACCGTGCACTGGTGCCTTTGGCTCACTGTAGAGGAGACCATCCTCCCAGTAAATATGGTAGTTCCCCTTAACGTTACCTGCTGCCTGGGCTTCGGCCTGTCGCCTCAGTCCCTAAAGGGTAGGGCACTCCTTCTGGCCCATACTAAATTCCACCCTGGTAGGCCCTCCTTCCACATGCCACTCGGCAGGGATAGGTAGGTTCTCCAGGGGGATAACATCCCCCCGTGGACTCCTGGTCCACCACCGCAGGTGGCCTATCCATCTCACAGGGCGTGGATGCCGAGGCAGGCTTCTCCTTTCCCCGCATCTTTCCCTTTCTGGCAGCTGGCTGTGCCTTTGTTCCAGGCTCCAGCCCAAGCGAACTCCCCCTCCGGGTAGTCGCGGACCTTGTGCTAGCACAGGCCCAATCAGGTGTACCCAGCATCTCAGAATGAGTCCGGTATTTCACCTCCTTCCAAGCATTGTGCTCCATATCATTCCCCAACAGACAATCAACTGGCACGGCAGGGCTTACGGCAACTCGAAGTGAACCTGCAACCCCTTCCTACTCAAATGGAACCTCGGCCACTGGGTAGTGGCCCATTCTGCCATCAGCCATCTCGGCGGGTTGGAGTACATGTGGAATCACCTGCTCTGGAGACACCAGATGACTTCTTACCATAGTCATACTGGCTCCTGTATCTCTCAGAGCCTCCCCCCTTTGGCCATTGATGGTGACCCATTGCCCATACTTAGTAGTATTTGAGGGCACCTGGATCTTAGGAACCATCTCCCGATCTCCCAGGGACACTAAGGTGACACCCGCCCACTCCCCCCCCTTATCTAAGGGCAACTACTCCCCGAGCACTACACTAGCTACTCCCGGGGCTTTTCCTCCAGTGGGAGGGGGTGGTCTCTTTGGGCACTTGACATCACCTTTATAGTGCCCAACCCCACCACACTCATAGCAGCGGACAACCCTTGGCTGCTGACTATGGTCAGGATGAGGGTTTCTTGGCGGGTTAGCCTTGGGAATGAATCCTGTTCCCTTTCCCTGGAAACTGTTTTGGGGCCTCTTGAGAACTCCCTCTTTTTATCTCCCCCCTCTTTCTTCTGGGGAGCGCCCTGTCCGGTCCTTTGGGAATACCCTCCAGTCCCCTTTGAGGACACTCGGGTACTAGCCCAGATGTCCGCCTCCTCAGCAAGCTTCCGGGGGCTGGTCAGCTTGCTGTCCACCAGGTGTTGTCGCAGCTCGGGAAAACATTTCTCGAGTAGGTGCTCCTTGAGGATAAGGTCATACAACCCCTCATAGTCCCCCACCTCGCTGCCTTGCACCCAACCCTCTAAGGCCTTCTTTGCATAGTCTAGGAAATCCACCCAATTCTGTGTGCCTAGTTTGTGACTACTCCTAAACTTCTGTCGGTATTTTTCTGGAGTCAGCCCAAACTTTTTTATCAGCGCCACTTTCATGGTGGGGTAGTGGGTCTGCTCTCCCTGCTCTAGGGCCAAAAGTGTATCCCTTCCTGCAGGAGGCATGTATTTATACGAGCCACCCCCCAGTGTCTTTCCAATATCCCATGGGCTCTTAAGGAGACCTCATAGGCAGCCAGCCACTTTGTAATGTCATCCCCTGCGCTATAGCTGGCAACTACGTCCTTGGGCAAATAGGGTCTGGGTTCCCTGGCTATCTCTTTGGATTCGCTGCCACCAACAGGAGTACTAGGAGTCCCTATTTGTAGGGCCTTGAGGTCTAACTCTCTGAGACTCAACTCATGAGCCATCCTCTTTTCCTCCCTCCCCGTTTCCAACCTAGCTAGCTCCCACTTCAACTGTCTTTTCTCTCTCCGGTCAGCTAATTCGTCTTCGGTCAAGCTTCTTTCAGAGACACTGCTGCCTTCTCTTGAAAGTGTCCTCGGTCCTGTTAGTAGGTTCCCCACTTCAGGTTGGTACAGTCCATCCACTCCGATGACAGTGTCCTGATCCCCCTCTTCCTCCTCCTCCTTCCCATCTGGGTGAGCTGCCACCCACGCTCTCAAGCTGGTTTGGAGTTCCCCCTTTTTAGCACCACGCTTGAAAAACACTCCCATACTTTGGCAAAATTCCCGGAGTTGGGCCATAGTATAGGTCTCCAATTCTTCCAGATCAAATTCCATTTTGCCAATTAGAGTCAGGGACAGCCACTTGGAAGAAGTTAAGAAAGGGGGTAATTAAAAGCTACCTCCACCCACCACCAGGAGTAAATTTGGAAAAGCAAAAATGTAATTAGGGAGTCCGCTAGGAGAAAACTCCAGGTGTAGGCATGTGGTACACACTGCGTTACTATTAAGTGGATGCAAGCACAAGCTCTAATCCCACCACTGATCACCAATTATGTTGGACCTGGGTTTACCAGTCCACATAGGGTAGCCCGGCGTAGAGTAGGTAAGGCTAAACTCAGAGGCAAATTGTGTATAGATTGCATCACACCATGAACAGTAACTCAGCGCACACCCACCAGAAACAGAATGACACTACACCAGACTGGAAAAATACGGGTTGCTTTATAAAAGTTTCCTCAGAATCTCTTTCTCTAAGCAGGATTCAAAATTCAATACAATCAATTTCACTCCATCTACCCTTTTTACATCTGTGAGGTTACAAATCATATTCTTATTATCGTTTTGTACAAAGGGATGTTTCTCAGTAATTATTCTTATACCTTTACTTTTTTTTTACTATTAATCTCACGGTTCAGATATGTTGTAAACCTACATTTACGTTTTCACAAGAGAAAGCTGACAGGTACTTTACCCACGGGAACTCAGGGACAACAATTTTGCTAGAAGTCACAACAATTTGGAAAACCTTTCCCCACTGGCACACATGAAGCATGACTCATTTAGCTGTATGATTGAAAGAAAACAGGCAGGTTATCCAAACATTTACTTTAGCCATATATTTTTCCTCTTTTGTAGAGAAGTTCCTGTATCTCATAAAAACACAGCCATGCCCTGGGGATTCCCCTTTAGTATTTTCCCTGAGTTCTGTCTTTCTTGTCTCCTGCCTCGGCCCTGTTGCCCTGTTCTCCAATGGTTGTGGGTTGAACAATGATCTGGTATATTCCTTCCCACAAAAAGACACTCTTGCTCAAATAAACACTGGAACGTGCCGGTCCAGTTCTCAGGGAATATTGCTCATAAAGTCTATTTTTTGGTTTCTGTCGTCCCCAGTCGGTTCTCTGGTTTGCCTCAAATTAGGGCCCAGTCACATTTGTTTCTGCCGCCCCCACCTTCCCTTCTTACTTCGTAATGTCGCGTTGATTTCAAGTCCCAGACGCCGTCCGTTATCTATGTCCCTGATCAAGGGCCGGCTCCACTGGTGTCTGGTTTATCTCACTTTCCTCTGTTCTCGAGTCGGGAGTCAGGCGTCCTTCACCCCGCTGCTCACAGAGGCGTTCGGCCGACTTCCGTAAGCTTCCTCACGCCGACTCCACCCGCAGCGGGCTCTGCCCTCGCCCGGCCTCTTCTGGCGTCTTCAAGCCACGATGGCTCTGCCTTCGCCCTGCCTCTTCACGCCTCCTCCGACGTCACTGAAGCCTTGCCCCTGAAGCTCCGAGAGCCCGCATTGCTCCCCGGCTACACCAGCAGATCCCCACTCTCTCACCTCAGCGGCAGAAATCCGCGGACAGGAGCAGGGCGGGGGCCACTTTTCCATAGAAGGGATGTCAGATAACGGGTCGGGGCCTCCGCACGGTAAGCTTTGCTTCTGGCAATCGGGGTCCGATCCTCACACAGCGCGCTAGCAATGGGATGACCCCACAGCTCCGCTAGCTAGTTCTCCTCCGGCAGCAGTAGAGAAGAAACGGGTAACCTCGCTGTTTTTGTTATCTCTTCAGATTTAGTTTCTCCTCACTCCTTAGTTCTTACTGGGCATTCAGAGTTAAGAAGGGGGGTATTTTTCTTGGAGCTAGTGGAATTACGACAGTGGCAAGGTTTGGTCGACAAGGAAGGGGTCACATCAATACAGAAGGGCAGCCAGCCCACAGGTCGATCTTTCCCCTCACGGTGTGCGCTCCTCCTCACCAAGTCGCCTTACTCCTCACCAGTTCTACCCCGTGCTCTCACTGGTCACTCTAAAATGGCCGCCCTAAAACTGGCCTTATATAGGCTGGCCTCAGACTACCAGAACTAGCTAGAAGGTTCTGGAGTTTCCTTATGCTGTCCTATGGGTCCATTCCCTGAGGTAATCAGTTATGGCAGTTATCAGCCACCATTTTGTGTGACTAAATTTCCACCATAATAAGGGACACCTAGGCCCAAATAAATTATAGAGACAAGGAAGCACCCATCCCCTAGGACAACACCCAACTTTTCAGTGGACATAAAAGAAAATGAAAAGCACTAGGAGGCAAAAAGGGACAAAATAAATAAATAATAGGAGGGACCACCCAAAGGGCTGACAGGTCTAACACCACTTATCTCTACTCTAATCCCATTTAATTATAAAGACTATTTATGCATCAGCACTTAGTATATAATGCACTTTAGTTTCAGCAGAGCAGGTGCTTAGCATGTGAGTTCTTAAGCGGCCATTTTAGCTGTCATTGGACAGAAGCAAAGTTTTCCCTCCAAGCGTTAAGATGTCATGCAGTTGACACATGCACAGTTTAATTTCCCACGTTAGCAGACATTTTTAGCTGCACTCGGGTTACTTGTTAGTAGAACACATAGGCAAGCTTCCCTCTTTTTTAATAAGTGTAAAAATGTTGTGTAAAATTAGTATTACATAATTATTAATAATTTATTACGAGGTTATATGAGAGGATTACATCCAAGCAAGTTGCTTATTTGCAAAATCTTGCTCCATCAATCCCCTCTCTGATGGCATGTATGCCATCAACAACTACCCATACCCAAATCAAATGCCAACTTTAACATATCTCCATTATCTTGTCTATCTTGTCTATCTTATCCATTTCTATTTCATCTTTTTCTTTCATGTTCTTCATTTCATATATAATTTTCCTTTTAATTCTTCAAGTCTAATTTCTTCGTATTTCCTTTTCTTTCCGTTTATTTACTTCATATTTTCTTCTCCTTTTAACACATTTGCACCAGATCATTATTACCAAACGTATCATAGTTATTCCAAGTATAGGTAGTATTACTTGAGCTACAACTCCTTCACCAATATTAGCAAACCATGACCCTATTGATGTTAGACAATTCGTTAATATCTTGCATACATACACTGTCAACTTCCAGTGGTTTTAAATCTTTTTCCAAGTTTGTAATATTTTTAATGTATTTCCCAATTTCTATACTTTTTTAGGTATATAAGAGCAACAATGTTGCGCTTTCAGCATTTTACAAACTCCACCCTCTTTTGCCAATAAAATATCAAGGGCAAGTCAATTCTGCAAAACCATAGATCTGATCGCAACCATTTCAGTATTGATCATTAGAAACCCTCCAGCAGTATCAGTTGATGAGCAATCAACTACTGTGGACAATTGACAAATTCTTCTTGTATTCAGAATTACTCCCACTGAGGTATCAATGGACTAAATATGTCTCCAACTATTTCTGCAAAACTAGCTCTTTTATTACGTATTAGTTCATTATTGTTTCTATTGCTTCCAGGGATTCTTTTCGCATGATAGACTTTAGGGAATACTATTCCAAAATAGCAACTCCCATACCATCTTGCAGGTAGCTTAAAGTAAGCCTTGTTCCCACATATATAGTATATTCTGGGAAATACTGGATCAGTTCCCCCCCGTTAGTCCTCATCCTCCAATAATCAAAAAAGATGTTCACATTCACTGGAACCAATAAATACATGGTTATAGCCAGTTTTTACCTTATGGAGACAGATTTTCCCTTTCTTCTCGAAATCTAGTGCCATCGCAGCCTGAGCCTTAACAGGTGTAAAAATTCTTTCTTTCTCAGCCCATGGAGGAATTTTGGGTTTCCGTTCGCTGGCTTTCTTCTGGGAATCTTGTCTCCTTTCTTCTACTAAATTCAAAAATATATTTTCTTCTTCTTTTAGTGAGCATGTTAAATTATGCTTGTGAGCTTCTGCTATATCTATTGCATGTTGAGCTAAGAAAACATCTCCCATAAACTATGCAGCTAAACTAATGAGCACTGGATTCTGGAAATATCACATCTTAGTTTGAATAATAATACTGCAATTTCCCTGTTTTATAGAACAGACTTGCTAATACACTACTTGAAATGCCATGTGTTAGCGGTAAATGGTGATATGTAACACCTTCTGCTACTGAAGCTGGTAATTTCATACATACATAACAATCACTAATCTCCATAGTATCTACATATTCAAACAATAACTTTGTAAAAACATTTAAATCTGTGCTATTATCTGTTACTGTGTGATGTATTTCTAACTCATCTGATGCTTCTAGTTCTACTCTATTTCCCTTTATGTTAGCTAGTTTTCCATTTGTGTCTGTATTATTTTTCTTTTCTATACTCATCAATTATGGTATGGCTATGGTTAAATTTTCGTTTAACACAAGACCGTTTATTTGGCCAAATTCAACTATCGAGCAATTTACCTCTAATATGAATAAACTCCATTAGTGTTGGCGCGGAAAGAAATGACAATATCTATATAGAAGATGTCAAACATTAAAAACAATTGATACTAGGGGAAACGAACCTCCACCTCTAACATTAGACCTAGCAACCCTATCACACTGTGGCAATATGGCCGCCACGCACTCACGGAGGACATTCAGTCCTACGTCTATGTTTATGAGTTTTTGAAATCACTGCATAACATCACGGGATACACACAGCTGATGTCGATCCACAGAACGTATTGAGGACCGCCTATATAAACCCAAGCAGGCAGTACCTACATGAGACGGTGGTTTCCGGTTTTCAGTTGGTCGGCGGATCGACGCCGACGGAACCCTAAAGGAGGACGTATTGCGGACACCTTCAGGTAAGAACTCCCTTCGTTAGGCATAGATTAGCACCCGCAAAGGCAACCCATATGGCAACCGCCTCTAAGACAAGCAAACTCTTGATCTTATATCAGATCACTATGACTGCCTTTCATTTTCCCCCTTTCTTCCCTCTCGGTAGGATCCGGGCCCTGACCCTGAATACCCTCCTTTCCACAGCCGAGGCCCGTTTATACTGCCGCCCTCCGCTTTATCAAACTACCGGACCCCATGCCCGGGTAAGCTGCTAGACCTAGAATTACTTAGTGTAACGTGTCTAAAACAGTACAGAACTCTCAAATGGTAATACACATGTTGGATATTAATTACCCCCGTGTTTGCTCATTAGGTCCTCTTGCCCGATCATTTATATATAACTACGCCAAGAAGCCACCGTATCCACCATAGGATCTCATTGACTTTGGAAGGAAAGGGGACTGTTCTCTGGTAAGCTACACAGAGCAGAGAGGATGATTGATATAAGAACCTAAGGACAGGATTATAAACTCTAAAGACATGAAATGACTGACTAAAGTAGAGTCTATAATATTATTTCCCTTCTTAACTAGATGCTTTAGACTACCATCGGGGAAAATAAACAAACACTGAAATCCGATATACCTACATCTTCCCTAGAAAATTATTGGAAATTGCATCAACACCCTCCTTAGAAAATTATTGGACATTGTACCTTTGGTAAGTAGCGAAGGACTAGTAAAAGGGCCTGGACGTACTTTGAACGTTTCTTAAAAAATACTGTGATACCGATAAATGATATGGAACAGGGCCCTTGTTTTGTGATTTAATTTTTAAAAAAGATATATATACAAGGGTCCTTTCCCTCAAAAATGTATATAAAACTGAGACCATGCCCCCTGATTAGAAATAAAACTTATTGTCAACCAAGTACCAGATTCATGCAGGGCTCTCTGTACTTTCAGGAAAACCAGAAACTCTACCAACTAAATCAGACGGTGCCTTATTTTAATGTACGGTTCAATTGGGATATGACCCTACGCCTACAACAATAGGTAATATGTCCGCATAATTAACTTTGTACCCAGTAAACCCCTTAATCCTGCTAGATAGGATATAAATACTGTGTGAGATTCCCCTCTATCCATTGTTTAGTTTTGGGCAACCTTTGTCCAAAAGATAAACCTCTCACTAATTTAATTGGCGAGTAATCCCGGTGTGGCCATTAATAGCACTTACCCAGACAATATGCTCTAGACGGCACATATGTTTGTATGAAGGAAGTAGCACCAGTATACGTAAGAGAGAAAGAATACATGATTTACATATGATGGTTCATCTAATCCTGGTTATCTAATTGCCTCTATACTTACTTTACTGAATAGAAAGTAGTACATTGGGAGCACCTCTAGGCTATCTAGCACTGCACAGTTATTTAAATATGATGATTTAACTTTATGTAATAAACCCCAATAGATATGTTCATAAAAGTAGAAGGCATGCCAATGTATATGATCTGAAAACAATATACTGTGAGGAAGGTTAAGATATTGTTTTTATTTCCAGATTTTGTACCTGCCCCTCTCCCAGCAATAAAAACCCTCAGCCCTGATGAAGGTGTGGCTATCTGGCCTTACACCGAAACGCGCGTCGGCTTTCGTGGCTTACGCATCCAGGAAAACGACAGACTTATAAACATCAGGATCTCCATATATTCATCAGGATTTCCCTTACTGTCGTTAACTCCTGAATATTTACTAAAGCCCATGGAATAGACCATACATTTCCATGTTGTATATATTAGGAAATCTGTTTTGCTGTTTAAATTAGGATTATGTTAGTGAATGAAAGTGGTGTGTATGAATGTGGGGATGAACATTACGAATTAAATGAATGGTGTTGAACACTTTGCTGGGTAGGATTGCTGACAGGTATACAACTTTGTTTCTTCCTTTTATTCTTACCTTTTATCAGGAATATTTAAAAATGTATATATTATGTGTTTCTTATAAAAATGTAAATAGTTTTTTGTACACTGTCAATTTGATACGTAAAATCAAAATAAATCAATAAATAATAAACATATCAAAAAACCTAAACTCTCCTGATGCATATGTACATTGACTTGCCTTATACTCTGTGCAGTTCTGATTCCTAGACTTACCTCCCCATTAGTATCAATTGGATCCGATTTGGGACCTGAATATATCAAGGGCAGGGTTGTTTCTTTTCTTTCCTTGTAAATTTTCGTTTTTGTCTTCCAGCAACTCTATTTCTAGCCATTTTAAGAAGATCTCTCTTCTTTCTTTATGTCAGAAATTTCTCATTTCTCTGCATTCGTTTCAAGGATGTCTCACCTTTCCTTCGTCAATTTGATCTGCAAATATTTCTTCATCACTTTCTTCATTTAAATATACATTTTCAAGTTCTTCAAGAATCACATAAGTCCATTTAGGTCCTTTGAACTTATTGTTCAATATTTTTAATCTTTGACTCCTTTGTTGGTGTTTCTCGTTAATCTGTCCTGATAGACTAGTGACTTCGTTCACTTGGTCAGGTTCTTCATTAATTATCTTTAGATGACACCTTAATCTTTTGACATATCTGGGCCAATTATCACCTTTTCTAACCCTTTTGGGTTGCAATATACTTTCTCCTTCTTCGTCACTTTCGAGTTTTCTTTTATTTGTATTATGTGTGGAAGAGGTGTGGCGCCGCGGCCAGGGCGACTGACACTGGAATCTGGGGACCACGGTTCGATCCCCGGCTCCGGCGGCAGGTTAGCCCAGCACCATGTGACTCTGGGCAATAGCTCGCTTAATCTTCCCGACGGCCCCCAGCGCCTAGAGACCCTTACGGGTGATTGTGCGCTTTACAAATGTGGACTTTACTTTACTTTACTATGTTGTGGCACAACTTGATTTTCTTCGTCTTTAGAATCCCTCTCTAGTTGACCGAGTTCAGGACTTCTTGAAGTACTACCATTCACCTGAACATGTTCTGCATTGTCTATCTGTTCCTGTTCTAAGTCTTCTTTAGTCTGTTCTTCTTCCTGAGCTTGTTTCTCTTTTCCTAAATGGTTCTGCTCAGGTCTTATTGTACTTGGCTTGTTTGTTGCCTGAACTATCTGTCCCTCCTCAGATTTATGAAAATTCTTGCTCACCTCGGTCTGAGTGTATTTTTCTTTCCCTATCTGTTCCTGCTCAAGGTCTTCAACAACCTTGAATTCTGTTTCTGGAGCTTAATCTTCTATACCTGTCTGGTCCTTACTGTTTTCTCTAATTTTGTTTTGCTTCTGGTTCTTATTTTCACAACAGGTATGTCAATTAGTGGTACTCAATCCTCCTGACTTTTGCTTGTGCTTGGTTGTTCTTGATCAGCTACTTCAGAGTTTGTTATTCTAGGCTCTTCAGCTGAACAACCTTCTGCACCCTCAACTTCGATTTCTTGTTGTTTGGTTTCTTCATCAGGAGCTGGTACTCTTTTGGTATGGCCGGCATGTATCCAATTAGAAAATCCTGCACATTTCACTGTTGTTGTTGTAACAAGTATAACTTGATTTAGGGTACTCCACCTGGGTGCCAGACACATCTCTTGGTGTGATTCTTTATCACCACCCAGTCACCTGGATTTAGGTCATGTGCTTGATCCGGCTGCCTGGCCTCTGCGTCTTTTCCAACCTGGTGAGAGACAGAACGCAGTAGGTCAGCCAATCTTTTACAATAGTCCAAAACCAGATCATCAGTTATGCTTAACAGTCTGTGTCCAGGTATGAAGGCTAATCTCATCTTCTGATTTTTATATGGCCATGTCTGAACTGGGGTGGCTTGGTGAGCAAAATAACAATGGACTAAACCCAGATCTGTGACTGGGGGTGAATGTTTTGCCATTGTGCAACATTCCATCCATCATCTTGTGTGTTTTGCTGTTCACCCTATGTGGGAAGGGTATGCCCAGGCGTGGGTCCCTTGCTCACTAGGCCACTGGAGTCAAGCTATCCTGGCTGAAGACGGCTGATAGCCAGAAACCGGTCCTAGGATGCTTGATTCCAGTCCAGGGAAGACATGGCTTGGCAGTTCGGGCTGGACTGTTCCCATGAGGCACAGGGTCAAGACTGATTTGCATATGGCCATGTCTGAACTGGGGTGGCTTGGTGAGCAAAATAACGATGGATTAAACCCAGATCTGTGACTGGGGGTGAATGTTTAGGCCATTGTGCAACATTCCGTCCATCATCTTGTGTGTTTTGCGGTTCACCCTATGTGGGAAGGGTATGCCCAGACGTGGGTCCCTTGCTCACTAGGCCACTGGAGTCAAGCTATCCTGGCTGAAGACGGCTGACAGCCAGAAACCGGTCATAGGATGCTTGATTCCAGTCCAGGGAGACATTGCTTGCCAGTTCGGGCTGGACTGTTCCCATGAGGCACTGGGTCAAGACTGATTTGCATATGGCCATGTCTGAACTGGGGTTGCTTGGTGAGCAAAATAACGATGGATTAAACCCAGATCTGTGACTGGGGGTGAATGTTTTGCCATTGCGCAACATTCCGTCCATCATCTTGTGTGTTTTGCTGTTCGCCCTATGTGGGAAGGTTATGCCCAGACGTGGGTCCCTTGCTCACTAGGCCACTGGAGTCAAGCTATCCTGGCTGAAGACGGCTGATAGCCAGAAACCGGTCCTAGGATGCTTGCTGTGTTTGAAATTGTGTTCCTTTTGCCTGCGTTGTTTTGATTCTATGGCCTGCTATTGTACGCCAGGAAGTTCTTTAGTCATTGTAAAATGTGTCATATTTATTCTTACTTTTGCTTATACAGTCTGTTCATGCTATTTTTGTTTGCTCTATTCCTGCAACAGTTCTCTCATGCAACGTAACGGGTTATATTGTACAGTGCTCTGACACCTTCGGGTAAAGTCCGCGCTTTATAAAAATGCATTAAATAAAATAAAGAGTTAGGGCTGGACTGTTCCCATGAGGCACAGGGTCAAGACTGATTTGCATATGGCATGTCTGAACTGGGGTGGCTTGGTGAGCAAAATAATGATGGATTAAACCCAGATCTGTGACTGGGGGTTAATGTTTTGCCATTGTGCAACATTCCGTCCATCATTTTGTGTTTTTTCTTTTTATCTCATTGTTCTTCCCATGAGTACTTCACGGGGACTCAACCCATTGTTTCTGTCAGGATTGTTTCTGAGTCCCATCAGAACAAGAGGCAATGTATCTGACCAACACAGTGATGTAGATGCGCACACCTTGGCCAATCTTGATTTTATTGTGCCATTCAATTGTTCCACCACCCCAGAAGCCTCTGGGCGGTAAGCATAGTGCAATTTATGTTCAACCTTGAATGCTTCACAGATCAATCAAATTATTTCATTATTAAAGTGTGATCCTCTATCTGATTCCACAGTTACTGGAAAACCAAAACGTGGTATGAGTTCCCTCAACAATAATTTGGCAACTGTCATGCTGTAATTTCTCCTGGTTAGATATGCCTCCACCAACCGTGAGAACAAACGCATTATGACAAGGATGTACTTCAGTCCTCTACATGGTGGTAACTGAATGAAATCTACTTGCAACCTTACAAATGGTCCCTCTGCCTTTCCAATTCTTCCCCAGATGACCACTGTCTTCCTACCTGGGTTATTTTGTTGACAAATTAAGCACCTCTGGCACAGGCTCTCTTCGACAGCCCTAAACTTCGGATTGAAACAGTCCTGTCTAAAAAGTCTGATTACAGCATCTCTACCTATAGGAGTATCTCCATGGTACATTCTGGCTAGCTGAGAGAGTCAACAGCCTGGCATCATTGGCCTGCAATATGGATAAATCCAAACACCATCTTCTTCCCTCCTTTAACATCCTGTTTTAATCCACCCTTCTTTTTCACTTACTTCTACCTCATCCTGTAAATGACTCACTTAATCTTAAGTTTCTATGGCTGAGATAAGCATAAGTTGGCATCTGATTCCTGTTGTCTCAATTTTCTTGTTTACTACCAATTTAGTTTTGGCATAATACTGGGCCACTTGGTCAGAATGACGATTACCAGCAGTCACATAGTCATTTCCTGACTGATGTGCAGCACATTTGACCACAGCCACTTCTTTTGGCAATTTTATGGCTTCTAAAAGCTCGTTCACATATTGTCCATTTTTGATAGGGGTTCCTGAGAAAGTCATGAAATCCCTTTGCATCCAAAGTTGGCCAAAGTCATCCACAACCCCATAACCATACTGGCTATCAGTGTAAATGGTTACTCTCCAAATGTTCCCAATTTTACATGCTTTATTTAAAGCAATCAATTTGGCTATGTGTGCACACTTGACTCCAGGTACATAGGATGCTTTGACTATTCCAGCCAATGTACCAACAACATAAGCAGCACTCAACCCTCCTTCCTCATGCCTCTTGCATGAGCCATCTACAAATAGTTCATTTTCATAATTGTTATGGGGCTCTTCCTGTATGTCTGGGCGAGGTTTGGTACAATATTCAGTAACATCTAGGCAGTCATGTTCAACATCATTCATCACTTCTTCTCCATGCACATCGGTAATAAGGTAGCTGGATTCAGAACTGTACACCTGATTACTGTTACGTTTTCAGCTCCCAAAATAATTCTTTCATATTTTGTCATTCGACTTTATGGTAAGCTACTGAGTCTGGTTTATTTAATAGATTTTTATAAAGCGCGGACTTTACCCGAAGGTGTCAAAGCACTGTACAATAGAACCAGTTACGTTACATGAGAGAACTGTTACAGGAATGGAACAAACAAAAATTGCATGCCATAGAATCGAAGCGACGCAGGCAAATGGCACAGCACAGCATGAACAGAAAATGGCACATTTTACAATCACTAAAGAACTTCCTGACGAAAAATAGCAGGCCATAGGATCAAAACAACGCAGGCAAAAGTAACACAATATCAAACGCAGCAAGCACAGGATGTACAAACAAAAATATAAATATATGTGACAAATCTACAAACCTGGCGGGGTCTGAGAAGGAGGGAATTAGATTTGAAAGTGTATTTGGAATAAAAGAGTTTTGAGGTCCGCTTTGAAGATCTGGATGGAGGTTATGGCACGGAGCGAAGGAGGAAGCGAGTTCCAGATTCTTACCACAACGATTGTGCCAACAATTTTTCCCTTTTGAAGGAGGGGGGTTCAAAAGGGACTTTTCCGCATTCCGAGAAGGTCTTGAGCCTTCAGACAATTTCAGTTTATTTGCCAGATAGCGAGGGGAGGAAGAGTGCAAAGCTTTGTGGGTGATACACGCCGTTTTGTAGATAGCTCTAGCCTCGATGGGAAGCCATCGAAGAGAAGACAGGATAGGAGTGATGTGGTCACTTCGTTTGGACCCTGAATTGAAGCGAGCTGCTGAATGGAGGATGGATTTGAGGGGGGAGAGGTGAGATTTGGGAAGGCCAGTCAGTAGAGAATTACAATAATCCAGTCTAGAGAGAACTAGCGATTGGACCAAGGTTTTTAGGTCATTCTCCGGGAAGAACAGACGAATCCCCCATAAAAGGCGCAGCTGATAACATGCGCTCTTAGCCATGGAATTGATGTGTGGGATTAGGTTGAGTCTTTTGTCAAGTATGACACCTAAGGATTTAGCACAGTCCACAATGATGGGTTTACTGTTGAGTACATTCGATTGATCCATCCAGGATTGAACAGGAGGCGGGGAGAGAGAGCTAGATAAGAGGAGGAAATCCATTTTGGAGGGACTGAGAATGAGTTGGTGAACTAACATCCAGTTGTGAATAGCATTGAGAGTAGAGCTGAGTAGTGAGAGATCATGAGGGGAAGACACCTTGAGGTAGATTTGGGTGTCATTCGCATAGAGATGGTAGAGGATTCCAGATTTGTTTAGAAGGTTCCCTAATGGTTCCAGATAGAGAATAAAGAGCGTGGGAGCAAGGATAGAACCTTGAGGGACGCCTTGACCAACCACCAGTGGAGATGAGAGACTGTTCGCAATCTTGATCATTTGGGATCTGTCCGAGAGGAAAGAGGCAAACCATTTGAGTACTGTGCCTTCCACGCCCATTCTCTGTTAAAGAATGTTAAGGAGGGTGTTATGATTAACAGTATCAAAAGCTGCAGAGAGGTCAAGAAGAATCAGAAGGCACGATTCCCCCAAATCAAGAATATGCAGCGCATCATCGATCACTTTCAGCAGGGTTGTTTCAGTACTGCAGTTTTGAATAAAGCCCGAATGGAACATGTCGAGGAGATTATTGTCCATAATGTGTTGGGAAAGTTGTTTTGCAACACATTTTTCTGTGATCTTTGAAAGAAAAGGGAGATTGGTGGTGGGGCGGAAGTTATTGAGGTCATTTGCATCTGCAGAGGGTTTTTTTAGTAGGGGGTAACCTGTCCTGTTTGAGGACAATTGGGAGGGATCCTTGACTGAGGAAGAGATTGACTAGCCGGGTCCAGTAGGAGAGAGGGTTAGTATAGAAATCAATGGCGATGCCACTGGGTATGGGGTCAGAAGAATAGTTGGAGGGTTTGGTTTCGCGGATGCATTTGAGGAGATCATCCTCTGAGATGGCGGCAAAGTTCTGCCAAGTGACTAAGGATTTTCGCTCCTCGATGGGTGTGGGGTGGGTGACCTGATCCACCAGAGACTTTACCTTTTGATCGAAGAATATAGTGAACTCAGTTGCTTTCTTTGAAGCATCCTCAGGCTTGATGGTTTGGGGAGAACAATTAGGGTTTTTGATGAGGTCGAAAAGTTATTGGGGTCTGTTTTTAGCTGAATCGAGGAGGGATCTGAAATGTGATGTTTTTTCCTGGAAAATGTGCTTGTGGTATTTGGATCTTGCTGAACGTAAAAGGTTGGAGGTGGATGGAGATTGTCTCCAGTGCTTCTCCAAGATTCTAAGGTTTTTCCTTTTGTCATAGAGAGCTTTGTTGAACCAAGGAGCTGATGGGGTGGGTCTTTTCCTTTTGCTTTGGAGTGGAGCGACCTTGTGGATTTCGACTGCAAGGATTGAGAGGCAAAGGGTAGTGAGATCGTTGACATCCGTATTGGGGTCTAGACTAGGAAGTGACCGCATAGCAGAATTACATAGAGTCTCAAGATCAATGTTTTTTGTGTTGCGGAACCCCGTAGAGGCTCTTTTAGGTTGGCCGAGAGTTAAAATGTGCGAGAGGTGAAAACAGAAGGGAATGAGGAAATGGTCAGACCAGTCAACACGGATGGGTGAAGCAGTGGTAATCTGGTCTGATTTGGATATCACAAGGTCCAGAATTGAGCCCTTGGAGTGTGTAATTTCCGAGCAGTGTTGGGCAAGATCGTTAGCTGAGAGAAAGGTTGCAAGCTTTTTGGCAGCCGAGCCTTCTACAAAGTCCCAGTGGAGATTGAAATGACCTAGGAAGATCTGCTTGTCGCTATGTGAATATTGGTCACTAATGAAGTCGATGAATTCCTCCATGAAGGAAGAGCAATCACCAGGCCGGTGGTAGATGGTATGGAACCTAAAGGGTGAGCCATGATGGACTTGGAGTTCTAGGGAAAGGCATTCAAAGGTGTGAAAGAGGGTGGTGGGAAAGGCTTTGCTTTAGAGGGTGTCTCTGAAGATAATCGCAACACCTCCCCCGATCTTGCCTGTTCTGTCGTTTCTTAGGATAGAATAGTCAGTAGGTAACAAAAGATCAAATGAAGTGTGAGAGGAGTCATTAAACCAGGTCTCACTGAGAAAGAGCATGTTGAGATTGTGGTGAGTGATGGTGTCAGAGATTTCCAGTTTGTGTTTGGTTGCAGATCTGCAGTTATGGAGCATACAGTGTAGCTCTGACGCAACTCTGATGTGAGTGTCTGGACTGATGAGGGGGATAGGGATTAGATGCTTAAATGAGGGTTCCCCTTGAGGGGGAGGCTGGTAAGTTCTGACGGAAGAGATGGTCTATATGGCAAATTGAGTAGAGTTGTTAGGAGAGGCGAATGGAGGGGAATTGACATTGATGGTCTTGTAGGTAGCCAATAAATTGGTAATGTCTGTGGAGGACAGATTGTGGTTGGCTCTATTGGGCGCGAGAGCAAGGAACTCCTCGGGAGGTTATTCGGGGAGGGGGATATCCTAGCACATAAGAGTGAAATGGACACTTCAAGCTGGGAAATGGACGAGATGAGAGAATCAAGTTTAGTTTCCAGAGAGAGGTGTGCTGAGCATGGAGTGAAGGGTGGCTCAATGGTAAAGGGAGAGAGTGGCCTAGGCGAAGGAGGACAGGAGGAAGTGGGGGACCGGGGAGAGGGTTGGGGTGCGAGGGTCAAAGGTGGGGTAGGAAGTGAAGTAGGCGAAGGAGGGCAGTGGGCTGTGGGGGACTGGGGAGAGAGATGTGATGTAAGGGGTTGAGGGGGGAAGAGGGTGATAGAAAGGAGTGAATGGAGTTACTGAGATATTTTTACTGGTGTTGAGCAGAGGTGAAGAATAGAGATCATACCTAGGAGGAGAACGTTGAGAAGTAGAAATGGATGGCTGGAGGAGGAGGGGGGAGGGAGTGGGGTTATGGGAAGGCCACGGATACGGTGAGATGACAGGAGAAGGGGCTAAACAGGTAGAGGAGGGAGGGAGGTCAAAGGGAGGCCACAGGGGTGGGGAGAGGAGAGAGGGTGCAAGCCAGGTACCATGGGTAATGAAAGGCGAATGTAGGGGTAAAGGCACCAGGCAGAGTGGGGGGGTCGAGCAAAATGGAAGTTGTGGGCGGAGTGAAGGACTGAGCAGTCAAAGGGAGGGAAGAGGGGGGAATTACCAAGAGGGAAAAAAGGGTTGTGAAGCATAGGGGGGAATGTAAGATGTGGAGAGATGGGGGTGAGATCAGTGGGAGGGAAGATGATGGAATTACCAATAGGAGAGGCAGGGATGTGAGGCATGGGAGGGGAGAGAAGGTTGCAGAGAGATGGGAGATGTAAGAACAGAATTGAGGGTATGAAGAAAGGGGAAGAGCGGAGAGGGGTGAGGAGCAGAGGGGAGGGAGGGGGAGGGTAAGTCGAGTTGATCGGTAGTTCAGATTGTAAGAAAGGTAGATTAAATAGGGGGGAAATGGGAAGAAATAGGGGAGTTAGGGGGTGGGAGAAGGCAGTGGAATAATGGGGAGATGAAGGATGCAGAGGTGAAGTGGGGTGTAAAGCAGATGAGGTAGATGAGGTAAGGGGGAGGTCCAATTGGGAAGGTGGAAGAATGGGAGGGGAGGGAATGAGAAAAGGGGGGAAAAGGGTCGACCTGTGACTCCCGGGAGAACGGTCTGAAGGAATGTGTGGGGGTCAAGGGGGGAGAAAGGGAGAAAGTAGACAAGCTAGGGGAAGAAGAAGAGTAAGAATCTAGACGGATAGTAGTCACAGGGGTGGGACGAAGGGAGTGGAAGATGTGGTCAAAGAGAGAGAGACAGGAGTCAGAAGCTTGGATCATGACAGTGCCATTGTTATAAAGTGCCATGGTGAAAAAGCCATTAAAGCGAGCGGAGGGAGACATTTTTAACCGCTTTCCATGCGGGAAAGAAGAGGAGGAGGAGACGTTGAGGGAATTGGAGAAGCTAGAGGACCAGGAAGGGATGTCATTAGTGAAGTAAAGGAAGTCATTTTTAACCTTCCCTAGGCGCCCATTATGGAATTGGTCAACAAAGAGGGAATCTGGAAATTGTTCAATGATGTTATGTTTGAACCGTTTGGCTACTGCTTTGGACATATAAGGGGGATAAATTACTTTTAAGCAATTGATTCCAGACTTAATTCTTGCTGACCCTGGACTTTGGATTGTTAAACCCACAGCTAGCGGAACCCGCTCCGCGGGTCCCGCGTCGCAGGAGGGGGTGAACGGAGCTTGTACCTAGCTGGGCGGTGAGTGTGTGACAGGGCTGCGAGCTGCAACCCGGACTCAGTCTCCCAGGAGTCCCGGGTTGCTCAGGCCGTTCCAGCTGGCCCGCTCTCCCTGACCGCCCCGCCCAGCCCCACCGGCCTCATAATCTGCCCTGATTGCATCTCTCGCTGGGACTCTCACGGACGCCTGCACTCCACTTGCTGACCCTGGACTTTGGATTGTTAAACCCACAGCTAGCGGAACCCGCTCCGCGGGTCCCGCGTCGCAGGAGGGGGTGAACGGAGCTTGTACCTGGCTGGGCGGTGAGTGTGTGACAGGGCTGCGAGCTGCAACCCGGACTCAGTCTCCCAGGAGACCCGGGTTGCTCAGGCCGTTCCAGCTGGCCCGCTCTCCCTGACCGCCCCGCCCAGCCCCACCGGCCTCATAATCCGCCTACAAGTACGAGACTCATACGCTGCGCGGGAGCGCCCGGGTTAAGCCCGGGACAAGGGCGGGACCGTCTGTGGCCGTCCGGGGCCGAAGGAGGCCGGGCTGGGCCTACTCTCATTCGCCTTAACTCCCCGATCCCAGCTGAACTGTGCTACAGGACCCAGATATGCCTACAACGGTCCAAGGAGAAACTCCATCAAAGGCAGGGGGTAGTATTAATGGGCCCCTGGATAATTTTTTTAAACCAGCGAAGGGGGAAGGGGGAAAAGAAAGCTCCCTAGAGAAGCGTAGGGGCGAGCGCCGTCGCTCCATTGAGTCCATGAAAAATCGACCTATTAGCGAAATAATCCCCTACCCTATCTCGCAAGAGGAAAGTCCATGTCAGGGCAATCCGCTCATACCAAGCCAAGAGGGCGTCCCTATACTCTTACGGGATACTGTTCGTAATCCCGACACACGTCTTGACCAGTCTATGGAAGTTACCCCACCACCATTCGATAGTAATGTAATGGTTGATTTGATTACTCTAACATCTCCGGTAGCTAAAACTAAGAAAACTAAGCCCAAGCAGTCCGTGGTGGTGGAGATACACGGCCCCCCACCCAATAAGCGTAGAAGAAAGACAAGGGGCGGGCAGGGAAAAAACAAAACCCCCCACTCTGATTTTGGGAAAAATCATAAGCCGATCTACTCCCCTGATAGGCCCAGAATGAATGTACAAGTAGTTCCTCCCCCTAAGAGTAACAATACACCTATTCTCGTTGCTAGCAGTGACTTAGGGATCACTCCATCTAATATGTCATCTCCTGCTGTAACTCTCGGGAGCATAGAAATTTTACTAAAATCACTTCTGACCCCTATCAGTGAGAGTCTAAAAAAATAGAGACCAGGCTTACTACCTTAGAAGCTACCCTAGTTAGTCTGAATGCTGCGACTAGCAAACAGAACAAAGCTGGGTCAAATCCCTCTGCAGAGTTCCCTCCCCGTTCACAAACATCCCACTTCAATGTGGGCCAAACGCACGACACTCCCGTAGCCGCCCCCTTGCAACCACTTATGTCTATTCATGTACCACCCCCATTGAGCAGCCCAAATACTGTCCCTCTTGAGCTAGCAACAGCGGCCGCACATGGTCTATCCCTTGGCACAACCCATAGAACCCAACCAAATGTTAGTTCTCCCCCCTCTCAGGTAGGAAGGCTTGCACCCAGAATCCGGAGACCGGATTTGCCCCCAGAAGCCAATAGCTTTATGGTGGTACTGGCGGGTGCCCCTTCCCTGGAAAGTGGTGAAAAAGAAAGCTTTAGAACACTCAAGAGGAAAGTCATCAAGTGGCTTAACTGGAACAGGCCCTTACCTCCTCATTTTAATAATGAGATCACCATGGTTAGAAGGGTACCTTGGCTGGGGAGGACGAGGAAAACAATTATGGGGGATTGTATCTTGGTGTCCTTTCGCGACCCAGGCACAGTTCTACATATTTGTGCAGGGACGAATAGATCACTGGACTCCACTATACAGTCCCTGCCGGTCTCTTTCTTCTTTCCCCCCACCAGTATGTACTATGAGCCAGTACAAGGCAACTGGACAAGGGTAGAGCGGAGACCCAGATACCGGGAAAAAGTCGTACATCCAGTTAACCAACTGCCGGATACTCCCTTTTTCCATTATAACCGGTTTAATTGTTTGGGGGGGTTGGAAGGGGTTGATTGACTGTCTACTAACATAGCTCCGGAACTAAAGTCTCCGGAAAATGGCCCTAGCGTTTATCCTGAGCAAGTTGGAGCCACTACAGAAATCGCACCCGATGTAACAAACCACGATCCAACTGAGCCGGCTCCATCTGATATTCCCCTTCCCGTAACTTCTGTCACGGAGCACCTGAGACTTATCTGCTGGAATATTGCTGGACTTGTCAACAAGCTGTCCACCCCAGACTGGGTTGCATATATTGAGACAGGGGATGTTTGTATGTTTCAGGAGACCTGGGCCAGGGAGGAATATACCCATCAGGGATACCAGTATTTTTCTATTCCGGCCAGGTGGGGGGGCAAAGGCCGTCCTTCTGGTGGATTAACAACATGGGTAGCTTCCCACCTAGGCTGTGAGGCTTCACGCTTATTGGTACCATCCGATGATATCCTTGTGGTCCTACTATCCTGGCCGAATCAAGCAAAACTTGCCTTAATTAACATCTATTCTAGGCCAGTGGGAGTAGCCAGAGAGTCACCTACGATTGATGAGCTCGCAGCCTACTTAGTTGAAATACCGGGAGACCTACCCTATATAGTAGGGGGGGACCTAAATTCCCAATTTGAGCCACTGCCTGGCCTCTTAGAAGGCTTCCAGATGGAAGAAGAAGCCAGGTGGTCAGTACCATTGGTAGAAGCTCCTCCCCTGAAGGCTTGGACTCCCATTGCGTTGCAGATCACAGCCCTAACTCTAAAGTTTGGAATTAGAGCCTGTAATGGGAGAATTATGTCAGATGTACCTAGTAGAACAACCTTTAATAGAGCGGGTAGTAAATCCCGCTTGGACTATGTTCTGGTACAGATAACCAACTGGTCTACCATTAGGGATTTTAGGGTTACCGAACGGTTGGAAAGTGATCACAACGCCCTAGAGCTGGATTTCATACACCCTGGCGTTCAACAACCCACAATAATGAGTGAGGGAAACCTACCTGAGCTGCTATTGGCTAATAACAAAAAAAGGATCAGGTGGGAAAAAATAGTTGCAAGCCAGGAGAAACTCCCGAAGCTGTATGCTGGACTAATCCCCATCCTAGAGAGTGTAGGAGGCTTGGATATAGAGAGGGGCAATACTGAAATACTTGGTAAATTATACCAGGCCCATGAAGATCTTATAAAGGGTATGACCTCCATCCTGTTTAGTGATGCACATAATGCAACGAGGGGGCAAACGCGAAAAACCGCGTGGTACAACACAGCCTGTAAAAAAGCAAAACAAGAACTTCTAAGGAATATCAAGGAGGGCTCAGGTGGGGAGACGGTAAGAGAAAGCAGACGGGCATATAAAACAGTACTTGCCCATGCTAAAAGTGAATGGGAGGAAAGCCAATGGGAGGAGCTTAACAAGTCCCTTGCAGTGGGAGACCACAGAATGTTTTGGAGAATAGTGAATGGGGGGTCGGGGAATCTCCTTTCAGCTATTGAGCCCAACATCGCAGCTGGGGTTTGGCAGGCTCATTTTCAAACCCTTTATAGCTCGTTGGGGGGAGATAGCATGGGTGATACTTGCAGTGCCCAGGTGGCATATGAGGGGGAACCAATAACAGTGGGAGAGGTTAGGGCAGCAATAGCTGGTTTGGCCTCAGGCAAGGCACCAGGACTGGATGGCCTGCCTGGAGATCTTTTTAAGCAGGAACCAGATGTCTGGGCCCCATATCTAGCTACTTTGTTTAATGGAGTTTTAAGCGGCATGGAAGTCCTAAGTACTTGGCTGGGGGCGGAGGTGGTCCCCATATTTAAGAAGGGCTCGCCCCTGCTCCCAGCCAATTACAGACCAATTAGTCTGATTGATGTACCTCAGAAGCTCCTTGGGAGGGTATTGCTTAATCGGCTCCAGGACTGGGCAGAAGAAACGGGAGTCCTTAGTCCCTACCAGGCTGGATTTAGGAAGGGAGTATCAACGGTGGACCAGGTCTTCCGACTTAACATCATTTACTGGAGGACAGTGGTTTATGATGGTGGCAGCTTATACACAATATTTGTGGATTTAAGAGCCGCCTTTGATCTGGTGCCCAGAGGTAAACTCTGGAGTGTCCTGTCCGAGATGGGCGTACCTGCGGACATTCTAATAATCTTACAGAGGTTACATCTCAACAACTATGCCAGGGTGCGGTGTGGAAAGTCGGGGGAGCTGACGGACAGATTTACCGTTGACAGGGGGGTTAGGCAGGGCTGTGTGCTTGCACCGACCCTGTTCTGCCTCTTTGTCAACGGGGTAATCGCCCACTTAAATGGTATTGAAGACACTGACGCTCCAAAATTGAACGGCAGCAGGGTGCCTGCAATCATGTTTGCAGATGACACCCTGCTGCTGTCCAAAACCCCGATGGGGATCCAGAGGATCCTTGATTCTTTCGTGGCCTTTTGTATGGATAGGGGCCTAGAAATTAATGCTGGAAAAACAAAATTCATGGTCCTGAATCCAAGTAAAAAATTGCGCTCGAATCCACTACTGGGAGAGGCACGGTTGGAGAGAGTCTCCACCTTCGACTACCTAGGTGTAACCCTGAATAAGTCCATGTCGTGGGGGGCACATCGGACCAAGGCCAACCTCAAACTAGTATAGACTACTGGGGGCATTGCGCGGATGCTGAAAAATTCGACTTATCGGCCCCTGGGTCCGCTCATCCAGATCTACAAGGCGCAGGCCAGGGGCGCCTCAATGTATGGGGCGGAACTGTGGGGACATACACCAACTTGCAGTCTGTCGGTAACTGAGAATAATTTTATCAGACAGATAACTGCACTCCCGCCAAGCACCCCGCTCCTTCCCCTGAGGTTAGATCTGGGATTCAGACCAATAGCCGATGAAATAGGACTCAGACCCATAGTCTTCTGGCGAAGACTGTGGAGTAGTGAAGCACTCTCTGCCTACAGGGCTGAATTAAGGGAGCTGCTATCCCACCCGAAAGCATCACAGATTCCCTGGTTAAAACATATCCATAACCTATGTATGGTACTGGGGTTTCCTGATCTTTGGTCCGATCCTGCGGATGCCTCACTAAATATCTCACGCAGAAGTTTGGTTGATGCCTATTACGCTTATAAACTGTCCTTGGTCATAGAAAATCAACGAGAGGGATCACTGACCTCTGTGTTTACGTTAGGTAAAGATATATACAGGATGGAAAGGGTGTTGGACGCCATGTCCCCGGTGTTGGCCAGGAAGCTGTTTTTGCAATGGAGATACGGCACCTTGCCCCTGCGGGCTTTCACCAGCTCCTGGACAAACCCGCCCTCCTCCAAGCAGTGTCCAACATGCTCTTACGCTGAGGAAAGTGATCTCCATGTAGTTTTGTTCTGCCCCACGTACTCGAAAGCGAGGAAATACTGGCTTCTCCCACTTATTAGAAATCTTGGTGGTAGAGAGTATCTCCCAATGTACAGCATTTTAAAAACTGATCTTTCGAGTCCAATTGTGTTTGCACTAGCTAAATTTCTCACTAATGTCTGGCATATGCGTACTAGTTTGCTGAAGTCACGGTCCCTGAGTTAGCCCCAAGTTTTTTTAAATGTAACCCTGATAGTTTTACTCACAGATATGAACGATTTTATAATGTACAAATATGTATTATTGCTACTGATGATGTTTTATGGTGTATATGTTTTATGTTGTTGTGTATCTTTGATGGCCGTATGGCCGAAATAAAGATTAAAAAAAAAAAAAAAAAAAAAATTCAACTGGTAGCCATGATAAGGAGATGAGGTGAAGACGTGGTGTGGTGGACAGAAAAAGGGGGACACTAGGGTAGTGATGGCGTAAAGAGGTAAAATAAGAGGGGTGCGCAAATTCCGGAAGTCAGTGAGAATAAAACCAATAGGAGTGAGGTCAAAACAGGACCAAAAGTAGACACCCGACAAGGCTAGAAATAGGTAGAAAGGTACAGGGGAGAAGCAGCATTGAATCATGCGTGCATACCTCTTCTGTTTCTAATAGAGGAAGAGGAAGCACCAATCCAAGATGGCCATCAAAGACTTGAAAGAGCATTCCTCTTTCTGTTCTATGCACGGCCCGGTGTCAAAGGCCGCCATCTTAGGGTCAGGCATCCAGGTTCTGGACATGGGTGGCCTGGGTGGTGGGAAATAACCTGGATGGTTGGGGTGTGGAAGCAACACAGCTACAACTACAGCTCAAATCCTCTTTCTATTGTTGTGGAAGCCTGGATCAGTCCGCTTTCGCTTGCTGAGAATGGGGCAAGTGAGTTTTTAGTGCAGTAAGGAAGATGGAAGGGCTTTTGGACAAAAGCCCATGCCAAGATGGCCACTGTGGAGATCCTCTTTCTATTTCTGTAGGTAGTTCAAGCTCAGTCCGTTTTCTATTGTTGTGGAATCACGGACCAGTCCTCTGTCACTTGCTTTGAAGGGGCAGGTGAGGAAAAGTCCACTTTCGCTTGCTATGACTAGGGCAAGTGAGGACAACTTATATTGTGCATGCACCTCGAAATGGCTGCACCAATAAAAAAAAGACAAGGAGGTCATCACAAACGGCCTCAGTCCAAGTATGGATATACAGCACGAGTCCCACAAGTGTCCAACTCTGCATATGCAACCACTGCCCCTATAAGGGTATAGTCACACTACAATGTTCACTGCGTGATAGTATTCAAATGGCAGTGAAATGAAAATGAGAATGCCCTGCAGGGCGCTCTCTGAGTGGATGAGTGGCGCCAGGCCTAGGACCGCAGTTTGTTCACTGAAAAGGGAGAGAGCGAGAGCGCACGCTGTACTCAAACAGTTCTTGTCAGAAGAATTTCAACTGAATGAGGGACGTATACCTTTACAAGATGTCCCATCATAATGAATTCACTTTGTTCAAGACTTGTGCAAGCAGCAACCACTGCTTTCAAACAATCAGGTAACCCCGAAGCTACAGGGTCCAAAGTGGCAGAAAAATATGCCACTGGACGTCATATCAAACCATGTCTCTGGGTTAGCACTGATAGCGCACAATTATCTTGTTCACAACAGAATCATACAAATTCTTTTGTATAATCTGGCATTCCAGGGGCTTCGAGTAGACAATTTCTTAACTTTACAAAAGCTCCCATGCTTTCACTGTCCCATTCTACGGGATCCTTTGCTCGTTTTCTTGTCATTTGTATCAAGAGTTTAGCTAGTAAGGAAAAACCTACAATCCATTGCCTACAATATCCTACAACACCAAGAAACATTCTGATTTCTTTCTGGGATGGAGGTAACTGCATCTGTCTTATTATTTTAATCCTTTCAGGTGTCACTTTCCTCACTCCTCTTTCTAATTGATGTCCCAAATATTGAACTTGGTTTTGACAAAATTGTACTTTTTCTGGTGACACCTTATGCCCTCCATCGGCCAAATGGTTCAACAATGCAATAGAATCTAGGACACAGTCTTCTGGTGTTTTTGAGGCGACTAATAAATCATCTATATATTGGACCAAAACTGAACTTCTGGGCATCACTAATGTTTCTGGACACCTTTTCAAAATCTGATTAAAGATTGAAGGGCTTTCTGTGTACCCCTGAGGAACTCGATTCCACACACAGATACGATTTTCAAACGTAATTGAAAAGAGATATTGACTGTCTGGGTGTAACGGAATGGAAAAAAATGCATGATGTAAATCAATTACTGTGAACCATCCTGCATTACATGGTATTTGATACAGAATTACTGCTGAGTTTGGCACTACAGGACAACAAAGCAGCACTATTTTATTTATTTTTCCCAGGTCTTGCACTATCCAATATTTCCCTTTAGGTTTCTTAATGCCAATTATGGGTGAATTACAAGGACTGCACATTATTCCTTTTACAATGCCTTGTTGAATCATTCGTTCTATTTCTGCTATGACACCTGATTTCATTTCTGGGCTCATTTTATACTGTCTCGTATTTGGAAAAATAGCACCTTCTTTTACGGTCACCTTTACTGGGTCTACACCTGCCATCAACCCTACTCCTTTTCCAGTGAAATCCCACAGTTCTGGGTTTACTGTCAGTTTTAATTCATCAGGTAGGTCATACTTTGTCATCATTGAATACATTTCATCTACCTCCTTAGCCTGTTTTGCTAGCATTAATTTGTAAATGCTATCTTCATCAGGGGTTTGAAATGTCACATCATCCTGTGTACAATAAATTGTACAATTCATCTAAAATAGTAAATCTCTGCCTAACAAATTTACGGGACTGGAGTCACAAACTACAAATGTGTGCATGTCTTTAAAGTTACCAATGCACACCTCCATGGGTTCTGTGACTGGAGTTCTTATCTGTCTATTAGAAACACCAACTACTTGGATGGCTTCACCTGAGAGGGGTGGGTTTGGGATGTCTGCTGTTCTCACAGTAGAATGGGTAGCACCAGTGTCCAATAAAAAAGTAATATATTTTCCTTCTACTTCCCCATCAATATATGGACCTGACTGATCTACAGGTATGGATGTGCCAAATACGCATTCCTCTTCCCCACTCCTCAGGCACCGTCATAATTCATCCTCCGATGAACTACTGTTCTGTAAAAGAAATTGTGGAGTTACTGAATTTAGCTTACCACTTTCTCCTTGAAATCCGGCGCCCACACTGTACTTTGCTCTGTTCACAAAATTTAGCATAGGGGCAGGTGGTAACTAACTCTGTGGATTTACAACCAGTTGTGGTTTACTCAATATCACCTCATTCTGCGTCTGTGGATTTAAATTTTGATTTGGGCCATTATTAGTTTGAATATTTTTACACTTGTTTTTTCAATGCCCCAATTTTCTACACACATGACAAGGACACTTTTTCTTTGCTTATTCTCTACTTACTTTTCCTCTTGGCTTTCCCCCATTATTTTCATTCTTTCCGGATCCTCGATTTTGTTTGTTATTTATTTTAAAGTTCTTGCTGTTCTGCCAATTTTACTTGTGCCCACATTACTTTTTCTTCTAACTTTTTTCCAAAACCAGATTTTATTGGCATTTCAGGAAAAGATTGCAGAAATATCTACAGCACTCCAGGCACTGGAGAGGCTGTAAGCAAATAATCATGAATCACAGTTGCAGCAATCAGCACAAAAAGCAGGATAAAATAGTGACATTAACAACCCGGATCCCCCCTCCAATCCCATAACAACCCCCCACCCGGTTCCCGCCCCCGCCCCGTTCACGATGGTCACCAGGATTTAAACATAGTAATCTGCACAGAGATGTTAATGCGCTCCCACTCCTTTCCCGGCACTTATGACAGTTGATCCGCCATTGTATCCTGCTGCGGCGGCGGCTCTAGCCACAACCCCCTGTATTCTGCCCACCTCTTCCAGATTTTATAGTGTTTTCTGGGGCAGCCACGTGCCTCAAACACAGGGCGTTCTAGTCCCATACAATAGTCCATGCCCCTTTTCCAGACCTCAATCGGGGGAGCCCCAGGGTTTTTCCAGGCACGGGCCACATCCCGCTTGGCAACTGTAAGGCCCAGGAGCAAGAGATGCCTCTTATAGATGTTACCGCCCACTTGCTCCAAGACATGCAGAAGACCCAGCTGCGACGTACGCAGGAGCTGCCAGCCCAGAACCTCATCCAAGCAGTCCCAAACACGCTTCCAATATCGTACCATTGCCCCACAGATCCACACAGTATGCAGGAACGTACCCATTTCCCTACCACACCTCAGACAGTCGGGGGAGGCAATCAAACCAGCCCGCCACAGCCTCTCTCTCGTGTAGTAAGCCCTGTGTAGGTATTTAAATTGGATAAAACGCAGCCGCACGGCGACAGCCGCCTCCGTCGGAGCCGCAAGAGCCTCCCTCCATCCCTCCTCATCTATTTCACCAACGTCTCTCTCCCATTTGGACCGAAGGCCATCTAGGGAGGGCGCACAGTGAGTGACAAGGGATTGGTATACGCATGAGATTTTTTTCTCCGTCAATTCTCCCATGAACAATTTAGCCTCTATGGGACTGAATTCTGGCAGGGAGGCCAACCCCTCCAGGGCGGGGGAGATAGCATGGCGGAACTGCAGGTATTTGAAGAACTGGGAACTCGGCATATCGTACTCATCCCTCAACTCCTGGAAGGATTTAAGGGTCGTGCCCCGCATAACATGCCCCAACGCCGAGATCCCTATCAAGTCCCAGCCGCGAAACCCCGGCAGGGTCGACAAGGCCGGTAGTAGGCCATTCTGCCACAGCGGGGTCTCCCCAGTCAGCCTATTCCACCACCCCATGCGACCAAGTGCCCGGCGCCAGACCTGAAAGACAGTCTGTGTAACCACCGGGAGCTTTTTTCTTTTCCCGGCCGAGTATAGTAGCGTATGCAAGGTATCGGGTTCCATTAGATATCTTTCCAGAGCATATGTCGGATCGCCCCGATCTCCATACCACCATTCGTTAAGTATCACGAGATGGGACGCCTGATAGTAGGAAAGGATATCCGAGGACGCCAGGCCACCGCAGTATGTAGAGAGGAAGCAGGTGCGAAGGGCCACCCGCACCGCCCCCCCAGCCCAGAGGAAATGGCCCAGTGCCGAATCGACTTGGCGGAACCATTGTGGCAAGATAGGATAGGGATGATTCTGCAGTTGGTAGAGCAGACGAGGAAGAGCGACCATCTTGAATATGGCCGACCGGCCATATAGGTTCAAGGGCATGCGGGACCACGTCTTCATGTCCGATCTGACTCTGTCCCAAACCGGAACAATATTACGCTCCCACGAGACTCCAGGGATGTCAGTCAAAAACACCCCCAGGTACTTAAGGCCTCCCGTCGCCTTTTGTAGGGCTGACGCCCAGGCACCAAGAGCCACCTCGCTGCCTAGGGTCCACAAAACAGACTTCCTCACATTGAGATTCAGCCCTGACACTTCACCAAACACTCCCATTATCTCAAGGACTCTGGGGCCTGACCTGTCAAGGTCCGTAAGAAAGACAGTACGTCGTCCGCGTAGAGCGCGATGCGGTCTGACGGCCCAGCCTCCCATTCGAACCCCTTCATCTGTGCATCTATTCGCACCCACGCCGCAAGGGGTTCCATTGCGAGAGTGAATAAGTATGGCGAGAGCGGGCATCCCTGTCGGGTGCCTCGCCCGATAGGAAAGGCGTCTGAAATCGCACCCGCCACCCGCAAGGACGCCGTCAGGCCGGTATATAGAAGCCGCACATACGAGAGGAATCGAGGGCCGAGATTCAAACGGCGAAGGAGTGCCTGTAAGTACGTCCAACTCAGCGAGTCGAAGGCTCTATCGATGTCAGCCAATAGGAGCGCCGCCTGGGAGCCGGTGGCTTTCATCATCTCCAGAGCCACTTGGGCCCGCCTAATGTTGTGTCTAGTGGCCTTGTGTCTCATAAAACCAGCTTAGTCCGGGTGGACCAGAGCGGTGATAAGAGGCAAGAGGCGATTGGCTAGCGCCTTCGCCAGTATCTTCGCCTCGATGTTCAGGAGAGAGATAGGGCGGTATGATTCGTGTCTATCTGGCGGTCTCCCCGGCTTACAGAACACCACTATCTCGGCATGCCTCCAATCTGACGGCAGCTGACGACGTTCCCCGGCAGCATCCAATGCCTTCTTGAAATGGGGCCCTAACTGGAGGTGAAATTGTTGTAGAAACTCGCACGGGAAGCCGTTCAGTCCAGGGGCCTTTCCGGCATTCAGCTCGCCCAACGCCTTGCCCAGTTCCTCCGCGGACAAAGGAAGCTCCAGACCATCACGCTCCTCATCGGAGATCCCCCGCGGCAGGAGATCCGCCAGGAATTTGTCTACGGCCTCCGCAGGAAGGGAGTCTCTGGGGGCGTATTGCGCCTCATAGTAGCGCGCAAAGCTGGCAGCTATAGTCCCTGGTTCGGTTATGGGGGTCCCGGCCTCATCTTTCAGCGCCGGCAGCGTCTGAGCCTGGAATGTGCTCTGGCACAACCTGTACAGCATAGAGCTGGATTTGTCCCCCCATTGGTATATTCTACTCTGCGTTGCGAGCCATATATGGCGCGACTCCTCAAGCAATAGGGAAGCGGAATCAGCCTGCGCCTGCAGGAGCCGCCGCGCATCCTCCTCTGCCCCTGTCTCTGTAGAGCGCGCCTCCAGAGTGCGGACGCGATCTTCCGCCTTCTCCAGTTCCTCCTTTCGAGTCCTACGGGCCCTCGCACACCAGGCTATGTCTACTCCTCTGAGTGTCGGCTTCATGGCCTCCCAGAGGGTCACCACGTCCGAGTCCGGCCCCTCATTCTCCTCCCAGTAGTGAGCAATGGCCTCACGCATGTGGGACTGGTAGTCATCTCGTAGCAGATGCCACGTAGAGAGGTGCCACCGAAACGGCTGTCGCCGCCTGTCAAGGAGGATATCGATCGTAACGGGGGAATGGTCAGAAAGCCCCCGGGGCAGAATGGCGGTCGACGCTACCCTTCCGACGGCGGCGCATGGGACAAACAAGTAGTCCAACCGCGAGAATGAACGATGGACCGCAGACACATAAGTAAATTCCCTACTGTGTGGGTGTTGGCAGCGCCAGGCATCCATCCATCCCATACCTCTCACCATCTCACTCAGTTTCGTAGGGGCAACCGCCAGTTGCCCGCCATCAGGCCTGTAGCGATCCGCAGATCCATCCATGACATCGTTCCAGTCGCCACCTATCACTGACAAGACGTCCGGCACCTCTGCCCAGACCGCAAACAGCTTCTCCGCCAGAGACCATTGCAAGGGGGGGGAGCATACACACTACCAAACACCACTTGTTCCTCGCCAATCAGTCCTTTGATAAAGACATACCTGCCCTGGGCATCAATCCACTGCGAGGAATGGGTATAGGATACCCTTCGGTGGACCAAGACCGCCACCCCCGAGATCGCCGGGCAAACCCTGCATGGTACACCTGATGATAACCATATCGTTGTAGACTCAAAGTCTTCGTACCAAGGAGATGAGTCTCTTGTAGCAGTAGAACATCAGCCTTTTCCCTTTTCCCCTGTCGCAGTACAGCCCCTCTTTTAATTTTATCGAGCATACCCCTCACGTTCCAACTCACAATTCTCAGTGTAGCTCTGGGGAGCTCCGAGGCAGGACCCCTAGCCGCCATCAAAAGGAAGGGGGCGAAACTGCCCGGGCGTAGGAGAGCGCAATTGCCCGTAGTAAGGAAATCGAACCTGGTGGACCATCGTGTGTGAACAAGTTACCCCTGTGGACCCAAACACCGTGTACCCCCCCCTCCCCCAACCCCCAAACCCATCCCCGACCCAACTTCCAGCAAACCGCCCCCCCCCTATACCTCAACAACATTGAAGTACCTGTCGCGGTGCAGGAGCACCCTAACCCCCAACGGGAGGTCAGCGGCCACCCACTCCAATGGATCCCCAAGAACCCCTCCCTCAACAGTCCCAACTACCCACCCAGCCAACCAACTCCCCCCCTAGCATCTCCCACTGGAGTAGGAGGCAAAGCCCCTGTAGAAGAGCTACCTGAACCCCCCCCCACCGCCCCACTTTGTCCCAATAGTGATAATGGAAAGCAAGCAGCGATTATGCAGTCAGGTAGCAAGCCACAGTCCAAACGAACACAGAAAAACCATCACCCAGCTGGAGCCAGTACTTATCACGAGCAGATTCAGTCCCCTGTGGCACCTCCGTCCTTGCCAGAGAGGTCAGAGTCGGTGGGTGCGCCATCTCGTTTCCCACCACGTGAAGGGGAGCGTTTTTGCGACCTTGACCTCCCATGTCTCCTGTTCTTGGCAGTGGAACCCTCCCGCGCCGGCGATGGGTCCCTCGAGTGACCCGGGTTCAGGCCCGGCTGGGCATGTGGCCGGACCCTCACTGTCTCATCCGTCCACTTAAAGACGTCTTCCGGAGTATCAAAGAAGTGAGTTCGCGACTGAAAGATTACCCGCAGGCGGGCTGGATAAAGGAGGGAGTACTGGATCTTCAGACCACGTAGTTTTGCCTTGGCGGCAATGAACGAGTGACGTTGTTGTTGCACTATCCTGGTGTAGTCCGGAAAGATCATTATCTTGTGATTTTCAAATAGAAGGGAGTCTTTGGTCCTCGCCTCCCGCAGGATAGTGTCCCTGTCGTGGAAATTCAGAATCCTCGCAATCACCGGCCTGGGCCGCTCCCCCGCCGGCGGCTTCTGCGTCAGAACTCTATGTGCGCGCTCAATCACAAAGCACCGTGACAGAACGTCTGGGGGAAGCCAGGACTCCAACCATTGGGACAAGAACAGTTCCATGCTCCCCTTCTCGCAGCCTTCCGGAAACCCCACGAAGCGAAGGTTGTTTCTGCGCGCCCACCCTTCAGCATCTTCCACGCGGAGCGCAAGGCCCCTCTGGACATTTTCCATCGCCGCCATTTTCCGCTTCAGGGTCCCATCGTCATCCTCCACCACCGATATCCTGGATTCCGCCTCAGTAATACGCACCACAGCGTTCCGCAGGTCCTGGCGCAATAAGGTCACATCCGCGCCGACTGCCCCAATCTTGGCGTCCAGCATGTCTCTGGACTGGGTAATCGCCGCCATAAGTGCTGCATTGTCAGGGCCCGGTCCGTGGCCTCCGCCCGAGGCACCAGGCGCTCCACTTGGCCCCGTAAACTTGTCTAGGGTCCCCTGCTTGGCGGATCCGCTGCCACCCCCGCCTCTGGTTATGGTCGCAGTACACCTGGGTCCAACTAATGTCAGAGTAACAGTGGATAGTGTCGGTGCCGACCCCCCGCACCTCCAAATGTAAGCAAGAGTACACCACACGAGGAACCTCAGGCCCACAAGTCCTCCACCCTATCGCCGTCTGCCGCCAGGGGGGGGCATCGGGGTCCACGAGGCTGTTCCCAAGATGAAGGAGCACCACGGCGTCCCAGCCTGACCCAGTCTCCGCTCCGCGATGGCTCTGCTCCAAACCCCTAGTCACAAAGGGGGGGCCCCCCGTGGATTCACACCAGGCCACGCAGTGATCAGCCACTAGCACCCAGCGGAGGAACCCCCCCGCACCACTGGCCAACAGTCACGGGCACTCACCGGCGTTACGTGGGCCGGCCGCAGGTGTTCCTCGTTGCCACTCAGAGTCACAGACAAATATATGGTCTCACCAGGTGCCGCCACCGGGTCCACTCAGGATCGATCCCCACACTCGTCCGAGGCAGGGGAGCACACCAGACTCCCGGGTAGGCGCTCGCCCCGGGCCGCTCCAGTCGACTCCTCAGCCACCGCAATGCTCTTGCCCTCGCAGTCGGGAGTCTCGAAACTCGAGGTCCCGGTCTCTCGGCCCCGATGTAGGCCGCAGCGCCCTCCGGCCTTTCCCTCTGTCCTGGCCGGCACCCCCACTACTGCGGGCAGGCAGGCGGATCTATCTACTGTTCCGCCTCCAAGGGGGGGCCGCAGGCCCAGGAGAAGTGTTGGCCCAGTCGGATAACGCGAAGACCCTCCGACCGGGAGGCGTCAAAATCGAGGTCCCGGCTTCTCTTCAGGGACTAGGCCGCAAACTGCCGCTGCTGCTGTCGTGGCTGTAAAGGATCCGGGAGCACCGAAAAGTGCACCGGATAACACCTCCTGCCCTCCGCCACTATTACCGTCGGTGTGGGCTACGAAGTGGGCGCAGGAGCCAGGATAAATTGCCGGATAAAGGTCGGGCCGGTGGAAGCTCTAGCAAGCTGCGTCCACCATCGTTGCCCGCTATGCCACGCCCCTAACTTTTTTAGTCTATTATCTATCTCATCTCCACAGCATTTTGCATACTTTAAGACTTCATCTATGGGTTTTCCTTGCCAACATAACATGTGTGTTTGGATCATCTGACAAATCTCTGGTCTTAATCCGGACACAACTCGATATACAAAATGTCCCATACCTTTGTCACCAATATTCTCGAAACCACTATACTGCTTGAATACCTGTAATAGACACTCATGGTATGCATGTACAGTCTCATTTATTTCTTGTGTAGTTCTGTCTATTTTTAGCCAATCTGCCTCTTTTGGGGGAATTTTCCCTTTTAAGAAATTAATAACCTAGTTATATTTCTTCATTACTTCTTCTGAAGGTGCATCTGTTTTCTCATCTCTTGGGTATTCATCACTAGGCCAATCAATTGTGATTTTACATTCTGTCCATAAATCAGCAGGTAACACTATGTCAAACAGACCATGCAAATCTTTCAATAAAACTTTAGAAACGTTCACAAACCTTTCAACCTGTCTGTACCATTCAACTGGTTTCTCTCTTAATTTTGGGATATCATTTGTAAAGGATAGAATGATTTTCTGTAATGTTTATTCTTAATGGATAAAAGAAAATGGTTGTGCATGGATATGTTCCTTCTCTGGCGTGGGTGTACGGATTGCGGATTGACAATACACTGCTTTGAAATGTAAGAACTGTGTTAATTCCAACTCCTGACATATATTGCTAACATGCTCGCCTGTTGTGTTGTATATTTTGAGATTTTCAAAATGTCAATAAATACAATTAAAAGAAAAAAGGATAGAATATCTTGCCTAGTCCATGGAACATGTACATATCCTCCTCCTGGTACTTCTCCCATCGGGCATAATCTTTCTGTCTTTTTAGGTTGTCTTAATAAATATTCTGATGCAGTTTAGTTTGCCTGAGCTTCCTCCTTTTTCTTAGTCCACCTTGTTCTCCACCTGTCTAATTCTCCCCATTTTTGTAAAATTGTCATTAGTTCTTTAATCTGTAATTTCCTTCCTGACATATTCATATTTTCTAAATCTTTGTCAGTAAATTCTTCTCTGTAAGGTTTCTGCAGTACTTTGGATTTCCCTATTTCAATTCCCATCTCTGGAGCAAGCTCTGTTAATTTCTCATGAAATATTTTTACATTTCTGGTTATACCTCTACACATGAATAATAATTCTTCTTCACAGTACGTATTTAGGGGCTCATTATGATCGCGGAAGGACTTGAGTCCGTCCGCGACCATAGTGGAGGAGGGAACCTCCGCATGGCCTGTGGAGTTCCCTCCTGGCCAATTAGGATGTGACCACCACCCTGGCGGTCACATCCTATATTTTTACCATTGCTGCGGGTGCGGCTTCAAGCTGCACCCGCCGCAATGGTAAAAAATGCATACATTGCATTTGTATGCAGAAAGCGGCAGGCACCGTGCGGTGCCTGCCGATTACTGCATACAAATGCAGGGGGGTACCATAGGTACCTCCCATGTGCACCCCCCACCCCCCGTTCACCCAAGGGGCCCGCAACGGGCCCCCACAGTGAAGTTACACATGCTTTTCCACGGCGGAAAAGCCGCCGTGGAAAAGCATCTCTTTTACGCCATCCTAATATGGCTGGCGGTGTCTGATAGACACCGCCAGCCATGTTACAGCTTTTCCGCCGCGGTTGTAAGACAACCGCGGCGGAAAAGCGGGGGACCGAAACCAGGACCCACCAGCCATCCTAATGTGGCGGTGGGTCTTTGGTGGGTCCGCAGAGGATTTTCCGCATCCTCCGGGGTGGCGGTGGCTTCCGCCGGCCCGGAGGAGGCGGAAAATCCTCCATCATAATGAGCCCCTATGTCTGTCTATTCCCACATTTCCAGCTATCATTTCTTCTAATTCTACCTTTAATTTATAAATGTCCAACATTTTTGATTGTGGAACTGCTTTGTCCATTCCCTGTGCCCACCTTTCTAATTCTTCTAGTAACATAATTGTAGCATTTTTAGTTCCTGTGGAGGTTTCCATTTGTATTTCTTTTGAAGAACTAGGTGTAACTCTTCTCAGGATTTCATTTATCTGTTCTCTTATTTGTAGATCCATTAGTGATATTACTGGTTCACATTTACTAGCTTGATCCTCAATTATTAAGGGACATATGTATCAAGCAAATTCGCATTCGCAAAGGCCGAAATTTTGCAAATTTCGGCCTTTGCGAATGCGAATTTGCTAAATGGAATGTATTAAGAAAAATTTGGTGCAAAATAAGGAATCGCAAAATGTGCGATTCCTTATTTTGCAATTGCATTTAAGGAATGGCAAATTTTGCGGTTCCTTAAATGCAATTTATGTAGCAAAAAAAATTAACAAAATGCCCTTAAGGAATCGCAAATTACCACCAACTTCTAGTTGGTGGTAAGTTGCGAATTCCTTGAAAAATGCACATTTTTGCATTTTTCAAAGTGCCATGTGACGCACATACATGCCCTTAGGGCATGTATGTGCGCCACATGTGCACCCATGCATATTTCAGGGGTGCAACAGGGTGTCCTTTGGACACCCCTGCACCCTTGAAATTATTCTCAATTTGCGATTAGCAAATTGCGAATCGCAAATTGAGAATAACTTCCCATTCATTCCTATGGGTCTCCTGGCCCATAGAAATGAATGGGAAAGTATTCCTTAATTGTGATTCGCAATTTGCTAATCGCAATTAGGGAATTTTAAGGAATCGCAAAAAAATGCGATTTTGTACATACATACCCATTTGCGTTTCTCAAATAGCGATTTCTTAAAAATCGCTATTTGAGAATCGCAAATGGGTATCTTGATACATATGGCCCCAAGTTCTTTTTCCTTGGTTCTATTACAAGAGTGGCTATAACTGGTGGGTTTGTACAGCTTCTTTTATCCCCATATAGTGGGACAACAGGACCTATAGTCACTGGTATGGTTAATGCTTCAGGATGTACACTCAATTGGTTTATTTTCTGGATTAGTTCATCTTTGTTTCTATTTATCGCTTCTCTTTCTTTTTCCTGTAATATTTTCTCATTTAATGAATCATGCAAAATTTGAGGAACTAATGGGATCTCTAAGGCAGGAGCACTCAGTATATTTCTATTGGGTTCTTCCTGATATGGTGGAGGATTCTTTGTTAAAATATCTTCGATAAACTCATCTTCTGAATCTCCACAACCTGTCATATTTTTAGTCTTCCTAGTACACATGCCTTCGGACTGCTCCTCTGACATTAATAAAGGATATAATCCTTCTAAAACCATTGCTTGTCTCCATAGTTTCATCTGATCTTCACACGTATCATTCATTCGTTTAAGATAGAACCCTCTATAACCCCTAGTTCTTCTCGATCTGTCTCGATCAAAGACCTCCATTTCCCATTCTTCCAAAGCTTCACACTGAGTTAATCTAGTTCTGGGCTCTAACTCATTCCTTTTTGTCCTTAAATTCTGAAGAATTCTCGCATTAAATGTACCATTTTCTGGGAAAGCTAATATTCCGTCACCTTTTGTATATTCAATCCAATTTTCTAACCATACACAGGTATGATAACTTCTCTCCATCATCATAAATGAGGCAGGAGTTTTTGGCGGTGGGATAAGAATCCATTCTCTAGTTTTTATGGGTTTATCTTTCTTGAAGTCATTTTTGATTCTTTGCATAAACAACATTTTTCTTTTTTCTCCATACATTTTAGGATTATATCCTCTTATCTATTCTTGTCTAGCAAAACCTAAATATCTTCTATCTGGGCGATTCCCTATTAAAGTTGGATCGTATTTCCACATATAAACTCCATTGTCTATTATTATTACCGCTTCTAATTTATTAACCAATTAATTTTTCTGTTTAGACTCGGGTTCTCCAATCTTATTGTAGCTTTTATTTGTGAGAAGTTAGCCTGGCATATGATGTCCACAAGTTCTAGTGGGCACCTTGCACCAGTCTAATCGACCCTTATTGATGGTGGTTGTAAAGTCAACCTTATAGAAAGCTATCCTAGTGGCAGCATAGACCAGCAGTCATCAGGCTAAGACTTCAGAGAGCGTATTAAGCAAGTTGTTTTACCAATTATAATAGCTTGAGTACCAAATGAAAGTACACCACACATGGTATATATCAAATATATATGTATTTTGTCTAAACAGAACCCATCTGCACTCTTTATGAGGTCAGAGGTCAAAGTACATTACAAGAATGTCAATTAGCATACAATAAGTTGCACAATATACAGTATGCCCTAGGGGCCTCACAAACCATATACTAAAATAGTGCTATAAGAACCACGTCTGGAATAGAAAGCAGGCCTAGAACCTGTGGAATCGCTGGGGCTACTCTAAACAAACAAAGGTTAAGAAGTAGGAGGCCCACGGGAGACGCATGCAGTGTCTAAACACAGCCGCGGGTTACCCATGACTTTCTATGGGAAACGAAGAATTTACAAAAGTACAATCTAAGGACCCTTCTGGATGGACTACGATGGAACCCTTTTAAACTAGGACACGTTGAGAGTCAAGACCCACAGGAGCACTGGAGTACTCGTGTTACCTCACCCAGGGAAGCCGGTGCATAGGTGCCTTTTTGTGTTGGGTTTTGTTGTCGTTTTCAATGGAGAGCTGCAAAGAAGTGCTGCATGCGACCAGAGGAATAGTGTCCGGGTGGATCGAAGATCTGAAAAACCTGAAAGCAGAAAGGACAGAGTATGGGTCACTTGCCAATGAACAGGATGGCGATGGAAAGCTGCCAGCCAATGTCGGGTGATTTCAGGTGAGGTGAAGCTTGTTTCTTCAGCCACGAGGTCCAGGAGGCATCGATGATGACCAGGCGCTGGATTCGAGCTGTCCCATGATGGATCTAGTTGACTGCGGTGTCGGTATCCGGATTGGACCCAACAAGCTTTGGCAACCGCAACCTGTGCAGGATGTCGAGATTGGCTTGGTTGCAGACCAGCAAGGTCTGAGGCGCTTCTCCTTTGAAGGGAAGCTGGAGCAAGCCTGGAGCAACCAGGAAAGCAAGTTAGATTTAAAAGGAAGTCTTTGGGGGGCTCACTAGCCAACGGGCAAGGAACCGGGAAGACAAATTGAGCTGAAATGCAAGAGCGGAGCCCCCGGGTCACTCGTGGAGTGTGGGGCTCTGAGCTTCGGTGCAAATGGTACTCGGGCTGGGGCTTCAAGCACCCCAATGCACAACTTCAAGATACCTCGAGAAAGGAGTGCAGCTTGCAAGATGCAGGATGTCCAGGAGTTCTGGTCCCACGTCTCTCGTGTCTGCCACGCTTCTCAGCTTTGCTGTGAGCGAAGGTCCGGTCAGAGATGTCTGGAAGTCCGTGTCCTGTGTCGCAGATTCTTCGGGATCCGGTGGGAGCCTCGAAAATGCAGACCGGCAAAGTTACTTAAAGTGCCTGTTTGAACAGGGTGGTCACTCCTTGACCACAAGGGAGATGTCTTCCGTCTTCCAGTCGAAATGGAACGCCGAAGGTCCAGGATATATGTATCAAAGTTTCGTCCAGGGTAATCTAAAGTTCTGGGGACACAGCTCCTATACTTATACTAAGTTTAGGGGTTGGACTACCTGTAAAGTCCCTCCTATGGGTGGACCTAGGGAGGGGGTGGTTACACCCCTTCCCCATTGTCCAGTTTCGCGCCAGAGCTGGGGCTCAGCTCATGCTAGGGCACCCTCTTATATATATATATATATATATATATATATATATATATATATATATATATGTATATAAAGATAGATATAGGGATACTATATTTAAGTAAGGGGTGATTACACCACCTTACCCAGCTTGCAATTGCAGACCTGTGGTGTCAGTTTGGAGGGCCAGCCAGGGGTGGCATAATACATGCTGCAGCCCCTGGTGGGCCTTGCTGCACCTATGCCCTGGGTACCTATGGTGCACTATACAGGGGCTCACAAAGGTGACCCAATGTCCAATTGGAGATGTACCTAAAGTACATGGAGTCCATTTTACAGTGAGAGCAGATAGCTTGGGGCCCTGATTAGCAGGATCCCAGGCCAACTAAGTCGAAAACCAGCTAAACACTAGGCAAAAAAGTTGGGGTAACCATATAGTCAGATATCCACCTTCCTACAAGCATTAGACTTTCTACAAGCATACGTCACTATGGACGAATGCGGTCCCACAACTATTAGGACAGATTCATTTGGATGTGGCCTCAGCGCTCGGCTGACGCTCGAACTGTTATAAAAGATTTACGAGTCTTTATCGCACATACGCAATCGGCACGCTACATTCTGACCAGGGTCCACAAAGGTGACCCAATACCCAATCTGGTATGTACCTAAAGTACATGGTTACAATTTAGAGAGAGAACAGCTAGGCTGTGGTCCTGATTAGCAGGGCCACAGCCAGACTCAAGTAGAAAAAACAGAGAATCGAAGTAAAAAGTAGGGGTAACCATAGGAAGCAGACCCTACGCCTACATTATTTTTTTATCCAATCAAGTTCTCGTTTGTAAAATTCAGTTAGCCAATACTAGCGCAGCTCTAATGTGACGTCAGTATTTACTCCTCACACTGACCCCTCCTTTACAATCCTCCGTAAATCACACGCCCGCTGTTTCGACCACTCCCAGGGCAGCACCTGGCTGCTTCAACCAATCCCAGCGCGGCACTCTGTGATGTCAGCACAACTCCAGCAGCTGACCTTCCCTTTACAAGGTAATACAAAACGTATTTTGTTTTAAATTTTTCACCTAAATTTTTGTTCATTAATAACAACATAAAACATTTGCTACTCTGTCGATCTTCATAAACCAAAGATTCTTTCACTACGAGTAAAACTTTTCTGCTTACCCCCTTACACTGCGAGTAAAACTTTTCCGATTACCCTTCATTCAAACTTAGAAGAACCTGTTACTCTTCCAGTGTTACCCTTTCTAGGTGATATAACACCAAAGTTTCACCAGCTAACCCCTTTCTAACAATTACTCTCAATGTGTCACAACTCAATTTCCAAAACGGACGAGTAACCTCACTGCAGCGTGATTTCCATTCATCACCCGCTATACACTTCCCAGGAATTTCCAGACAACATAAAACAATATACAAACGGGTTTGTTAGTGCTTAAATCTATAACCAATATTCACCAACTAATCAATAATAACCATACTTCTGCTACCAGCAAACTGATCCAGCGAGACACCAACCTGCGGACAATAATCACTAAATACTCATTTGGACCCATCAAACACACACACACACCCACACTCTGGTAGATGAAACCACGCTGGGAATCAATTTAGGGCTAATTCTATATGTCCGTTTACCTCTCAGCCTTGAGCCTATTTAATACTAAGCCCTTTTCTTTACAAATGGATCTATATTAGTTGATTATGCTTAGTAATTATGGCATTGATGTGTTTACCTGTTCTGTTAATTAATAACCACAGACTCATATAAGATTTAAGGGTTTATATTAATTTTTCTTTTTGTAAAATCAAAGACAAATCACAGTGTTAACTCCATCATTCTGAAGAGGTAAGATTCAATTTATCTACATTAATTATACATTTCAATGACACGTACCTCAGGAAGAGAGGATAGAGAGAAAAGGCACATTGACACAATACATAGATTTATATTTACCTAGGATGGTGCAAGATCGGAGCCCTCTGGCCAAGAGAATGGACCACTTAGAAAATTCAGGTGATAGGTTCAGGACAGGTAGCCTCTTCTGGATTCAAAACCTGCATCTAACCCCGCTCTGATGCTAATTTCCTCCTTGATTCTTCCGCAATCTCCTTTCTAATTCTATTGCCTCCTCGATTCTTCCGCAATCTTCTTCCTAATTCTATTTGTTTGAAAATTCTAAGTCTGTATCTTCAGGTATTTTTCATTCAGCAATTGGACAGCATCTCTATCTCTCAGTGTTCTGACAGAGATTGAGCAGCTATTGAGCTAACTAATCTAACTAACTATTCCAATTATACCTTTATAGTGGCATGTTCCACCCCTAAATGTTTCAACCTTATGAAACTCCTAATTCTGATTGGTCAAGCCGAGGGAATGATCATCACACCATGCTAAGTTTAATACTTTTTATTAAGACCTTTGTCTCATGTTCCCGCCCATTCATTTGTTTCTCCCAAGCTTTATTCCCACCCATGTTCATAATGCATTATCAACAATGTATACAGTTTGTACAGTTGTCCATTGAGTCTTCAGGATGTTCAGCTGGTTCCTAGGATATGTAGAAAGGGTGTCCTTGGTCGGGTTCCAAGACTTGAGCTCATGACTCTGGAGTTTTCTCTACTGCACATGCGGATGGGTGTCACATGACTGTCAGCCCTTAGCTCTCTTTAAGGCCCAAATACGAGAAGTCAAAAAGACAAGATGTTAGATTCAAATAAAATGATTTCATTGTATACCACTTCTCTCTACTCTAAGTCCATTTAAATATAGACTACCTATGCATTATGTGGAGAAGTGTGGCTCAATGGTTAGAGCAGGCAGACCTCGATGCAGAGCTCTGGCCAGGGACCAGGGTTCGATTCCCGCCTCGGCGGGTCTGGGGCTCATTAATTCCCCTGACTGGAAATTCTCGTCTCAGTGCCTGTTCTGATCATGGGTCCCGCGCTGCAACTCTGGGCAATAGCTTGCTTAGTCTCCACAACGGCCCCCACAACGCGAGGGATGCCTGGTCTACACCATGAGGGTGCCCAGGAGTGGACACTTCACAGGGAAAGCCAGGAAGGGTTCCCTTGCGGTATTCGTACAAGCGCCGGGAAACCGACTGCGGGTAGCTGTGCGCTATACAAGTACAAAAACATTTACATTAGCACTTAGTATATAACGCAATTTAGTTTCAGCAGAGCAGATGCTTAGTATGTGATTTCTTAAGCGGCCATTCAAGCTGTCTTTGCGCAGAAGCAAAGCTTTCCCTCCAAGCATTAAGACATCATGCAGTTGACGCATGCGCAGTTCAATTTCCCATGTTAGCAGCCATTTTTAGCTGCACTCTAGTTACTTGTTAGTAAAACACATAGGTAAGGTTCCCCCTTTTCTAATAAGTGTAAAAATGTTGTGTAAAATTAGTATTACAAACGTTATTAATAATTTATTACGAGGTTCTATGAGAGGATTACATCCGAGCAAGTTGCTTATTTGCGAAACCTTGCTCCATATCAGGGTACTTCGTTATAATTGTGAGGGTGCCCCTGCATGAGCAGGACACCCCTACAAACCCCGGAGTTGATTCTCCAGGCTTTGCAAGTGTGGTCAGCCATTTTAAGACATATAATGGAGATCAGTCGTTACAAGATGTGTAACTATATAGTGGCTGCACTGAACCTGGTCATGTTTGGAATCAAACATAGTGAAATCATACCCTAAACCGAATCTGATGCTGGAAGATTGATCCCATGTACTGGGGGGCTCCTTAGGGGACCCCTGTACACCTAGTAACAGCTTTTCAGGTTGTAACAGATTTTCAGGGTCTGTAAATAAGCTAGTGCTGCTGCTGACCACAGATACAATATTGTCCTCCTGCTGCTGACGCAAGCTCGAGCAGGGGAAGGTAGAACAATAGGTTTCCTGTCACAGGGCGGTGTGGCTACCTCCCAGACAGAACTTAGTGTATTGGGCAGGGGGAACTTGCCAGCGCCACCAGACTACTTTGTAGAGCACATTTGGTGCACTCCTTGCATACTCTAGTTTGAACCAGTTCAGGAACCCTTAATTACCGCACTGGCACGATACTGGACAGAGGAGATGGGAGTATACTGTCCAGTCCCTCCTCTGGGAGGGATCCCCAAGTCAATCCAACCCTTTCTTTAGGGTACTTAAGGGCTCCCTTGTGGGTGGGCAATATAATGTGATACACTATGTCACCGCTGTCAAGAGTGCTGGAAAAGAGATTAAAAAATTGCTCCCAAACGCAAGGACCAGCATTTCAATCTGCTCCCTGTGTGTAGGAGCAATGCCAGCTGCTCCTGAAGGTGGTAAACTGGCAAGGACCCTGGGTCACATTAAGGCACCCTCCGTGGTATGCAACGCTGCACACTGGATGCGCTGGGTGGGCTCCAGGGCACCCAGCACAAAGATGCCAGGCACCAGAGGATGGGATCCCTGGGGCTGAAATCGGCCCAGGGAGGGGGGCCGCGCAGCCCCACTCCCCTTGAAATCCCTAATGAAGGTGAATGCATCATTGATCTATTGGAGCGCAATCTTATCTGTAGTGACGGTGACTAACTGTTTCTTTGGTGACAGCCAGTCCATGGTTCTCCCTTTTAATTACCCTGAGTAGGCAAATTCCCAAAATCATCTGAAGCTCCACCCGTTTGGCTCCACCCCGTTGTCCTTAGTAGTATGCAAAGGTCTTCCTGCCATTTCCTACGTTGATGGACAGCTTACCATAAGGCCCCCAAGCGCATCTCCTGACGATTTCGGTGACGCGTGCTTGATGCAGAAGAATACGAGGACATCTCCACCAAATAAAAAAGCACTTACTTCATAAAGGTAAGAGGAAGTACCCTTGTTTGGAGATTCCCCTCTTTGTAGTCTTCTCATCTTCTCTAGCAAGGATTCATGTTATCACAGATTTGTGGATCAAGACCTTGAGTAACAATCGCATTTCTGAAATTACATGCACACAAGGTCACTGGAGATATTTCCTCATGGTCCATTACACAGCTGTAGTGTGGATTATGCACTAACACTTTACCCAATGAGGTAGCACTTACTAATTATCCAAAACAAAGTTCTCCTGTTGGGTAGACAATTTGTGAAAAACTGTGGAACTGTTGACTCTTGTTGGATAAAGGGGCAGGTGAAGTTCAATTCTGGTCTAGTCACTCACACAGCTACTGACTCATCCACACAGATACTTACACACCTATTCAGCCACTCTCACATACACTCATAGACCCATTCAGCCACTCACACATACCATATTCACTTACAAACCCAGTCACATACACATACAGACACTTAAACATCTACCCAGAGAACCACTCATACACCCACACAGACATCCACTCACACAACCATTCTGTCACTCTCACATAGATCCACACAGACACTCACACACTCACCCACCGGCTCACATATCCACAAAAACACTCACACACTCATACAGCCACTTACATACCCACTCATACCCACATAACCACTCACACACCCACTCATAGATCTATACAGCCATTCACATATCCATTCATCCATACCGACACTCACAAACCCACTCACACACCCACAAAGACACTCATAAAACCATTCATATACCCACACAGCTAATCATGTACCCACTCACAGACCCATACAGCCACTCACACACACCCTCAAAACTACTCACACAACCACTCATATACCCATACAGACACTTACCCACCTTTTCACAGACCCATACAGCCATTCACACACCCAGTCACTGACCCATACAGCCACACACACCCACAAAACCATTCACACACCCAATAACGGACCCCTTAAGCCACTCACACACCCATGCAGCCAATCACACATCAACTCACCGACCCATATAGCTACTCACACACCCACTCACAGACCCATAGAGCCACTAACACACCCACTCTCAAAGGTTACAGTTAGGAAATACAATTAAAAATCTTTGAAATTCACAAAAAAAATCAAAGGTTACAGGAACTTTATAGTTAGAAAATAACATTAACAAAACGTAGAAAATAACAAAGGTTACAGGGAAGTTATAGCTAGGGAACAGAATTTAAAAACTTTAGAAAGTCACTCAAAAAACCAAAGGTTACAGGGGCATTATAGTTAGGTTTAGTTTTCTCACATACAAAACCAATGAAATTCAGCAGTAATAGCTACCTGAGATAACTATAACGTACTACTAATTACCTCACATATTACATCACTCATGACATGGTCAATGACATCACTGATGACATCATTCACAGAACTACTCACACACCCACTTAAACCCTCATACAACATTGTATACACCCACTCACAACTACTCACACACCCATTCACTCATTCATTGAGCCACTCACATACCCATTCACTAACCCATAGAGCCACTCACACAGCCACTCAGCCACTCACTCATACACCCCCTTACACACCCAGTCACTCGACCATAGAGCCAGTCACACACAACCATTTACTAACCCATACAGCCACTCACACACCCACCCATACAGCCACTCACACAGCCAATCACCTACCCACAAACCCCCCACTGTTTGATGGAGGAAGGTATAAGTGACAGATCATTCTCCATTCTGGGTGACTTCAATTTCCACCTGGAAGATCTTGGAGACCCAGACACAAAGGAGTTACTGGATCTCATGAACGGACTCGATCTCCCACAAATAGTTAAAGGAGCCACCCACACAGCTGGTCATACGCTGGATGGGATTTTTTCAAACAACCCACAGCTATTGGTGACGAATATATATCCGGTAGTATGGTCGGATCACTCAGCCATTCTATTTGAGATAGCCCCTGTGGTGAATCAAAATAACGCAAAAACAGCAACAAAAATTACCTACTCACGCGCATGGAATAAGATTGAAGCGAAAGAACTATCAGACATACTGGAATCTTCCCTACCATCCTTGTCTGGTGAGGTGGATGTAGCTATTGCTAGTTTTGATGAGTGGATCAATAAAGCCTGCAACAAGCTCGCCCCTAAAAAACGTTTTGGCGGTAAAAGGACTCATCCTTCTGCCCCTTGGTATACTCCCAATTTAAAACCGCAGAAATGTCTATGTAAACACTCTGAGAGAGAATGGAGGAAGAGTTATAAGACAGAGGAGAAAACTAAATATAAAGATTGCTTACGGGCATATAAGCAACTGCTGGTGACATCTAAGCAAGAATACTTTGCGGCTCAAATTAAGTTAGCAGAAAACTCAGCAAAGGAACTTTTTAAAATTGTCTGTCAATTGGCCAATCCTCATCCACCTAAAGTATTAGAGAGTCAGGAACTCTGTGATAAAATTGCTAAATACTTCTTAGATAAAGTGGAAGACATTTTTTCAATTTTTAACAATGCTAACAATAATCTGTCTTGTGATTCAGGTACGGACCTAATCCTAACCCCGCAAACACAATATGCTTTAGTGCAATTTCCCCTGCTGAGCGACACGGACACAGTTGCGCTTCTGCATAAGGTGAAATCTGGGTCTCCTTATGACCCCTGCCCTGTCAAAATTGCTAAAATGACTTCTCAGGTGGTTACGTCAATGCTGACGCCCCTTTTTAACAGGGTATTGGAGGAGGGCAGCTTCCCAGCACACTGGAAGACGGCTTCCTTGATCCCGCTGCTAAAGAAACCTAAATTGGACCCCACAGATGTTCGTAACTTCAGGCCTATCTCTCGGCTACCCTTTCCAGCCAAAATGCTGGAAAAATGGATAAACAAATATCTGAGTAGCTACCTATATGAGGCGGAGGTGCTTGACAGTACGCAATATGGCTTCTGGGAGGGTCATAGTACAGAAACGGCTCTCCTTAAATCAACTGATGAGATAAGGGAAACGTTAGATCAGGGGGGTAAAGCAGCAATGATCATGCTTGATCTCTCCGCAGCGTTTGACACGGTCCATCACTCATTGTTGATGGACCGTTTGTCAGCCTGCGGAGTAAAGAACGCTGCCTGGAAGGTTCTAAAATCTTTCCTGTCTGAGCGAAAGCAGATAGTAGCCCTCGGAGAGTTCTGTTCAACTCCATTCCAACTGCCTTGTGGGGTCCCTCAGGGATCATCACTAAGTCCAACCTTATTTAATGTGTACGTATCGTCCCTGGCCCCATTGATAAGATCTCACGGGTTCCAGCTTACATCTTATGCGGACGATACGCAGATAGTGGTATCCCTCCTCCCTGGATTAGAAGGAGCAGTTAGCCACAAGTTACATGATTGTATGGAAGCAGTTGGACTATGGATGACCAGCAATTGTCTAAAATTAAATTCAGACAAAACTGAGGTCATCCTCTTTGGTAATGACATCAGTATCTGGACACCAAAAGGCTGGCCAAACTCCCTGGGTCCTCTACCGGTTCCCTCCCCACAGGTGAAGAACCTGGGAATCTATCTAGACGACAGATTGGATATGAGAAAACAAATAAATGCGGTGGTATCTTCCACGATGTTTACTATTAGAACCACTAAGAAAATTCTCCCCCTTGTGCCCAAGGAGAGTCGGCAGACGGTGGTTACTGCACTTGTCATGTCAAGACTTGATTACTGCAACAGCCTCTATTTAAACATCCAAGAGAGGTTGTTGCAGAGGTTACAGTTGCGGCAGAACACAGCTGCCAGGCTGATTTCTGGCATACACCAACAACAAGAGAGAAAGGGTCAAAAGGTCACTCTCGTACCCCTTAAGACTAATATATCTAAACAACAAAAGAGTACCAAATACACAAATACTAAATGAAAGAACAAAGTGGGAGGGAAAGCATAGCTTAGTGAAGAAAAGAACCCTCAGGCACCAACTAGATATGTTGGTTGCCAGTTGTCTTCATTGGGTCCTTCTTTGTGAAAACGTAAAATACTACGTAGTCAGAAAATACGGTGCTCAGATAAAAAGAGTGTGGACTACTCCCCAGAAAAAAAACGTATTTAATATAAGGGTAGTTCTAACTCTATTAAAAACAAATGTGGAAAGGCGGACATATACAAGGTTGAGTTAATTTGAACCTAATGTCCTAAAAGGTCGACATGTTTCTTGCGAGAGCCTAAAGTCAGCCCAGCATTCCTCAGGACCAAAACAACCCTGGCCTCATGTTCAGTGCTCACTGTGGCGCCAAAATCATAAAAGGCGGGGTGAAACAGATATTTAAAGAATAAAATCATAAACGTATCTGTAAGTTTATTAGCGCAAACTTCCATGTAAACATTGTCACAGTTGCATGTTGATCAATCTGGAAAGATATGGTAAGTTTTGCATGTTAATATTTAGCAATTTCATTAATAACTATCAATGGCCTCACTTTAAGGAAAATAGCTTAAAAGCAAGTAGCTATGCATCGCACCACCCACCCACTTTCACAGTTTATGGAGATTCCATTAGTTAAATCGCTACACTATTAGTGATAGTCGATTCGAAACGCTAAATATTTTATTCAGAGTCCTGCCAGGTCTATATTAATCATGTTATGACAGAAGTTATCATAAGCCCGCCGCCAATTTCAATGACAGGGGGCTAGAAACATTTCTTCAAAAAAACGTGCCCATTAAAACATTTTCGATACTTGGAAAACTCGAAACGCCATAAAAGAGGACCACTTACTATGCTGTGGAATGAAGATTGCCCCTTAGGTCCGTGGCAGGGGAAACCTTCACGTTTAGAAATTCTGTGAAGAAGCACAACCGGGAGAAAAAAGAAATTATTGTTCTCCCAGTGTTCGACCCCATTCATTCAGAACAAGAACCTTCTGTTAAGAGTCCCATTGCCACAGTGCCCCGCATTGTTGTTTAAATATCGCTTACTTGCATCTAAACGACTCCCCGCAGGAACACCTAATCTGTTCACGTCCACGGCCTGTAATCACTTGGCCAGTGTAAGCATCTTGATTAAATAAACACACTAACGGCGTTTACTGCGTGAAAAAACACGTGACCGCCGTGCTGAGGGCTCATATGTTTAATGGGGAAGTAACTTCGTAAAAGCCTGCTCGTTTTTTTCTTTTTGCAAAAGGTGTAAAACTTTATTGCTGTTTCATAAATCAGTAACTAATCTTTCGAAAATAAATCCTACGTTTGGGAAAAAAAGGGGGGCTTGTTTCAAGTTGGGTTTATTATACAAAATCGATTACCAACAACCCTCCTCAATAGTGCACACATTGTACATAGGTGGTTGGAAAAAACGAGTACAAACCCCTGTTGGTATCAAACAGTTCTGTAATAGCTCGTTGCCCAGGGTATTAATTACTAGACCATTCTCACTAGTAATTATTAAGGATCGAATGAGATCTATCGTCGCATCACAGAACCCCACGGTATATCATCATTCAGCCCGTGTAGATGTGTAGATAGATGATAGATCCATCTTTGTTCCTTTTCAAAGATGGTATTTTCTCGGCCTTGTTGTATTTCCTCTATGATTGTCCATTTGATGTCATTAGGACAATGTCCAAATTCCAGGAAATGAGTGGTTAGTTTTGTCGTTGCCTTACGGCATCGTACATTACTGCGGTGTTCACAAATGCTCATCTTTATTTTGCGTGTTGTCATGCCCACATATTTCATATTGCAGGGACATGTAATCATGTAAATGACATTTGAAGAATTACAATTTGTGTGACCCCTTTGATACCAAAGCTTTCCAGCTTCCAGATTCAATGTCTTAGTGGCAGACGTCAAGTGACACACGCTGCAGCCACCACACGGGTGATGGCCAACAACGGGGGGCATACCCCAAGCATTTAGAACACTGTTGTCTTGTGTTTTACCTGCATCTCTAGGACGTGTATGCACGAGTGCATCCTTCAAACTTCTCTCTTTTTTGTACGAGAACAGGGTTTTTTTCCACTCTCGTCCATTACTATTCAGGATTTGCCAATGTTTACCAATGCAACGACAAAAAATCCTTAAACAAAGTTGTAAGAGGGCCCGCAATCAAAACCGGGAGGCTCTATTGGAGGACTATATCAGGGACCCAGAGACTGAAACCCCACTGACCTGTGTGACTACTTACAGCAATATTTCAAATGCTGTCAGTCGTTGCATTGGTAAACATTGGCAAATCCTGAATAGTAATGGACGAGAGTGGAAAAAACCCCTGTTCTCGTACAAAAAAGAGAGAAGTTTGAAGGATGCACTCGTGCATACACGTCCTAGAGATGCAGGTAAAACACAAGACAACAGTGTTCTAAATGCCTGGGGTATGCCCCCCGTTGTTGGCCATCACCCGTGTGGTGGCTGTAGCGTGTGTCACTTGACGTCTGCCACTAAGACATTGAATCTGGAAGCTGGAAAGCTTTGGTATCAAAGGGGTCACACAAATTGTAATTCTTCAAATGTCATTTACATGATTACATGTCCCTGCAATATGAAATATGTGGGCATGACAACACGCAAAATAAAGATGCGCATTTGTGAACACCGCAGTAATGTACGATGCCGTAAGGCAACGACAAAACTATCCACTCATTTCCTGGAATTTGGACATTGTCCTAATGACATCAAATGGACAATCATAGAGGAAATACAACAAGGCGGGAAAATAACATCTTTGAAAAGGAACAAAGATGGATCTATCGTCTATCTACACATCTACACGGGCTGAATGATGATATACCGTGGGGTTCTGTGATGTGACGATAGATCTCATTCAGGCAAGCCTGACCTGTCTGTGCCTGGACCAAGCCCAGTGCCACAGACCCTGGTTCTCAGACCATCCACTGCTATGATGCCACCACCCTCCACGACGTCAACACGTACGACATGACACCCAGGGCGTTTTACCCCACCGAAACTGCAGCTGCACCTTCGCCTGCCACGGCACACCAGACCCACCCACCGCATGACTGACAAAGATCAAACCCGGCCACCTCAGCAGTAGCCTGTTCAACACACGTTCCCACCACAAACATGCTGTGGAGATCTAGGACCTACTCAACTCCGTCCACTCAGACATCGCCTTCCTCACGGAAACATGGATTAACTCCACCTCCAACCCGGATATCACCATCGTCCATGCCGGATCGCATCAACAAATCACGTGGAGGCATCGCATTCCTACACAAAAGCATACTCCGCCTCACCACCCACTCGAATGACGATTCGGCCAACATGGTGCACCTCCACTTCCAGATCCAGACCACCTTGAAAACCACCCTTCATGGTACCCTCATCTACAGACCCCCCTGGACCCGGTCCACCCTTCAGCGATTCCATCATCGACTTCATCGCACCCCAAGCTTTTGCTTCCACAGACTACATTCTCCTCTGTGACCTCAACATTCACCGGACAACTCCTAGTCCCTGCTAGAGAACCTCACCACCATCGGACTCAAACAACTAGTCATCCCCCAAACCATTTAGCAGTACACACTCTCAACCCAACTTCTCTGCCAGCGACAAGATCACCTTCAGCCACACCTCTGAGCTCCTTTGGACCAACCTCCTGTGTGTCCACGTCTCCTTCACCAAACCCACTGTACACCACCATGCCCACCACGACCCTTGCAGAAGTTGAAACAAGGTCACCGAAGAACAGCTCACCACCTCCTTCAGCAAAACCCCACCTCCATCATCCACGGACACTAATACCTCAGCTTGCAACCTCCAACGATGGATCTCTAACTGTGCCAACACACTGGCTCTATTCAAGAAAGCCACAGGCAAGTGACAATCCAAGAAAGCCAGCTGGTTCTCTTCCACCCTTCATGAGTCCACATGCACCTGTAGATCGCTCGAGAAATGATGGAGGAGCAGCAAGAACCCAGAACCCTACGAAACTACTGTCACTGCATACCACCACCGCATCAGAACAACAAAGAATGTGGCCCTACAAGAAAGGATCAACGCCAATGCACTCAATAGCAAAGAACTTTTCACTGTGGTCAAAGAATTCTCCAAACCCACCACAGAGACAGCAGACTTCCCACCCTCCCAAGACCTCTGCATTAACCTAGGCACCTTCTTCCACCAAAAGATTAAGAAGATCTATGACAGCTTGGACAGCCACCCAAGACCCTCAATCACCGCACCCAATGACACCGGATCCAAGCAGACCCTGCCCAGCAGGACTCCCATCACCACACATGACACCCTCAAGATCATGAAGAGCATCCATTTCGGAGCACCCTCAGATACTACCTGTCCTACATCTTGAACAGAGCCGGCACCTCCATCGCCCCGAACTCTGCCACACTATCAACTGCTCCATCAACACTGCCACTTTCCCAGCAGAATGGATGTAGGAGAGTAGGATCTGCTTCTTACAGTTACCCCCACTTTTTGCTGATGTTTCACTGTTTTTCGACTTTAGTCTGGCTAGGACCCTGACATCCAGGGCCCCAGCCTAGCTGCTTCCTCTCTAAAATTATTGCATGTACTTTAGGTACACCAGATTGGATTCTGGGGTACCCATATAAGTCCCTAGTATATGGTATACTATATACCCAGGGCATAGGTACCCCAGAGGCCACTCAGGGGGCGTAGCATGTATTATGCCAACCCTGAGAGACCATTCAAAATGACACAACAGGTCTGCTACAGCAGCCTGTGTAAGGCGATGTATGCACCCCTTACTTAGATATAGGTTCTGTATATCTACCTTATATCACTACACATATAAACTTATCAGTCACCCCAATGGCAGGCCTTATCAGCCCTGAAGGTAGGGTGCTGGGTCTGGAGTGAGAGGGTGCCCATACATGACCAGGGCCCCTCTGCAGCCTTCGGAATCTATTCTCTGGAGTTGTTCTGTGATGCAGCCAACCATCTACTCTTAAGTGCATTATAACCTTGCGGTAAAAGCTATCTTTAAAATGGCTGCAAGGAAACATGTCGTGTTTGGTGTCAAACACCTTGGAATCATACATCTCCGCTAGTTCCTGGTGGGGGAGGTATGATTCCACCCTCCTAAAGGGAGAAATATGTCTGCACCGGTACACCTTGTACCAGCGTCACAGAACCCTGGCATCACAAAATAGAAGCTGCCAGCCACAGACACACGTCTGCCCTCCTGCTGCTGGATGAAACTCCAAAACACACAAGGTGATGGATGGAATGTTGCACATTGGCAAAACATTCACCCCCAGTCACAGATCTGGGTTTAATCCATCATTATTTGGCTCACCACGCCACCCCAGTTCAGACATGGCCATATGCAAATCAGTCTTGACCCTATGCCTCATGGGAACAGTCCAGCCTGAACCGCCAAGTCATGTCTTCCCTGGACCAGCATCAAGCATCCTAGGAACGGTTTCTGGCTATCAGCCGTCATCAGCCAGGATAGCTTGACTCCAGTGGCGTAGTGAGCACTGGACCCCTGTCTGGGTACACCCTTCCCACATAGGGCGAACAGCAAAACACACAAGGTGATGGACGGTATGTTGCACATTGGCAAAACATTCACCCTCAGTCACAGATCTGGGTTTAATCTATCGTTATGTTGCTCACCACGCCACCCCAGTTCAGACATGGCCATACGCAAATAAGTCTTCACCCTGTCCCTCTTGGGAACAGTCCAGCCCGTACCGCCAAGCCATGTCTTCCCTGGACCGGAATCAAGTATCCTAGGACCGGTTTTGGCCATCAGTCGTCATCAGCCAGGATAGCTTGACTCCAGTGGCGTAGTGAGCTATTTACTTACGTTCTAGTGTGTTGATATTGTATATCTTGCTCTCTAATCACATAAAGAGGCTAGTAGAGAATGTTTAGTAATAAAGACATAACTTGTATATATACCTTGTGTGGTTCTCCTTTCACTTGATCATTCAAGAGGTTATAATCTGGTAAACCAAGCTGCTTTACACTCCTTCAAGACTTAGCCTGAAAGCTGCTCTACATAGCTACCACTAGGATAGCTTTCAATAAAGGTTGTCTTAAACCTATTCATCAATAAGGGTTGTTTGGACTGGTGCAAGGTGCCCACTATAACCAGTGGAAAGCATATACCAGGCCAACTTCTCACATTGATGTGCAATGGTTGGATTAAAGCTTCCTATTGCTTTACCAGATAATCTCATTGAGGGACTAATTGAAAACCACTATAGGTACTTAGGTACATATAAAACAAGTCTAGAATAAAGTAAGATCTACTGAACTTAGATTTGGGTAAGTCAAGGGTCTAGCACACCCGTTCTCCAACTCAAGAGAGAGTTTAGTAGTCCTACTAGGTTAGGTAGGTACCTACACCACATAACACTAGTATGTCTTCAAGAGCTGAAGCCAGTGGCTCCATGCTAACTAAGTATGACCATGTCCCATTTCAGGAATTGAGGAACATGTGTGCATCTAGAAAACTGAAGACAGGGAAAAATCCTATAGTTCAACGCCTCATAGAGGTATTGCTTTTAGATGACCTCAGAAAGACCCCAGGGTCTGATGAGGCATGAAGGTTGGGTGGGGCAGCCGAAGAGGAAAGGCTAGGAGGTGAACACATCCAAGACCTAGACTCTGAAGCTGACTAGGAGGAACATGATGATTCTAACCTGGACAATTCAACTCTTCCCATAGATGGGGGAGAAGGCCTCAGGGGTCCTCTCTTTACTCCACCTGGAAGGGTTAGCAGTTTACCAAGAAGACCAAGACCTCCTTCTCAGGAGTCTAATCATTCTGGTACTTCTGTAGGGAACCCTGTTTCTCATAGGACTTCTACTTCTCACAAGAGAGAGACTTCCTAAGATAAACAGTGCAAACTGTTTGAGTTTGAGAAAGTTCATCTTAGAATCATGAGAGAGCAGTTGGCCTTAGATAGGAAATCCCCGGAGCTCCAGAGAGCTTCACAAAGGTTGGGGCTAGAGCCCCATGCTGGCAGATACAGTGTCCCTAGAGGTAGAAAACATACCCATGACCACAGGAACCTGAACAAGATTGACCCTCCCTGCCAGAGCGGGGATGACATCCACAAATGGATAACTGCACTTGAGAGGACCTGTAAAATACAAAGGGTCCCTCAGGAGCAGTGGGCAGCAATCTTGTGGCTCTCCTTTGCAGACAAAGGTAGAGACAAGCTCCTCACTGTTAGAGAAGAGGATGCTGATAATTACAAAGTCTTGAAGAGTGCTCTGATAGATGGGTTTGGCGTAACCACTGAACAATACAGGATTAAGTTCAGAGACACCCAAAAGGCACAGACTCAAGACTGGGTGCACTTTGTAGATTGTGATACTAAGGCTCTGGAGGGCTGGTTACTTGGCAGTAAAGTGTGCGATTTTAAAGGATTGTACAATTTAATTATGAGGGAGTAGATGCTTAATAATTGTCAAAGTCAGCTGTTGCATCAGTATCTGGTGGACTCTGACCTGACCTCTCCCCAAGTATTGGGCCAGAAGGAAGACAAATGGGCCAGACCAGGGTGAGGCAGATGGTTAAGGTGGTGACTCAAAGGAGCAAGATTCTAAAAACTCTGATTAGGGTGGGGAAAAGGGTAAAGACCAGAAGTCTTCTCAAGGATCCCAAAACTCTGCATCTGATGGGGAGTCACAATCAAACAAGGAAAAAGGCAAGAAGAAACCATGGTGTAAAATCTGTAAACAGAAACCCCATTGGACAAGTGACTATAACAAGTCCAAGGACTCAACTTCCACTACCACTGCCCCTAAGGAAACTGTTCCCCCTAGTTCCGCTCCAAGTGGTAGTTCTCAGAATAAGGGTGTAGTATGGTTAACCCCGGTATCTGAGATGGACTCTGGCCTAGTCAGTGTTCCTACTCAGGCTGTACTGATCTGTGATGGGGGCATGGATATGGCCTCCTTATTTGTATGTCCCAGTAACTTGAGCAAATACAGACAGCAACCTTTGATAAATGGGAACGAAGCCTTGGCATTCAGGGGGACACAGGAGCAAGTGTCACAATGGTGACAAAAGATCGTGTGGCTCCTGAGCAAATCATACTTGGGGAGATGTACCAAGTGACCAATGCTAGCAATGTCAGGACAGACCATTCCTTGGCAGTTGTTAATTTCACCTGGGGAGGGGTAACTGACCATAAGAAGGTTGTGGTAAGTGCAGACCTCCCTGTTGAATGTTTGCTGGGCAATGATTTAGAAACTTCAGCTTGGGCTGAAGGGGAACTCAGGACTCCTGCAGACATGTTGGGAATCCCTGCAGATGTGTTTGCTATGACCAGGTCACAAGCAAAAATGTCTAACACTGAACAGGTCTTGGATCCTGGAAGAATGGACCAAGCACCTTCCAAGAGGAGGAGCAGCAGGGGTAAGGCAGTGTCTCCCCTCCTGGCTCAGAGTACAGATCAGTCTCTGGAGGGAGATGATCCCAGGCCTGAAGAAGAAACTGTCCCAGATGAACTTGAACCTGATCAGGTTGAGTTCTTGGGGACAGGGGGACCTTCCAGGGCAGACCTGAGTCAGGAGCATCTGAGCTGCCCCTCTATTGAACCCCTCAGACAACAAGCTGTTGCTGAGGCTGCTGGGAGTGCTAGTGGGTCCCATATGATCTACTGGGATGATAGAATCCTTTACTCAGAGAGTAGAGACCCCAAGCCTGGTGCCACCAGGAGGTTGGTTATACCTCTGAGGTTTAGGGGATTCCTGTTGACACTAGCACATGATATCCCTTTAGCAGGTCACCTAGGCCAAAACAAGACTTGGGACGGCTGGTCCCTCACTTTCTTTAGCCTCACATGTCTGAAGACACAAAGGAGTTTTGTCTCTCCTGTGTGACCTGTCAAGCCAGTGGGAAGGCAGGTGGTACAACAAATACCCCCTGATACTACTACCTGTGGTGGGGATTCCCTTTGAGGGGCTTGGGATTTATATAGTTGGTCCCATGGATCCTCAGACAGCATCTGGGCACAGATTTATACTGGTGGTGGTGGACCATGCCACTAGGTACCCAGAAGCAATTCCCCTTAGGACCACCACAGCACCTGTGATGGCAAGGGCCCTCCTGGGAATATTTTCCAGAGTGGGTTTCCCTAAGGAAGTGGTATCAGACAGGGATGCAAACTTCATGTCTAGTTACCTGACTGCTATGTGGAAGGAGTGTGGAGTAAATTATAAATGTACCACCCCTTATCACCCACAATGCAATGGGTTAGTTGAAAGGTTCAACAAAACCCTCAAGGGCATGATCAAAGGTCTCCCAGAAAAGCTTAAGAGCCAATGGGACATACTTTTGCCCTGCCTTCTATTTGCCTACAGAGAAGTTCCACAGAAGGGGGTTGATTGCAGCCCATTTGAATTCTGTTTGGGCATCTAGTTAGGAGTCCATTGTGTCTCGTGAAAGAGGGATGGGAGATACCTCTCAAACCCCCTAAACAGGATATTGTGGACTATGTACTTGGTCTCCGCTCCAGGATGGCTGAGTACATGAAGAAGGCAACTAAAACCTTGAGGCTAACCAGGAATTACAGAAGGCCTGGCATGACCAAACGGCTGTGCTGACTATTTAACAGCCACGGCAGAAAGTATGGGTGTTGGAGACTGTGGCCCCAGCACCCCTCCAAGACACGTGTAGTGGCCCTCATACTATAATTGAGCAGAAGGGAAAGTTTACCTACCTGGTGGACCTTGAAACTCCCAGGAGCCCCCATAGGGTGCTCCATGTCAACAGGCTCAAACCATATGTTGACAGGGCAGACATGGGCTTGCTCATGGGTACTGATGAGGGCCACGAGGAAGAGAGTGATCCACTCCCTGACCTGCTCTCACAGAACCCTGATGATGGTTCAGTAGAAGGTGTAACCTTGGCAAGCAGCCTCACTGACCAACAGCAAACTGATTGCAGAAAAGTTCTCAATCAGTACCGACATATGTTTTCACTGACTTCAAGTCAGACTACCTGGTGTACTCATGAAGTGGACACTGGGGACAGTCTGCTTGTTAAAAATAAGATTTACAGGCAACCTGACCATGTCAGGGACTGTATCAGGACTGAAGTCCAGAAGATGTTGGAATTGGGAGTTATGGAACCCTCAGGTAGCCCTTGGGCTAGTCCAGTAGTCTTAGTCCCCATACCTCACACCAAAGATGCTTTCTAGGTGCTTTCAGCGGGCCAGATTTTTTTTTCACTTCGGCACGGCGAACATGCTCGTGAGCACCTGGACCCGGTCTGAAGACCACACTGCCCCAGGATACATTCTGAAGTCTGCATGCGCTCAGGACTTCATCAGCACATTTGCGTACTCGTGGGTGCTCGTTGCCACTCTGCGCTGAGACCCCCACTAGTGAGGGCACTAGCCTTTGTCTCCCAATCTACTTGGTAACTGCACACACTGCTGATTTGGGTCTGATACACAAGTGGGTCCGCTACTTTGTTGCAGCTGCCTACGCAATGTTTCTGAGCCCAATTGCCTGCAAACAAGGCCCTGCTTTGCACAAGAATCTTCGGTGACCCACTATGCTTGACGCCTGACTTTAAAATGGCGCTTGCTAGAGCCATTTAGAGCTGCGCCTCTCCTCAACACTGTTAATAAACAGTGAAACAGGACTACATTCACCCTGGCAGCCTTTAAAATGGAGCCTGTTTGAGACACTGTTAATTAACAGTAAAACAGGACTACATTCACCCTGGCTGCCTCTAGCCTCTTCGGTGCTCATGACGAGCTCAGCTCGTCATGAGGCACAGTGCTCCTGTGCTCATGACGAGCTCAGCTCGTCATGACCGCGCCCGTTAGATGGAACGCTCGCACGCTGGGCTGATTCCCCTGCTGTGCTGAGCGTTCCATTAAACGGGCTTGGTCATGACGAGCTGAGCTCGTCATGAGCACAGGAGCACTGTGCTTCATGACGAGCTGAGCTCGTAGTGAGCACCGGGGCACTGTGCGCGCCCCCAACCTGCCCCCCAGCACAGCGGGGGGAAACAGCCCCGCACGGAAGGGGCTAAAATGGAGCCTGTTCAGTGATGAAAATGCACAAGCTGACATCCTGAACACTATCTGTAAACTCAAAAGACCCATAATGTCTGTATATTTTATATTTTTATTTCTATTTTTAAATTTTATTTTATTTTATCATTATTTTATTGTAATGTATAATTTTTGATTTTGTTGGATGATGTGCATTTGTTTTTTCTAACATAACCTGCAAGCTTTTCGCTGACCCTCTACTTTGCATACTGGTACTCTCTAGTCTATGTAAATCACTTAATCCCTAGAGTGCTCTCCTCCACCCTACCTTTGTGGCTCCTCAAGAGTGCGCCCAGCCTATTTCTTGATTGCTATTTGCGTCTCAACGTTCTTATCACTCAATCATGCGCCCATCTAACCCCACCCGGAACTCTAATCTCGTGCGTTACGGACCCAACTCCTGATACATTAATTACCCTAACAAAATGACCAGTAATGCAAAAAAGAACTTCAAGCACAGCATTCTAAAACAACACTCTGAAACACTCATTGTAGATAACTATCACTCAGTGACCAACGGCAGCACGAAAACAAACTTCATTTTTTACACTAATCGCCCGGCTCAATGGAAAATCAGCTTCTCTCTTCACCTTCAAGTCGCCAAGTCAGTAACCATTCCCTATGGTGAAAAAATCTCCACTACCATCTCCCTGACCTTCAAAGGGGATCTCACCATTTCCATTTACAGAACTGGAACCATTCTCATACAAGCCACCGACCCTCACCTCACCACTTTTGACCGACACTTCCCCACACTTCTCACCTCGCTAAACCAACTGAGCTATCTAACCCTCTCTCCCCTATCCCCAACTACCCTCACTAATATCGGTAAACCGATCCTATCTCCCTGCCCTGATGACCCTCTCCTCAACTCATGGACTTCCACCATCTCTCGCTACAATCACTCTACCCCCATTCTCACTCTCTATCGCCTAACACCCACCATTCTCTCATCTACTGATCCCTCCAGGAGTAACAAACTCACTACTAACAAACCCCCCAAGGTCAATCTTAACAGTTTGGTCTCTAAACTCAGCCCGCCCACAACTGTTATCCCCACAGACTCTCCCCTCTCTACCCCTGAGAATATACACCCTCCCCCACATCCTTCCCCTACCACCTACATAGAACCTGTTCCCACGACCCTTACTTCCCCCTGGTCTTACGTCATTTCCAATCCAGTGGTCTCTATCCTGCCTTCTACAACTGCCCCACCCCCACCGCTGTCACCCCCCCAATACACAACCCGCCTCTATCCTCTCAGACACCCCCCGGAACTCCGATAGCCTTTCTTTAATTTCTCCTCCTCCTCACCTGGACTCGAGTCCCACTTCTCCTCCTCTGAACTCCTCGATTGGGAACATTACTGATCTGGCTCCCTGCGTCCGACCTCCCCCCTCTCCTAATCCAAAGGACCTCACAGACTCTCCCCTCTCTACCCGTGAAAATAGGAACCCCCCTCACCTACCACCTACACTGTCCCTATTCCCCGACCCTTACTTCCCCCCTATCAAACGTCATTTCCAATCCTGTGGTCTCTCTGACCCCTCCTACCACTGCATTCTCCCCCTGCGATGTCGCACTCCCACATTAACAACCTGCCTCCACCGCCAATCTCGCTGACAATGCCCGGAACCATGACGTCCGCCCCAGAATTTCTCTCCCTCCTCTCGTGGACACCAGTCCCTCCTCTCCTACACCGAACTCCTCGAATAGGAACATTACTATACCGAATTCCCGCCTACAACATCACTCTTCTCCTAATCCCAAGGACTGCATCCAACCCCTCACCCCTGCTCATCCTCCCTCCATAGACCCCAGTCACCCTCGACCCCTGCCTAAAACCTCAAACTCCCTCAGCTCTATAGCACAGCAACTGAACAGAATGGAGCAGAATATTAACTCCCTTGCTGCTGATTTCCTTCACTTACAACAAGTCCTTCTCAACAGGGCCAAGCCACCGTGCTCCCTCCCCCCCGAGGTGTTGTGCTCCTACTTCACTCAATACATCTCACATAGCCCCACAGTGCACCCCTCGACCCGCCAGCCCATCACCGAGCCAGGCCCTCAGTCCCAACAAGGATATCCAACCCTTTTCAGTACCGAAACCTGTTGAACCCTACGACTCACACCTCGCGCATTAGGCCAGAAGTCAGCCCCTGTCCACATCCCTGTTATTATCAGCACCAATAGAATCGCAAATTCTGTCCACTTGCCTAGACCCCCTGCTCAATACACCTCTATCCACCTAACTCCCCCCATCATCAAGGCTCCCCGGCCTCTCTCTTGCATGCTCCGAAACTGCAGATCAGCAGTACAACACACTACTGGCATTGCTGAAGCTCTTCTCGCTGAAGAAATTGAGCTCCCCTTCCTCACAGAATCCTGGCTAAATGCCCACTCCACCCCCATTTTTGACATTCTCACCCCTCCAGGGTACAACCTCATCAGACAAGACAGGCCGATCAAAACTGGTGGGTGTTTAGCCATCTTGCACAGAGATGGAATACAGATTACCAAACTCAAACCTGCAGTATACCTTTCGTTTGAATACCTAGGCGTCGAACTCACTGCCAAGGGCACCCCACCAATCAAATTCCACACTATCTACCATCCTCCTGGAGAGCGTACCCTCTTCCCAGAAGAACTAACAGACCTCATAACACGATTCTCCTTGACAGACACCAAAGACGTGTTCTTGGGTGACCTCAATATCCACTGGATCGAGCCAGAAGACTCCACTGTCTTGAACCTTTCCAACCTTCTGGAAATATATAATCTCAGGCAACTCTGCAATAAACCAACTCACATCAAAGGTGCAACTCTAGATGCGATCATGACAAACAACAATCTGATCTCCTTGAGATTTCTCCCATTGACTGGTCCGACCACCACCTCATTCTGTTTAAGAATGACACTCTTGCCAACCTCCAACCTAGCCGTGTTGTCAAACCCAAACTCTTAACCAGAAACATCAAAGAAATACCTTTATCAGAACTTGAAGCCAAGATTCTTCCCCATCTTCAACTCCATCCCTAATCATGGACGGCTGAGGACCTCACTTCTCACTTCAACTCAAGAATGGCAGAGGTCTTAGACCATGTAGCTCCTCTCAAACTCAAACAACTGAGGAGAACCAAATCAAACCCCTGGTTTGACGTGGTGCTGAATGATGAACGGCGCCAACTCAGACAAACAGAAAGGTCTTGGAGACAAAACCCCTCATCCATGCACCTAACACATCTTAGATCTGCTCGACGGTCTTACATAAAACACATCTTTAATGAAAAGGCATCTTTTTTCCGCAGCCAACTAGATCTGGCAAAAAACAGACCAAGAGAACTCTTTAACATTGCTAAAAGCCAAACTAACTGCACTCCCTCTCAAGAAATCGAAGCCACCAATGAGCGATGTGAAGAAATTGCCACCTTCTTCACCAATAAAGTCTCTAAATCCTTCTTACAAACTGCTAACCCCACTTCCACCTTAACCTGCCCCCCTTCAATCTCCCTGGACCACTCGGAAAGAGCTCTTAACAAGGACAATAAGACCTACCTCCAGCTCAAAAACAATGCGCATTGGTCCGACTTTGAGCTAATGTCGGTAAACGAAGTCTTCAATATAATTTCCAATCTGAAACCTTCCTCCCACACCATGGACCCCCTCCCTTCCTCAATCCTAAAGGAACACAACCACACCATCTCCCCTTTATGGACAAAAATCATCAACGCCTCTCTCACCTCAGGCTGAGTCCCAGACTCCCTTCAACTAGGACAAATCACACCCATTCTCAAGAAACCTGGGGCTGACCCTAAAGATCGTAACAACCTCAGACCTATCTCTAACCTCCCATTCCTTGCAAAAACATTAGATAAATGTGTTCTCCTTCAACTCAATAATCACATTAATGAGTTCAACCTCTGCCTTTCAATCTGGTTTCAGAAAAGGCTGTAGCACGGAAACAGCTATGCTTAACTTCGCCGGCGACATTCACAAGGCCCTAGACGAAGGAGATGCCTGCCTACTCATCCTTATTGACCTATCTGCGGCATTCGACACAGTAAACCATCCATCCCTTTTGGAGACCCTGTCGAAACGGTCCGGAATCAATGGCACAGTACTAAAATCATTCACCTCCTTCTTCAACACTGCTCGCAACAAATTAAAATTAACTCCTGTCTCTCAAAACCAACTAAAGTTACACTTGGGGTCCCGCAAGGCTCGATCCTCTCCCCGTCCCTCACAATCATATTAAAAAAATCCCAAATCTATTTCAGGATCAAGTCTCCCAGAGACATCCAACTCCTCAATACCACCCTAACCGTGGATCCAAACTTGGTTGTACGGTAACCACTTAAAGTTCAACCCAGACAAAATGGAACTAATCCTATTCTCTCCAAAAAGTAACCATCGCCCTATCCAACAGTGGCTCAAGAAGCTGGTTGCCCTTAACTGCCCACTTACCCTATCCGACTCAGTTAAGCCTCTAGGCATCACCCTTGACAAGAACTTATCAATGGAGGCCCACGTTAAAAACTCTGCAAAAAGTGCTCTTTTCTCTCTAAAACACCTCAAGAAACTGAAACCTTTTCTACCCCATGATGAACTCAAGACAGTAGTCCAATCCCTAGTTCTCTCCAAAATCGACTATGGGAACGCCATCCTTACAGGGACTCCGAAAGCTCACCTAGCCCCTCTAAGAACAGTGCTGAACATGTCCACTCGACTCGTATCTGGAGTTAAAAGATTTGAACACATCACTCCAGCCCTCAACTGCCTCAATTGACTTCCCATGGAAGGGAGATGTATCTATAAATTGGCCTGCATCACACACAAAACCGTTCACTCTCCTGCCCCCAACTACTTAAACAACAAACTGATTAGAGCAGGCCAATCCAGAACACTAAGAAGCTCCAACTCACTCCTTCATATTCCTCCGAAAGTGAAAAAGAAAAAAACCCAATACCGATTGTTCTCTGGCAAGCCTTCCAGGATATGGAACGGTCTCCCTGGAGTCCTCAGATGCAACCCCTCCTTCTCCTGTTTCAAAAGGGACCTGAAACTCCATCTCCTAAACAAATACTTTCATGACCAACGTCAACTACCCTAGTCTTCTTTATCCAAGTTGTCTCCCCTCTCCCTGGACTTTTAAGGATAGTGGGTGACCGGACTATGTCTCTCTCGCCCTTTCTTTTTGCTTTCTCCCCCTCCGCTGCACTGCATATTTATTCCCATGCTGTATTTTTGTCTGTGGTTTGCTTCCTTACTGCCGGCCTACTATGTAATGTATTGTCCTTCTGCTGTTTTACTGTGTGATATGTAAAGCGCTCTGATACCTACAGGTCAAGCTAGCGCTATATAAAACTTTAAAAATAAAAAATCAATCAATAAATAAACATGGTAAGAGAGAAATTAGGTTTTATGTTGACTACAGAGGTCTCAATGCAGTCACTAGGACAGATGCTCATCCCATTCCAAGGGCAGATGAGCTTATAGATACTTTGGCCTCAGCAAAGTTTCTGAGCACATTTGACCTGACAGCTGGCTACTGGCAGGTCAGACTAGCTGATGACGCAAAGCCTAAAACAGCATTTTCTACTGCTAGTGGGCAATCCCAATTTATGGTGATGCCCTTTGGTTTGAAGAATGTACCTGCCACTTTTCAAAGGTTGGTGAACAAAGTCCTTACAGGCCAGGAAGACTATAGAGCAACATATCTAGATGATATTGCTCTATTTAGCTCCACCTGGGAGGATCACCTGGTCCACCTGAGAAATGTTTTGGAGGCCCTGCAGAAAGCAGGCCTCACTATCAAGGCCACCAAGTGCCAGATAAGGCAGAGTCAAGGTATATACATGGGCCACCTGGTAGGTGGAGGTCAGGTTCAACCATTGCAGAGCAAAGTCCATACCATAATGGACTGGGTTGTCCAACCACCCAGACTCAGGTCAGAGCATGCCAAAGAATGTTCAGTGGACAGTTAGCTGTCAAAAGGCATTTGATAACCTGAAGCAGGCCATGTGCACTGCTCCCATTCTGCAAAGTTCTGACTACTCCAAGCAATTAATTTTCCAAACAGATGCATCTGAGTTGGGGGTAGGGGCTGTGTTATCACAGTTGAATGATGAAGGTCAGGATCAGCCAGTAGCTTTTATTAGCAGAAGGCTGACCCCCAGAGAGAAACGTTGGTAAGCTATTGAGAGGGAGGTCTTTGCTTTGGTTTGGGCTCTGAAGAACCTGAGGCCATACTTGCTTGGCACTCACTTCATTGTTCAGACAGACCATAAGCCCCTCTTATGGTTAAAACAGATTAAGGGTGAAAACCCCAAACTTTTGAGGTGGTCCATTTCTATACAGTGGTCAATTTCTATACAGTGGAACATAGACCTGGGAGTAACCATGCCAATGCAGATGGACTCTCCAGATATTTCCACTTAGAACATGAAGACTCAACTGGTCAAGGTTAGTTTAATGTCCTTACGTTGGGGGGGGGGGTTGTGTAGGAGAGTAGGATCTGCTTCTTATAGTTACCCCCACTTTTTGCTGATGTTTCACTGTTTTTTTACTTTAACTGGCTGGAACCCTGGCATCCAGGGCCCCCGCCTAGCTGCTTCCTCTCTAAAATGATTGCATATACTTTAGGTACACCACAGATTGGATTCTGAGGTACCCTTATAAGTCCCTAGTACATGGTATACCATATACCCAGGGCAAAGGTACCCCAGAGGCGTCTCAGGGACTACAGCATGTATTATGCCACCCCTGAGAGACCATTCAAATTGAAACAACAGGTCTGCTACAGCAGCCTGTGTAAGGTGGTGTATGCACCCCTTACTTAGATATAGGTTCCGTGTATCTACCTTATATCACTACACATATAAACTTATCAGTCACCCCTATGGCAGGCCTTATCAATCCTGAAGGCAGGGTGCTGGGTTTTGTGTGAGAGGGTGCCCATGCATGAGCAGGGCCCCTCTGCAGCCTTCGGAATCTATTCTCTGGGGTTGTTCTGGGATGCAGTCAACCATATACCTATACATTATAACCTTTCGGTAAATACTATCTGTGAGATGGCTGCAAGGAAATATGTCGTGTTTGGTATCAAACACCTTGAAATCATACTTCCCTACCAGTCCTGGCATGGGAGGTATGATCCCACCCTCCTAGAGGGAGAAATATGAATACACCGGTACACCCGGTACCAGCTTCACAGAACCCTGGTATCACAAAATGGATGCTGCCTGCCACAAACATGCGTCTGCCCTCCTGCTGCTGGCTGAAACTCCGGCAGGGGAGGATATAGTGTATTGGGGCTGGGTGGGTGCACTCCAAGAGTGCTTTGGTGTCTGCACTGGTGGCACATTTGGTGTCCCTGTGCATAGTCCAGCTCAAACCGGTTGCAGGGGCTACCAGCCCTTGCTCTGGTGCGAAACTGGACAAATATACAACTTTATAAATAAATAAAATAAAGGACATGGGTGTAACCACCCCTCTGTCCTGACCCTCCCATAAGTGGGTCCCCAGAGTTTGTCTCATCCCTTCCTTGGGTATAAAGTAGGAACCCCTGACTACAGGACTTTAGATTTACCTGGACAAAACTCTGCTGCCGAATCCAAGAACTTCAACTATCTACACTTTGTTGGATGACCGAAGAATCTCCCTTGGAGTAAAGGAGTTACTCCCCTGCAAGGCAAGCACCAAAGACGCATCTGTCCGGTTTGCAACTATGCAGCTCCTGAAGGACTCCAAAGACTATGCAACACAGGAGGTGCGTTTCCAAGCTTCCTCGAGGCCGATCCGTGCTCTCAGCAAACCTGAGATTCAAAGCTTTCGTGGGGAACGTGGAACCCGAACCCCTGGACACCGTGACCATTTGCAGCAGCATATGCTTCTTGGTCATTCCTGAGGCTGTGCGTTGGGCTACTTGTAGTCCAGACCCCGAGCAGGGATTCCACCGAAGATTACTGACCTACACTCCACAAGTGACCTGTGGGCTGGTATTTAGTGATTCCTCTCGAGGTCCCTTCGCGATCCCTTGTCTGTCGACTTGTGGGTCCCTGAGAAGGGTACTGTAACTTTGAATAGGCTTACCTGGTTGCTCCAGATGTGCCCTGACTCTCCATCGCTTGGGGAGTCACCAGGACCTTACTGGTCCACACCACACACCCACACACTCATCGGCAGCAGACTCGCCTACGGCAATGCATTCTACACCGGCATCACCCAGAAAGTCCTCAAGAAACTGCAGAACATTCAGATCGCCTCCACTAAACTCATCCTCAACATCCCCTGCAGCAGCTATATCACTGGCTATCTGAGAGATCTCCACTAGCTCCCAGTCAGCAAAAGAATACCTTCAAGCTCCTCACATATGCCTACAAAGCCCTACATGAGGCAGGACCTGCATACCTTAATCATCGACTCGCATTCCACGCACCCACCAGAGACCTCTGCTCCGCCCAACTGGCCCTTGCCACTTACTCACGTTTACGCAAGACCACAGCCGGAGGAATATCCTTTTCCTACCTCTCAAAGACCTCGAACACCCAGCCTCTTCACCTCGGGCAATCACCATCACTGCCTAAATTCAGGAAGGAGTTCTATGCTTTGGCTGCGAGAAGGGAATAGGAGCGTCCTGTGAAGTGGCAGCGGCATATGCAAGGTATCTGTGCGAGTGCGAGGTGTGCGAAGCGGAGGATCCTGGGAGGTCACTGAGAGTACAGGCGGTGGTTCATGTAGGCAGGTCCTTGATCTTGGAGGGTTTTGTATGCGTAGGTCAGCAGCTTGAAATGGCATCTCTTCTGGACCAGGAGCCAGTGGAGGTCCTTCAGGTGCTGGGCGATGTGGGCTCTCTTGGGCAGGTTGCGGATCAGTCTGGCAGCTGTGTTCTGGATCATCGTCTTTGCATGAATTTGGCGGTGGTGCCTGCATAGAGAGCATTTCTGTAGCCCTATTGGCTGGTAATGAGAGCGTGCATCAGTCTTCTTGGTGTTGATGGGGAGCCACTGGAAGATTTTGTGCTGCATGCATAGAGTGTGGAAGCAGGCTGAGGAGATGGCATTGAGAGTTTGTGGTCAAGCATGCTGCTGAGGTTGCGGGCATGGTCTTTCGTTGTGGGGGTGAGTCCAGGTTCTGACAGCCACCAGGAGTCGTTCCAGAGGGTGGTGTGTTTGCCGAAGATCTGCATCTCAGTTTTGTTTGTGTTCAATTTCAGGCAGTTGTCCTTCATCCAGGATGAGACATTCTTCATACAGTTGTGGAAGTTGGTCATCGACGAGGTGGGGTCGGCTGAGAGCGATAAAATACTAAAAGCCTGGTGTCAAAGAGACAGGTAAGAGGTCACCTATTCAGAACTGTTATTGTAGTGTGGATGGGACAATATATGTAAAAAGGGGGCATACATGACTGAACTAGCCTAAAGGACATGACATTGGGAAAGATGGCTGAGGTTATTGAGGCGTTGAGGATGGTGGTGAGTTGGCAGCTGCTCTCATCCCTTCTGAGGTTAAAAAGTCAGTGCGGGCAGGTAGGTGCTCCTGAGTGCATGGAGTTCACATAAGAGTGGTTGTGTTCAGTGTGCTGATTTCTTCCCATGCGATGAGTGTGTGGTCAATGGGATGCTGAAGAGCTTGGAGGGTTGGGGATAGAAGTTTTTATAGATGGTTGCTATCTTGTGGTAGTGATCGGTGAGGGAGTCACAGACTTCCAGTGATAAGGGAATGGAGTTTGCGGTAGCTGAAGGGCAGGCAAACTCTCTTGTGATGGTGAAAGGTTCCTTGGCTTAGTTGGTGCTCATCTCGATCGAGTGGTTGCGGGCCTCCTTTTTCGCAGCTGTGATCTGGCGGTATAGTGGTTGTGGGCAGATTTGAAGGTGGCTTGTTTAGTGTGGTTCTTGCTCATGCGCCATCTTCTTTCCAGTTGTTTGTACATGCATTTTGACATGCTGAGTTCCGGGGTATACCAGCTAGCTTGTTTGGAGCGTCTCTGCGTTTTGGTATGTTTAGTTTTAGCGACTCGTCAGCAGTGCTGGTGATCTAGTCATTGAAGTTCTGTACGGCCTGATCTGGGTTGGTGGTAGCGTTGGGCTGTGTGGCGCTGCGGCCATTGGTCCATTATTGGTTGTGTGACCTTGGGCCAGCTGTAGAAGGGGGTGCTGTGGCGGTGCAGCCGGGTCCAGCGAGGGTGAAGTGTATGATGGAGTGGTCTGACCAGGTAAGTTCTAAGGTGTGGCTGTTTCCAATTCTGTTGCTGGACGTGAAGATGGGTTCCAGCATGTTGCCTGCTTTGTGCGTGGGGTCTGTGACCAGCTGGTTGAGTCCGATGTTGTCCAATCTTTCCAAAAGGTCAGTAGAGAAAGTGTGGGAGAGTCAACTAGGTGGAAGTTGAGGTCTCCCGAGAAGATGTAGTGTCCCGTTTTGATGGCGTAGGGTGATGAATTCAGCAATGGTGCTGCCGAGGCCGATTCGTAGTTTTGGTGGTCTGTATTTATTTATGTATTTATAAAGTTTTATATAGCGGGAACATGACCACCGAGTGTATCAGAGCGCTTTACAGATTATGCAGCAAGGAAGGTATAGGTAAACATACAGAGTCAACAAAGCAAAAAGTACAACATTTTAAAAAATGTCCAGCAATCACGCCAGCAAAGCCTCTGGGCTACAAACAGCAGCTATGGACCCCAGGTCAGGTGGGGAAGGCGGACTGAGGCAGATATTTCTTTATCAAGAGTCCTTTAACTTCCATTTTGAAGCGGACAGTGGAAGGGATCACCCTGACTTCGGGGGGAGAGAGTTCCAGATCCTCGGCGCCATGCCTGAGAAGGTTCGATTGTAAGTCTTTTTTTTCTTGAGTTTTTGTGGTTTAAGTAAATGGGTGCTGGCACTTATGGAGGCTCATGTACCACATGAGAGCTCCAGTTTCTGGGTGAGGTACAGAGGGTCTTGAAGTGGATGGCTTTGTATGCCATGCATGCAATTTACAACTGTATCCGAGCTTCATATGGGAGCCACCTCAGGGCCCAGCAGGTCCGGAGAGATATGGTTGTATTTTTAGTTTGTGTTATGAGCCTAGCAGCAGAATTGAGGGCCACCCTAAGAGGAGCCGTTTTCCCTCTGGGCAAGCCACACAGCGTTGCACTGCCATAGTACAGCTTTGTAGACACAGCAGGTGGGGTTTTTTAGTTTTCAGAAAGAAATAGGCGCACTACCTAGTGTGAACGTATTGGTACAAAGAAATATATGGTAGGGTTGTGATGCGGAAAGGCGAACGGATAAGACCCCTTAACCTTTCAAATGTGGATTAGAATTCTAGCCCACAGGACAAAAAATAACTGCAATGCCCTCGCACACACAAAATTACAGTATAACCATATGGTGGGCAAATTACAAAAACATTCAGAACTAATGGCCTATATGTCCACGTAATCAGACTGTATATACACATTGACCGAGACAGACAGGTCTTGAGGTCATGTTCTAAGCCCTGAGGAGTCGCAGTAATCTGTTCCCACGCGAGGAAACACGTGTCGGCTGGCTCTTGGAACCAATAAACCTACATCTGATTCCCAAACATACAGTTTTGGATTGCAATTGTCTTAATTGAGCTCTATACTCTGAATGTTTTTGTAATTTGCCCACCATATGGTTATACTGTAATGTTGTGTGTGCGAGGGCATTGCAGTTATTTATAGTACAGCTTTGTGATCACTAATGCTTGCACTGCAACCTTTAGGTCTTGGGCAGGGAGAAAGGGTTTGAGCTTCCTTAAGATGTTGAGTTGGAAATTTGCTCCTTTGGTGAGGGAGCTGATGAGATTTTACATGTTCAGACTATTGTCTAATATAATACCAAGCGAGGATGCCGAGTCCACAAGGTGAGGTCTACAATTGAGAGCAGTCGGCTGATTCAGCCATTGTTCCATGACCGGGGATTGCTTGTGGGGTGAGTTTAGGAGGAATTCTGTTTTTAGAGCATTAAGCTTCAGGTGGTTCCGTGTCAGCAAGCTTTGTGTTTCCAGCAGAACTGAATTGAGGGACTGAATGTCCTCAGGGGAGGGGATCTTCAAATAAAGTTGGGTGTCATCAGCATACATATGATAGTGAATGCTGGATGATTTCAGAATTTCTGTTTGAGGCTCCATGAACAAGTTTTTTTTGATTTTACAAAAACCTTTATTGAACAAAATTACACTTCAAGGTTACAAAATTGCACTTCATAATTACATTATATGCGAGCAGAGGGTCCGCAGTCATAGGGGAGAACCACATTTAATAGTATACAACAGAGGGTACATCAGAATCAAAGTACGTTGCACAGCACAGGGGGAGGGGTTCTGAGGCAACACTGGGGGAGAAAGTGGGAGCGTCCGGGAAGGGCCCGGCATATATAGAAGAGAAACTATGGGATCAATGATGTGTGTGAGCGGGAAGATCTCACATCACTGGTCAGCACCAGCGGCCGCTGCGGGCAGAGTGCCTGCGAGGAGCGCAGGAGAGGTCACAGTAAGCAGAGAGTTTTAGCGCGAAAGGTATGTGACAAGGGGACCCCAAATGTCAATTGGGCGGGAAGTGGCCGGCATTAGGTCCCAGAATTCAGCCAAGAGTGTCTGACAGCGTGAAGCTTCCTCGAGCCAAGCGATAGCCTTGGGCACAGACCTTCAACGCCAGCACATGGAGACTCTGCGCCGTGCAAGAACAAGAAGCATCGCAGTCAGCCGGCGTGTAGCGTGTGGGCAGAATTTCACGAAGCCTAGGAGGCAAATCAGTGGGTTCGGCTGGAATGGTGACAAGGTAATCTCAGATACAGCGGCGCATACCTCGTGCCAGTATGCTGAAACCTTGGGGCATAGCCAGGCAAGGTGGGAAAAGTCTGCTGCAGGAGCAGAGCATAGCATACATCTATCAATAGGGGTGAGGCCCATTTTATGCCGCTGGGCTGGGGTGCGGTACAGCCTATGCAAATACTTAAAGTGAATGAGGCGCAGGCGGTAGTTTGGGGACAGGTGTTTAGTCTGATTGCAGCAGTAGAGCCAGTCCTCCTGAGAGAGGTCAGCACCTAAATCCTCACTCCACGCCGCGCGCGAGCTCGGTCAGTAGAGATGGGGGAGTCCGCAAGCGCAAGGGTGTAAATGTTGGTGATCAACCGACGGGAGGAGGGGGATGTATAGAGAAAGTTGAGGGCGGCCATGGAGGGGGGAGGCTGAGGAAATGTGGGATGACACTCGCTGCAGAGAGCCTTGAGTTGATAGTAGAGCAGAGTGTCCATGCGGCCGGCATCGGCAGCGAGGGTAAAAAGAGTGTCACCAGGGTAGAAGTCTGACACCATGGAGAGCCCCAGGCGGGCCGCGTATTTGACCATTCTTGCCGTCTGTAGAGGGGGGAATGCCGGGTGATGTGCAGTGGGCATGCGTTTGCAGAGAGCATGCTGGAGCCGGAGTACCTCCGGAGCCCGTCCCAGGCCCACTGTAAAGTTTCAACCGTGGCGACCTTGACACATAGGGGTTTCGCCAGGGCAAATAAAGCGGTCAGCCTCCACTGCAATGTGCGGCTGAAAATGAGTCAGGTGAAGCCAGAAGTGAAGGAAGCTGGCCTGGGCACTGAGGGCATATAATTTAAAATCAGGGGCTCCAAGACCAGCGTGCGATACCAGAAGGGTGAGTATGTTATATGCGATTCTGGGCTGCCAAACGGCCCAGACCAGAGTGATTATTAGTGAGCACAGTCTGTGGAAAAAATGTGCCATAAGGGGAATGGGGATATTTACGAATAAATACAAAAACTTTGGGAGCACCACCATCTTGGCGAAGGCTATGCGGCCTGCCAGGGATAGGGGTAAACGTCGCCAGAGTTGAATCTTAGACTCGAGCCAGTCCATGGCGCAGCCGAAGTTAGCCTTCCAGAGTTCATCCACGTCCTTACTAAGCCAGACACCTAAATATCTAGTCGGACCTGAAGCCCATACGAAAGGGTAACCTGGAGAGAAAGGGACCATTGCATCCGTAAGAGGGAAAAGAACAGACTTATCCCAGTTGACCTGGATGCCAGAGAAGCCCCCAAAGCGTATCACCTCGCGGATCACAGGGCTGAGATTCCCCTCAGGGTTGCGGAAGTAAAGTGTGATGTTGTCCGCATACATGGAAACAACAAGCTCTCAGGCCGCAAAACCGAGACCCCTCTGGGTATGGTGTTGTCGAAGCCTGGTAGCCAGGGGCTCCATGGTGATGGCAAAGAGCATGGGTGAGAGCGGGCACCCTTGTCTGGTACCCATTGCAATGGTAATGGGCTCTGATATTCGGCCATTAATCCGAAAGCGGGCTGTGGGATGGACATAGAGAAGTTGGACTTTGCGCAGGAAAACGGGGCTGAAGCCCAAGCGAGAGAGTAGGTAAAAGAGGAAGGGCCACTCAAGAGTGTCAAATGCTTTGGTGGCGTCCAGCAGGGCGGCCACCCCGGGAGCGTGGGATTAATTTGATGAAGGACAGAAAAGATGATCCGGAGATTGTGGGATGTAGCTCAGCCTGGGATGAAGCCGGACTGGTCTGGACATCCGATGAGTGGCATGAGGGGGAGAAGGTGGGAGGCAAGTAATTTGGCAAATATCTTGTTATCCCTATTGATGAGCTCCGGGGGGGGGTTTGTCTGGTTTCAGGAGTAACGTGAGCAATGCCTCGCGGAGTGAGGGGGGAAATTGGCCACTTTAAACGATTCGTTATACATGGCTTCGAGGTGCAGGACAGGAAGGGTGCGGGGGCCTTATAAAAGGATGCTGGCAAGCCGTCAGAGCCGGGGCCTTGTCGTCGGGCAGACCTTTGATGACGGTGAGGATTTCTACCTATGGTGATGATTGTAAAGTCAACCTTATAGACCAGCTATCCTAGTGGTAGCATGGACAGAGCAGTCTTAGGCTAACACTTCAGAAGCCAATTGTTTTACCAATAATAACCCCTTGAATATCAAATGAAAGGACACCACACAAGGTATATATCAAATATATATGTATTTATTTCTAACACAACCCCTCTGCACTCTTTATGAGGTCAGAGTTCGAGATACAGCACAAGTTACTCAATAAGCATACTATAAGTTGCACAAATACAATTCTGCCCTAGGGGCCTCACAAACCATATACTAAAGAAGTGGTATAAGAGCCACTTCAGAACAGGTGAATAGGCCTAGAGCCTTGGAAATTGGTGGGGCTACACAGAGAAACCAAAGGTTAGGAAGCAGGAGTCCCACAGGATGCGTGTGCAGTGTCTAAACACACACGCGGGTTCTCATAGACTTTCAATGGGAACGTAAAGTTTAGAAACTAGTTGATTTCGGACCTTCCGGGTGGACTACAGGAAAACCCAGTTAAAGTCGGAAACTTGGATAGTTATTACCCACGGGAGCACCGGAGTACTCGAGTTACCTCACCCAGGGAAGCCGGGTGCATAGGTGTGAAGTTGTGTCGGGTTTCGACGTCGAATCCTATGGAGAGCTGCAAGAAGATGCTGCAGGCGACCAGGAGGAAGATGTCCAAGTGGATCCAAGGGTGGGTCGAGGAAGTGAAGAACCTGAAAGCAGAGGGGACAGTGTCTGGGTCACAAGCCAGTGACCAGGAAGCACCAGGACGGAACCAGGCGATGTCGAGATGCAATCAGGTGAAGAGGTGAAACTTGTCTCTGCAGCCACATGGACCAGGAGGCGTGGACGACGAATAGGAGCTGGATACGGACTGTCCCATGAAGGCTCTCACTGTTGGCGGTGTCGGCTTCCGAATCGGAGTCAAAAAGCCTTGGCAAAGGTAACCCACGCAGGATGTGAAGATCGGCTTCTTGTATAGACCAGCAAGGTCTGTGGAGCTTCCCTTTTACAGGACAGCAGGAGCAAGCCCAGAGCAACCAGGCAAGCAGCGTTGTTTCAGTAGGATGTCTTCAGGAGGGCCACTAGCCAACGGGCTAGCAACCGCGAAGACGCGTTGAGGAGAAATGCAGGCGCAAGCCCCACGCGGCACTCGTGGAGTGTGGAGGGCTGAGCTTCGGTGCAGTTACTGCTCGGGGTTTGGGCTTCTCAGGTCCCAATGCACAACTTCGAGGATGCCTCAGAAGCTGCACAGTTAGCAAAAAGCAGGTACTGCAGGTTGTCCGGTCCCACGTCTCCCGTGTCTGCCACGGGTCTCAGCTTTGCTGTGGATGTGGGTCGGGGTCAGAGAAGTCTGGAAGTTCAGAGGCTGCGTCGCTAAGTCTTCGGGCTCCGGCGGGAGCGTCAACAAAACAAACCGGTGCCTGTTTGCACAGGGTGGTCACTCCTTGACCACAAGGGAGATTTTTCAGTCTTCTAGTTGCAGTAGAATGTCAAAAGTCCAGAGTTTCGTTTCAGAGTTTCAGCTCAGGATAATCTAAAGTCTCTAGACTCAGCTCTTAGCTTTGTACGAATTAAAGGGGCTGGATTACCTGTTAGGTCCCTCCTGTGGGGGGAACCTGGGAAGGGGGTGGTTACACTCCTTTCCCTTTGTCCAGTTTCGCGCCAGAGCTGGGGCTGGAGTGCCCCAGCAACTTGTTTGTACCGGGCTATGCATGGAGCACCTTGTGTGCCCCAGGCAGTGTCTCATTTTATTCAACCCACCCTGCCCCAATACACTATAGCCTGTCTAGGGCGGTGCTAGCACCTCCCAATGCAGGAAACCTATTGTCCAGGCCTCCCCTGCCGGAGTTTCGTCCAGCAGCAGGAGGTCAGACTCGTGTCCATTTTGTGATGCTGAGGCTCTGTTTAACTTTAACCGGGTAAAGCTACAACTACATGTCTTCTCCCTCTAGAAGGGTGGAATGCTACCCCCGCCGCCTGGCGGGGGGGGGGGTAGTATTCCAAAGCGTATGACACCTTACATGTCTTGATAAAGCCAAACCAAAGTCAGCATTACCCGCGAGCATTATAAAGCACTTAAGAGTATATGGTATGGCTACATCATAGAACAGCTGTAAGGACATGGTTCCAAAAGCTGCAGACAGGCTCAGCTCATGCTAGAGCACCATCTCTCATAAAACCAAGCACTCTGCCTCCAGGATTGTTAAGGCCTGCCATAGGAGTGACTTATAGGTATATATGTGTCTATATGTAATGGTAGGTATAGGGATACTATACCTAAGCAAGGGGTGATTACACGACCTTGCCCAGCTGAGTGATCAGCCAGTTGTGTCAGTTTGGATGGCCAGCCAGGGGTGGCATAATACATGCTGCAGCCCCTGGTAGGCCTTGGATGCACCTATGCACCTATGCCCTGGGGACCTATGGTACACTATACAGGGGCTCACAAGGTGACCCAATATCCAATTGGAGATGTACCTAAAGTACATGGAGTCCATTTTACGGTGAGAGCAGATAGCCTGGGGCCCTGATTAGCAGGATCCCAGGCCAACTAAGTCGAAAACCAGCTAAACACTAGGCAGAAAGTTGGGGTAACCATATAGTCAGATATCCACCTTCCTACAGGTCCCGGCTGCATAAAGTTGAGAATAAAAAGCGGTGAAGCGAGCCTTGATCTCCTCAGGAGAGGTAGTTCTGTCTGGGCCACTGTCCTGGAGAGCAGTGATATAGGAAGCCGCGTGGAGCGATCAAAGGAGGTTGGCAAGAGTCTTGCCAGGGCGGTCACCTTCTCCGAAGCAGCGCGCCCTTGCCTTGCTACCCAGAAATGCAAGCTCTCTGTTAGCCTCCTCAGTAAAATTGGTGAGTTTACCCCGGAGCTGCGCGAGTGTGTCAGGGTTAGGGACAAGGGAGTGGGAGGAGTCCAGAGCCTTGATCTCCACCTCCAGCTTGTCAAGAGTGCCATGAATAGAGCGTAACACCCTGGACTGGTTGGAGATGCGTTCCCCTCGAATTACCGCCTTGAAACCTTCCCAGAGCATAGAAGGGGAGTCGACAGAGCCTTCGTTTAGATCGAAATAATTAGTGATGGCAGTTTGAATCTCAATGCAAAAAACTAAGTCCCGAAGCGCGTTGGGGGGTAGCCGCCAAGAGAACATGTGACGTGGGGAGTGAGGAGGCGCAAACAGAGACGGACAGGAGCGTGGTCTGTAAGAGTGCGCTCCATTTGCTCAACAGAGGTGAGCCACGAAATGCATCTTGGGTGGTGATCCAGAGGTCCAAGTGGGACCAGCAACCGCGGGAGCCTGTCATGCAAGTGCCTTCGCGTGCATCAGGGCGGGTGTGGCGCCATGCATCTAATAGCGAGTTGTCTGTAACTATGGCGTGCAATAGGAAAGCTGTGCGCGGATGAGGAGTGTGTAGCCCAGAACGGTCCAGCATTGCTGATAGTGTAACGTTAAAATCATCCCCCCAAAAAAAGCGCGTCTGGACCCAGTGAGGAGATATGCTGCCAAACCTGTGCGAAGAAGTCCGGATCATCAGAGTTGGGGCAGTATAGCACCACAAGGACCAATGGCTGGGCTAGGAGGGTGCCGCACAGGATGACAAAGCACCCCCCGGAGTCAATAATCGCCTGAGAAGTGTGACAGGGAAGCCCTCTGCGCAGCAGGATAGATACTCCACAGGAATAATTGGAATAGCAGTAGGAGTGTATCTTGTCCCAATGCCTCGAAAGAAGTCTGGAGGAGGTAGTGGGCAACAGATGGGTCTCCTGTAGGAAGCAGATGTCAACCTTTTGCCGGATAAGGTAGGCAAGGACCCAGTAAGCTTTTCGATGGTCGTTAAGACGGCGGACGTTCCAGGTCCAAAGCGCAGTACCAGAGGAGTGTATAGCGAGTTGAGGCAGATGTGTGATGGGGACACAGTGCAGCGAGAGAGAGAAGTGCAATACAAAACGCTGTGCAGCTGAGGTTGCGTTACATGAAATAACCAAAAATAAGCATATAACAATACAAACAATAAGGCCTCGGAGGGAGGCAGCAAACCCCAAGAGCCCAACCCCCCACAACCCCACACCAACTCTCCAATCAGGCTGAGATTCCACCCACACCAACTCCGGGGCCCACAACTGGGAAAGGAAAGTTCTATGTCCAAGAAGGGAATCATCCTGTGGAGGCGTGGTGTCTCCCGGCATATTTCCCTGACAAAAAGACAGGGTGGCCAAGCCACAGGTCATTGCAGACAACTTTTGGTTCCGGAAAGACAAGCACCTTGGAGCCCTGCCTGACTCGCGATTTGGCAGGATAAGCCAAGGAATAGGAGACATCATGTTTTTGAAGAATTCGTTTAGCCCGGGAGGAACCCACAGCGGGCAGCCTGCATCGCCTTAGTATATTCGGGGTAGAATGACAATGAGTCGCCCTGATGACAAATGTTGCCTTTCTCCCTGGCCACACAAAGGATGGCGTTGCGGTCCCTGAAGTTCAAGAGTTTGGCGATGATAGGGCGAGCCAGCAGGCCAGGAGCAGGGTGAGTGCTGAGGGAGCGGTGGGCCCGCTCGACAATGAAAACAGGGGAGAGAACATCACTAAAATAGATCGCGAATGAGCTGCTCCACAAAGTCTTCCATTTTAGAGATATTGGAGGATTCGGGCACGCCCGTGATGCGGAGGTTGCTCCTGCTGGAACACGCCTCCAAATCCTCATTCTTGTTCCGGATCAACTCAAGGATCTTGTCCATTTGAAGGAGCTTGTGACAATCTTGAGTGGCGGCGTCCTCGGCATCAGAGACCCTCGTTTCAACTTGCAGCATTCGGGTGTCGTGCGAGTCAACTCGGGCTTTGACTGTGTCCAGACGGGTCGACAGCTGGTCAAGTTGGCCCACGAGGCCAGTAAATGTGGATTTAACATCCAGCATGATGACTATCAGATCGTCCTCCCGTGCCGGGGCCACGTACGTTTGGGCAGAAGGGTTGCCCCATCGGAGACCGCCCCATCCTGGCTTGTCTGCCGGCGATGGTCAAAGGCGATTTTGGGTTGTTTGGGGTTGGTTTTCCCCATGGCCAGACAAGGTCGCGTGAGAAAGGCCGCCAGAAAGCAGGATGGGGCCTGCAAGGAAGTGCCAGGTGGACGGCGGGGAAAGAGGCCGTTCAATGGTGTTGCAAGGATCCTGCTCATACACAGTAATGTGCACAGAGCCCTAGGACGTCAGTGAATTGTGGTGTACCAGAAACTCACGTTCGTACCTAGAAAAACCCCAATCAGCTAGCATCAGTCTCACATTAGCTCTTCGTCCTATAGCAAAGTAACCAATGATTAGACAACCTAGAACATGCGACTTATGACCATCTCAGGAATGGTGTGAAGTGAGAACACTCTTTTGTTTTATACTCTCATACCAGTCTACAACAGGAGTAAATAAGAGACACGGTAAGGTTAAAATATTTTTTTTAACGACGTGATCTCATGTGCAGTATCTTAGCCAACATAGGCAGACATATCATTAAAAATAACATGGTCAGCATGGTTACAATTCCCTAAAATACAAAAGGAGAAATCATATTACAATGATGGTGAAAACAGGTCCTATAGCGCCTAGTTTTAACACCCTCCCTATATAGGAACTAAGTATATTAAACTATAGAAGGTCTCTTAGGCTTGTGTGGGGGACCCCATTACCTTTCCGCTCAGTAAGAGTAAATTACATCTGGATCAGCATAGGCTCTCTGCATCCCTGGGAACGGAAATCTTCCAAGTGTGTGAAATCATGGCAAGTGTGAAATAATAAGGGTGCCAGAATCTTACTTGGCTAGCAGCTGCCAAATTGTTGTGTCTAGAAAGCGTTACTCGAACATGTCTAAAAGCAGCTACCATGTTTTGATAACCTTGACGGCTTCAGCACTCACTGTGCATACTAGGGGCACGATGTAAGTCTAGAGATGTCGAAAACAAAACCTTTTCTAATGTGTAGACCTTCGTGAAGGCTAACTTACAAAAACAGGTATGCAGTGTCGTGCACAAACGCAGCAAAAGGTAAAATGGCGTTTAAACTTCTAATAAGCCATGCTAACATAATCAATCAATCAATCAAGTAATTTGTAAAGCGCACTACATACCCGTAAGGGTTTCAAGGCGCTGCACGCAAAGCAGGCCTTAGGCCATACTACACGCTCCCTTGATCGGGGAACGCACAATAAAGGGGGCAAGATTCATAGAATGCAGCGTTCAAGTTCGAATGAGACAGAACCAAGTTCAGGAATTTTGCCAAACTTGAAAATTGGGAGTAAAAATCCGAATTAAAAAGTAACCAAGTCAGTGAAAACAATGACGGGTGGCCATTGTGAGAAGTTGACCTGGTATATTATGTCCACTATTCTAGTGGGCACCTTGCACCAGTCCAAACGACCCTTATTGATGGTAGGTTGTAAAGTCAAGCTTATAGAAAGCTATCCTAGTGGTAGGTGTGGATAGCATCCTTCAGGCTAAGACTTAGAGGCAAGTTGTTTTACCAATTATAATCTCTTGAGTACCAAATGATAGCACACCACACAAGGTATATATCAAATATATATGTATTTATTCTAAGCACAACCCCTCTGCACTCTTTATGAGGTCAGAGGTAAAAGTACAATACAAGGAACTTAATTAGCATACGATAAGTTGCACAGTATACGTTATGCCCTAGGGGACTCACAAACCATATACTAAAATAGTGGTATACGAACCACGTGTGGAATAGAAAGCAGGCCTGGGGCCTGTGGAATCGCTGGGGCTATCTAGAACAACCAAAGGTTAGGATGTAGGAGGCCCACGGGAGTCGCATGCAGTGTCTAAACACAGCCGTGGGTTACCATTGACTTTCTATGGGAAACAAACAAGTTACAATTTTAAAGATTAAGGACACTTTTAGGTTAACTACGATGGAACCATTTCAGACTAGAACACTTCGAGAGTAAAGACCCATGGGAGCACCGGAGTACTCGTGTTACCTCACCCAGGGAAGCCGGGTGCATAGGTGCCTTTTGGTGTCAGGTTTCGTCGTCGATTCCAATGGATAGTTGCGAAGAAGTGCTGCAGGCGACCAAAGTGTCCGGGTGGATCCAAGGGTGGATCGAAGATCTGAAGAACCTGAAAGCAGAAGGGACAGAATCTGGGTCACTAGCCAGTGACCAGGATGGCGATGGGAAGCTGGCAGTTAATGTCGGGTGATTTCAGGTGAAAGAGGTGAAGCTTGTCTCTTCAGCCACGTGGTCCAGGAGGCGTCAACGACAACCAGGAGTTGGATTCGAGCTGTCCCACGAAGGATCTAGTTGTCTGCGGTGTCAGATTTTGGATTGGACCCAACAAGCCTTGGCAAACGCAATCCACGCAGGATGTCGAGATTGGCTTCAGTGCAGACCAGCAAGGTCTGAGGAACTTCTCTTTTGGGGAGAAGTTGGAGCAAGCCTGGAGCAACCAGGAAAGCAAAGTAAATCAAAGACCGGTACACAGAGGGATTGACCTCCATAGACGAACACGTCGGACGGACTCAGAACTCTCAAGGATTATTCCGTTTACTGTTGCCCGATACGCTTCTTAACGTGCATATCCGCACGTTTATTTTCGAGCTCCACCATGTATGCATTCTAGTCGTTTTCAAATATCGCTCTGTGTGTTCGACACTCTCGACTTGCTCTTTCCACTGAAATCATTACCAATACTTTACACATCCGAGAGTGTCCTACGGTTCACTAGTATACTATCTCGTGACCATCGCCACAATAGCAAGATTCATGCATCACCGCTCTTCGTATAGTCTAGGGCCCTGTCGGGTCGGAAGTATCACCGACAGAGCAACTCACACTCCGTATAAACAGCGCATACAGCCCTGAGGAGTCGCGGGAAGACTGTCCCATACGCGACGAAACACGTGTCGGCTGGTTCTTTTGTATGAATATTAAAGACACCACCTACCTACAAGGAACTTGAATAGACATTTAATTATTACTGTTTTATTTTTGGAGCTTTGTCCTCGCTTTCTAAAAAGTCAGCACTGATATTGACTACTCATATTTTCTAGAGTGAGCAGGGGTACGCCAGTTTCTTTGTACACAGTGCCGACCCTGGTTGACACCTTTTGGAGGGGTATAGGGCTTTCCCCTCAACCCCTTGTGTAGCACCTCATAACGAACAGTGAATCAAGTAATTGTATTGTGCCAATTCTTAGCAGTGCACCCCTACCTTAAAAACCCTTGCTTAGTCATTGTAAATCAAAGAATGGTCTTCTTGGGGGCTCACTAGCCAACGGACTAGGAACCGCAAAGACGCGTTGAGCTGAAATGCACAAAGCGGGCCCACGGGACCCTCGTGGAGTGTGGGCATCTGAGCTTCGGTGCAAAAGGTGCTCGGGGCTGGGAGATCAAGCACCCCAATGCACAACTTCGGGATACCTCAGGAAGTAGGTGCAGGTTGCCAAATGCAGGATGTCCAGGACTTCCGGACCCACGTCTCTCAAGTCCGCTAGGGGTCTTAGCTTTGCTGGGAGCTCGGGTCAGAGATGTCTGGAAGTCCATGTCCTGTGTCTTCACTTCTTCGGGATCCGGCGGGAGCCTCGAAAATGCAGAACGGCAAAAATGCAATTGGTGCCTATATATGTTGCAGAGTTTCGTCCAGAGTAATCTAAAATCCTAGGGACTGGGTTCCTATTCTTATAGTAAGTTTAGGGGTTGGACTAACTCTAAGGTCCCTCCTATGGGTGGACCTGGGGAGGGGGTAGTTACACCCCTTCCCCTTTGTCCAGTTTCAGGCCAGAGCTGGGGCTGAGTGCCCCAGCAACCGGTTTAAACTGGGAAATGCATGGAGCACTTTGTGTGCCCCAGGCAGTGTCTGAAAAGTATTCACTGAATGTAACCCACCCTGCCCCAATACACTAAAGCCTGTCTGGGGAGGTGCTGGCACCTCCCTGGACAGGAAACCTATTGTCCAGGCCTCCCCTGCAGGAGTTTCGTCCAGCAGCAGGAGGGCAGACTCATGTCTGTGGCAACAGCATCCATTTTGTGATGCTGGGTGTAGGAGAGTAGGATCTGCCTTCTATGGTTACCCCCACTTTTTGCTGTGATTCTCTGGTTTTTCGACGTTAATCTGGCTGTGGCCCTGCTAATCAGGACCACAGCCTAGTTGTTCTCTTTCTAAATTGTTACCATGTACCTTAGGTACATACCAGATTGGGTATTGGGTCACCTTTGTGAGTCCCTGTATAGTGTACCATAGGTACCCAGGGCATAGGTGCATCCAAGGCCTACCAGGGGCTGCAGCATGTATTATGCCACCCCTGGCTGGCCCTCCAAACTGACATCACAGGTCTGCAATTGCAACCTGGGTAAGGTGGTGTAATCACCCCTTACTTAGATATAGTATACCTATATCTATATATATATATATATATATATATATATATATATATATATATATATATATATATTACCTACTGGCGGTCGCCAGTAGGTATATATAGTTAGGATTTTTTCTCTATGGGATTTTTGAAAATTCTATGTCTAATAACTTTGGCGTTTGTGGACGGAATTGGCTGAAATTTTCAGGAAAATGGCACATTTTGTTTCTGAGCAGCCCCTGAAAATTGGGGGGGGGGGGGTTCGTCCAGGGGGGGTCGAGAAAAAAGGGGGGTCCCAAAACGTGTTTTTAACATTGAGTTTTCCATAGGGCGGTTGGCCTCACTTTTAGGCCGAACGGCTGAATGGATTTGCACGAAACTTGGCAAAATTGTAGGGACTGGTAGCCCGATGTGCCTTTTGTAGGTCTCAATATATGTGCTACAGTGGATTTTGAGAAATTAACGTTTAAAAAAAGATATATATCTGTAACAGCGGACCGGGCAGCGCTCCAGTACGCGTACTTTTCGCGCAACGGAGCTTTGTGAAGCGAAGCTGATTGGTTCTCCGGCGTCTGTAAACATTCCAAACAGTCCGTAGCGGCCGCCATCTTGTCTCTCGGTAGGATCGAGAGACAAGAGGAGGCCAAAGCGAAGGGGCAAATGACCATAAGGGGGCATAGTAGATCCTCGCTGACCCCCTAGGTTTGATGTGGAGGTTTTAAAAGGGCCCCGCGGGGCAAAAAAAAAAAATAATAATAATAATCGAACGGCTGAATGGATTTGCACGAAACTTGGTAAAATATTAGGGACTGGTAGCCCGATGTGCCTTTGCTAGGTCTCAATATATGTGCTCCAGTGGATTTTGAGAAATTAACGTTCAAAAAAAGATATATATCTGTAACAGCGCTCCGCTTCGCGTAACGGAGGTTTGCGAAGCTGATTGGTCATTCTGTCACTGGGCTATAGTTGGGCTACATCTGGCTGATATTTGGGCTACATTTGTTTTTTTTGTCTCTGGCGGCCATCTTTGGGCTACATTGGGCTACATTGGGCTTCATTGGGCTTCATTGGGCTACATTGGGCTACATTTGGGCTCCAACATATATATAGGCCAATGTAGCCCAATATATATTTTTCAAAGTTAATTTTCGTAAAAACCACTGGAGCATATATCTTGAGACATAGCAAAGGCACATCGGGCTACCAGTCCCTACAATTTTGCCAAGTTTCGTGGAAATCCATTCAGCCGTTCGAGCTAAAAGTGAGTCCAACCGCCCTATGGAAATGAAGGAAATGAATGGGTAATTTGTAATTAGCAAATAGCTCATCGCAAACTAGGAATGGTAAAGAATCGCTATTTATTCCTTAAAGTTCGCTATTTAGGAAATGCAAAAAACTTTGATGATACATATGGCGGTTCATCTCTAACAAGATAAGAAGCATAGGGATAGATTTATGATGACTGGCGCATCACCAGGGATGTGTTAGTCATTCTGTGCCGCTGTTCCGTCACCTATGGTGTGCTGCATTTACAATGCGGCGCATCATGGGGCAAAAACAGCACAGATGCGTGATGTATCTGTGCCGTAAAGGTGGCGCATTGCTGGAGTTGTATCGCAAGTGTGATGAAGCTCCAGCAAGGGTCGGGGGTGCCCCTGTCGCAGGGTTTCTGTTCTCACACAGAACTGTGGACAGAGGATTGGAACCTCGGCGAATTAGGGTGTCCCAAAACTCACCTTAGTAATCAAAAACCCCTTAGCAAGCTAGGTACAGTGTCACATTGGATATAACAAACTCTCAATGTTTAGACAATCCAGAATATGAACTTATAGTACCTCAGGATACGTGGAACTCATGAACAGTCGGTCGTTATATATTTCTTAGAAACCAGAACATGGAGTTAAGAAGAACACATGTGTATTTGAAATGTTTATTTACTAATGCCGTCTTCTCAGGCGTAGTACCTTAGATAATACAAGTACACATATTATCAGTAGCAAAATTACCAGCATAGTTACTAGTACATAAAAAGCGAATGGTGACAGTATGTTAACATGCTGTAAATGAATAAGAGTTAGCAACACTTATAAGCAGCCACGGGCCGTGGAGGGAGTTACGGTGGGGCAGGGAGGCGGGGAGGGGGAGGGGCAGGGTGCAGAGGGCTCCACCCTGCCCCTCCCCCTCCCCGCCTCCCTGCCCCACCGCAACTCCCTCCACGGCCCGCGGCTGCTTATATCTCACCCTCCCTAATACACATATTATATTATTTGCTAAGAAGGTCTGTTTGTGTTGGTTTAGGGCGTGCCCATACTTTAGTGTCTTAGATTTGAAGGAATCACATCAGCATACACCAGCTCTCTCTTCATGTGAACCGCATCAACTGTTGTGTATGTGTGTTCGGCAAAGCAATATAAAACCCGCCTCATGCCCAGAATTGGCAGAAGCTGCACTTATGTTATGAGTATGAAGTCGTGGAGATCAGACCTCATAACAATTCTGTATCGTGTTGTTCTTGAAACTTCAGCACTCGCTGTACAGATATAGTTTAACAAGCAAAGCAGATAGTAGAGCAATAACATATTATTCTCATGTAAACCACAATGAACTACTAGGTTGAAAGATAAAGCAACAACTAAGTGTCGTGTGCAGAAGTTGCAAAAAAGGAAAAATGGCGTTTAAACCGGTAATGAGCCCATGCTAACTTAACACGGTGTAAAGATATCCAGGACCTAGATGACACCTCCCCATGATCCAGAAACGAACTGAATAAGATAATAGAAGTGCCATCTCATGAGAGCAGATTGCAACTTTATATGTGGACGGTCCGCAAGGTAAAACATTAAAAACTAGGAAAATTTAATGCTAAAGAAAAATAAAACAGCCAAGTACTTTATCGAGTCTTAAGCCAATAGGCAAGCTAAATAATAAAAACTTGACAAATAAGTCAATGAATTGTCAATGAAATGCTAGTACTCAGCATATCAAACATGAAAAAGGTCTATGACATAACTGTGTATGCAAAATAAGCTGCAACAGCCTCCAATAGGAAGTCACCGTCTTCATCCGAAAAGAGTTCAGCCATCCAATTTAAAAGCGGAAAAGAACATACGTGCTCTCCCAGCACCGGATCCTCTATCACCATCAGAGGACAGCTCGGTGGGTTTTCAAGAAAGCTCTGTTCCAAGAAAGACTGTGTTGCCGCCAGTAAATTCCAGGGACCAATTAGTCCATGCATCAATGCCACAGCCATAATTCTTTCGCCAGGACAAACCAACTCGTGAGTAACGATAGGAGTCATCAGCTGATTAAAGTCGACGTCAGGAGAAACCGGTCCGCAGAGACACAAATCAATGGCCCAATCGAAATCACAGGTCAGGCAGTGAAATACAGGCTGGACACAGGTGAAGTAGGAGAATCGAAAAGATAATCCATATGCCGTGCTTAATATCGCCAACGGCATTGTGCCATAATATTCTAGCATGCGATTGCGGAACAGTGTCAGCAGCTGCAGGGCGGGAGCTTGCACAGGAGGGACATCCATATTTAAAAATGTAAAAAAGCACAAGAGCGTCCGCTGGTAATGCAAGTAAAAATGGGAATCCACGAAGCAGAGTGGAAAAAATAGAATGAAAGAAAGCAGGGATGACTCCAAAGATTTTCTCAAATGAAGTCACGAGACCACTGGTAACAACTTTAAAAAAGTGCGCCAGGGCCTTTGTGGAGGACGCGTCAAAGATAGTCCGAACCATGTCGCTGAAATGCAAAGACGAATCAGTATTTAAAAGGGTCTGCACCTCTGTACGGGTGTTCGCTATGTGAAGCACGAAAGTTTCACGGGCCGAACTCAAGGCCACCTCTCTCTGAGACAAAAGAGCTGTTATTCTTGCCATGCCGTTGAAATGTGCTCCCAAGGTTGGTATTTGTGGCCAGATTGAAAACTCCCTATGTTCATGTGTGGGAGGAAATAGAACATTTCTGCAGCAAATAACCCGTTCACTTACTGTTACGATAAAAGGAATACTTTTAATTAACCCAGAACAATCTTCATTATTGAGCATCAAATAACTACCATTTTCCAACAACTTGAACGTGGGGATGATAGCAGGAACTGGCGTGCCTTGCAACACGCAAGCCATATTTGGTCGGTGTTTGTTGCATGAACCGTGTAACTGTATGTGCCTACACATTAGTGAATGATCTGGCGTCTCAGTGCATTCCTCTCCATTCAGATAAACTTCTTGATCATCTTTGAAACATCTGTATGTGTATGGAAGCGACCAGACCTCATGAAGAAAAGCACTACCTAAAGGTTCATAACGACCTATTGGTATATATTTCATACAATTTGAAAACTTATATAGAGCAAAAGGCAGCGTTATTAAACCGTGGATAAGGCACGTTGCCAAAAAACCCGCAATCCTCTGCTGATGATGTCACTGAGCATGTCATGAATGATGTAATATGTGACATCATCAGCAGTGGATTACGGGTAATAGTATCTCTAGTTTACTCCCCTATAGCTGTCTTTCTTTTAACATAAGTGTCTGTTTCCTTCCCTTATACTTACTGTTTTTTTTTTTTTTTTTTTTTTTTGGTTCACTTCCGGTTCGCGTACCGGCGAGCGAACTGGGAAGCGAACTACGAGAAATAGAGGTTGGCACAGTTCCAAATATTGTACCAATTTTTTAATAACGGGGAGGTAGTTCTGAAAAGAACTTTTTTTTTTATTGTTTTTGTTGTTTTATTTTTTTTAAATTATTTTTCTGAACATTTTTTTACTTTTTTTGAATTTTTCTGAACAGTTTAATTTTTTTGGGGTTTTTCTTGCAGGGGGCAATGAAAACGATTCATTGTAAAGGGCTCAACAGGAGCAACAAAACAAAAAAAAAGTATTTATTATTTGGGGCGTTTCGTACAAACTTGCATATGATAGTCAATAGCTCTGTTGATCAGAGTGATGCTTCTTTCTCCGTAGCAAATGAATCCATTGCAATGTACGCAGACGTGTTTTACTTCATGAAATCTCGTTTGAATATTTGGCACCATCTCCCTGCCCTCTGGTCCCGTTACTTCCGGTACAACAGATCTTCTGGCCATAATAGGGAGATTATCTAGGTCGTTACGAAACTGTGCAGCACTGTAGTTGTTAGGATGCCACCTAGTCATATGGCGATGCATTGTGTAGTTTCCGAAACTGTATTTTTTGTCGGTCCCTCTGGACAGTCTATCTTGACATATAAGGCAAGTTACGTATCTTGCATTTACTTTTTTCTGACCTTTGGGAATTTTAAAAAATTGCCAAATGAAGTTTTCTTTCCGGTGAGACGTCCTGGGCTCCTCAGGCAAAAAGTGCCTCTCTTCGTGCTCGTCGTCCTGTTCTTCTTCTTCCTCTTCTTGCTGAATTATAACTTGAGCAGGTGGTCCACTCTTCCTTGGATGTGGTGGAGGTGGTGGGGAAGCACCAGCTGAAGCTACTAAAGAAGCCATTGCTCACTGGTAACAAAGGGTCTTTCTCTCACAAAGATGAAAGTCAGAGTGAGGAAAGAAGGAGGGGTTTTCATCATTTGGGAAAAACAATAGTTCTCAACCAATGAAAAGTGTTCATTTTAGATTATATGACCTAGTCTTACATCATTAGGAAACCAAAAGCGAAATGAACCAATGAAAAGTGTTATTACCAAGTCACATGACCTGCTGTGTTTACGTTAAGCGCTTTGCAGGGCCTCCAGGTTTGCTTCCAGAAACCTGTGCTTTGCGACTCGGTAAGCGTACCAGTTCGCTAACGTAGCACGTCATATGACGTATCACGCGACAACGCGAAACGTCATGCGGACGGGAGACGTCACGATGTTGTTTTCTAACGCGGCAGTTGCGGTAAAGAAACGTTTACCGGCTCGCGGTCTATTTCGCGGCATCAAGGTCAGCTAACGGGAAGCTTCCCGATTCGCGAAGCGGGAACGAAGAAAAAAAAATATTTAAAAAAAAAATTATTAATAAACATATAAAATATATTTTTGGATTTAAAGAAGAATACATTTTACAGCTACAGATATTAGCTGTTAAAAAACCAATGAAATTCACTGAAAAAACCATAGGTTATAGACCATATATAGTTAGGAATTATCATTTACTAAACCTTGAAAATTCACTGAAAAAAACCATAGGTTATAGACCATATATAGTTAGGAATTAGCATTTAGAAAACCTTATTTTACTCACACAAAACCATTGAAATTCCATATATAGTTAGTTGCACTAACTATATATCGCGCACCCGCAATCCACTGCTGATGATGTCACATATTACATCATTCATGACATGGTCAGTGACATCACTGATGACATCACTGATGACATCTCAAATGACATCACTGATGACATCACTGATGACATCTCAAATGACATCACTGATGACATCATGACACACCAATACCAGTTACTACATACGCACTCACTGATTCCTACGTCTACACACACATTCACTCATTCACCCATACAATCACTCATACATACAGTCACTCATTATTACAACACTATCATATGCACTCATACACCTATGCAGACAGTCACACACTGCCACTCATCCATGGAGTTACTCACACACCAAGTCAGTCCTGTAAAGAATCAATCACACTTCCATTTCTTCATCTATACAGTTAAACACAGAACACCATACTTCAGTGACATCACTGATGACATCACTAATGACATCTGAAATGACATCACTGATGACATCTCAAATGACATCACTGATGACATCATGACACACCAATACCAGTTACTACATACGCACTCACTGATTCGTACGTCTACACACACATTCACTCATTCACCCATACAATTACTCATACATACAGTCAGTTATTATTAGAACACTATCATATGCACTCATACACCTAGTCAGTCCTGTGAAGAATCAATCACACTTCGATTTCCTCATCTATAGTTAAACACAGAACACCATACTTTTCACACATATAATAACACATACTTACTCTCTTATACAATCACTGATACAAGTACACATTGATATGCACAGCGTCACACACCTCCCAGCCAGCCACACACACACTCAGTCTTCCATCCATCCAGTCATTCTTCAATATGTAAAACGTATTTAAACTTTACAAAAACACACAGACACTAGATGATGTCATCAGTGATGTCATCAGTGATGTCACTGACCATGTCATGAATGATGTAATATGTGACATCATCAGCAGTGGATTGCGGGTGCGCGATATATAGTTAGTGCAACTAACTATATATGGAATTTCAATGGTTTTGTGTGAGTAAAATAAGGTTTTCTAAATGCTAATTCCTAACTATATATGGTCTATAACCTATGGTTTTTTCAGTGAATTTTCAAGGTTTTGTAAATGCTAATTCCTAACTATATATGGTCTATAACCTATGGTTTTTTCAGTGAATATATATATATATATATATATATATATATATATATATATAAATATATCCTTCGAGATCGGTTCCAGTTTCCCAGGTTCTGCAGCACTCGTAGTTGGTGCGTCACCCTGCGGCTGAACCCACGCCGCTTCACATTCCCCAACTCTTCCCCCGGAGAGGGAAAAAATGGGTCGCACACCCAAGACAGTTTTCTTCCAAGATCAGCTTTATTTGTATTGCTTCATACAGGGGTTGACAGCACGTTTGATCTACGCGTTTCGGTGTCTCTCCACCTTGCTCACGATCAACGGGCTGTACCGCCCTACATATTTTTAAATGTTTTTTTCTCACAGTTCGTGACCATTTCCTGTCACATGATCCAGCTAATAAGGATTATGGTACTCGTAGTTAATTGTTCTTAATATTACCAGCAGTATTGTTGTACACAGTTTAGTTTCTCCTTCCGCATTAGACAGGGATTTATTTCTTTTCCCAAATTGTTCAATGTGCTCGCTTTCTATAACGTCTTTAAATTGGCTAACATCACTTGTTTCAAACAACTTTATTGTTCCATGAGTATCATTCTGCCATGCGTTCCAGATATTAATTTATAATCCCTTCACCATGTTTACTCGCAAATGTTAATTCTTTACGCATGATTGTCAGTTCTTTAATTTTTTAACTTTTAATCTCTTGTTTATTTTTCACGAGTGTAGTATGGTTAGTTTGTACTCTGTATTATTTGCGTTTACCGCCTTCCGGTAGGCTTATTCCACATGGCTAGTAATTGTTCTTTTTACCTCCATCATTTGTCATTGTACATCTCTGATTTTATCTCATCTCCAAATAGAGATGATTTATCTCCTTTTATATAATTTTATTGTTCCGTGAACATATTCCTTTACATTTTTGATTAGCTGTTGTTTTTAAGTATCCCCTTGATTTCATTTCAACACTCCTTCAAATTATTTATGCATTAAAAATGTACATATCATTCTTCTGACTGGTTTAGGCCATAAGGATGCAGCATTCTCAGGTTAAGTATGAATCTTGATTCTGTTTGCCTTAATTTCCTCTCCCGGTCACCACCCCGATCTCCTTTCGGGATTGTTTGAATGCCATAAAATCTCATTTTCTGCCAATCTCCTTGGTGAAATTGCTCCATATGTTTCGATATGGCATTAGATCGATCTTTATGGATTGTTGCCCTCATATGTTGTAAGATCCTGTTTTTTAGTTCCACAGTCGTACTTCCCACATACATCATGGGGCATGGACATTCCACTATGTAAATTGTGAACGGTGTTTTGCAGGTAATACATTGTCCAATTTGCCACTTTTTCTTGTTAGCCAGAGTTATTTCCTTCGTTGGTTTTGCAATCTGGCACATTTTGCACGAGTGGCATTTCACAAATCCCTTAGTTTTCAACCAGTCTTCCTGTCTCTTTTTTTGAAAATGACTGTGTATCATATGATCTTTCAAATTTCTGGCACGTCTGTATGTTATTATTGGATGATTGCCCATAATTTCTTTGGCGGTGTTATTTAGTTGCAACAGTTTCCAATTTTTTCTTAATATCTTTCCAATTTGAGTACTTTGTTGAGAGAAATCCGTAATCATCCTTATTTTTCCTTTCTCAGATTCCTCATTGTTGGGTTTTCTCTTTAGACAAGCGCAAATTGAGACGTTTGGAGTCGAGATATATTATCGAGCTCGAAACAAAATCACCAGGAGGTATGAATTCGGGAGAAGAACTACTATCACACCTGTAGAACTGAAGAATGATAGAAAAGTTTAGCTGCCTAGTAACCTGAGTCCGCTAGGGATGAGTCCTGAATGTATCAGTACAGCAGTATGTTGGAAGAATATATATATCAATCGTTTTAATATACGAGTAAGCAATCATGATGTAAGAAAATTGATTTAATGGTGCCTATCTTAAGGCTTTATGAACTCGTGTACTATAAGAATTCCTTTACTTCCACTACTTGATGAATTTGGATGATAACTGTAAATAACCGCCATGACTTACTGTTTTATTAACTATTAATTAATTGAAATGTTTTGAATGCCAATCCAGGGCATTACTACTGGTAAAGAACATCGATTGTCTGGTCAAGGCAGTGTTACACATCCTAACTATCTAATACGATTTGTATTATTATTTGGTTCATTTTTACCATTCAAAGATGGCGCTTATGATTTTGGACGTTGGTCCTCTTTTTATGTTGTTTACTTGTCATTATTTATACTCGCCTCGCCGCCGCCAGTTTGAAACTGACAAAGGCAAGAGCCGAAACGCGTTTTTCCTTTTTGTGCAATAAACCAAATGTGGTTTAACTTACTACGAGTGCTGGTTTGCTGATTTCGGTCAGAGGAGCTGTAATATATATATATATATATATATGTATATATATACATATATATATATTCACTGAAAAAAAACATAGGTTATAGACCATATATAGTTAAGAATTAGCATTTACAAAACCTTATTTTACTCACACAAAACCATTGAAATTCCATATATAGTTAGTTGCACTAACTATATATCGCGCACCCGCAATCCACTGCTGATGATGTCACATATTACATCATTCATGACATGGTCAGTGACATCACTGATGACATCACTGATGACATCTCAAATGACATCACTGATGATATCTCATTTGACATCAATGGTCACATCAATGATGATATCATTAATATGACAATACAATGCATCTCCTCACACTTTAATATAACCTCTGTTACACCCAGTGTTAAATACAGAATATAATTTTTGAAACCATTGACACACCAATACTAGTTACTACATACGCACTCACTGATTCTTACGTCTACACACACATTCACTCATTCACCCATACAATCATTCATACATACAATCACTCATCTTTACAACACTATCATATGCACTCATACACCTATACAGACACTCACACTCTGCCACTCATCCATGGAGTTACTCACACACCTAGTCAGTCCTGTAAAGAATCAATCACACTTCCATTTTCTAATCTATACAGTTAAACATAGAGCACCTTACATTTTCAAACATATACTAACACATACTTACTCTCTTATACAATCATTGATACAAGTACACATTGATCTGCACAGAGGGGAAACAACCCTTACAACGCAACTATTACAACGCACACCGTTACAACGCACACCATTACAACGCAGGATCCGTTACAACACATGCCTTTACAACGCATGACATTACATAGCAGATGCTATTACAACGCATGCCATTACAACGTAAGTATTGGTAAGTATGTTATTTTTTTTAATCATTTTTTTAAATGTAAATTAAATAAATTAATTTAAGTAATAGTATATATTTAGTTTTGGGTTATGGGGTACAGGGGTATTTTTAGGTTTCAGGGCTAGGTATGGGTTTTGGGGTAGAGGGGTATTTTTAGGTTTCAGGGCTAGGTATGGGTTTTGGGGTACAGGGGTATTTTTAGGTTTCAGGGCTAGGTATGGGTTTTGGGGTACAGGGGTATTTTTAGGTTTCAGGGCTAGGTATGGGTTATGGGGTACAGGGGTATTTTTAGGTTTCAGGGCTAGGTATGGGTTTTGGGGTACAGGGGTATTTTTAGGTTTCAGGGCTAGGTATGGGTTTTGGGGTACAGGGGTATTTTTAGGTTTCAGGGTTAGGTTTGGGTTTTGGGGTACAGGGGTATTTTTAGGTTTCAGGGCTAGGTTTGGGTTTTGGGGTACAGGGGTATTTTTAGGTTTCAGGGCTAGGTATGGGTTTTGGGGTACAGGGGTATTTTTAGGTTTCAGGGCTAGGTTTGGGTTTTGGGGTACAGGGGTATTTTTAGGTTTCAGGGCTAGGTTTGGGTTTTGGGGTACAGGGGTATTTTTAGGTTTCAGGGCTAGGTATGGGTTTTGGGGTACAGGGGTATTTTTAGGTTTCAGGGCTAGGTTTGGGTTTTGGGGTACAGGGGTATTTTTAGGTTTCAGGGCTAGGTTTGGGTTTTGGGGTACAGGGGTATTTTTAGGTTTCAGGGCTAGGTTTGGGTTTTGGGGTACAGGGGTATTTTTAGGTTTCAGGGCTAGGTTTGGGTTTTGGGGTACAGGGGTATTTTTAGGTTTCAGGGCTAGGTTTGGGTTTTGGGGTACAGGGGTATTTTTAGGTTTCAGGGCTAGGTATGGGTTTTGGGGTACAGGGGTATTTTTAGGTTTCAGGGCTAGGTTTGGGTTTTGGGGTACAGGGGTATTTTTAGGTTTCAGGGCTAGGTATGGGTTATGGGGTACAGGGGTATTTTTAGGTTTCAGGGCTAGGTTTGGGTTTTGGGGTACAGGGGTATTTTTAGGTTTCAGGGCTAGGTTTGGGTTTTGGGGTACAGGGGTATTTTTAGGTTTCAGGGCTAGGTTTGGGTTTGGGGGTACAGGGGTATTTTTAGGTTTCAGGGCTAGGTTTGGGTTTTGGGGTACAGGGGTATTTTTAGTTTTTAGGGCTAGGTTTGGGTTTTGGGGTACAGGGGTATTTTTAGGTTTCAGGGCTATGTTTGGGTTTTGGGGTACAGGGGTATTTTTAGGTTTCAGGGCTAGGTATGGGTTTTGGGGTACAGGGGTATTTTTAGGTTTCAGGGCTAGGTTTGGGTTTTGGGGTACAGGGGTATTTTTAGGTTTCAGGGCTAGGTATGGGTTATGGGGTACATGGGTATTTTAAGGGTTCAGGGTAACGGGTATTTTTAGGGTTCAGTTTTTAAATAAATAATTTTAAATAATTAATTTTAATAATTTTATTATTTTTTAATATTAGTTCTTTAATAATAATTGTTCTTTTTAAAATAAACTATTTTTAAAGTATATATATTTACAAATTAATTATTAAAAAAGAATTTAATTTATTAAATTAATTAAATTTTACTAAATTACATTTTTTTTTAAAATAATATACTTACCTATACTTACGTTGTAATGGCATGCGTTGTAATAGCATCTGCTATGTAATGTCATGTGTTGTAAAAGCATTCGTTGTAAATGTATCTGCGTTGTAAAAATTGCGTTGTAACGGTGTGCGTTGTAAAAGTTCGCGATGTAACGTCATACATCCGCACAGAGTCACACACCTCCCAGCCAGCCACACACACACTCAGTCTCCCATACAAATACTTGGACAATCAATCAATAACCCATATAGTTACTCATATAGCTACTGATCAACACATGCAGCAGTTTACAGAACAACAGACATAATGATGCACAAATTAAGACAGTTTAGTCACTAACCCATGCACTCAGTGAGACACATTTAATCACTCACTCATACAGTCAGTCATGCACCTACTAAATCCTTCGTCCAGACACTTATACATCCACTCATTCTTCAATATGTAAGACATATTTAAACTTTACAGAAACATAAAATCACTGGATGTTGTTATCAGTGATGTCATCAGTGATGTCATTTGAGATGTCATCAATGATGTCATCAGTGATGTCACTGACCATGTCATGAATGATGTAATATGTGACATCATCAGCAGTGGATTGCGGGTGCGCGATATATAGTTAGTGCAACTAACTATATATGGAATTTCAATGGTTTTGTGTGAGTAAAATAAGGTTTTGTAAATGCTAATTCCTAACTATATATGGTCTATAACCTATGGTTTTTTCAGTGAATTTTCAAAGTTTTGTAAATGCTAATTCCTAACTATATATGGTCTATAACCTATGTTTTTTTCAGTGAATTTCAATGGTTTTTTAATAGCAAATATCAAAAGCTTTAAAATGTATTCTTCTTTAAATCGAAAAATATATTTTATATGTTTTAATACAATTTTTTTATGTATTTTTTTTAAATAATTTTTTTTGATTCGCTCCCGGTCCGCGAACCGGGCAGCTTCCCGTTAGCTCAATTTGGTGCCACGACTCGGTCCGCGAACCGGTAAACGTTCCGTCTGCGCAACTGCCGCGTTAGAAAACAACATCGTGACGTGTCGCGTAAGCGCGACGTATCGCGTTGTCGCGTAATGCGTCATATGACGCGCCGCGTTAGCGCACCCGGAAGTGCTCCGGTGCGCGAAGCGAGGCGCGAAGCGCAGCTTACCGGAAGCGTTCCGGGATGCGGCGCGGATCGCGTAACGTAAGCGTAACAGGTCATGTGACCTGTAAATAACACTTTTAATTGGTTCATTTCACTTTCAGTTTCCTAATGATGTAAGGCTAGGTCATGTGACCTAAAAATAACACTTTTCATTGGTTTAGAACTATTTTTTTTTCCCAAATGATGAAAACCCATCCTTGTTTCCTCACTCTGACTTTCATCTTTGTGAGAGGAAGACCTTTTTTCATCACTTAGCGATGGCAAGTGTTGTAGCTTCAGCTGGTGCACCCCCACCACCACCACCACCTTTTAGGAAGAGAGGACCACCTCCTCAGGTTATGGTTGAGCAAGAGGAGGAACAAGAGGAACAAGAGGAAGAGGAAGAAGAGGGGCATTTTTTGCCAGAAGAGCCTAGGAGGTCCCGAGTGAAAGAGAATTTTATTTGGCAATTTTTTAAATATCCCCGAGGCCAAAAAAAAGTGAATGCCCGCTACGTAACTTGCCTTATATGTAAAAATGATATGTCCAGAGGGACAGATAAAAAATATAGTTATGGCAATTATACGATGACTCGCCATATGGAGAGGTGGCACCCTAACAACTACAGTGCTGCGCAAGTACCTGACCTGCTCGATAACCCCCGTCCTGTGGCCAGTACATCACATCAACAGGCACTGACAGGACCAGAGGCGAGGGAGACGGTCCCAAATATTCAGCTGAAGTTTGGGGAAGTGAAATTTGTATGCATTTATTGCGAAAAATTGATTTGCTACAGGGAGAGTAGCGTAAATTTAATAAATGCTGCAATTGACAACCACAACTGTCCAAAACGCCCCAGAAAATAAATTATCTTTTTTTTTGTGCTCCTGTTGAGCCCTTTATAATGAATCATTTTTGTTCCCCCCCCAAAAAAAACCAAAAAAAAATAAAATCGTTCAAAAAATACAAAAAAAGTAAAAAAATGTTCAGAAAAATAATAAAAAAAATATAAAACAACAAAAACAATTTAAAAAAAAGTTCTTTTCAGAACTACCTCCCCTTTATAAAAAAATTGCTAGAATGTTTAGCACTCTGGCAACCTCTATTTCTTTTGGTTCGCTTCCCGGTTCGCTCGCCGGTACGTGCACCGGAAGCCAACCAAAAATAAAATAAAAAAAAAGAAGAGTAAGTATAAGGGAAGAAAACAGAGAGTAATGTTAAAAGAAAGACAGCTATAGGGAGTAAACCAGAGATACTGTTTAAAAGATCTATTTACCGAAGAAAAGATGGAAGAGGGTATAATTGTGAAAAACAAAATAGATAAGGAAGTGAAAGAAAAAAAGGAGAGTAGAAGAATAATAAACAAGAGTTTCTTAGAGAATGTGAGTGAATGTTCAAAATAAGATTAAAACATGTGGAATAACAGAGAGAAAAAACAGAAAGCAGAAAAGAAAAAGTAACAGAAAAGGAATGATTGAAACAGCAAAGAAATGTAAATAACATAGGGGCATATTATCAACATAGGCGATAAAATTATCGCTGCTTTTATCGGCAGAAATCTGCCGCTAAAGCCGCTTTTGCGGCAGAAAACTGCCGCTAAAGCCGCTTTTGCGGCATTTTTCTGCCGATAAAAGCAGCGATAATTTTATTGCCTGTGTTGATAATATGCCCCTTAGTGTGCTTGAACTACAGGGAGAAAGCATAATGAACAAGTAGTGAAAGAGTGATCAGTCAGAGACAGTGAGAGTAATAGAGACGGAGTGAGTAAAGAAGAGTGAGGAACTATGAGAACAGAGGGACTGAGAAAAGGAGTGGAAGGAGTAGAGTAAGTAAGTAATATAGAAAGGAATGAGGGAAGTAGCAAAGGCAGGAAACTGAGGGTTAAAGAAATGAAGCAGTGGAACTAATAGAAGTTAAATGTGATAGAAATGTAACAAAAAGAGTACAAAACATTTACCTTATAATTGTCGTTAACTTAGTCACTTGTTATTTTTATACTTTCAATCTGTGGAAGAAACAACAAAAATTTGAAAAATATTAAAACATGTATTTAAAAATTAGAAAAGACAAGGGAAAAGATTGACAATCATCCAATTTTACAAAGAAATAAAGTTAGAGATAAACATGCAGAAAAAAAGAGAAAGAAACGGTGATAGACAGTCAGAGACAAAAAGAAATTTAAATAGAGTAAATTGTTTAGAAAGAAAAAAAGAAGATACTTTCAGTGACAGAAAAGAAGGATAGAAGAGTAAACTAAATTGAAGTTGTGTAAGCTACTAAAAGAAAGTGAGTAAGGTAAACTATATAAGGAAAGGGTGAATAATGAAAAGAGAGTGAGAGAGAGAGGAGACAGAGGAAGTGAAGGAAAGAGTGTCAGATACAGACTGAGTGAGGCATCTACACAATGTGATTCGTAATGTTAGGAAACACAGGTAATGTATTTGAAAAACGTGCAATTTTTTTTGCTCAATCCACAATCACATCACTTGTGTTTCCTTTGCTTAGGTATCTCATTGTGCAGAAGTAGTCTAGCATATGAATGAGTACGCAGAAGGTGAGCACTGTATGCAACAACTTTGACACTTACAGAAGCCTCAGCTTCTCCATGCCCCCTACACAGTCCTAAATATATACATTTTAAACTGACGGTATCTTGTTGGAGATGAAGTGAGGCCTATCTTGCAACATGGTGCATCTTTTGCATCACTGCTGCATCACAAAAGTGACGCAACAGCGGCACAAAAGAGGCGCACGGCCATCATAAATCTGCCCCTAACATTTTAAATGATTGATTCAGGATGACGATAAGGTGTGAACTATCCAGAGGTTTGTTTGAGGTGAGGCCTACTCAGGGTTGCAGATGAAATTTAGGCTTGTTGAAGAGTACAGAGGAGATAATACATGTGCAGGCCTACCAATGAAGTGAGTCATGTCCATTGCACTCTTGAACAAAGGCCAGACCTCTTCTGTGTCCCTGGACAAGCCTAAACCTCATCTGCACAATGTGATTCGTAATGTTAGGAAACACAGGTAATGTAATTGAAAAACGTGCAATTTTTTTTGCTCATTCCACAATCACATCACCTGTATTTCCTCAGCTTAGGTATCTCATTGTGCAGATGTAGTCTAGCATACCCAAGAGTACGGAGAAGGTGAGGACTGTATGCAACAGAGCAATGTACATTACTCACCTCCCTTGACACTTACAGAAGCCTCAGTTTCTCCATGCCTCCTGCACAGTTCTCAATGTATATCATAAATAGAAAAAGTACAGAATTAATTATACATGTTAAATGGTTTATTTTTGCTGTTCTCAGAATGTATCAAATTTCACTAAAAACAGTGAGTTGAAGGTATTCATCATATAACAGCGGGGGGAAAAAAACACAATCAAAATGATTGTGTTTAAAAAACCCATATAACATAACCAAACAGAAATCAGAACTCCTTAAAAGTAACTTACTTTCCATGACGTCAAAGGATGTCCTAAGAACAGCTTATACTCTGTTGTGCTGCTATTATTTTCAGCCCGCCACTTTCTGAAAGAAAAGCTCCATCGTTTTGACAAATATGTTACATACAATAAATGACTTCTCGCTCTCTACCGCACATTTCCTCAAGGCCAAATCGTGTAAGAGCCATTTATAACTCTTGGAATTCTTCTAAGCAAATCCCGTCATTTTCTTTTTCCGCAACTTTTAGAAAGAAAACGTTTAAGATCACTTTCACAATCCTGTACTAGTAATATCTCATCCTTCTTGCTCACTCATGTTCCACATTTCCACATTTAACTTTTTACTCTGTACTACACTTATCCTCAAGGCCAAATAGTGTAGGAGCCATTAGAACCTCTTGAAATTCCTCAGAGCAGATCCCGAGATTCTTTCCCTAAAATTTTGGTTTTAAAAACACCAGGTAAGAATTTTTAAGGTCAAAAGGCAATTTTTTTTTAAAGTTAAAACAGAATCATTGCAGAATGACCAGCCTTTTCTAGACTTTAAATAAGCTGTGTAATGTCCTGATGTTGTTGAAGGACCGTCATGATATATAATTGCTGCAGTTACAAAAGTCCTTCCTGATATTGACAACTGCGAAGCCACAAAGTTTTTAATTAAAGTTGTCAATTTTGTTCCATCAGGCCTACATCGTTGGAACATTAAAATGACATACTGGCCATATGTTCGTATAAATAATGTGGAGAACATTGCAGACTTACATCGGCTACACTCCATGTTGTGATCAGCTGCTTTTACTAGCTTACTAAAGGACACTGATTTACTGTCTGGCAAAGTTAAATATATAAATCTTTCTGCGTCTACACTAGTAGTACTTGATACCCTACAGTTCTCGCAGTCATGCTGCCATTGATAAGAAAAGCCAAACAGATGATCTACATCTACACCTTCATCTTGCAATACATCAAGCATATACATTAAAAACTCCTGACAATCTTGCTGAATATTTTGAGAGAATTGCATTTGACCTGAACATTTGTCTAACAGATTTCGAATTTCAGACACACTTTCTATTTTTGTTCTATCAGTGCTACATTTCTCTAACACAGAATTCAACAAACTGCAAAATCTTTGATCCGAATTGACCACAATCTCTTCTTTTAAAGTTTCTAGAGATAAGACAACATTAACCACTACATTAGCATAGCAGTTGACACCAGAACTATTTTCAAATTGAAAACCAACAACATCTTCAACAGAATCCATTTTTTTCTGCTTATAATTTCAGGTTCATCGACTTTTCGTCTTTTTGCTACAACCTCCCTACTATTAGTCACATTTCTTCGTTTCCGGCCTACCACACGTTTCTCAAACAAAGGATATTGAGGCAAATGTGGCGCATACTCTCTTCTTAACCTATTGTATTCCTTAACACAATCTAGATCCGCACAAATGTTTGTGACATCACACTCAATCAAGTACAATCCCGATAAAGTTCTGACTCGTGACAATGCCACATATGCCATACCCTCCTTGAACACAGAACTGCCAATATTCACCAATGCACTGTCTACACTTAAACCTTGTGATTTATGGATTGTCACCGCATATGCCAAGCAAACAGGAAACTGCTTACGGCGAACATATAAGTCTTTTACAAGCAAAAACCTAGCAGAGCAACGACCAATTAGCTGTACTTCCTCAATACCATCAAATTAAAATTTTAAAAATTCAATTCCATCTCTATTTCTGTATTTCACAAAATCAACAACATTACCCATTGATCCATTTACCAGACCTCTTTCAACATGTAAATTCCTTCTTAAAATTATACGGCAATTTAAGCACACATTCAGAGTCTTTTCAAAACCTGCAGTTTTAGATATAGTCTTCTCTAATGAATCCAATTTTGATTTCAAATTCTCAGACAAAATAATTGTTGATCCCATATGCTCTACTCTGTCAATAGCTTCCAGTTTCACAATCTCTTGGTTTTCTAAATGCAACATTTTGTTGTTGAAGATGGCACATTCTGCAAGAGTTGGCATCAAACATATTCCAGATTTCTTCTCAGTAATTTTCCGAAAAATATTCTCAGGCACAACGTCTTGTTCTGGATACAAATTTGACAGTAATCGTGCATGTAAAGCTTCTTTCCCATGCTCGGTCACTTTTCCGATTCTAACATCTTGTAGAATATTCTTGTAATCTTCATCCTTCGCCTGACGCATATTTTCACGCAGTTCAGCATAATTGAAGTTTAACCATATATTGACGTTGCCAATGCTCCCTAGGCACTTCCTGGTATCTTCATGCGTGAGCATTTTGAACACAGGTTGTCCTTTCACTGGGGTCAGCTGCAGAAGATCACCGAAAACAATGATGTGTCTGCCACCAAATAACACATCATACTCTGTTTTGAGAACTTCTTGCATTCTCAAATGCACAAAGGCAAGCATGACATTGGAAACCATGCTTACTTCGTCAATGATAAGAAGTTTCATTTTCCTCAAGACTCTTGAAACTTCACAACAAGCATCTCCAGATAACTTGTGGTATTGTAATTTGTTATCATGCTCCACTGGCAGCATCAGTAGACGATGCAAAGTAATACCTTTAATGTTATGTGCTGCCAGTCCAGTTGGAGCGGTGACAACACAAGACAGCGATGACTCAGTCCTTTTCTGCAAATAACATGAAATTGCTTTAATGAGGAAACTTTTTCCAGTTCCCGCTTCTCCACTCACGTACAGTCGGACAGGCTTCAACGACATACATGAGCACTCTTTCTTCTCATGACTTAATCCATGATCAATTTGGTTGGTAACTTCGTCATATATTTTCCTCTGCTCAACGTTGAGTTGTCTTTCCAAGTCTTCTAAGTTAACCGCATCCTCCTGAGCATGTGCCATGGCTCTTTCCACTTCAATCATGGCAGTGGCAGCTTCATTTTCGATAACTGGTCCTCCTAGTGGATCCTGACTCAATGAAACAGAACTCTGACTGTCCTGAGAACTGTCTCTAGCAATCTCGGCTGCAATCGTTGCTTCCTGCTCGATTTCCGCATTCAACATTTCTAGATATTTTGGAAAAACAGGACATTCTATGGTCTCGTTGGCGGCATTGAAAGAGTCTTCGTAACAGAGGAAATCTCCAAGCAGTTCCTCTTCTGCACGCCAAGGCTTGAAAAGTTGCAAAAGTGCTAAATAGAAAAACTCTTTTCTTTCAGGAGATTCGCCACTCAATTTTCGATGGTTTACCAAGTGGCATTTTCTTTGCTTGACCAGACATCCCTCACTTCCAATTACAGCATACACTCCTTTATCAATATCTTCTTTGATGTTCCTCTTGAATATGTAATTTTGCAGAACCTCATACAGACAAACATTCTCGAGGTGACTGCTTCTATTTGGATAATATGTATCCAACATGTTGGTCTTCAAAATATCTGTACTGTTTGGCTCCTTTTCCGCCAAATACTCAATTTCCCGTACAGGTTTCAGAACTCGATTACGCGTTGCAGCAAGACCAAGACTCGCCCAAATGATACTCCTGGATTTGGCATAGAGACTTGCTGAAGACAACCGGTCAGAACATTCGTAAGCTCTGATTTCTCGATGCGACAACATCTTCAGACTGAAACTGTACAACTTCTTACTGAGGCTCTTTTCATGGGAAATGTCCTCCCACATATCCTTCAATTCTGTCTTTTCTTTTTTGGTGATGTAAGATGTCACATACCGAGCCACAGCCATACAGTTATCAGCCACAAAATGTATATCCATGTTAGCATTCCACATGGACAAAATCACTGGGTTGTAGTCGTTGATGTACTTGGACTCTTCGTTCCTTTTCAAATTGTACGTATTTTTGGGTGATTTCTTCATCACATTATGTCGCAGCGAAGACATCAAACTGTTCACTCTTCCTTTAGAAATCACCGGTCGTGGAAAGGCGAAACGACATTTTGTGTAGAACTTGTCCTTGTTTCTGAATTTACGACGACAGTACTTTCCGCAACGATGGCTTTGGAAGCGTAAAACGTGTTCTCTTAGGCTTTTGTCTTCCTTTGCCTTTGGAACAGCACATGTAGAATACTGTTCTATGAAACTCATCACTAAGTCATCCGGATCTGTTCCAAATTTGGGTGCATCTTTGATCCACAGCAGCATATGTATATGAGGAGCACCTCTTGCTTGGTACTCCTTTCTCCAGAAGAAATCCAACACCTCTCCAAGAGGTGGATTTTTCTTGTTCATGATGAAAGACATCATAGCTTCAAATCTATGATTGAAGTACCTGCATACATTCACTGGATCCAAAGAGCACAGTTCTCCGGGTGTCTTGAATTCGATATTTTCAATGTTTCCATTTGCCTCTCGTAGAAATTCAAGTAAGTCTTCCCAGCCATACTCGGCACAGCTGAGAGTGAGGAACCATGTGGGAGTTCCTAAGTTCCTCAGCATACATTTTAAATCACCATGACGACGGTACCAGTACTCATTAGTACCACGCTGACACGCCATGAGATTAATCAGGTGAGAATCCAAAATACTGTCTTGCACATTGACTTTATCCATTAAGTCACTTGCCGAGATGTTTTGCATCTGTACACCACTTTTCAAGATGTGGTTCACTGCATATGACAGTCCAGACAGATCGCTTTCAAACAGTAGATGAAACAAATAGGGAATGCATTGACGAAACCTAGGATCTTCTGCATACAATCGTAAAGTCCGGTATTCAGAAGCAGGAATTTGATCAGGTCGCTCATCATATCTTCCTCCTTGACCTGTTGGAAATAGCTGTGGGAAGCACCGAGCTTCCAAACTTTCCTCCCAAACACTAATGGGACTTCCTTTGGCTTGTTTCATTTGAAACAACTCAATAGCATTCCCCATGACTTCCTTGGAATGCAAAGGATGAACACTATAATGTTCATATATTTCTTCATTTTTAGAGGCTTCTACTTTCTCAATTTGACCAGCACACAAATCGCTATCCTCTTCTTCACTTACTTCCTCTTCTGCAACATATACATTCTTGTAGTACTTATTGTTTTTCTTCAAATACAATGTTGCCTTTTTGACTTTCCTAACATCCACTAAATCTTGCCAGATTTTCTTACTCTTTGTCGGAACCCCATTAACTAAGATAACCAGAGGTTCCTCTTCCACTTTCTCTACTCCAATTGTATTAATGTTTTTCTTCAAATCTAGAGGCAAATAAACAACTCTTCCCTTTAATCCTCTCTGTAAATCTGATGGAGGCAATTTCCCTGTCTTTGGCTCCATTCGTACAATAGCCTGAAAGGGATGGATACTTTGAATCAAAATAGATTCATAAGTATTTAAATCCTTCAATTCAGACGGAATCTCAACCAATTCCAGATTATTATGAACCGCTCTAGCAGGCATCCTGTTTTGATTTAATTTGTTACAACAATAAGTACACACACGTTGATCCGATCCCAAATCAAAACAATTTTCTACCATCAAGTATGTTGCAAAATCCTTCCATTCACTATTATTTTCCCTTTCACTTTTCGCATATAAATCCACTAACTTAGTCTGATTCTTATAATAAGTGCGTCGACAACACACACAAGTGAAATTAGGCCTCTCACTTGATTTCACCTGAAATGTGGCAATTTCTTTCTGAAAATTATCTGTACTGGAAACCTGTACACTATCTTCCACATTACCTTCTTCTTCTGGATCAATTTCAACATTCTCCTCTTTACTTGCAAAGTAACAAAACTCAATTTCTTCACAAATATTCTTCACATCTACTTCAGAACCATGCAAAAGAGCAGTGCATAATTGTTTAAGCATAATTGCTGGACTCTTAGCATAATACAACATTCTAACTAATTTCCTCGCTTTATTATGATGCACTGCTAGCATCCTAAAATGATGAAAAACACTCTGGCATACTCTCCTGGAAAGACAAGCCAGTGAATGACCATGCAAACCTGTCACTTCTCTCACTCTGCAAGGATCTAATTCTTGCAACAACTTCATTTTCTGTTTTAAAGTTTTCTTATTAAATGTCCGTACAAAATCACAAAGCAAATTGATGGAATCCTGTCGCACACTGCAAATACTACTACACTTCCAGGTATACACTGGTCCCTTAGGACGTCTTCCTAAAACCTCATTACCTAACACCTCTTCTGCCTCTGTTGTTCACAAGTTTTTCTTTTTCAACTGGACAACCATCTTTCACCTCATAAGCTCGACCACTGGTGTCAACTGCATGCACCAAATCATTATCCTGGAAATAACTCTCCTCATTAAAAAATGCCTCACAACTTGAACTATGCATCCATTCTCCTGAAAAAACTTCACGAAAATTACTACGATTAACTGTTCTCTTCCATCTACTATTTGTTTTGAAATCATAAATTGCCTTGTTTAGTTTCCTAATTCTATTGATTATCAAAAGAAATAACTTTCGTTTAATTTCAAATGCCTGATCAATAATTTTCTCAACTTTTTTTTTTCTCTTATAAAAAACCACTTTCTGTTGACCTTTCTTAATATTTTTTAACAAATTGCCAATTATCCTGTTGCGGAACATTCGTCTACGAATGTCCCTAAACTGATTTTTCCTTCTACTACCATGCACAGAGTTATCTCCTGCTCTAGCAGTAACATTTTTGATTGGCCTTTCCTTTCCGTTTAAATTGGCGCTGTTTTTCTGGACTAAAACATGTTCTGTAGTAATACTTTTTTTTCTACAAATGTTTCTTAGGAATGATTTCGTTGTCTTACCCTGAGCTTTCTTGGTGACTTGACGAGTTTTTATTGTAGAGGACTGCTGCAAGCATTTAGTAATCTGCTGTCTTTGACGTTTTGTAGCCTTTCGGCTTCTTTCTTTAGATGGCATAATATAGTTTTGAAATGATCTGCAGTTGAATCTGTGGCAAAATATAATAAAAAATGTTATTAACCACTATTACCAAACAGTAAATCAATAACAGTCGTCAAAAAATTAACACACTAGTTGTAAATTTTACATACAATAATTTTTAGTGCATTGGCAAATTTAGTACACACAAATAGTAGCAAAGAAATAGAATGCTTCTACATTTGACCTTTGCTCTTTTATATGTGAATCTGAACTAATTTTTATCAGCATATTTCCCTATTTTATTAAAGACACTTCACACAAGCTGTTTTTGAAGATGTGTTTCATTTTAAATGAAACGGTTAACATGGTTACTTTTCATTTCCAGTAACTTTTAAAAATAAATGTTTATAGTTCCATAGGCTCGAGCAGGTCAGCTTCCCACCCTATGTCATACAATTCTGACAAATCGGCATCCTCATCATGTTCTTCATCATCCTCAGGATTTAAATCATCCAAAGGATCTACTTCCACTGATGTTTCAATCACAATTTCAATGATAATATCGAGATCAACAGATTGCTCATTATCACTCATGCTTGATGTTGTCGTTATCTTTAAAGAAAGAGAACAACAATGAGATGTTGCAGAGTAAGAGACAAATCTCAGAGACTATAATTGTAAAATTGTTTAACAAGAGTAACATTTTGCAGATATTATTTAACCATGTCCAGCGATGCTGAGGAGGTGAGGCCTATGTCCAATTTTTCAGTGAACAGGACTCATCTCTTCTTTGCCTTGGATAAGCCTCACCAACACTGTGTCCCCTGCTAATACTTAAATTTAAAGGAGCAGATTTATGTTAACTGGCGCACCCCCAGGGATGCACCAGTTAACGTGCGCCACTGCTCTGCCACCCATGATGTGCCGCATTTACAATGCAGAGCACCATTGAGCAAAAACAGCACAGATGCGTCACGCATCTGTTCCACAAAAACGGCGCATTGCAGGAATCACGTCGTAAGCGCGACATATCTACTGCAATGCACAGGGGCAAGCCACACATTGCATGGTGCATCACTCCTTATGCCTGTTTCAAACAGGCGTAAAGATTTGATTCAGCAATGCCATAAATGTGACTCAGTGAAATCTTCTTAATTTTACTGTGTTAGTTTTACAGGGCTTTCATGCAAATGACTGCCCACCCTACAACAAAACTCTCACATGAAATCTAACGCAGGTTTCATGCGGCACAGGACTTTACAGCATGACAGATCTGCCTAGATGCGTCAAGTTGTAAATATGTCGCAACATAGCAAATCTTTTGCACCGCCGCAGCGTCACAAAAGTGACGCACAGTGGCGCAAAAGAGGCACACGGCCATCATAAATCTGCCCCTAACATTTTAAATGATTGATTCAGGATGACGATAAGGTGTGGCCTATCCAGAGGTTTGTTTGAGGTGAGGCCTACTCAGGGTTGCAGATGAAATTTAGGCTTGTTGAAGAGTACAGAGGAGATAATACATGTGCAGGCCTACCAATGAAGTGAGTCATGTCCACTGCACTCTTCAACAAAGGCCAGACCTCTTCTGTGTCCCTGGACAGGCCTAAACCTCATCTGCACAATGTGATTCGTAAAGTTAGGAAACACAGGTGATGTAATTGAAAAATGTGGAATTTCTTTTCCTCATTTCAGAATCACATAACCTGTGTTTCCTTTGCTTAGGTATCTCATTGTGCAGATGGAGTCTAGCATATCAAAGAGTACACAGAAGTTGAGCACTGTATACAACAATTTTGACATTTACAGAAGATTCAGCTTCTCCATGCCCCCTACACAGTCCTAAATGTTTACAGTTTAAACTGACGGTATCTTGTTGGAGATGAAGTGAGGCCTGTCTTGCAACATGGTGCATCTTTTGCATCACTGCTGCATCGGTTTCATGTCGCACAGGACTTTACAGCATGACACATCTGCCTAGATGCATCAAGTTGTAAATATGTCGCAACATAGCAAATCTTTTGCACCGCCGCTGCGTCACAAAAGTGATGCAATGGCGGCCCAAAAGAGGCGCACGGCCATCATAAATCTGCCCCTAACATTTTAAATGATTGTTTCAGGATGCCGATAAGGTGTGGCCTATCCAGAGATTTGTTTGAGGTGAGGCCTACTCAGAGTTGCAGATTAAATTTAAGCTTGTTGAAGAGTACAGAGGAGATAATACATGTGCAGGCCTACCAATGAAGTGAGTCATGTCCACTTCACTCTTGAACAAAGGCCAGACCTCTTCTGCGTCCGTGGACAGGCCTAAACCTCATCTGCACAATGTGATTCGTAAAGTTAGGAAACACAGGTCATGTAATTGAAAAATGTGGAATTTCTTTTCCTCATTTCACAATCACATCACCTGTGTTTCCTTTGCTTAGGTATCTCATAGTGCAGATGGAGTCTAGCATATCAAAGAGTACACAGAAGTTGAGCACTGTATACAACAATTTTGACATTTACAGAAGATTCAGCTTCTCCATGCCCCCTACACAGTCCTAAATGTTTACAGTTTAAACTGCGGTATCTTGTTGGAGATGAAGTGAGGCCTGTCTTGCAACATGGTGCATCTTTTGCATCACTGCTGCATCGGTTTCATGTGGCACAGGACTTTACAGCATGACACATCTGCCTAGATGCATCAAGTTGTAAATATGTCGCAACATAGCAAATCTTTTGCACCGCCGCTGCGTCACAAAAGTGACGCACAGTGGTGCAAAAGAGGCACACGGCCATCATAAATCTGCCCCTAACATTTTAAATGATTGATTCAGGATGACAATAAGGTGTGGCCTATCCAGAGGTTTGTTTGAGGTGAGGCCTACTCAGGGTTGCAGATGAAATTTAGGCTTGTTGAAGAGTACAGAGGAGATAATACATGTGCAGGCCTACCAATGAAGTGAGTCATGTCCACTTCACTCTTGAACAAAGGCCAGACCTCTTCTGTGTCCGTGGACAGGCCTAAACCTCATCTGCACAATGTGATTCGTAAAGTTAGGAAACACAGGTGATGTAATTGAAAAATGTGGAATTTCTTTTCCTCATTTCACAATCACATCACCTGTGTTTCCTTTGCTTAGGTATCTCATTGTGCAGATGGAGTCTAGCATATCAAAGAGTACACAAAAGTTGAGCACTGTATACAACAATTTTGACATTTACAGAAGATTCAGCTTCTCCATGCCCCCTACACAGTCCTAAATGTTTACAGTTTAAACTGACGGTATCTTGTTGGAGATGAAGTGAGGCCTGTCTTGCAACATGGTGCATCTTTTGCATCACTGCTGCATCGGTTTCATGTGGCACAGGACTTTACAGCATGACACATCTGCCTAGATGCATCAAGTTGTAAATATGTCGCAACATAGCAAATCTTTTGCACCGCCGCAGCGTCACAAAAGTGACGCACAGTGGAGCAAAAGAGGCACACGGCCATCATAAATCTGCCCCTAACATTTTAAATGATTGATTCAGGATGACGATAAGGTGTGGCCTATCCAGAGGTTTGTTTGAGGTGAGGCCTACTCAGGGTTGCAGATGAAATTTAGGCTTGTTGAAGAGTACAGAGGAGATAATACATGTGCAGGCCTACCAATGAAGTGAGTCATGTCCACTTCACTCTTGAACAAAGGCCAGACCTCTTCTGCGTCTGTGGACAGGCCTAAACCTCATCTGCACAATGTGATTCGTAAAGTTAGGAAACACAGGTGATGTAATTGAAAAATGTGGAATTTCTTTTCCTCATTTCAGAATCACATAACCTGTGTTTCCTCAGCTTAGTTATCTCATTGAGCAGATTTAGTCTAGCATATCCAAGAGTACGCAGAGGATGAGGACTGTATCCAACAGAGCAATGTACATTACTCACCTCCTTTGACACTTACAGAAGCCTCAGTTTAATATTTCTCAGTTCAATATTTATTTAAAGAAGCACACAAAATATGACCTTCTCATAAATGTGAAAAGCGTTTAAAAAAAAAAAAATGATTTTCTGGTCATAATTTGAAAACACAACACAGGTCCTATGTAGAAGCACATCCTATCAGTACTTAAATTAGCCAGGCACACATGGGGGCGTATTTACAAGGACCTTACACCACAGGGAAATAACTTAAATTAAAATGGGGAAAATAACATCAAAGGGACTCAAAGGCCTTTTAAATATGCCCCAAGCAGCCTATGAAACTCTAGCAGTACATATCAAGAAACTTAAATGACTTCAATAAACGTTTTTAAACACATCAACTAAAGCAGTTATTCAACTACATTCAAGGGGAAGTGACTTAAAATGCCCTAACACACATGAAAGCGTATTTTGAAGGCCCTTGCACCATTTTTCCATCACTTTTAACATGGCTATGTAACTCAAAGAAACAAAATCTAAATTTGCCAAGCACACATTGGGGCGTATTTACAAGGACCTTGCACCACAGGGAAATGACTTAAATTAAAATGGGGAAAATAACATCAAAGGGACTCAAAGGCCTTGTAAATATGCCCCAAGCAGCCTATGAAACTTTAGCAGTACATATCAAGAAACTTAAATGACTTCAATAAACGTTTTTAAACACATCAACTAAAGCAGTTATTCAACTACATTCAAGGGGAAGTGACTTAAAATGCCCTAACACACATGAAAGCGTATTTTGAAGGCCCTTGCACCATTTTTGCGTCACTTTTAACATGGCTATGTAACTAAAAGAAACAAAGTCTAAATTTGCCAAGCACACATGGGGGCGTATTTACAAGGACTTTGCACCACGGGAAAATGACTTAAATTAAAATGGTGAAAATAACATCAAAGGGACTCAAAGGCCTTGTAAATATGCCTCAAGCAGCCTATGAAACTCTAGCAGTACATATCAAGAAACCTAATTGATTTCAAAAAACGTTTTTAAACACATCAAGTAAATCACTTATTTACCCACATTCATGGGGAAGTGACTTAAAATGTCCTAACACACATGAAAGCGTATTTTTAAGGCCCTTCCACCACTTTTGCGTCACTTTTAACATGGCTATGAAACTCAAAGAAACTAAATCTATTTGTAAAACACTTGACACAAAGCAACATTTTAAGTACACAACTTTCTTCATATATTTATCCCTAAAGCATACTATTCTCTATCTAAATTAAATGAATTTTTTCTCACCTTAGCAAATACTTTTCGAGTTTCAAAACAGTCTCAGACACACACCAATTTGTCTTCAGCAGAGCAAAAGGTATGCACTCCAGAGGCTGCAACCAACAATGGCACAGAAATGCTGTAATTCATCACACATATCTCTCATGTCACCCAATCAAAATTCTTCCCTCACTTTTTTCAAATCAACACCCTTCCCCCCTCTGCCCTTTCTGCCTTTTTTGCATAGCAACCTCCTCCTGAAAGACCTCTCATGTTTGCAAGTTCACACAACAATGTTTCAATTGAACTCTGAACTCTCAGTACACCTGCGTATCCAGTGCAATCTTTCATAAAATGATTTTTTCTTGACCATTCAAATTACATCTTTCAAAGAACTCATCCATGCACCCTAACTTTCTGTTTTCAGCAATCAAAATCCACCAATCACTGCTACTGATTAATTACCACAGAAACTCCACAGTTTTTTTCATTACATACACCTACTGTTTCAACTGCCATTTCATTACCACACTTCATCTGACTGCAGCAGAACCTCCTCTCACCATGTTTTTTGTCTGGATTGTTGGACATAGTTATATCCACTGGGCTCAAAGGTATGCTGATAACAGAAATTTACACAACCTCAATTTACAAAATGTGGAAATCAACTGGATTGGCCACAGAGGATTAAGATGTCACCAATTGATACCATTGGTGAAAACCTTTTTGCATTTGCCAAAACCTGACCTGTTAATTGTGCACTGTGGAGGAAATGACTTGGGCACTTTGACTGGGGTAGGTCTGGAAATGCTTTTAAAGGAGACCTTTGAGCAATTGATGGCACTATTTCCTCAAACTGCCTTGGTATATTCAAATATATGCCAAAGACAGAAATGGATGTGGTCCAACCAATTTTGTCCACAAATTGAGAAATCGAGGAAGCATGTAAATAAGTCTGTTTCAGATTACATGAGAGACCATGGAATGGGCTCCATCTACAACAATAACTTGCGTTACTACATGCAAGATATCTACAAAGCAGATGGAGTTCACTTCTCAGATGAGGGGAACAGAATTTTCATCCTCAATTTAAGACTGTGCATTGGTACCTACTTGTAGGTACCTACATCAGCCACAGGACCCAAAAGCTCTTTTCAGAGCTACCCTACATCTGATCACTCACAATTATTATTTTACTCTAACTTTTTTCACAAATTTTCACCAAAGTACGCTCCCCGGAGCGCTACCCGGTACGCGCACCGGACGCTAACCGCGCGAAAATTTGAAAAAAAAATGTTTTTTTTCGCACATATGGGCCTCCTCAGCCACCCTCAGAAAACCTAGGGGGTCAGGATACGTCTACCGTGCCCCATTCTACCCATTCTCAACATTATTTGCCCTCCATCTTGTATCTCAATTATACCGAAACACAAAATGGAGGACTTCCGTAACGCTGCCGGTTCGCGTACCGGGGCGCGCACCGGGAAGCGCTCGCTCAAAAAAGGTGGGAAAGTAATATACAGAAAAACCACTGGAGACACTTTCACCAAATATAGATTAGCTCATACTACATACCAATCCCTACAATTTTCACAAATTTGGTTGGAATTCCATTTAGCCTGTAGACCTCTCTAAATACCCTAAGGTAAATTACTTCACAAAACACATCTGAAGTGTTGGAATTGACAACCAATTAAAATGTTACCTTCATTTTCTACTTTTTTTACCTGACATTTGATTGGTTATGTACCTGAATATATATAAAGAAAGAGAGAGAAACACAGCCATTTTGACTACTACTTCCTGAACTACATTGCAAGATCATTTTCACTGACAACTTAAACTTGTTTTTAAAAGGTAAGATGTTATTTTATAAATTTGAAAACATTTTCAGATAGTTATATACTATCCCTTTGTAAGAGTTAGACATTGAGAAAGGCTTGTTTATTATAATTATGGATTGATTTAGGTTTCTGTGGTATAATTATGAATTTACTTAGGCTTTTTCACAGGCACTTTTTAATAGTACTACTTCACGCCTGAAGAGTACCTGTCTGAAATTAAACCCAACAGTGCCCTATCTCTACTGATATATTTATTTTTTATGCAAATTTCAGCACAAAAATGGAAGGAGAACAGAAAGTTTCCTTTGAAATTGTCCTAGAGATGAACAATGAGGAAATCATTGAACCCATTGACTTGGAATTCATGGATGAATCACGAGACCATGAACTTCTACAATGTGTAGAATCTGTGGATTTCTTACTTCAATATGAGGACAGTTAAATGTGGGAAGTTATGTTCAGTCAAAAAGAAGACATATCGGACAGTCAAATGTTAGACGTTCTATTAAATTTTGAAAAAGAATCAGAAAAATAAAATTATATTTAATAATCAAAAATTGTTCGAGTCTTTAATCATTTTTATATGTAATTCATAAACTAGTACCAAATTGATTATAATGTAAAGTCAGACTTATAGTATACTGTGCACAATCACAAAAATAAATTTATATTTAATAATCATAAATACTGCTACTTAAATAAAAAAAAACAAAAAAAAAACAACAAAAAGAACAATCAATAAACATACAATATTTCAAAATATCATAGTCTATCATTCTTTTTTCCTTATAGTACGCTCACCAGACCGCTTCCCGGTGCGCGTACCGGGCGCTCCCCACGCAAAAAATACAAAAACTTTTTTTTTTTTGTTTGCCCCGCGGGGCCCTTTTAAAGCCTCCACATCAAACCTAGGGGGTCAGGGAGGATCTACTATGCCCCCTTATGGTCATTTCCCCCTTTGTTTTGGCCTCCATTTGTCTCTCGATCCTACCGAGAGACAAGATGGCGGCCGCTACGGTCTGTTTAGAATGTTGACAGACACCGGAGAGCCAATCAGCTTCGCTTCGCGAAGTTCCGTTACGCGTCAGGTACGCGAACCGGGGCGCTGCCCGGAGCGCGCTTACAGATATATTTTTTTTTTTTAACGTTAATTTCTCAAAATCCACTGGAGCACATATATTGAGACCTAGCAAAGGCACATCGGGCTACCAGTCCCTACAATTTTGCCAAGTTTCGTGCAAATCCATTCAGCCGTTCGGGCTAAAAGTGAGGCCAACCGCCCTATGGAAATTAACATGGGAAAAACGCGTTTTGGGACCCCCCTTTTTTCTCGGCCCCCCCTTGACGAACCCCCCCCCCCCAAATTTCCAGGGGCTGCTCAGAAACAAAATGTTAAATTTTCCTGAAAATTTCAGCCAATTCCGTCCTCAAACGCCAAAGTTATTAGACATAGAATTTTCAAAAATCACATAGGAAAAAAATCCTAACTATATATACCTACTGGCGACCGCCAGTAGGTAATATATATATATAACGCCAAAGTTATTAGACATAGAATTTTCAAAAATCACATAGGAAAAAAATCCTAACTATATATACCTACTGGCGACCGCCAATAGGTAATATATATATATATATATATTACCTACTCGCGGTCGCCAGTAGGTATATATAGTTAGGATTTTTTCCCTATGGGATTTTTGAAAATTCTATGTCTAATAAGTTTGGCGTTTGTGGACGGAATTGGCTGAAATTTTCTGGAAAATGGAACATTTTGTTTCTGAGCAGCCCCTGGAAATTTGGGGGGGGGTTGGTCAAGGGGGGGCCGAGAAAAAAGGGGGGTCCCAAAACGTGTTTTTAACATTGAGTTTTCCATAGGGCGGTTGGCCTCACTTTTAGGCCGAACGGCTGAATGGATTTCCACGAAACTTGGCAAAATTGTAGGGACTGGTAGCCAGATGTGCCTTTGCTAGGTCTCAATATATGTGCTTCAGTGGATTTTGAGAAATTAACGTTCAAAAAAAGATATATATCTGTAACAGCGGACCGGGCAGCGCTCCGGTTCGCGGACTTCACGCGTAACGGAACTTCGCGTAGCGAAGCTGATTGGCTCTCCGGTGTCTGTCAACATTCTAAACAGTCCGGAGCGGCCGCCATCTTGTCTCTCGGTAGGATTGAGAGACAAGAGGAGGCCAAAACAAAGGGGGAAATAACCATAAGGGGGCATAGTAGATCCTCCCTGACCCCCTAGGTTTAATGTGGAGGCTTTAAAAGGGCCCCGCGGGGCAAAAAAAAAAAAAAATTGTTTTTTTTGCGTGGGTAGCGCCCGGTTCGCGAACCGGGAAGCGTTCTGGGCAGCGTACTATAAGGAAAAAAGAATGATAGACTTTTCAAATACTGTATGTTAATTGATTGTTGGTTTTGTTGATTATTTTTTATTTTTTTTTATTTTTTAAGCAATTATTTATTATTGTGATTGTGTTTGAAAATTTAATAATATTTCTAACATTTAACTAGTTTATGAATTACATATAAAAATGATTAAAGACTCAAACAATTTTTTAATATTACATACAATTTTATTTTTCGGATACAATTTTATTTTTCGGATTGTTTTTCAAAATTTAATAGAACGTCTAGCATTTGACTGTCCGATATGTCCTCTTGTTGAGTGAACATAAGTTCCCACATTTGACCGTCATCATAATGAAGTAAATGATCCACAGATTCTACACATTGAACTAATTCATGGTCCCGTGATTCATCCATGAAATCTGAGTCATCATTGTCCTCAATATCTTTTTCTGTGTTGTTCTCCAGAACAATTTCGAAGGAAACATTCTGCTCACCTTCCATTTTATTGCTGTAATTTGCATAAAAAATAAATATATCAGTAGAGATAGGGCACTGTTGGGTTTAAGTTCAGACAGGTACTTGTAAGTTTATAACAGAGAAGTAATCTATGGGCACCGTATGGTTTCAGGCGTGAAGTAGTACTATTAAAAAGTGCCTGTGAAGAAGCCTAAGTAAATTCATAATTATACCACAGAAACCTAAATCAATCCATAATTATAATAAAGAAGCCTTTCTCAATGTCTAACTCTTACAGAGGGATAGTATATAACTATCTGAAAATGTTTTCAAATTTATAAAATAATATCTCACCTTCTAAAAAGAAGTTTAAGTTTTGAGTGAAAATGATCTTGCAATGTAGTTCAGGAAGTAGTAGTCAAAATGGCTGTGTTTCTCTCTCTTCCTTTATATATATTCAGGTACATAGCCAATCAAATGTCAGGTAAAAAAAGTAGAAAATGAAAGTAACATTTTAATTGGTTGTCAATTCCAACACTTCAGATGTGTTTTGTGAAGTAATTTACCTCAGGGTATTTAGAGAGGTCTACAGGCTAAATGGTTAAATGGAATTTCAATCAAATTTGTGAAAATGGTAGGCATTGGTATGTAGTATGAGGTAATCTATATTTGGTGAAATTGTCTCCAGTCGCTTTTCTGTAAACTACTTTCCCACCTTTTTTGATGGTGCGCTTCCCAGGGAGCGACCCGGTACGCGAACTGGCGAGCGCCCCGGTTCACGAACCTTAAGCGTTACGGGAGTCCACCATTTTGTGTTTCGGTCGAATTAAGATACAAGATGGAGGGCAAATAATGTTCAGAATGGGTAGAAGGGGGCACGGTAGACTTATCTTGACCCCCTAGGTTTTCTGAGGGTGGCTGAGGAGGCCCATATGTGAGAAAAAAAAACATTTTTTTTTAAATTTAGCGAGGTTAGCTCCCGGTTCGCGTACCGGGTAGCGCCCCAGGGAGCGTACTTTGTTGAAAATTAGTGAAAAATGTTAGAGTAAAATAATAATTGTGAGTGATCAGATGTAGGGTAGCTCTGAGAAGAGCTTTTGGGTTTATGGTACATTTAGGTACTTATAAGTAGGTACCAATGCACAGTCTTAAATTCAGAATGAAAATTCTGTTGCCCTCATCTGAGAAGTGAACTCCATCTCCTCTGTAGATATCTTGCATGTAGTAACGCAAGTTATTGTTGTACAGGGAGCCCATTCCATGGTCTCTCATGTAAGCTGAAACAGATTTGTTTACATGCTTCCTCGACTTCTCAATTTGTGGACAAAATTGTTTTGACCACCTCCATTTCTGTCTTTGGCATATATTTGAATATACCAAGGCAGTCTGAGGAAAAAGTGCCATCAATTGCTCAAAGGTGTCCTTTAAAAGCATTTCCAGACCTACCCCAGTCAAAGTGCCCAAATCATTACCTCCACAGTGCACAATTAACAGGTCAGGTTTTGGCAAATGCATAAAGGTTTTCACCAATGGTATCAATTGGTGACATTTTAATCCTCTGTGGCCAAACCACTTAATTTCCACATCTTGTAAATTGAGGTTAGGTAAATTCCTGTTCTCAGCATACCTCTGAGCCCAATAGATGTAACTATGTCCAACAATCCAGACAGAAAACATGGTGAGAGAAGGTTCTCCTGCAGTCAGATGAAGTGTGGCAATGAAATGGCAGTTGAAAAAATAAGAGTTTAAAATGAAAAAAACTGTGGAGTTTCTGTGTTAATGAAGCAGTAACAGTGATTGGTGGATTTTGATTGCTGAAAACAGAAAGTTAGGGTGCATGGATGAGTTGTTTGAAAGATGTATTTTGAGTGGTCAAGAAAAAATCATTAAATGAAAGAATGCACTGGATATGAGGTGCACTGAGAGTTCAGAGTTCAATTGCAACATTGTTGTGTGAACTTGCAAACACCAGAGGTCTTCCAAGACGTGGTTGCCATGCAGAAAAGGCATGAAATGGCAGAGGGGGGAAGGGTTTTCATTTGAAAAAAAGTGAGGGAAGAGTTTTGATTGGGTGACATGAGAGATATGTGTGAAGAATTACAGCATTTCTGTGCTTTTGATAGCTGCAGACTCTGGAGTGCATACCTTTTGCTCTGCTGAAGACAAATTGGTGTGTTTCTGAGACTGTTTTGAAACTCAAAGTATTTGCTAAGGTGAGAAAAGATTTCTTTAATTTAGATAGAGAATAGTGTGCTTTAAGGAGAAAATTATGAAGAAAGTTGTGTTCTTCAAATGTTGCTTTGTCTCAAGTGTTTTACAAATAGATTTTGTTTCTTTGAGAAAATGTAATTGGAGAAAATGTGAAGTATTAGTACTGACAGGGTGTTATTGTGCATAGGAGCTGTGGAGTCTTTTCAAATTATGACTTGAAAATCGTTTTTGAGGAAAATGAATGGTTATAATATTTATGACAAGGACATAATGGTGTATGCTTCATTATAAGGCAATTGAGTGTCTCTGATGTTATTTTTCCCATTTTAATGTAAGACCTTTCTCTGTGGAGAAAATTGCTTGTAAATATGCTCCCATCTGTGCATGGCAAATTTAGATTTTGAATGTTTGCGTTACATAGCCATGTTAAAAGTGACACAAACATGCTGCAAAGGCAATCAAAAAACGCTTTTATGTGTCTTAAGGACATTTTAAGTCATTTCTTTATGTGCAGTGTTTTGAAATTATGATTTGAAAATCGTTTTTGGGGAAAAGGAATGGTTTTTAAATTTATGACAAGGACATAATGGTGTATGCTTCTTTATAAAGCATTTCAGTGTCTCTGATGTCATTTTGCCCATATTACATTAAAAGACCTTTCTCCGTGGGGCACATTCCTTGTAAATATGCTCCCACCTGTGCATGGCAAATTTAGATTTTGAATGTTTGTGTTACATAGCCATGTTAAAAGTGACCCAACCATGCTGGAAAGGCAATCAAAAAACGCTTTCATGTGTCTTAAGGACATTTTAAGTCATTTCCCCATGTGCAGTGTTTTCAAATTATGATTTGAAAATCGTTTTTGGGGAAAAGGAATGGTTTGTAAATTTATGACAAGGATATAATGGTGTATGCTTCTTTATAAGGCATTTCAGTTTCTCTGATGTCATTTTTCCCATATTACATTAAAAGACCTTTCCCCGTGGGGCACATTCCTTGTAAATATGGTCCCACCTGTGCATGGTAAATTTAGATTTTGACTGTTTGAGTTACATAGCCATGTTAAAAGTGACCCAAAAACTTGCAAAGGCTTTAAAAAAACACTTTCATGTGTCTTAAGGACATTTTAAGTCATTTCCCCGTGGGCAGTGTTTTCAAATTATGACTTGAAAATCGTTTTTGAGGTAAAGGAATGTTGTTAAAATTTATGTGCGCCATATGCCCCCAAATTTCTTTTTCAGGGGTGCAGCAGGGTGTTCTTGAGACACCCCTGCACCTTTGGAAAAATTCCTAATTTGCGATGAGCTAATTGCTAATCGCAAATTGCACCTTCATTCCTATGGGCCTCCTGGCCCATGGAAATGAATGGGTAATTTGCAATTAGCAATTTGCTCATCGCAAATTAGGAATGGTAAAGAATCGCTATTTATTCCTTAAAATTCGCTATTTAGGAAATGCAAAATAGTTTGATGATACATATGGCGGTTCATCTGTAACAAGATAAGAAGCTTAGGGATACATTTATGATGACTGGCGCAATGAAGTGGACATCACTTACTTCATTGGTAGAGCTTTACATGTATTATCTCCTCTGTATTCTTCATCAAGCGTAACTTTCATCTGCAATCCTGAGTAGGCCTCACCTTAAACAAACCTCTGGATAGGGCACACCTTATCGTCATCCTGAATTAATCTTTTAAAATGCTAGGGACAGATTTATGATAGGTGTATGCCTCTTTTGCGCCACTGTGCGTCACTTTTGTGATGCAGCGGCGGTGCAAAAGATTTGCTATGAGGCGACAAAATTACAAATTGATGCATTTAGGCAGATGTGTCATGGTGTAAAAAACACCGTGCCACATGAAACTGATGCAGCAGTGATGCAAAAGATGCACCATGTTGCAAGACAGGCCTCACTTGGGCCATATGTATGAAGCTAATTAGCATTTGCAAAGGCCGAAGTTCTGTGAATTTCGGCCTTTGCGAATGCTAATTAGACAAATGGTATGTATCAAACAAGTTTGATGCAAAATAAGGAATAGCAAAATTTGCTATTCTTTATTTTGCGATTGCACTGAAGGATTTGCAAATTTTGTGATTTCTTAAATGCAATGTATCAAACAAAAAATATGCAAAAAATGCCATTAAGGATTTGCAAATTACCACCAACTTCTAGTTGGTGGTAATTTGCGAATTCTTTTCAAAAAGCTTTTTTTCCAAAAAACAAAAGGTGCCATATGACGCCCATACATGCCCTTAGGGCATGTATGTGCACCATATGCCCCCAAATTTCTTTTTCAGGGGCTGCAGCAGGGTGTTCTTGAGACACCCCTGCACCCTTGGAAAAATTCCTAATTTGCGATGAGCTAATTGCTAATCGCAAATTGCACCTTCATTCCTATGGTCCTCCTGGCCCATGGAAATGAATGGGTAATTTGCAATTAGCAATTTGCTCATTGCAAATTAGGAATGGTAAAAAATCGCTATTTATTCCTTAAAATTCGCTATTTAGGAATTGCAAAATAGTTTGATGATACATATGGCGGTTCATCTGTAACAAGATAAGAAGCTTAGGGATACATTTATGATGAGTGGTGCAATAAAGTGGACATTACTTACTTCATTGGTAGGCCTTTACATGTATTATCTCCTCTGTATTCTTCATCAAGCGTAAGTTTAATCTGCAATCCTGAGTAGGCCTCACCTTAAACAAACCTCTGGATAGGCCACACCTTATCGTCATCCTGAATTAATCATTTAAAATGCTAGGGACAGATTTATGATAGGTGTATGCCTCTTTTGCGCCACTGTGCGTCACTTTTCTGATGCAGCGGCGGTGCAAAAGATTTGCTATGAGGCGACAAAATTACAAATTGATGCATTTAGGCAGATGTGTCATGGTGTAAAAAAAACGTGCCACATGAAACCGATGCAGCAGTGATGCAAAAGATGCACCATGTTGCAAGACAGGCCTCACTTGGGGCCATATGTATCAAGCTAATTAGCATTCGCAAAGGTCAAAATTCTGCGAATTTCGGCCTTTGCGAATGCTAATTAGACAAATGGTATGTATCAAACAAGTTTGATGCAAAATAAGGAATAGCAAAAATTGCTATTCCTTATTTTGCGATTGTACTGAAGGATTTGCAAATTTTGCGATTCCTTAAATGCAATGTATCAAACAAAAAATATGCAAAAAATGCCATTAAGGATTTGCAAATTACCACCAACTTCTACTTGGTGGTAATTTGCGAATTCTTTTCAAAAAGCTTTTTTTCCAAAAAACAAAAGGTGCCATATGACGCCCATACATGCCCTTAGGGCATGTATGTGCGCCATATGCCCCCAAATTTCTTTTTATGGGGTGCAGCAGGGTGTTCTTGAGACACACCTGCACCTTTGGAAAAATTCCTAATTTGCGATGAGCTAATTGCTAATCGCAAATTGCACCTTCATTCCTATGGGCCTCCTGGCCCATGGAAATGAATGGGTAATTTGCAATTAGCAATTTGCTCATCGCAAATTAGGAATGGTAAAGAATTGCTATTTATCCCTTAAAATTCGCTATTTAGGAAATGCAAAATAGTTTGATGATACATATGGCGGTTCATCTCTAACAAGATAAGAAGCTTAGGGATAGATTTATGATGACTGGCGCATCACCAGGGATGTGCCAGTCATCCTGCGCTGCTGTTCCGCCACACATGGTGTGCTGCATTTACAATGCGGCGCAGCATGGGGCAAAAATGGCACAGATGCGTGACGCATCTGTGCCGTAAAGGTGGCGCATTGCTGGAGTTGTATCGCAAGTGTGATTCAGCTCCAGCAAGGCTCAGGGGTGCCACATCTCCACAATGTTGCGTCAAGACCTATGCCTGCTTCAAGCAGGCGCAGGGTTTTGACGTAGCTTTCTCCTATCTGATTGTAAATGCGGCACACCATGAGTGGCAGAGCAGCGGTGCACGTTAACTGGTGCATGCCTGGGGATGTGCCATTTAACATAAATCTGCCCCTTTACATTTAAGTATGTGCAGGGGACACAGAGTCGGTGAGGCTTATCCAAGGTTAAGAAGAGATGAGTCCTGTTCACTGAAACATTAGACATAGGCTTCACCTGCTCAGCATCGTTGGACATGGCTATATAATAGCTGCAAAATGTTACTCTTGTTAAACAATTTTACTATTATAATCTCTGAGATTTGTCTCTTACTCTGCAACATCTCATTGTTGTTATCTTTCTTTAAAGATAAAGACAACATCAACATGAGCGACAATCAGCAATCAGTTGATTTTGACCTCATCATTGAACTCGTAATTGAAACATCAGTGGATGTTGATCCCTTGGATGATTTAAATCCTGAGGATGAAGAAGAACGTGATGAGGATGCAGATTTGTCCGAATTATATGACATAGGATGGGAAGCTGACGTGCTTGAGCCTATGGAACTATAAACATTTATTTTAAAAATGTATAATAAATAAAAAGTAAAAATGTAAACCGTTTAATTTAAAAATAAAGACACCTTCAAAAACAGGTTATGTGTAGTGTCTTCAATAAAATATTAAAATATGCTCATAAAATTAGATCAGATTCACATATAAAATAGCACAGGTAACATGAATATAAATTCCATTTCTTTTCTGCGCTTTCTGTATTCTAAATTTGCCAAGCACTAAAAAATCTTCTATGTAAAAATGTCAAGTAGTGTTTTAAGTTTTTGATTACTGTTATTGATTTACTGTTGGGTAATAGTGGTTAATAACATTTTTTAATATATTTTACCACAGATTCAACTGCAGATCATTTCAACATTTCACCATGCCAACGAAAGAAAGACTGAGAAAGGCTGCAAAACGTCAAAGACAGCAGGTGAATGAAAAAAAGCAGCAGTCCTCTAACAAAAAGATTTGTAAAGTCACCAAGAAAGCACCGGGTAAGAGTACAAAAACATTCATAAGAAATATTTGTAGTAAAAAAAATATTACTACAGAAAATGTTTCAGTCCAGAAAAAGAGAAGCAATTCAAACGGAAAGGAAAGGCCAATCAAAAATGTTACTGCTAGAGCAAGAGATAACTCTGTGCATGATAGTAGAAGGAAACAACAGTTTAGGGACATTCGTAAACGAATGTTCCGCAACAGGATAATTGGCAATTTGTTAAAAAATAGTAAGAAAGGTAAACAGAAAGTGCTTTTTTATAAGAGAAAAAAAAAAGTTGAGAAAGTTATTGATCAGGCATTTGAAATTAAACGTAAGTTATTTATTTTGATAATCAATAGAATTAGGAAGCTAAACAAGGCAATTTATGATTTCAAAAGAAATAGTAGATGGAAGAGAATAGTTAATCGTAGTAATTTTTGTGAAGTTTTTTCTGGAGAATGGATGCATAGTTCAAGCTGTGAGGCATTTTTTAATGAGGAGAGTTATTTCCAGGATAATGATTTGGTGCATGCAGTTGACGCCAGTGGTCGTGCTTATGAAGTGAAAGATGGTTGTCCAGTTGAAAAAGAAAAACTTGTGACAACAGAGGCAGAAGAGGTGTTAGGTAATGAGGTTTTAGGAAGACGTGCTAAGGGTCCTGTGTACACCTGGAAGTGTAGTAGTATTTGCAGTGTGCGACAGGATTCCATCAATTTGCTTTGTGATTTTGTACGGTCATTTAATAAGAAAAGTTTGAAGCAGAAAATGAGGTTGTTGCAAGAATTAGATCCTTGCAGAGTGAGAGAAGTGACAGGTTTGCATGGTCATTCACTGGCTTGTCTTTCCAGGAGAGTATGCCAGAGTGTTTTTCATCATTTCAGGATGCTAGCAGTGCATCATAATAAAGTGAGGAAATTAGTTAGAATGTTGTATTATGCTAAGAGTCCAGCAATTATGCTTAAACAATTATGCGCTGCTCTTTTGCATGGTTCTGAAATAGATGTGAAGAATATATGTGAAGAAATTGAGTTTTGTTACTTTGGAAGTAAAGAGGAGAATGTTGAAATTGACCAAGAAGAAGCGGGTAATGTGGAAGATAGTGTACAGGTTTCCAGTACAGATAATTTCCAGAGGGAAATTGCGACGTTTCAGGTCAAATCAAGTGAGAGGCCAAATTTCACTTGTGTGTGTTATCGACGCACTTATTATAAGAATCAGACTAAGTTAGTGGATTTATATGCAAAAAGTGAAAGGGAAAATAATAGTGAATGGAAGGATTTCGCAACATACTTGATGGCAGAAAATTGTTTTGATTTGGGATTGGATCAACGTGTGTGTACTTATTGTTGTTGCAAATTAAATCAAAACCAGATGCCTGCTAGAGCAGTTCATAATAATCTGGAATTGGTTGAGATTCCTTCTGAATTGAAGGATTTAAATACTTATGAATCTATTTTGATTCAAAGTATCCATCCCTTTCAGGCTATTGTAAGAATGGAGCCAAAGACAGGGAAATTGCCTCCATCAGATTTACAGAGAGGATTAAAGGGAAGAGTTGTTTATTTGCCTCTAGATTTGAAGAAAAACATTAACACAATTGGAGTAGAAAAAGTGGAAGAGGAACCTCTGGTTATCTTAGTTAATGGGGTTCCGACAAAGAATAAGAAAATATGGCAAGATTTAGTGGATGTTAGGAAAGTTAAAAAGGCAACATTGTATTTGAAAAAAAATAATAAATACTATAAGAATGTATATGTTGCAGAAGAGGAAGTAAGTGAGGAAGAGGATAGCGATTTGTGTGCTGGTAAAATTGAGAAAGTAGAACCCTCTACTAGTGAAGAAATATATGAACATTATAGTGTTCATCCTTTGCATTCCAAGGAAGTCATGGGGAATGCTATTGAGTTGTTTCAAATGAAACAAGCCAAAGGGAGTCCCATTAGTGTTTGGGAGGAAAGTTTGGAAGCTCGGTGTTTCCCACAGCTTTTTCCAACAGGTCAGGGAGGAAGATATGATGAGCGACCTCATCAAATTCCTGCTTCTGAATACCGGACTTTGCGATTGTATGCAGGAGATGCTAGGTTTCGACAATGCATTCCTTATTTGTTTCATCTCCTGTTTGAAAGCGATCTGTCTGGACTGTCATATGCAGTGAACCACATCTTGAAAAGTGGTATACACATGCAAAATATCTCGGCAAGTGACTTTATGGATAAAGTCAATGTCCAAGACAGTATTTTGGATTCTCACCTGATTAATCTCATGGCGTGTCAGCGTGGTACTAATGAGTACTGGTACCGTCGTCATGGTGATTTAAAATGTATGCTGAGGAACTTAGGAACTCCCACATGGTTCCTCACTCTGAGCTGTGCCGAATATGGCTGGGAAGACTTACTTGAATTTCTACGAGAGGCAAATGCTAACGTAGAAAACATCGAATTCAAGACACCCGGAGAACTGTGCTCTTTGGATCCAGTCAATGTATGTAGGTACTTCAATCATAGATTTGAAGCTATGATGTCTTTCATCATGAATAAGAAGAATCCACCTCTTGGAGAGGTGTTGGATTTCTTCTGGAGGAAGGAGTACCAAGCAAGAGGTGCTCCTCATATACATATGTTGCTGTGGATCAAGGATGCACCTAAATTTGGAACGGATCCAGAAGACTCAGTGATGAGTTTTATACAACAGTATTCTACGTGTGCTGTTCCAAACGCAAAGGAGAAGAAAAGCCTAAGAGAAAAAGTTCTGCGTTTCCAAAGCCATCGATGTGGAAAGTACTGTCGTCGTAAATTCCGAAACAAGGACAAGTTCTACACCAAATGTCGTTTCGGCTTTCCACGACCGGTGATTTCTAAAGGAAGAGTAAACAGTTTGATGTCTTCGCTGCGACATAATGTGATGAAGAAATCACCTAAAAACACATACAATTTGAAGAGGAACGAAGAGTCCAAGTACATCAACGACTACAACCCGGTGATTTTGTCCATGTGGAATGCTAACATGGATATACAGTTTGTGGCTGATAACTGTATGGCTGTGGCTCGGTATGTGACGTCTTACATCACTAAAAAAGAGAAGACAGAATTGAAGGATATGTGGGAGGACATTTCCCATGAAAAGAGCCTCAGCAAGAAGTTGTACAGTTTCAGTCTGAAGATGTTGTCGCATCGAGAAATTGGAGCGTACGAATGTTCTGACCGGTTGTCTTCAGCAAGTCTCTATGCCAAGTCCAGGAGTATCGTTTGGGCGAGTCTTGGTCTTGCTGCAACGCGTAATCGAGTTCTCAAACCTGTGCGGGAAATTGAGTATTTGGCGGAAAAGGAGCCAAACAGTACCGACATTTTGAAGACCAACATGTTGGATACATATTATCCAAATCGAAGCATTCACCTCGAGAATGTTTGTCTGTATGAGGTTCTTCAAAATTACATATTCAAGAGGAACATCAAAGAAGATACTGAGAAAGGAGTGTATGCTGTAATAGGAAGTGAGGGATGTCTGGTCAAGCAAAGAAAATGCCACTTGGTAAACCATCGAAAATTGAGTGGCGAATCTCCTGAAAAAAAGGAGTTTTTCTATTTAGCACTTTTGCAACTTTTCAAGCCTTGGCGTGCAGAAGAGGAACTGCTTGGAGATTTTCTCTGTTATGAAGACTCTTTCAATGCCGCCAAGGAGACCATAGAATGTCCTGCTTTTCCCAAATATGTAGAAATGTTGAATGCGGAAATTGAGCAGGAAGCAATGATTGCAGCCGAGATTGCCAGAGACAGTTCTCAGGACAGTCAGAGTTCTGCTTCATTGAGTCAGGATCCACTAGGAGGACCTGTTATCGAAAATGAAACTGCCACTGCTATGAATGAAGTGGAAAGAGCCATGGCACATGCTCAGGAGGATGCGGTTAACTTAGAAGAGTTGGAAAGACAACTCAACGTTGAGCAGAGGAAAATATATGACGAAGTTACCATGCAAATTGATCATGGATTAAGTCATGACAAGAAAGAGTGCTCATGTACGTCGTTGAAGCCTGTCCGACTGTACGTGAGTGGAGAAGCGGGAACTGGAAAAAGTTTCCTTATTAAAGCAATTTCATGTTATTTGCAGGAAAGGACAGAGTCATCGCTGTCTTGTGTTGTCACCGCTCCAACTGGACTGGCAGCACATAACATTAAAGGGATTACTTTACATCGTTTACTGATGCTGCCAGTGGAGCATGACAACAAATTACAATATCACAAGCTATCTGGAGATGCTTGTTTTGAAGTTTCAAGAATCTTGAGGAAAATGAAACTTCTTATCATTGACGAAGTAAGCATGGTTTCCAATGTCATGCTTGCCTTTGTGCATTTGAGAATGCAAGAAGTTCTCAAAACAGAGTATGATGTGTTATTTGGTGGCAAACACATCATTGTTTTCGGAGATCTTCTGCAGCTGACACCAGTGAAAGGGCAACCTGTGTTCAAAATGCTCACGCATGAAGATACCAGGAAGTGCCTAGGCAGCATTGGCAACGTCAATATATGGTTAAACTTCAATTATGCTGAACTGCATGAAAATATGCGTCAGGCGAAGGATGAAGTTTACAAGACTATTCTACAAGATGTTAGAATTGGAAAAGTGACCGAGCATGGGAAAGAAGCTTTACATGCACGATTACTGTCAAATTTATATCCAGAACAAGATGTTGTGCCTGAGAATATTTTTCAGAAAATTACTGAGAAGAAATCTGGAATATGTTTGATGCCAACTCTTGCAGAATGTGCCAAATTCAACAACCAAATTATTTTGTCTGAGAATCTGAAAACAAAATTGGATTCATTAGAGAAGAGTATATCTAAAACTGCAGGTTTTGAAAAGACTCTGAATGTGTGCTTGAACTGCCGTATAATTTTAAGAAGGAATTTACATGTTGAAAGAGGTCTGGTAAATGGATCAATGGGTAATGTTGTTGATTTTGTAAAATACAGAAATAGAGATGGAATTGAATTTTTAAAAATTAAATTTGATGGCATTGAGGAAGTACAGCTAATTGGTCGTTGTTCTGCTAGATTTTTGCTTGTAAAAGACTTATATGTTCGCCGTAAGCAGTTTCCTGTTTGCTTGGCATATGCGGTGACAATCCATAAATCGCAAGGTTTAAGTGTAGACAGTGCATTGGTGAATATTGGCAGTTCTGTGTTCAAGGAGGGTATGGCATATGTGGCATTGTCAAGAGTTAGAACTTTATCGGGATTGTACTTGATTGAGTGTGATGTCACAAACATTTGTGCGGATCTAGATTGTGTTAAGGAATACAATAGGTTAAGAAGAGAGTATGCGCCACATTTGCCTCAATATCCTTTGTTTGAGAAACGTGTGGTAGGCCGGAAACGAAGAAATGTGACCAATACTGGTGAGGTTGTAGCAAAAAGACGAAAAGTCGATGAACCTGAAATTATAAGCAGAAACAAAAAGGATTCTGTTGAAGATGTTGTTGGTTTTCAATTTGAAAACAGTTATGGTGTCAACTGCTATGCTAATGTAGTGGTTAATGTTTTGTTTTCTCTAGAAAATGTAAAAGAAGAGATTGTGGTCAATTCTGATCAAAGATTTTGCAGTTTGTTAAATTCTGTCTTAGAAAAATGTAGCACTGATAGAACAAACATAGAAAGTGTGTCTGAAATTCGAAATCTGTTAGACAGATGTTCAGGCCAAACACAATTCTCTCAAAATATTCAGCAAGATTGTCAGGAGTTTTTAATGTATATGCTTGATGTATTGCATGCTGAAGGTGTAGATGTAGATCAGCTGTTTGGGCTTTCTTATCAATGGCAGCATGACTGCGAGAACTGTAGGGTATCAAGTACTACTAGTGTAGACTCAGAAAGATTTATATATTTAACTTTGCCAGACAGTAAATCAGTGTCCTTTAATAAGCTAGTAAAAGCAGCTGATCACAACATGGAGTGTAGCCAATGTAAATCTGAAATGATGTCAACATTATTTATACGAACATATGGCCAGTATGTCATTTTAATGTTCCAACGATGTAGGCCTGATGGAACAAAATTGACAACTTTAATTAAAAATTTTGTGGCTTCGCAGTTGTCAATATCAGGAAGGACTTTTGTAACTGCAGCAATTATATATCATGACGGTCCTTCAACAACATCAGGACATTACGCAGCTTATTTAAAGTCTAGAAATGGCTGGTCATTCTGCAATGATTCTGTTTTAATTTTCAAAAAAAAATTGCCGTATGACCTTAAAAACTCTTACCTGGTGTTTTTAAAACCAAAATTTTAGGGAAAGAATCTCGGGATGTGCTCTGAGGAATTTCAAGAAGTTCTAATGGCTCCTACACGATTTGGCCTTGAGGATAAGTGTAGTTCAGAGACATAACTTCTAACGATAAGACTGGACGTCATGGAGAAATAAGTGCACTTTGAATGAGTTCAGAAAAACTATTTCTTTTTATAAGCTAATTGAAGCAGCCAATCAAAACATAGAGTAGAGGGAATGTAAGTCTGCAATGCTGTCTACTGTTTTACATTGCTTTGTGATTAAAAGTGATGTAGAGAATTAAATAATTGTAGTAGTCATAGAGGTAGTGTAAGTCTGCTTCATAGTAAGCAGTATCAGTGTCATAGGAAATGTAGAACATGACTGAGGAAGAAGGGGAAGATATTACTAGTCCAGGATTGTGAAAATGATCTTCAACATTTTAATTCTGAAAGTTGCGGAAATGCCAAATGACGGGATTGGCTTACAAGAAATCCAAGAGTTATAAATGGCTCTGACAAGATTTGGCCTTGTGGAAACTTGTGGTAGAGAGCAAGAAGTCATTTATTGTATGTGACATGTTTTTCAAAACGATGGAGGTTTTCTTTCAGAAAGTGGCGGGCTGAAAGTAATAACAGCACAACAGAGTGTAAGCTGTTCATAGGACATCTTTTGACGTCATGGAAAGTAAGTTAACTTTAAGGAGTTCTGAATTCTGATTTGTTATGTTGTATGGGTTTTTTAAACACAATCATTTTGATTGTGTTTTTTTTCCCCCGCTGTTATATGATGAATACCTTCAAGTCACTGTTTTTAGTGAAATTTGATACATTCTGAGAACAGCAAAAATAAACCATTTAACATGTATAATTAATTCTGTACTGTTTCCATTTATGATGTACATTTAGAACTGTGTAGGAGGCATGGAGAAGGAGAGGCTTCTGTAAGTGTCAAAGTTCTTGCATACAGTGCTCATATTCTACGTAGTCTTTCATATGATAGACTACATTTCCACAATGAGATACCTAAGCAAAGGAAACACAGGTCATATGATTGTGGAATGAGCAAAAAAATTTGCATGTTTTTCAATTATATTACCTGTGTTTCCTAACATTACACACCACATTGTGTAGATGAGGTTTAGGCCTGTTCCTGGAGACAGAGGAGGTCTGACATTTGTTCAAGAGTGCAGTGGACATTACTCACTTCGTTGGTAGGCCTCCACATGTATTATCTTCTCTGTATTCTTCAACAAACCTAAATTCCATCTGCAACCCTGAGTAGGACTTACCTGAAACAAAGCTGTGGATAGGTTACACCTTATTGGCATCTTGAAACAATCATTTAAAATGTTAGGGTCAGATTTATGGTGGCCGTGCGCCTCTTTTGCTCCATTGTGGGTCACTTTTGTGTAAAAGATGCACCATGTTGCAAGATAGGTTTCAGTTCATCTCCAGCAAGATACCATCAGTTTAAAATGTATATAATTAGCATTGTGTAGGGGGCATGCAGAAGCAAAAGCTTTTATAAGTGTCAAAGTTGTTGCATGCAGTGCTGCACTTCTAGGTACTGTTTAATATGCTGGACTACATCTGCACTATGAGATACCTAAGCAAAGGCAACACAGGTGATGTGATTGTGAAATGAGGAAAAGAAACTCCACATTTTTCAATTACATCACTTGTGTTTCCTAAGTTTATGAATGACATTGTGCAGATGAAGTTTAGGTCTGTCCACGGACACAGAAGAGGTCTGGCCTTTGTTCAAGAGTGAAGTGGACATGACTTACTTCATTGGTAGGCCTTCACATGTATTATGTCCTCTGTTCTCTTCAAACAACTCGAAATTTCATTTGGAACCCTGAGTAGGTCTCACCTCAAACAAACCTCTGGATAGGACACATCTTATTGGCATCCTGAAGCAATCATTTAAAATGTTAGTGTCTTGCGACACTTTTCTGAGACAACAGCAGTGCAAAAGATGCACCATGTTTTAAGATAGGCCTCACTTCATCTGCATCAAGATACTGTTAGTTTAAAATGTATATCTTTAGGACTGTGTAGGGGGCCTGGAGAAGCAGAAGCTCTTGTCAGTGTCAAAGTTGTTGAAAAACTGTTTGTCCTTCAATCTTTTCCCTTGTCTTTTGTAATTTTTAAATACATGTTTTAATTTTTTTCAAATGTTTGTTCTCTCTTTCACAGATTGAAAGTATAAAAACAAAAAGTGAGTAATTTAACGACAATTATAAGGTAAATGTTTTGTATTCTTTTCGTTACATTTCTATCACATTCACCTACTATTAGTTCCACAGCTTCATTTCTTTAATCCTCAGTTTCCTGCCTTTGCTACTTTCCTCATTCCTTTCTCTATTACCTACTTACTCAACTCCTTCCACTCTTTTTCTCAGTCCCTCTCTTCTCATAGTTCCTCACTCTTGTTCACTCACTCCGTCTCTATTACTCTTAGTGTCTTTGACTGATCCCTTTTTCACTACTTGTTCATAATGCTTTCTCTGTGTAGTTGAAGCACACTAAGGGGCATATTATGAACACAGCCAATAAAATTATTGCTGTTTTTATTGGCAGAAAACTGGTGCAAAAGTGGTTTTAGCGGCAGTTTTCTGCCGCAAAAGCGGCTTTGGTGACATATTTCTGCTGATAAAAGCTGCAAAACTTTTATTGCCTATGTTGATGATATGGCTCTATGTTATTTACATTTCTTTGCTGTTTCAATTAATCTTTTTCTGTTCTTTTTTGTTTTCTGTTTTCTATTTTTTCTCTCTGTTATTCCCCATGTTTTAATCTTATTTTGAACATTCACTCACATTCTCCAAGAAACTCTTCTTTGTTATTGTTCTACTCTCTTTTTTTTCTTTCACTTCCTTATCTATTTTGTTTTCCACAATTATACCCTCTTCCGTCTTTTTTTCAGTAAATAGATCTATTAAACAGTATCTCTGGTTTACTCCCTATAGCTGTCTTTCTTTTAACATCACTCTCTGTTTACTTTCCTTATACTTACTCTTCTTTTTTTTTTTTTTTGAATTTTTTTGGTTCGCTCCCGGTTCGCGAACCGGGAAGCGAACTGGGAAGCGAACTAAAAGAAATAGAGCTTGCCAGAGTGCTAAACATTCTAGCAATTTTTTTTGAAAGGGGAGGTAGTTCTGAAAAGAACTTTTTTTTTAATGTTTTTGTTGTTTTATATATATTTATTTTTTTGAACATTTTTTGTTTTTTTTTGTATTTTTTGAACAATTTTATTTTTTTTTGGTTTTTTGGGGGGGGAAACAACAAAAAACAGGCATTGAAAAGGGCTCAACAGGAGCAAAAAAAAAATTACTGTCTGGGGCGGTTAGGGCAATTATGATTGTTATAAGCCAGGTTGATGGAATTAATACTCATGTTACCACATGATATCAATGCACCACAGTGCAGACAAGTAAATTTCATATGCCCAAAATTATCCTGGATGTTTGGCACGGTTTCCCGTGCCTCTGCTGCTGTCAATGATATTAACGATGTTGACCGCGCCACAGGAGTTGCTGTTGGGTTTTGTTCCATGTCACGAATTTCCGCCCGGCTGTAATTGAGTGGATGCCACCTGTTCATGTGCCTATGCATGGTATAGTTCCCATAGCTATACTTTTTATCAGTCCCTCTTGATAATTTCTCTTTGCAAATGAGGCAGGTGACATACCTCGCATTCACTTTCTTCTGCCCTGGAGGGATTGAAAAAAACTGCCAAATGAAACTGGCTTTCCTATGGGAAACCCGGGGCACCTCTTCCAAGAACTGTGGTCCTTCTCTCTCCTCTTCCTCTATTTCTTCCTCTTCCTCCTCTGTGTTGGTGATGACCTGGGGAGGTGGTCCTCTCTTCCCATGAGGAGGTGGAGGTGGTGGTGGGGGTGCACCAGCTGAAGCAAGTACTGAAGCCATTGCTCTACTATGAATAAAGGTCTTCCTCTCACAATGATGAAAGTCAGAGTGAGGAAAGAAGGAGGGGTTTTCATCATTTGGGAAAAACAATAGTTCTAAACCAATGAAAAGTGTTATTTTTAGGTCTCCTGACCTAGCCTTACATGATTATGAAACCAAAAGTTAAATGAACCAATGAAAAGTTTTATTAACAAGTCACATGACCTCTCACGCTTATGTTACGCGCTGCGGAACGCGCCCCGGATCGCTTCCGGGTCGCTGCGCTTCGCGCCTCGGTTCGCGCACCGGAGCACTTCCGGGTGCGCTAACGCGGTGCGTCATAAGACGCATTACGCGGCAATGCGATACGTCGCGCTTTCGCGCCGCGCCGCGGATCGCTTTCGGGGAGCTGCGCTTCGCGCCTCGGTTCGCGCCCCGGAGCACTTCCGGGTGCGCTAACGCAGCGCGTCATAAGACGCATTATGCGACAACGTGATACGTCGCGCTTCCGCGATGCGTCACGATGTTGATTTCTAACGCGACAGTTGCGCTAACGGAACGTTTACCGGTTCGCGGACCGGGTCGCGGCATCAAATTGAGCTAACGGAAAGCTTCCTGGTTCGCGAACCGGGAGCGAAACAAAAAAAATATTTAAAAAAAAATTATTAATAAACATATAAAATATATTTTTGGATTTAAAGAAGAATACATTTTACAGCTACAGATATTAGCTTTTAAAAAACCAATGAAATTCACTGAAAAAACCATAGGTTATAGACCATATATAGTTAGGAATTAGCATTTACAAAACCTTGAAAATTCACTGAAAAAACCATAGGTTATAGACCATATATAGTTAGGAATTAGCATTTAAAAAACCTTATTTTACTCACACAAAACCATTGAAATTCCATATATAGTTAGTTGCACTAACTATATATCGCGCACCCGCAATCCACTGCTGATGATGTCACATATTACATCATTCATGACATGGTCAGTGACATCACTGATGACATCACTGATGACATCTCAAATGACATCACGGATGACATCACTGATGACATCTCATTTGACATCAATGACCACATCACTGATGATATCATTCATGTGACAATACAATGCATCTCCTCACATTTTAATATAACCTCTGTTACACTCAGTGTTAAATACAGAGTATAGTTTTTGAAACCATTGACACACCAATACTAGTTACTACATACGCACTCACTGATTCCTACGTCTACACACACATTCACTCATTCACCCATACAATCATTCATACATACAATCAATCATCTTTACAACACTATCATATGCACTCATACACCTATACAGACACTCACACTCTGCCACTCATCCATGGAGTTACTCACACACCTAGTCAGTCCTGTAAAGAATCAATCACACTTCCATTTTCTAATCTATACAGTTAAACATAGAGCACCTTACGTTTTCAACCATATACTAACACATACTTAGTCTCTTATACAATCATTGATACAAGTACACATTGATCTGCACAGAGTCACACACCTCCCAGCCAGCCACACACACACTCAGTCTCCCATGCAAATACTTGGGCAATCAATCAATAACCCATATAGTTACTCATATAGCTACTGATCAACACATGCTGCAGTTTACAGAACAACAGACATAATGATGCACAAATTAAGACAGTTTAGTCACTAACCCATGCACTCAGTGAGACACATTTAATCACTCACTCATACATTCAGTCATGCACCTACTAAATCCTTCGTCCAGACACTTATACTTCCACTCATTCTTCAATATGTAAGACATATTTTAACTTTACAGAAACACACAGTCACTGGATGTTGTCATCAGTGATGTCATCCGTGATGTCATTTGAGATGTCATCAGTGATGTCATCAGTGATGTCACTGACCATGTCATGAATGATGTAATATGTGACATCATCAGCAGTGGATTGCGGGTGCGCGATATATAGTTAGTGCAACTAACTATATATGGAATTTCAATGGTTTTGTGTGAGTAAAATAAGGTTTTTTAAATGCTAATTCCTAACTATATATGGTCTATAACCTATGGTTTTTTCTGTGAATATATATATATATATATATATATATATATATATATATATATATATATATATATATATATATATATAGTCACTGAAAAAAACCATAGGTTTCAGGCCTGATATAGTTAGGAATTAGCATTTAAAAAACCTTTGAAATTCACTGAAATAAACATAGGTTTCAGGCCTGATATAGTTAGGAAATAGCATTTAAAAAACCTTAGAAATTCATTGAAAAAACTGTAGATTTTAGGGGTGTTATAGTTAGCTGGACATTTCACTCATACAAAACCATTGAAATTCCTCCGATATAGTTAGTTGTACTAACTATATCTCGCGCACCCGCAATCCACTGCTGATGATGTCACATATTACATCATTCATGACATGGTCAGTGACATCACTGATGACATCTCAAATGACGAGAACTTTTTGGGAGCAATATCGACACCAGTGCTCACCGGAGGTGTCTTGGTCACCGCGGCTCCCTGCTTCACTCTCCCCCGCCGCCGCTTCTCAATCCCGCGGCCGCTGAGAGGGGAGAGTGCTCTGCTCAACACCAAGCCTGCCGCCTACAATCCCCAGCGTGCCCTGCTGCATCACGTGGACGCCGGTTGCAGTGTCCGCATCAGCTTCCCGCGCCCGGAGGCGCATAACAGCAAGCCGCTCCTGCTGGGGAGTGGGGGCGAGAACTTTTTGGGGGCAATATCGACACCAGTGCTCACCGGAGGTGTCTTGGTCACCGCGGCTCCCTGCTTCACTCTCCCCCGCCGCCGCTTCTCAATCCCGCGGCCGCTGAGAGGGGAGAGTGCTCTGCTCAACACCAAGCCTGCCGCCTACAATCCCCAGCGTGCCCTGCTGCATCACGTGGACGCCGGTTGCAGCGTCCGCGTCAGCTTCCCGCACCCGGAGGCGCATAACAGCAAGCCGCTCCTGCTGGGGAGCGGGGGCGAGAACTTTTTGGGGGCAATATCGACACCAGTGCTCACCGGAGGTGTGTTGGTCACCGCGGCTCCCTGCTTCACTCTCCCCCGCCGCCGCTTCTCAATCCCGCGGCCGCTGAGAGGGGAGAGTGCTCTGCTCAACACCAAGCCTACCGCCTACAATCCCCAGCGTGCCCTGCTGCATCACGTGGTTGCAGCATCCGCGTCAGCTTCCCGCGCCCGGAGGCGCATAACAGCAAGCCGCTCCTGCTGGGGAGCGGGGGCGAGAACTTTTTGGGGGCAATATCGACACCAGTGCTCACCGGAGCTGTCTTGGTCACAGCGGCTCCCTGCTTCACTCTCCCCCGCTGCCGCTTCTCAATCCCGCGGCCGCTGAGAGGGGAGAGTGCTCTGCTCAACACCAAGCCTGCCGCCGACAATCCCCAGCGTGCCCTGCTGCATCACGTGGACGCCGGTTGCAGCGTCCGCGTCAGCTTCCCGCGCCCGGAGGCGCATAACAGCAAGCCGCTCTTGCTGGGGAGCGGGGGCGAGAACTTTTTGGGGGCAATATCGACACCAGTGCTCACCGGAGGTGTTTTGGTCACCGCGGCTCCCTGCTTCACTCTCCCCCACCGCCGCTTCTCAATCCCGCGGCCGCTGAGAGGGGAGAGTGCTCTGCTCAACACCTAGCCTGCCGCCTACAATCCTCAGCGTGCCCTGCTGCATCACGTGGACGCCGGTTACAGCGTCCGCATCAGCTTCTCGCGCCCGGAGGCGCATAACAGCAAGCCGCTCCTGCTGGGGAGCGGGGGCGAGAACTTTTTGGGGGCAATATCGACACCAGTGCTCACCGGAGGTGTCTTGGTCACCGCGGCTCCCTGCTTCACTCTCCCCCGCCGCCGCTTCTCAATCCCGCGGCCGCTGAGAGGGGAGAGTGCTCTGCTCAACACCAAGCCTGCCGCCTACAATCCCCAGCGTGCCCTGCTGCATCACGTGGACGCCGGTTGCAGCGTCCGCGTCAGCTTCCCGCGCCCGGAGGTGCATAACAGCAAGCCGCTCCTGCTGGGGAGCGGGGGCGAGAACTTTTTGGGGGCAATATCGACACCAGTGCTCACCGGAGGTGTGTTGGTCACCGCGGCTCCCTGCTTCACTCTCCCCCGCCGGGCTGAACCCGGGCAGAGGGCGGGCCGTCTGTGGCCGTCCTGGGTCGGCCAGGGACGGGACGGGCCACATCCCTAACATCTACCACCTAAAAGGTTCATCGATAACAGCAAAAGCCGTAAGAGTAACTCATTATTTAACTGTGCCCGTTCTGCCTTAGGGGTAATTTATTGTATCGTCTGAAACGACGTAATCCCCGTATACTCTAGCTACATGGGAAAACGAAAAGCGATGGAGGGGGGGGGGAACGGAGCAGGCAATGCGTCAAAGCATCGCAAGGCGAAGAGAGTATCGAAAAAGGCATGCCAAGTAGTAGATAGTGGTGTTATGGATCATATTGACTCCCTTGTGAACGAGTGCAGAGACATTCTTGCTGTTGACCAAATAGAGTCCGTTGTGACTGATAATGGTGGGGTCATCTCGAACGTATCCAATGCTTCTAATGATCATCCTAAAATACCAACTATGTTTAAGGCAAAACGGATATGTAAATCCAAGGGAATTATGGCTAATCCTACTGACGATTGCTTAACTGCATCGAGTGAGTCTGTAAGCCCAGCAGGCAGGACTACTCTCCCTGACTCGGAAAGTGAGATTGAGCCATTGGCCTCAGCCCCGCAGGTACTTTTGGGAAACAGGTTTGCAGTCTTGGCTGAGGTCCATGAAGAGCCTCCTTCTGACTCTAGCACCAATAGTAGCCGGGATAAGATACTGCCTATGGATGTTGGTACTTTGTCTAATCTAGTTACCTTACTGAGGGATGAAATAGGGGCCTTGAGGTCATTGATCGTAAATTTAACCTCTATGATCACCAAAAAAGGCAAAGGTGTAGTAAAACCAACAAGTAAAGTGGCTCCGCCAGTACGTAACTTATCTCAAACACGTACTGACGTCGCTAGCAATGTACCCCTAGCTAAAACCTCGAACCAATCCAGTACCCAGAGACAGGGGAATATAGCAGGACCAAACACCGGGTGCCTATCCCCGAAACTGAGGAATACAGGCCAGCCTCCCCACGGCTCTAGAGGAGAGGGGTGTGGCCAAACAACTAGACAGACTATTAATGGGCCAGCCGGTTCCCATTTATACTCGGCTAAAGTCTCTGAGGGTCCACCAACCCTAGAGCCAAGTAACCTGGGTCCCAAACGAAGTAGCCTCCATAATAAAGTGCACTCCGGCAAGAATAAAATATATATGACCAATGTTCCGAAACTAACGAAGGGAAAGAATGGCAATTTCGAGCCCCCGGATTCTCTAACTAACAAAGCCATTCATTGGCTGTGCTATGTTAGAGGATGCCGTTCGGTGATCAGGGAGGATATTATAGAGGCAAAGAGATTGAGTTCCCCAAATCTTGCAGGTGACTCTATAGAGCTAACTCTGAAATCCCCATCCCTTGCAGAAAACCTTTTCGCACTGGAGTTTAGATGTAGTGCTCCATCTCCTTCTCAGATCCAGCTAAGAAAAACATGCCCTCACACCCTGGTGTCTACCCCTGCACTTTCTACAAGACCAGGTAGTAGGTTTAACTCTGGGCTAGATAATATTGACTGACAATCATTGGTCTTTCAGACAGAAGGTAGCGAGAATTGGATGGCAACCAATGAAAGGGAGGGTATGCACAGTCTAGTAAGAAATGGATCATCTAGTCCTGAAGTGCGTGATGTTATCTCTTTAGTAAGCCCTAACTCTGAATCAGATCCTGGGAGAGGGGTCGACACTGCTTCTGATCAACATCAAGGTCTGCTAAAGGAAATGGAACAAGATTCGTCTCTGGTGAACTATGTAAACCCTCTACTGAAGTCTTCGGTTGGCATTGTGGACAATAAGGGAAAACTGCTCTCATGGAACATTGCTGGGTTGAGTTCGAAACTGGACTCTGGCGACTGGCTTTTCTTTGTTAATTATTATGATTTATGTATATTCCAGGAGACATGGTTATGCGAACCATCCTTTGCGCAGGGATACCTGAATTACTCTGTGCCAGCACTAAAGGGTCCAAAGGGGAGACCTATGGGTGGTCTAACCATTTGGGTCCATCAGACTTTAAATCTAGCTGTCAAGGTAATAGACACCTCCCACAGAGACATACAACTAATCAGAATGAGCTCTGACACTCTGGGGTCGCTTGACATCTACAATGTTTATGTGAGGAGCAAAAAGGATGGGAGGTCAGAGGTTTTAGCGGCCTTGGGTTCCCTCCTTGATACCCACTCACAAGATAATAACATTGTAATTGCAGGTGATTTTAACCTAACATTTGAACCTTTAGCTATAGATGACGATTTTCTTGGGGACGAAGAGGATATGCAATGGGGAGTCCCCAAATTAGAGCTGAAATCAGTTGTACGCTGGACTGAGGATATCATTAGTCTGAATGCCTTATGTTATGAAAAAGGATTAAGAGCGTTAAATGGGAGGACTTTAAGTGACAAAAATGGGTCTAGTACATTTGACAACGGGCGCCATAAAAGCAGAATTGACTATGTCATATGTAGCCTGAAATTATGGCCGCTGGTCTGTGACATGGAGGTTGTGTGGAGGAGTGAGAGCGACCACAACCCTCTGTGTACAGAGCATAAATGGTGGACTCCCACCAATGGGCCCATAGGCGCTAATGTCCTCATCCCTCCCTTAATTGTCCCTACAAATGACATGCGCAGGCTTAGGTGGGCAAATGTAGCGACCAACCAGCAGGCTATTGCCAACATTAATTGTGAGACAGATAATGCAATACAAGCTCTAGAACTTATTAACTCCACTAGTTCTGGGTCGAGAACTGCGGTTGAAATCCACAATACTCTCTTTTGTGTAATCAAAAATCACCTTTTGAAGCCTGCAAAAGCTACTAGAGTGAGAGCCCCCAAACATGCAAAATGGTTCAATGCCCATTGCAGGGATGCACGACTGGCCCTAGGGGCTGCCATAAAAGGGAGACAGCCTATTATTATTCAATTAGCTAGACAGGAGTATAAGGCTAGTATAGTGAAGGCAAAGAAAGCCTGGGACGAGCATCACTGGTCTGAGTTGAAAGTAGCCTGAGATAGGAGCGATTCTAGGCTATTCTGGAGCATTGTTAAGTGGGGTAGTGAGGGGCAACCCGAGCCCCCAGGTAACAATGTTCCAGAAGAGAAGTGGGTAAAATACTTTAAGGCACAGTACGCTGATTCTAAGCAGGTCCCCACAATGGCGGGTATAAGTTTATCCCACTTTAAAGATAATTCCTTTAGTCTAAAAGAGATCATGGCGGCCTTGAGCACTGTGTCCAGTGGGCGTGCTCCTGGACTAGATGGGGTACCAGCGGACGTTTTTATTAACAATAAGGAACGTTGGTGTAAATACATCTACCTTGTTATTAACGTTATTGCTCAGGGTGCAGAGGTACCGACATCTTGGCAGGGTGCGGTAATAATACCAGTGTTTAAGAAGAGTGACCGTTCACAGCCTGGCAATTACAGGCCGATAAGCCTTATTGATACCATCCAAAAGGTAGTGGGGCGTGTGATTGTGAACAGGCTGCTTGACTGGGCAGAGGAGAACAACGCTCTGTCACCTTTTCAAGCTGGATTCCGTAGGTTCACAAGCACGGTGGACCAGGTTTTCCGCTTTACCCTGTTGCAATGGAGGACCGTGGTACTGGGCGGGGGCAGTCTATACGCAGCCTACGTTGACTTGCGGGCTGCCTTCGACCTAGTGCCACGGCCCAAACTGTGGTCAGTCCTCAAGACTATGGGTGTTCCCATAGAACTATTGTCATTGATAATAAGACTCCATGGAAAAAATTTTGCCAGGATACAGTGGGGGGGGGGGGACATGGCAAGGTGACTGCGGACTTCCCGGTCGAGCGGGGCGTCTGGCAAGGTTGCTCAATGGCACCCACCCTCTTCACACTATTCAATAATGGCGTAGTAGCCCGTATGTTGTCTGCGAAGGTGGATGCTCCCTCACTATCTGGCATAAAAATGCCTATTTTAATGTTCGCAGACGACACGCTCATTTTATCGAAGACCCCGAGCGGTCTCCAGAGAGCTTTGTCCATCTTTGATCTATTTTGTGGGGAACATGGCCTAGAGGTCAATGTGGCCAAAACAAAACTTATGGTCTTCAACCCCCATCGTAGTTTTAAATCAAAAATTATTATGAACGGCCGCCCTCTGGAGATGGTCAATGCTTTCACATATTTGGGGATTCATATATCGAGTAGGAACAGGTGGAGCCAGCATATAGATCTTGCGACACTGAGACATAGACAACTGTCAGGTGCTATTAGTTCAGAACATAGAAAATCCCTGACTAAACCTGTAAAGCCTGCTCTCCAGGTATATGAAGCAAAAGCTCTTGGCTCCGCACTTTATGGTGCAGAGCTATGGGAGTTTGAGAAGGTGGCTGCACTTCAATCCTCGGAAAACAAGTTTTTCCGGGCAATAACTGGTGTACCAAAAAGCACTCCCTTGCTGCCCCTGAGGTATGATCTGGGCAGAAAAGCGGTTACAGACTTGGTCAGGCTCCGACCGATCCTGTATTGGTGAAGGCTCTGGACGACTCCTGAGCTTTCCCATTACGCCGAGGGGTTCTTAGACATCATTAAGGCAGATGTGTTTCACAAAATCAAGTGGCTCAAATCACTCAGTACAATTTTGAATGAGCTTGGTATGAGTTCACTTTTGGTAGATCCAGCGGGATCGCCTTTTCCGACTAAAAGAGTCTTAAAAGAAATTTACTGGGAGAAGGTAGCCTCCCGGGGCTGGGGTAGCTCGAGTACAAGTCAAGTCAAGTCAAGTCAGTAAATTTATATAGCGCGCTACATACCCAGAGGGTCTCAAGGCGCTTGAAGAAGGATGGGGAGTTACTTGTCAAATAACCACGTTTTAAGTTGCTTTCTGAATGCTAGGTGGTTCTGAGTCAGGCGAAGGTGAGTGGGGAGTGTGTTCCAGGTTTTAGCTGCGAGGTAGGAGAAGGATCTACCTCCCATGGTGGTTTTGTTGATGCGGGGAACAGTGGCAAGGGCTTGGTTGGAGGATCGTAGCTGGCGAGGGGGGGAGTAGAAGGACAGTCGTGTATTGAGGCATTCAGGTCCGATTTCGTAGAGTGCTTTGTGTGCGTGGGTAAGGAGCCGGAAGGTAATTCTCTTATTGACGGGGAGCCAGTGGAGGTTTTTCAGGTGACCAGAGATGTGTTCTCTACGCGGGATGTCTAATACGAGCCTGGCTGAGGCGTTCTGGATGCGTTGGAGTTTTTTCAGGAGTTTTGCAGTGGTACCGGCGTAGAGGGTGTTTCCGTAGTCCAGTCGGCTTGTGACCAGTGCGTGGGTGACCGTTTTTCTAGTTTCGGTGGGGATCCAGCGAAATGTTTTTTTGAGCATGCGAAGAATGTTGAAGCAAGATGAAGAAACGGCGTTGACTTGTCTGTTCATCGAGAGTGCGGAATCCAGGATGACGCCCAGGTTCCGTGCGTGGTCCGTCGGGATGGGTGCTTTTCCCAGGGCCTCTGGCCACCAGGAGTCATCCCAGGCGGAGGGGGAGGTGCCTAGGATGAGGACTTCTGTTTTGTCCGAGTTCAGTTTCAGACGGCTGTGCTTCATCCATTCTGCTACTTCTTTCATTCCTTCATGTAAGTTGGTTTTGGCAGTGTTAGGGTCTCTGGTGAGTGATAGGATCAGTTGAGTGTCGTCGGCGTAGGAGATGATGTTGAGGTTGTGTTGGCGTGCGATGGCCGCGAGGGGGCTCATGTATACGTTGAAGAGGGTGGGGCTGAGTGAAGATCCTTGTGGGACGCCGCAGATGACTTCAGTGGCCTCTGACTTGAATGGTGGAAGGCGGACTCTTTGGGTTCTTCCGGTGAGGAACGAGGTGATCCATTCCAGTGCTTTTCCTTAGATTCCGACGTTTTTGAGGCGCTGTAAAAGAGTGCTGTGGCAGACCGTGTCGAAGGCAGCGGAGAGGTCGAGGAGGATGAGGGCGACAGTGTCTCCATTGTCCAATAGAGTTCGAATGTCGTCTGTTGATGCGATGAGGGCAGTTTCAGTGCTGTGCTTGGCTCGGAAGCCGGATTGTGAGGAGTCGAGGGATTTGTTGGTTTCGAGGAATGCGGCAAGCTGGTTGTTGACCGCTTTCTCGATGACTTTGGCCGGGAAAGGAAGGAGTGAGATAGGGCGGTAGTTTTTGAGTTCGGTGGGGTCAGCTGTGGGTTTTTTCAGGAGGGCGCTGAGTTCGGCATGTTTCCAGCTTTCCGGGAAGGTTGCGGAGTTGAGGGAGCAGTTGATGACGTCTCGGAGGTGCGGTGCTATGATGGAGTCTGCTTTGTTAAAGATGTGGTGAGGGCATGGGTCTGTGGAGGATCCTGAGTGGATGGAGTTCATCAGACGGATGGTGTCCTCAGTGGAGATTGTCTTCCAGTCATTGAGGATGTTCAGGGGTGGAGGGGGTCCTGCGGGGGGTTGGGTGGGTTGGTCTTCCGGTCGGTTGTCGAAGCTGTTGTGGATGTCTGCAATTTTGCTGTGGAAGAATGAGGCTAGGGAGTCGCAGAGGGCTTGAGAGGGGGTGATGCCGTTGGAGTTGGCTGAGGGGTTGGTAAATTCCTTGACGATGTTGAATAATTCCTTGCTGTTGTGGGCGTTGTTATCTAGTCGGTCCTTGAAAGCAGCTTTCTTGGCATTCCGGATCAGTTGGTGGTGTATGCGGGTGGCGTTTTTGAAGGCGTCCTTGGTGCTGGTGGTTGGGTCTTTTTTCCAGGTCTTCTCAAGGGAGCGGCAGAGTTTCTTGGATTTCTTAAGATCATCGTTGAACCAGGAGGCCTTCTTGCTGCCTAGTTTGATTTGTCGTTTTTTCTGTGGAGCTAGGATGTCGGCGCTGTTGGATAACCATTGGGTGAGGTTGGTGGCTGCTTGGTCTGGATTTGAGGAGTGGGCTGGGGGGTTAAGAAGAAGCGATGAGGAGATCTGGTCGATGGTGATTTTGTTCCAGTTTCTTTGCAGAGTCGGTTGGGGGTGGTTGTTGAATGTAGGCTTGTTGTAGGTGAAGTGAACGCAGCTGTGGTCAGTCCAAAGGAGAGCTGTGGTGTGGCTGAAGGAGACGTGTTTGCTGGAGGTGAAGATAGGGTCGAGTGTGTGACCTGCGATGTGGGTGGGGGCAGTGACAAGCTGCTTAAGTCCGAGGTTGGCGAGGTTGTCCAAAATGGTGGTGGTGTTGCGGTCGATGTTCTTCTCCAGGTGAAAGTTGAGGTCTCCCAGAAGGATGTACTCTTCGGAGGGGAGCGCGTGAGGAGTGATGAAGTCAGTGATGTCTTCACTGAATTGTGCGCGGGGTCCTGGTGGCCTGTAGAGGAGGGTGCCTCTGAGTGTGGTCATGGGGTCGATGTGGATCTGGAAGTGCAGGTGTTCAGAGTTGGCGAGATTGACGTCTGAGCTGGTTGAGATGCGAATGGATTTCTTATGGACGATAGCGATGCCTCCTCCTGTGTGGTCCGTGCGGTCCTTACGGATGATCTTATATTCTTCGGGGATGGCGATGGTGATGTCTGGGGCTGATGAGGCGTTCATCCATGTTTCTGTTAGGAAGGCGACGTCCGGAGAGATGATGTCTAGTAGGTCAATAGCGTGCCTGTGGACCGAGCGGGTGTTGAGCAGGATGCATTGTAGGTGGTTGGGGTCGGATATCTGTTGTGTGTTCGTAGATGAGGAGTTGTTCTTGGTGTCGCCGAACTTGCAGGAGTAGCAGGAAAAGGGTCCATGGGTGTATCCAGGAGCGGCTTGGAAGCAGTTGGGGGAGCGGCCGGGGTTGAGGGCTAGGAGGGTCGTGGCATCGTACGTGATGCGGGAAGGGTGGACATTACGAGGACCAGGGAGACTGGCGCTGGGCGTGGTCCAGGCGCGGACGGGCGTAGACGGGCTTACCTTTGGCGCACCTTCGGCGCGGATGAGGCGCGTTCGCTGCGCGCAGGTGCGACGGTCATATATGGGTAGTGGAAAGGGGGAGGGGCGAGGGCGGCTCGGCTGGGAGGCGGGGCGAGCTCAGGGAAGGCACACGGAGCCCAACAACAACAACAAAAACAAAATGGAGGGGGGAGCAGAGCAGGGCGCCGGGGGATATCGCCTAATGAAGCTGCAGGTCAGAAATGGAGCAAGCCAGCAAGCGGCAACCAAGTAGCGTTAACGCGGTACAATTCTAGGCGCTAAAAGTACAAAATAACACACAGAGCAGTACAGAGCAACGATACCGCGTCTCGGCAGGGAGACAGGGGAGCAACCTCTCAGGGCAGGAGCGATGAGGGGATCACAGCGCTTCGAGGTCCGGGAGCGCTGTAAATAGTTAGTGGGAGGGCGGCTCGGCTGGGAGGCGGGGCGAGCTCAGGGAGGGCACACGGAGCCCAACAACAACAACAAAAACAAAATGGAGGGGGGAGCAGAGCAGGGCGCCGGGGGATATCGCCTAATGAAGCTGCAGGTCAGAAATGGAGCAAGCCAGCAAGCGGCAACCAAGTAGCGTTAACGCGGTACAATTCTAGGCGCTAAAAGTACAAAATAACACACAGAGCAGTACAGAGCAACGATACCGCGTCTCGGCAGGGAGACAGGGGAGCGACCTCTCAGGGCAGGAGCGATGAGGGGATCACAGGATCTATGGCTGGACCATTTCTAGAAGCTAAACTCTATCCCTGCCTGGAACCCTATTGGGACATCATAACAAGGCCTGGCGACAGAAAGCTCCTTTTTCAATTAAGAGCAGGTGCACTTCCCCTCAGAGCTTTGACAGTAAAATGGGATGGTGGAGCATGCGACAGTTGCCCTGCTTGTGGTACTGCTAAAGAAACGATTGGACATTTTTTATTTTCTTGCCCAGCCTACTCTGATCCACGGCGCACTTGGTTAACACCGATGTGCAAGAATTTGGGAACCACCAGCAGCACTGTTGCTTTGCGTATTATACGGACTAACAATCTGACATGGTTATTAATAGCTACTGCCAAGTATCTTGGATGGGCATGGTCGATCAGACAGAGACTGCTAGTCATATGACTATTCTCTGTCTAATTAATTTGTCTGCGTTCTATGCTAATGTTTTTATTCATAAAATCGTTTTAACCATGCAAGTTTGAATTTTTGTATATTTTTAACAAATCGCCTAGTTTGCACTGTTTCCAATTCCTAAATTGGAAATGTAATTCAAGTCAATAACTGTTTTAGTTCTTAATATAACTAACTGTAAATTTAATTGTATTTTTTAAATTGTTGAATGTACTTGCTTTTGTGAGTGAAACCTCGAATAAAGCACATTTTGACTTGACTTGACTTGACACACGCAAAGAGAGAGATGACATACACAAAGAAACAGATGACACACACAAAGAGAGAAATGGTGCAGGGACTGAGTGAGATGACACACACAAGGAGAGAGATGCCACACATAAAGATAGAGATGACACGCACAAAGAGAGAGATGACACACACAAAGAGAGAGATGACACCGGCAGAGATTGAGATGACACACGCAAACAGAGAGATGACACACACAAAGAGAGAGATGGGGCAGAAACAGAGCGAGATGACACATGCAAAGAGAGAGATAGCGCAGGGAGAGAGTGAGATGGCACACGGAAAGAGAGAGATAGCGGAGGCAGAGAGTGAGATGACACACGCAAGGAGAGAGATGGCGCAGGCAGAGAGTGAGATGACACACGCTAAGAGAGATGGCACAGGCAGAGAGAGAGATGACACACGCAAAGAGAGAGATGACACACACAAAGAGAGAGATGGTGCAGGCAGAGAGTGAGATGACACACGCAAAGAGTGAGATGGTGCAGGCAGAGAGTGAGATTAATAATGAAACTGTACTGCACCGTTGCTGTGACACAGTTGCTGTGCTATAAACTTAGTTATGTTGTAAACTAGTGTTTATATCGTTTACTAATTGTCATTGCTATGTAGTATGTTAGTAGTGGTCTATAATATGTTATTTTTTCTTTACCACAGATTGTAATCATCTATAGAAAGATAAAAGAATATGCCAACGAAGGAAAGAAGAAGAAAAAGTTATAAACATGCTTTATTGTCCAAGAAAACACAATTAGAAGATTCATCGAAAACACAATCTTCAGTGAAAAAAAAGAATGCTCCTGGTAAGCAAACAAATGAGTTTTTTAGGAAATTAACACAATGTAAAAAACATCTGGATATTGTTTCAAAGGAAAAAAATCATCTGTAAATACAAAGAAAAAGCAGAGCCCCCCAAAAAATGTTAGACCTGTAGAAGGAGATGATATTGTCTTTAGTAATAGACGGAGAAATCAATGTATTGACATTCGTAGACGAATGTTTTATAACAGAATTGTTTTAAATTTATTAAAAAATGTTAAAAATTATAAAAAGAAAACTTCTTTTTACAAAAAAAAGAAAAGTATAGCGAAGAATGTGGATCAGGCTTTTGAAGTGAAAAAAAATTATACAGTGTAGTAATCAATAGAATTCGTACACTAGATAAGGTAATCAATGTTTTGAAATCAAAATGTAAGTGGAAAAGAGTAATTAATCAGACTAATTTTTGTGATGTTTTTTCTGGAGAATGGAAGCATAGTTCAAGTTGTGAGCCATTTTTTAATGAAGAGAGTTACTTTCAGGATAATGATTTGGTGCATGCAGTTGACACCAGTGGTCGAGCATATGAGGTGAAGGACGGTTGTCCGGTTGAAAAAGAAAAAATTGTGCCTAGAAATGCAGAAGAGGTGTTAGCTGATGACATTTTAGGGAGATGGCCTAAGGCTCCAGTGTATACTTGGAATTGTAGTAGTATTCGTAGTGTGCGACAGGATTCAATTGATTTGTTTCTCAATTTCTTACGGACATATACTAAGAAAAGTCTAAAACAAAAGATGAAGATGTTGCAAGAGTTAGATCCTTGCAGAGTGAGAGAAAAAACAGGTTTGCATGTGCATTCACTGGCTTTTCTTTCAAGAAAAGTATGTCAGAGTGTTTTTCACCATTTTAGGATGTTAGCAGTGCATCATAATAAAGTGAGGAAATTAGTGAGAAGGTTGTATTATGCAAAAAGTCCAGCACTTAAGCTAAAACAGTTAAACAGTGTTCTTTTGCATGGACCTGAATTAGATGTGAAGAACATTTGTGAAGAAATTGAGTTTTGTTATTTTGGTGAAAAAGAGGACAGTGCAGAAACTGATACAGTAATAGAAGGTAATGTACAGATTTCAAGTACAGAAACATTTGACCATGAAATTACAAAGTTTAAGGTCAATTCAAGTGAAAGGCCTAATTTTTCTTGTGTGTGTTGTCGACGAACTCATTATAAGAATCAGACTAGGTTAGTTGATTTATATGTAAAAAGTAAAATGGAAAATAATAATGAGTGGAAGGATTTTGCAACTTATTTGTTGGTAGAAAATTGTTTTGATTTGAGTTCCGATCAACGTATTTGTAAATATTTTTAGTATAAATTAAATGAAAACAGAATGCCTGCTAGAGCTGTTCATAATAATTTTGAGTTGGTAGACATTCCTTCTGAATTGATGGATTTAAATACCTGAATCTATTCTGATTCAATGTGTGCATCCTTTTCAGGCTATTGTTCGCATGGAGCCTAAGACAGGGAAATTGCCTCCTTCAGATTTACAGAGAGGATTAAAGGGAAGAGTTGTTTATTTGCCTCTAGATTTTAAGAAAAATATTGATACAATTGGTGTAGAAAAAGTGGAAGAGGAACCTATGGTTATTCTAGTTAATGGCGTTCCGACAAAGAGTAAGAAAATCTGGCAAGAATTAGTGGATGTTAGGAAAGTCAAAAAGGCAACGTTGTATTTGGTAAAAAACAATCACTACTACAAAAATGTATATGTTGGAGAAGAGGAAACAACTGTAGAAGAGAACAGTGATTTCTCAGCTGGGCAAATTGAAAAAGTTGATGTCTCTAGAACTGAAGAAATTTATGAACATTATAGTGTTCATCCTTTGCATTCCAAAGAAGTAATGGGGAATGCTATTGACTTGTTTCAAATGAAAGAAGCAAAAGGAAGTCCCATTAGTGTATGGGAAGAAAGTTTGGAAGCTCGTTGTTTTCCTCAGTTATTTCCAACAGGTCAAGGTGGACGATATGACGACCGACCTGTTCAAATTCCTGCATCTGAATACCGGACTTTAAGATTATATGCAGAAGATCCAAGGTTTCGTCAATGCATTCCATATTTGTTTCATCTACTGTTTGAGAGTGACTTGTCTGGACTTTCTTATGCAGTGAACCATATACTGAAAAGTGGAGTACATCTGCAAAATGTTTCGGCAAGGGACTTTATGGATAAAGTCAAACTGCAAGACAGTATTTTGGAATCTCATCTAATTAATCTCATGGCATGTCAGCGTGGTACTAACGAGTATTGGTACCGTCGTCATGGGGAATTGAAATGCATGCTAAGAAACTTAGGAACTCCTACATGGTTCCTCTCTCTTAGCTGTGCTGAGTATGCTTGGGAAGACTTACTTCAATTTCTATGAGAGGCAAATGCAAACATTGAAAATATAGAATACAAGACACCTGGAGAACTGTGCTCTTTGGATACAGTTAATGTATGCAGGTATTTCAATCATAGATTTGAAGCTATGATGTCTTTTATCACAAACAAAAAAAATCCTCCGCTTGGAGAGGTTTTGGATTTCTTTTGGAGAAAGGAGTATCAAGCAAGAGGTGCTCCTCACATACATATGCTGCTATGGATCAAAGATGGACCCAAATTTGGAACAGATTCGGATGACACAGTGATGAGTTTCATTGAACAGTATTCTACATGTGCTGTTCCGAAAAGTACAGAAGAAAACAATTTAAGACATCAAGTTTTACGCTTTCAAACCCATCGTTGTGGAAAATACTGTCGTCGAAAGTTCAAATCCAAGGACAAATTCTACACAAAATGTCGTTTTGGAATCCACGAGCAGTAATGTCTAAAGGAAGAGTGAACAATTTTATGTCTTCTCTGCGACATACTGTGACAAGAAAATCACCGAAAAATACATACAACTTAAGAAGAAATGAAGAGTCCAAAAACATAAATGACTACAACCCAGTCATTTTGTCCATGTGGAATGCTAACATGGATATTCAATATGTTGCTGACAACTCTATTGCTGTGGCTCGATATGCGACGTCTTACATCACAAAATCAGAAAAGACGAACTGAAGGAAATGTGGGAGGAAATTTCACATGAAAAGAGTCTAAGTAAGAAATTGTACAGTTACAGTCTGAAGATGTTGTCGCATCGAGAAATTGGACCATATGAATGTTCTGATCGGTTATCATCAGCAAGTCTATATGTCAAATCTAGAACAACCATTTGGGTGAGTCTAGGTCTTGCTGCAACACGAAACCGAGTTTTGAAATCTGTATAAGAAATTGAGTATTTGGCGGAGAAAGAACCAAACAGTACAGATATTTTGAAGACAAACATGTTGGATACATACTATCCAAATAGAAGTAGTCATCTTGAGAACGTTTGTCTCTATGAAGTTCTGCAAAGCTATACATTTAAGAGGAACATCACAGAAGATATCAATAAAGGAGTATATGATGTAATTGGATGTGAAGGATGTCTGGTGAAACAAAGAAAAGGTCATTTGATTAATCATCGAAAATTGAGTAGCGAATCTCCTGACAAAAGGGAATTTTACTATTTAGCTCTTTTGCAACTCTTTAAGCCATGGCGTACAGAAGAGGAACTACTTGGAGATTTTATCAGTTATGAAGATTCTTTCAATGCAACCAAGGATACCATAGAATGTCCTGTTTTTTCAAATTATCTGCAAATGTTGAACGAGGAAATACAGCAAGAAGCTACAATTGCAGCAGAGATTGCTAGAGACAGTTCTCAAGACAGTCAGAGTTCTGCTTCATTGAGTCAGGATCCACTAGGAGGACCAATTATCCAAAATGAAGCTGCCACTGCCATGGATGAAGTGGAAAGAGCCATGGAACAAGCTCAGGAGGATGTAGTTAACTTAGAAGATTTGGAAAAAGAACTAAACGTTGAGCAGAAACAAATATATGAGGAAGTCACAGAACAGATTGAGCATGGTTTATGTCATGAGAAAAAAGAGTGCTCATGTACGTCATTTATGCCTGTCCGACTGTATGTGAGTGGAGAAGCAGGAACTTGAAAAAGTTTTCTGATTGAAGCAATTGCAACTTATCTGCAGAAAAGAACGGAGTCATCGCTGTCTTGTGTTGTTACCGCTCCAACTGGGCTGGCAGCACATAACATTAAAGGGATTACTTTACATCATTTATTGATGCTGCCAGTAGAGCATGGTAATAAATTACAATACCACATGCTATCTGGAGAAGCTTGTTGTGAAGTTTCCAGAATCCTGAAGAAAATGAAACTGCTTATCATTGATGAGGTAAACATGGTATCAAATGTAATGCTTGCTTTTGTGCATTTAAGAATGCAAGAAATTCTTAAAACAGAGTATGATGTGTTATTTGGAGGCAAACATATCATTGTTTTTGGAGATCTACTGCAGCTAACTCCAGTGAAAGGACAACCAGTGTTTAAAATGCTTACGCATGAAGATACCAGGAAGTGCCTAGGAAGCATTGGAAATGTTAATATATGGTTAAATTTCAAATATTCAGAACTGCTTCAAAATATGCGACAGGCAAAGGATGAAGATTATAAAAATATTCTACAAGATGTAATAATTTGAAAAGTAAGTGAGTATGGCAAAGAAGCTTTACATGCACGATTAATTTCAAATTTGTTTCCAAACGAAAATATTCTCCCAGAGAATATTTTTAAGAAAATTGCTGAAAACAAATCTGTGATATGCTTGATGCCAACTCTGCATGAATGTTCAATCTTCAACAACAAAATGTAAAAGTTAGAAAATCAAGAGATTGTGAAACTGGAAGCAATTGATAAAATAGAGCATGAAGGAGCAACTATTATTTTGTCAGAAAAGTTGATATCAAAATTGAATTCTTTAGAGAAGACATTATCTAAAACTGCTGGTTTGGAAAAGACTCTGTATGCATGTTTAAATTGTGGTATAATTTTACGACGGAATTTACATGTGGAAAGAGGTTTAGTAAATGGAGCAATGGGTCATGTTGTTGATTTTGTGAATTACCGAAATAGAGATGGAATTGAATTTAAAAAAATTTAATTTGATGGAATTGAAGAAGTACAACAATTCAGTCGTTGTTCTGCTCGATTTTTGCTTGTGAAAGATTTATATGTCCGCCGAAAACAGTTTGGTGTTTCTTTGGCATATGGGGTGACTATTCATAAATCTCAAGGTTTAAGTGTAGATAGTGCTTTGGTGAATATTGGAAGTTCTGTGTTCAAGGAAGGTATGGCATATGTTGCTTTATCTCGAGTCAGAACTTTATCTGGATTGTACTTGATTGATTTTGATGAGACAAAGATTAGTGAAGATCTATATTGCGTAAAAGAATATATTAGGTTAAGAAGAGAGTATGCTCCAAATGTACCTCAATATCCTCTATTTGAAAAGCGTGTGGTAGGCCGAAAAAGAAGAAATGAGAAAAATTGTAGTGAAGTTGTAGCAAAAAGAAAAAAAGTAGATGAACCAGTAATTGTAAGCAGAAAGGAAAAGGATTCAGTTAAAGATGTTGTTGGATTTCAGTTTGAAAACAGTTCTGGTGTCAATTGCTATGCTAATGTAGTGGTTAATGTTGCTTTTTTTCTCCAAACTTTACAAGAACAGATTGTTGAAAATCGGGATCAAAGATTTTGTTGTTTGTTGAATTCTGTGTTTGAGAAATGTGGCAGTGATAGAACAAAAATAGAAAGTGTTTCTGAAATTCGAAATGTTTTAGACATATGTTCTGGTATAAATCAATTTTCACAGAATATTCAGCAAGAGTGTCAGGAATTTCTAATGTATATGCTTGTTGTATTGCAAGATGAAGGTATAGATGTAGAAAATCTTTTTGGCCTTTCTTATAAATGGCAGCATAACTGCGCCAATTGTTCCTTTTCAAGTACTACTACAATAGACACTGAAAGATTTATATATTTGACTTTACCAGACTGCAAATCAGTGTCTTTTAATAATCTAGTTAGAGAAGCAAATCAAAACATGGTCTGTACTCAATGTAAATCTGCAATGCTATCAACATTATTTATACAAAGATATGGAGAGTATGTAATTTTAATGTTCCAACGATGTAGACCTGATGGAACTAAATTGACAACTTTAATGAAAAATTTTGTGGCTTCTCAATTATCAATTTCAGGAAGAACCTTTGTAACTGCAGCAATTATTTTCCATGATGGTCCTTCGACAACATCAGGACATTACACAGCTTATTCAAAATGTCAAAAAGGCTGGACTAATTGTAATGATACTCAATTGACTTTCAAGCAACGTTTGCCTTTTGACTTACAAAATTCGTACCTAGTGTTTTTACAACCGAAATTTTAGGAAAGGTAATTGGCCTATGAAGATTGGAGCAGTTAATAAAACTTAGTCTGCTGTTCAAAATTACTTTGTGAGTGAGAGTGATCAAGATAATAAAAAACTTGTAGTTGTCATAGAGGTAGTGTAAGTGTATCACATAGTGAGCGATATCAGTATTATAGGAAATGTTGATCATGAGTGAGCCAGAGGTGGATATATAACTATTGTTACATGATGAAAAAGATGTTGGAGCTTTTCTTTCAGAAAGTCGGGTAAATGGAAGTTTAAGAGTACTATTGAGTAATTTCCAAAGAAAAGGACTTTCTATATACTATTTGGCCTCGTGGAAAAGTAAGTGGATCAAAAATGAGTTAAGATATGTTTTTTTCTCAGTTTTACATTATTTATTGAAACGTTGTATGGGTTTTTTAAACACAATCTTTTTGATGGTGTTTTTTTTGCCCGCTGTCATATGATGAGTAGTATTGACCTCACTGTTTTTAGTGAAATTCAATATATTCTGAGAACAGCAAAAATAAACCATATAACATGTTGTACAAGTTATTTTGAATGTTGTATTGTGAAATATATATTATACTCCCCTTGTCTCACACTCACTCACCTTTACCCACCCTCTATCACCCCTCTTTACTCAACCTCACTGCCCTTCTCTCACCCTCCCTCACCCCCGTTCCCTTACTGCGGTTCCCTCACTTATCCTCATTACCGATCCTTTACTCCCCTTCCCCTCACTCTCCTCCCGCACTCACCTTTTCCCAGTCCCTCTGCTTCACTCTCCTTCCCCTTCTTTCCTTCCTTTGCTCCCTCAGTCATTCCCCTTCCCTCACTCACCTAAGTCCACTTTACTCACTCCTTCTCTCACTCCTTCTGTCCTCTCACTTCCTCACTCCTCTTCCCTCACTCCCTCTCTGTTACCCTCACTCCCATTGTCCCCTCACTCTCTTACGCCCCTTCACTCACCCTCACTCACCTTCCATCCCTCATTGTCGTGAATGCACCCTTACTCACTCCCCTTCCCTGTCACTCACTCCCCTTTCCTCACTCCCCTTTCCTCCTTTAGTTTTGCTAACTCACATTCCTTTAGTATCTTACTCACCTTCAGTTCATTTCTCTCTCCCTCTCTTCCTCCTTGTCACTGAATCTATCCGCCTCATTATCCTCTTAGTAATTTGCTCTCCCTCTATTTCTTTTTCCCTCTCTCTGTCCTTCACCATTCCTTTGTTTCCCTTTCTGTGTCCTTCACTCCTACTTTATCTCTTAGTACCCTTTTATGACTTTTAATCTCCTGCCTTGTCTCTTGTATTTTGAAATATATATTATAAAAATTATAACTTTTTTTTTCCTCTTCCACAGATATTAAATTTATTAAAAATATGTCATTAAGTTTACATTACTTATAAGGTAAGTTTGACAAACAAAATTTACTTTCTCATCACTCTTTTCCTTAACCTCACTACTCTTCTCTCACCCACCCTCACCCCCGTTCCCTTACTCCGCTTCCCTCACTTATTCCCATTCCCCATGTTTACTCCCCTTTCCCTCACTCCCCTCCCACACTCACCTTCTTTCAGACCCCCTGATTTACTTCCCTTCCCCTCTCTTCCCTTCCTTCGCTCCCTCACTCATTCCCCTTCCCTCACTCACCTTACTCCACTTTACTCACTCCTTCTCTCACTCCCTCTGTCCTCTCACTTCCTCACTGCCCTTCCCTCACTCTCTCTCTCTTAGCCTCACTCTCTCCGTCCTCTCACTCTCTCACTCCTCTTCCGTCACGCTCACTCCCTATAACTCACCCTCACTCCCTCACTTACCTTTCTTTGCTCCCTCACTCAGTCCCTTTCTGTCACTCCTTCCTTCACTCCCTCTATCCCCTCACTCCCTTTGTCTTACCCTCACTCACTTTTATCCACCCTCTTTCATCCCTCTTTACTCACGCTCACTGCCCTTCTCTCACCCTCCCTCACCCCGTCCCCTTACTCCGGTTCCCTCACTACCCCTCATTCCCCATCCTTCTCTTTACTTTCATCCCCCACTCACCTTCTCTCAGTACCTATGCTTCAGTCCTCTTCCCCTCTATTCCCTTCCTTCGTTCCCTCACTTATTCCCCTTCCCTCACTCACCTTAGTCCACTTCACTCACTCCTTCTCTCACTCCCTCTGTCCTGTCACATCCTCACTCTCCTTCCCTCACTACCTCTCTCTTAGCCTCACTACCTCTGTCCCCTCACTCTCTCAGTCCCCTTCCCTCATGCTCACTCCCTTTAACTCACCTACACTCCCTCACTTACCTTTCTATGCTCCCTCACTCAGTGCCCTTCTCTCACTCTTTCCTTTACTCCCTCTGTCTCCACACTCCCTCACTCCCCTTGTCTCACGCTCACTTGCCTTTATCCACCCTCTATCACCACTCTTTCCTCAACCTCACTGCTCTTCTCTTAACCTCCCTCACCCCCGTTCCCTTACTCCGCTTCCCTCACTTATCCTCATTCCCCATGTTCACTCCCCTTCTCCTCACTCCCCTCCCACACTCACCTTCTTTCAGTCCCCCTGCTTCACTTCCTTTCCCCTCTCTTCCCTTCCTTCGCTCCCTCACTCATTCCCCTTCCCTTACTCACCTTACTCCACTTCACTCACTCCTTCTCTCAATCCCTCTGTCCTCTCACTTCCTCACTCCCCTTCCCTCACTCCCTCTCTCTTAGCCTTACTCTCTCCGTCCCTTCACTCTCTCACTCCTTTTCCGTCATGCTCACTCCCTATAACTCACCCACACTCCCTCACTTACCTTTCTTTGCTCCCTTACTCAGTCCTTTTCTCTCACTCCTTCCTTCACTACCTCTATGTCCTCACTCCCTCACTCCCCTTGTCTTACGCTCACTCGCCTTTATCCACCCTCTATCATCCCTCTTTCCTCAACCTCACTGCCCTTCTCTCACCCTCCCTCACCCCGTTCCATTACTCCGGTTCCCTCACTTATCCTCATTACCCATCCTTTACTCCCCTTCCCTTTTCTCTCCTCACGCACTCACCTTTTCCCAGTCCCTCTGCTTCACTCCCCTTCCCCTTCTTTCCTTCCTTTGCTCCCTTAATAATTCCCCTTCCCTCACTCACCTTACTCCACTTTACTCACTCCTTCTCCCTCTCCCTCTGTACTCTCACTTCCTCACTCCTCTTCCCTCACTCCCTCTCTGTTACCCTCACTTCCATTGTCCCCTCACTCTCTTACGCCCCTTCACTCACCCTCACTCACCTTCCATCCCTCATTGTCGTGAATGCACCCTCACTCACTCCCCCTTCCCTGTCACTCACTCCCCTTTCCTTACTCCCCTTTCCTCCTTTAGTTTTGATAACTCACATTCCTTTAGTATCTTACTCACCTTCAGTTCATTTCTCCCTCCCTCTATTCCTCTCTGTCACTGAATCTATCCGCCTCATTATCCTCTTAGTAATTTGCTCTCCCTCTATTTCTTTTTCCCTCTCTCTGTCCTTCACCATTCCTTTGTTTCCCTTTCTGTGTCCTTCACTCCTACTTTATCTCTTAGTACCCTTTTATGACTTTTAATCTCCTGCCTTGTCTCTTGTATTTTGAAATATATATTATAAAAATTATAACTTTTTTTTCCTCTTCCACAGATATTACATTTATTAAAAATATGTCATTAAGTTTACATTACTTATAAGGTAAGTTTGAAAAAGAAAATTTACTTTCTCATCACTCTTTTCCTTAACCTAACTACTCTTCTCTCGCCCACCCTCACCCCCGTTCCCTTACTCCGCTTCCCTCACTTATTCTCATTCCCCATGTTTACTCCCCTTTCCCTCACTCCCCTCCCACACTCACTGTCTTTCAGACCCCCTGCTTTACTTCCCTTCCCCTCTCTTTCCTTCCTTCGCTCCCTCACTCATTCCCCTTCCCTCACTCACCTTACTCTACTTCACTCACTCCTTCTGTGGAAAAGTAAATTTTGCCATGTTCTGTGTCCCTACGTGTCCTCCATCTTATGTTATGTGTGCATGATTAATATGCATATGTATCCCCCATGTTCGATTAAAGACGCAATTACAGTTGTGTCCATCTCTAGTATGCCAGTTTCCAGTTCTCGTGAAAGCTACGAGTATTAGGCCTATGTAAAGTTACGTTGCCACGTTTCTCAGTGTGCACGTTATTTCATTGAAAAGTCCCCGTTTCTAGGCCTCAAAAGGGCCCGGACACCAGATTCAGCTCCTGTCTCCTGAACCCTCGCTGAGGAGCGATACAGCCCCCACCTGTATCCTCGACCCTTCACTTACTTCCTGCCTCGCAGTGCCCGGTTCAGCCTGGCTCTGCCTACGAGTCTGCCAAGAGTATGTTATGATTCTAGTTATCAGTCCAGCCCTCCTTCTCTGCATTCCTAAGATACTGAATCGCATCAATAGTTTCCGTCATTGTCTAGCCTTTACGTCTCCATGTAAGAGAAATACTGCATTTAATGGTCATTTAATATTCTTCATCACGCACTACATGTAGAATAATGCATGCTCCAGTCTTAGAGTCTGTTAGCCTCTCCCCTCCTGACTCTTAGTTTATATCAACATGTCCTCTAAACATCAGGTACTAGATAGGGTTTAGGTACATGTCGCCCTGACTCTCCAGACTTCAGTCTCTACTCCTAGCACAGAGTTCATAGCCCCCAGCTTCTCCTAGTAACACGTCATTGTCAGTTTGCGCGCACCATTAGGTTAGAGGTCCCGGCTCCTTAGGTAGCCCCCTCCATGTTTCCGCCCCATTTATGACATATTCTGTTACGTTTACATCACATGTCTATGTATACGCCTCTTGTTACACCCACTTTCACCCTTATCTTTCGCGACTGCTATTGACCACACCCACTGCTCCGCCTACTGTAATTCACTGTAATGCAATTGTTTTAGTATATATACTTGTGCACTGTTATTAAAGTTGTGCTAGCTAGCCATCCCAGATCTTGTCCGTGCAGGTTGTCCTGTTCCTGTCCTTTATGCTGTATTAAACCTGCAAACTCCTACTACCTCGAATCTTGACTCTTATTTATTGAGCTATCTGTTATTCATATATTTATTCAAAAATAGAGGTATTATTTATTTATTTACCACATAATGGCGCCCGAACAGGGACTTGCCCTTTCCCCACGCGCCGGTGAAGCCACGCCGGCCCCCTGACCCTCTCCAGCCGTGACGGAACCATACCGTGCACGTGCAGATATTTCTGCTTCAAGTATCCCTCAGGCCCACGGAGGAGACGGAGGTGGCGGTCCAGCATCCAGACGAGGCGGTGGAGGAACGCGGCGAGTCCCGACCAGAGCCCAAGCCGAGAGTCCAAGGTCCGAGGTATCCGGAGGCCCACCCGTAACTGAAGTCCGAAGTTCGTCCGTCCGGCGTCGAAGCAGTCCAGTCCAGTCCGAGGCCTTCCGTTCTTGCTGCCCGGTGAGTACCGTTGCTGGGGTAGTATCTAGACAGGGTCAATCTAATTGACTCTGGTCCGTGGGTTTTGGTGGTACACAGACCCAAAACGAAGTGTCCACTTCGGTGGATGCGGGTCCTGACGTGTCTCTTTATGAGACCGGTAAGTTTCGTACTGTTTTAGCAGTGCATCTAGTTTCTGTTCTAGTCAGTTCTGTTCTCGAGAAGATTCATGTATTCTGTTTTCAGTATTCCAGGTAGTATTCTGTTCGAACTGTTATTTTAAATGTTCTTCATGTATTTCAATGTCGTGGTATGAGAGTGGAGTAATTATCGTGTTCATTGTGTATTGTATTGTGTCTAGATTACAGTTCAGTCATGCCTTTATTCTCGAAATTACGTCAGTTAAAAACCAGAAAAGGTCTGCTAAAAGCAGCAGTTCCTGTCCCGCCTAGGGACAGTCCAGGTCATTTTATGTATCAGAAGCATGGCATAAGTGCCATATTATATCTAGATTTATGGGTAGAGTATACCAAACAGTTAGAGGAAAAGTATAGATGGCCCGTATCAGGCACATGGGATGCCGAGTGCATCATGCGAGTAGAAGAAGCATTATGGAAAAAGAAAGCCAGACAGTCACAGAAAGATGCCATCGAGTTATGGCGCAAAGAATCTCATAAAAGAACCGAAAAAGAAATCAGAAAGTCAGAACTAAGTAGAGAATCCTTAGAACGAGCCCAAGAAAGGGAACTAATCGAGATAGGTGAACGAGTTAAAACCGAACAGTCAGACCGACAGAGGAATGCCCTTATTAAGGGTATGTACCCTCTTCTTGCCGAGGGCTTGCCAAAGGCAACCCCGAAGGCATCCAGTAATTTTCCGCCACCATTAGTTCCGACCAAGCTACGTCACAAACCGACCGCAGCTGATATATTCATCTCGTCCTATTTGGACGACACAGTTCCAGAATATGCGAATCCTGTTCCGCCAGTCCCTGTAAATAATGTAAATCCTACTCCTCCAGTCACCGGAGTACCTGCCACGGTACCCCCGGTTCAGCCTACATTACAATTTCCCACTCTGCCAGCACGAAGAGTATCAGTCGACGATTCCAGTTTAGGGGCCGCAGGAGGAGGTCCTCCTGGTACCCCGCCACCACACCAACGTAGAACGTTGGCCGAGTTACATGAATGTGCGTTACAGCGTACGCCCAAATATAAGTCCGTTGCAGATATCCGACGAGCTCTTACTGAATGCCGCTATGATCCAGTTGCAGGTGATGATAGTACAGTTATATATTCCATCCGTGTAAGACGGGTGACCGGGTATTTGGATACCCTACCGGATATGAAAGGAGATCTAGACAGAATATATCGTTTCATCCGTACAGGGGATGATCCAGAAAGTATTGGCGAAGCCATGTCTCAAAGGAAAGCTGAGATCCAGCTCATGTTATTAAAGTTTCTGATTAATTGTTTAATAAGAGAACAAGATTACCCGACTAAAGATCCGGCCGAAATGAGAATCCTGACAAGGTGGAGTGATAATATAGCCGAGGGTAAGCACAGAACCATAAGTAGTATAGAGAGTATGTACAAGAAAATCCGTAAAGAAATAATAAGGTTACACGAGAAACGCAAAGAAGCACAAGTAAGCGAGAAAGAAAATGACTCTTCTACTGAAGAGGTAGAGGACGAGAATCCCGCCAGAATAGCGTATGTAGGGAAATCTAGATTTCCAGACCGCCATTTACGCCTAGAACACAAGTCAGTCTTTCATCATCCAGCACCAGAACAAGGTTCTCTAGAACAAGTATTTCAAGCTACCGATCACATTCTGAAATCACGAATTGGTTACAGTGAGTTAAGTACTATGCATGAACAAGAACTAGTCCGATCAGCAGTCCGATGGATTACTGATTCTACCACTTTTCCAGATGAAATAGTGGCACAAATGTTTCTGAAACTGCCCCCAGCCGAGCAACGACTGGTGGGTATGTATATGATCCAACACCTCATTACTCTGTATGAGGGTCAACATTCTGATCCAGGTCCGTTACACGATGTCCTGAACGAGTTACTCCAGTATAGATGGAAAGGTCTAGGTACCGATTTAATTAGTGTCATCCTAGAACAGCGCCACAAATATAGTACGTTTTTGAACCCGCATTTTGTTCATGTCTCACCCCCAGAAAGTAAACCCTTTTACATAGATAGACAGAATCCGTTACGAGAAGTACACCCAGTTAAGACAACGGATGGTGAAATGCAACAAGTGTTTGTTTACACCCCGATTACAAAGATGGAACTCTTAGAGATGAAGAAATTAATTCCCTGTCATGACAAAGATCCAGCAGGGTTCCACCGAGAATTAAAGGACATGCTCCGTATGGGAGAATATACGTATCCAGATATTATTAAAATGTTAAAAGTCCTGTTGCCCGCAGGGGTATATGAAAAACTCAAGGAAAAAGAATGGGAGGTGGGAGAGAAAAAGATCGATTGGGCAGTTCTAGAAGCTGAAGATAAGATACGAGTACCAGGTACCGGTCTAGGAGAGAAATGTAAAGAATTACCAGAACTGCTAATACAAGTTTTGCCAAGGTTATTAGCCACTAAAAAGGAAGACTGGGATGCAATCTCAGCCTGTAAACAGAAACAAGATGAAGACACTAGTGATTTTTATTCTAGATTTGAGAAATGCTTTAGTATTAACAGTGGCCTCAAGACAAGTAGCGAGTCATACCATCATCTTTTTGTTACTAAACTAGTCGAGAATTCAAGTCCACAAGTTAAGAATCGAGTTTTGAAAGTCGAAAGTACCTGGCAAGCTAATACCCCGTCCCAAATGTTACAGATGCTTCAATACCACCAGAATAGAATCAGAGAAGAGCAAGATCATGAGAGAAAACGTATGAAAGACACGAAAATGAAAGTACTAGTTGCACAATCTGTTCCTCAAGACAGTCAGAAGAGGGGTACGAATCAAGCCAGTCATCCTGCAGTTCCCGTTAAAGGGACCTGCAATTATTGTAAACAGCCAGGTCATTTTATAAACGAGTGTGCAGTTCTGAAACACAATATAGCTACCGGTAAGACTAAAGAAAGACCACGTCCGCCTAGACAAGAACAAGTTTCACAGACTTCTCAGCCACAGAATGCACAACAGACAGTTCCAGCACCGCAGCCTATTGCTGCAACACAGCATGTTACACAGCAGATGTACCAGTATGCACAGTCCGAGTATCCAGAGTATCAGCCATATTCATGAAACAGCCTAGAGAGGGAGGTAGGCTTGCCTCTCATCGAGATTCCTGTAGATCAAGAGGGTCCCTATGTTCACAGTCAAGTATTAGGGAAAGACAGAAAGTTTTTGATTGATACAGGGGCAAGTAGGACCACTATAAGTCACGCCGAAGTTCCAGGGGCTCCGCTCTCAGGCTCTAGAAATGTTTCCCTTGGATTTTCAGGAAAGCCTATTGTAAACGAGATATCTAAGCCAGTTACTCTAGAAGTAGGTCCATTGTCCCGCACTACTGATCTGTTACTTACGAAGTCATGTCCAGAAAATCTGTTAGGCATTAAGACACTGAAAGAATTAGGTGCAGTCATATGCTGCTCCCCAGAGGGAATACGCTTGTTCCTACGTGACTTCAAGGGTCACTATGTATTACGAGATTTTGATCCGAGATTGTCCAATGTTCCGCAGCATCTATGGGCGCAAGGTCCAACTGATGTAGGTTATATGCAAATCACACCCCATCGTGTGACTCTCAAACCAGGTGTAGTGTTACCACGAATCAGACAGTACAGATTGCCACCTGAGGCTGTAACAGCCTTATCCAAAATTATTGACGAGCTCATGGCTCAAGGAGTAGTTGTAGAAACTGACTCCAATGTATGTAATTCTCCGATCATTCCAGTCATGAAACGTACTGATCCAAATGCACCCCCAGTATATCGATTAGTGATTGATCTTCGAGAACTCAATAAATGTATTATTCCCCAGTACCCAGTTGTCCCAGATATCTCTTCCCTATTGACAGCCATTGATTCTGAAGCCACATTTTTTACAGTCATAGACCTCAAGAACGCGTTTTTCAGTGTCCCCATTCATCCAGACAGCCAGTTTCTTTTCGGATTTTGTTTAAATGGAAGGAGCTATATGTTCACACGCGCTCCTCAAGGTTTCACAGAAAGTCCTAGTATTTACAGTCAAGCACTTAAGAGACAACTAGACAATATTCACATGCCAACTGACACTGCCCTGCTCCAGTATGTCGATGATCTACTGATCACAGCCCGTTCTGAACGTGCTTGCGAGCGAGCATCCCTTACAGTCTTGTATTTCCTAGCAGAGATGGGGCACAAGGTGTCCCCTTCGAAGCTTCAATTCTGTGTCCAGCAAGTGATCTATTTAGGCCACTTACTGTCCAAGAGGGGTAGGCAGTTGACACCTGACCGTATCCAGCTAATAGCGAGTCTTCCTCAGCCCAAGACCCAGAAGGAGGTACGTGCTTTTATCGGCCTCACTTCTTACTGCAGACAATGGATTCCTCAGTATGCATTTCTAGCCAAGCCACTGATACAGTTAACGACACAGGAGGCAGCCGTATCGACTGTCCTCCCTTGGACATCTGAACATACACTTAGTTTCAATGAATTAAAGAAAGCTCTATGCCAAGCTCCAGTTCTAACTACACCGAACTACAGTAAGCCTTTTACACTTTTCGTCACTGAACGCGAAGGTACAGCATTATCTGTTCTTACACAAGATCAAGCAGGACAATACAAGCCCTGTGCTTATTTTTCGAGCACACTAGATCCTGTAGCCCAGGCTCTGCCTGCGTGCCTCAAGTCAGTTGCAGCCACAGCACTAGCTATCAGACAAAGTGATTCCATAGTATTAGGACACTCCTTGACAGTACAAGTTCCACACTCCGTGGAAGTTCTTTTAAACCGAAAACAGACTCAGCACTTGACAATTGCACGTTTAACAGGTTATGAACTGACACTGTTCCAGCCACACATAGAAATCAGACGCTGCAACGTTCTAAATCCTGCTACACTGTTACCGTCAGTTATTTCAAATCCTGCCACACACGACTGTGTGGAAGTAGTTAATATTATGACAAAGCCAAGACAAGATCTGACAGATATTCCATTACCAGATCCCGACCTGACACTTTATGTGGATGGTTCATGTATGAGAACAAGTACAGGAGAACTAGTAGCCGCGTATGCAGTGACTACTGACACTGAAGTTATAGAAACACACCGTATTGACACCCTGTCTGCTCAAGCAGCAGAGCTAGTTGCTCTGACACAAGCCTGCATACACGCCAAGAACCTGAAAGTTAATGTTTACACAGATTCACGCTACGCATTTGGAGTCGTTCACGACTTTGGAGTACTCTGGCAGGAGAGAGGTTTCATGACTTCTCATGGAACCAAGATTCAGCATGGTCTCCTTATTCAAGCTCTGTTAGATGCCATACACTTACCGACATCTATTGCTATCATGAAGTGCAAAGCACATACGAAAGTTACTGACACTATTTCTCAAGGTAATGATCTAGCAGATCGCCCAGCCAAGCTTACAGCACAGACTCCAGACATGTCAGTTAATCCGACACAGACACATACTCCAGATCCGACTACATGTATGACAGTTAAGGACCCCACTCAAGATGTCATAGATATCCAGTTACATGCTACTCCCGATGAAATCAAGAAATGGTCCGAACAAGGAGGGGTCCAGACAGATCAGGGATGGGTAACGAAGGGTAAAGCCACATGGTTTCTCCCCGACTCTATGGTTCAAGTCATTATCAATACCGCACATAGTCCAGCACATTTAGGAGAAAAAGCTATGTTAGATAGTATCCAGAACATTTGGTTTAACAAGCATTTACGAGCTGCAGCCAAGCAGAAAGTCCGTACTTGTATGATATGTTGCCAGTTTAATCCAGGTAAAAGTGTCCCGGTGGAACAAGGTGGATTCCAGCCCCCTGACCACCCTTTTGAAGTCCTCCAAATGGATTATATTCAGATGGAGCGATGTCGAGGTTTCAAGTATGTCCTTGTAGTTGTATGCGCTTTGTCCAGATGGACAGAAGCATATCCAGTTCCAGATTACACAGCCGCGACCACTGCCAAGCAGTTGGTTCGTGAATTCTTCCCCCGCTACGGACTCCCTAGAGTCGTATATTCTGACAACGGCCAGCCATTCTCATCTGAACTCATGAAACATGTTTCCCTTCTGTTAGGGTACCAGTGGAAGTTCCATTGTGTACGCCATCCTGAAGCAGCCGGTCTAGTAGAGAGACATAACCAGACCCTGAAAATTCGAATTGCAAAAGTATGTAAAGAGAAAGGTGTGGACTGGCTAGTAGCTCTGCCAGTTGCTCTGTTTTATATGCGCATGGTCGCACATTCCAGATCAGGTCTGTCCCCGTACGAGGTCGTATTCGGCCGCCCCCCTAACATGTGGGGTACACCTAGACCCCGAAGTATTACCGATGTTTCAAGTAATATGCTGACAGATTACCTAGCTTCCTTGATGTCTGCCCTACACTCTTGTCGTTCACAGGTTGCCGCCGCATTTCCAGACAATACCGAGGTGGCACCGCATGAAATCGTTCCCGATGCATGGTTCTTGTGAGGAACTTTGATCGTTCAAGTCCGCTGGAGCCTCGCTGGAAAGAACCCAAACAGGTCCTCCTGGCCACCCGTACTGCCGTCAAGCTGGAAGGCAGGAAGGGCTGGGTCCACCTGTCACATGTGAAAAGATTTTTTGGACTAAAACCTGTTACCAAGAACATTTCTGAGGATTGTAAAGACTGCCAAAGTACTATTCTTAAGGACTGTCCCGCAAAAGACTATGATACAGATTCCTCCCCGTTAGAGAAAACTCCGCAGCAGGAGTATAAGCTTAAATTAAGGTCTAGTAAAATAAGTCAGCCAGTTTGATTGTCTAAGTCAGAGGACTTCAAACTTTTTGATGCCGAGACCCCCTTGTAAAACCTTTTTAGGCGTAAGGACCCCCCTTCCAACAAAAGTTTCTAGAAACTGGTACTCCTCATCATCAACAACTATCGACAACCATAAATGCGCCTGTTAGACCTCATCACATCCATCCATCCATCATTCATCCACCCACCCACACTTTCACACATCTATCCATCCATCCATTCTTCATCCATCTACCCTTTCATCCTTCCTTCCATCCATCCATACATCCATCCTTCCATCCATACATCCATCCTTTACCCATCCACCCTTCCATCTATCCATCCACCTTTTCACACATCCACCCATCATTCATACACCCTCCTTTTCACACATCCATCCATCATTCATCCATGCAACCTTTTATCCATCCATACTTCATCCATCCAACCTTTCATCCTTCCACCCATACATCCACCCTTTCATCCATCCATCCACCCATCATTCACCCCCACCTTTTCACACATCCATCCATGCATCATTCATCCATGCAGCCTTTTATCCATCCATACATCTATCCTTCATCCATACACCCTTTCATCCATCCATCCATCCTTCATCCATTCACCCTTTCATCCTTCTATCTATACATCCAGCCTTCATCCATCCACCCTTTCATCCATCCATCCATTCACCCATCATTCATCCACCCATTCATCCATCCATCAATCCACTTATCCTTCATCCATCCACCCTTTCATCCTTCCATCCATACATCCATCCTTCATCCGTCCACCCTTTCATCCTTCCATCCATACATCCATCCACCCTTTCATCCTTCCATCCATACATCCATCCTTCATCCATCCACCCTTTCATCCATCCATTCACCCATCATTCATCCATCCTTTCATCCATCCATCCATCCACTCATCCTTCATCCATCCACACTTTCATCCTTACATCCATCCTTCATCCATCCACTCTTTCATCCATACATCCATCCTTCATCCACCCACCCTTTCATCCATACATCCATCCACGCATCATTCACCCCCCACCTTTTCACACATCCATCCATGCATCATTCATCCATGCAACCTTTTATCCATCGATACGCCCATCCTTCATCCATCCACCCTTTATCCTTCCATCCGTCCACCCATTTCCACCTGAGCATTTTCATTCTGTCCTTCCTCAGAGCTCTCCCTTACCTTCAATGTGAGGATGTTAAGAAAAGGCCTCAAAAAGCTTTAAACCTCCAGCTTGTGAAGAGATTGAGATATTTTTCACTTTCCCTGAGTACAAACTAGTGTAAAGAAGGAATTATCGTGGACAGAAGGAATTATCCGCGAATTGCAACAGGTAAAAGGAAACATTGGTGCATTTAAATGTACGATGCACGTTAAAATTACAACTATTATTGTTCAAGTAGCTCCAAGTCTAAGATGAGATGTCTGAGCCCACCCTTGCTGCCCTCCGGGTTCAGATCTATGGCATCAGAGGGTCCTTCTTCCTGTTCTTAAAAGCAGCGCCCATTCCCCAGTCTGGACAGTAGAGCGACTTCCCTGGCTTTTAGCACTCGGGCCTCCTGACGTGCTCATGGCCCTCTCGTTATGCATAGGTGTGTCTGCATGAATATGGCTGGCATCTTGTGTGGGTTGCCTTCCCGAGTTTCCTCTCAAGCCAGAAGAATTTAACATCCCTGCTGCTGAACTGAGGGTGTGCCTTCATTTACAGGATGGGGGAAATAGATGTAGCTTAAATTGATCCTTAAACGAAATGTGGGGGAAAAAATTATGAGGAGAGGAGAAGGCAGCAGGGGGAGGGGGGAGGGAGGAGGGGGCCTGAGCCTGTTTCCCTTGCGGGAAAAACTAAGCCTCAGTAACCAGTTTACAAAACGAATGTAAACATGCAAATGTGCTTTAACGACCTGTGAAAAACTCTGGGGTGCCGGGCTGTGCTGGAGATAAGAGTGCAGACACAGCCCCGCGGAGCCCACAGCAGCTCCAGTTGAGACACACTACGGGGGAGGAGGGGGGCTGAATCCCTTGGCCTGGGCAGAAGTGTGACAAGGATTGCGCGACCCCCTTTCCATCACTCCACGGCCCCCCTGGGGGTCGCGCCCCACACTTTGAAGACCCCTGGTCTAAGTCCTCCCCTAGGTGAAACGGTTAGACCGGTTTCTGACATGTATATAATAGACCCCCACAGAGAGAGAGTTAGTGAGAACTCTAAAAGTTGCATTATTATTTTATGTTTTCTGCTATATTTTAGCATTATGATTTCCTGCACAAGTTATGCCTTTTATTTGTATTCTCCAGTTCCTCATGTAAATAAGTCTGCTAATGTTACAGTAGAGCACACGTTTAGTGATCTGCCTCCTCATGAACTCTCATATCGTCTTGCTATGCGTAATAATTCCTTCATCCGCATGTTACATTATTCACACCAGACCAGCAATGCCACTAATTGTTGGGTGTGTGGTCGACTCCCCCCTTTCCAGACACCGAAGGGAGTTCTGCCACTCTTTCCTTATCCATTTTCACATAATGGTTCGTGTGCAGCATGGTCCACGTTAACGTCATCCTCAACAGATATGTCTTTTCTGAACAGTACATGTTTTCCAGACAAGCAAGGTCTTCCCCACAGAACAGGGTTAGATCTAGAAAATGAAGTTTATAATTTGGGTAATTATTCTTCGAATTTCATGGTCCTGAATGTTCAGTCTGATTCTACTCCAGACTTACCTGCTATATCAGTACTACCAGTTAAAGGTGAATTATGTGTCCGAAAGAATGGTTCCGTACATGTAGGACATAGTGATTGTACTACTATTATCAAGTATAGTGACAGTAGGAAATCTATTTTCAAAGCTTCACGTCATTCTTATTTTGTTTGTGGTCAGACCGCATATGTTCGTCTGCCCCTCGATTGGGAGGGAACCTGTTACATTGCCTTCCTACTGCCACCAGTTTTTCTAGCCCCACCTGACTACCATAGGAATTCCCACCTAGTACATACGAGACACAAGAGAGACCTCCCGATTGTCGATTATACTGAAACTGCTCTAGAACAATACATAGATATCAATAAAGGTGTCTTCCCCTACTTAGGTACTGTTGTAAATAGTAAACTGATACGTAGATTAACCAGAACCCTCGAAGCAGTAGTGATTGAGACTACTTCTGCTCTAGGTAATTTAACCGAGGAGCAATCCTTTATGAGAATTGTCGTGCTCCAGAATCGTCTCGTCCTTGACGTCATACTGGCCGATAGGGGCGGGGCATGTAGAGTCATCGGATCTAGTTGCTGCATTTTCATTCCTAATAACGCGCCGTCTGTTTATTCAGCTATTACCAGACTCCATAATATTGCCCATATGTTACACCAAGATCCAGGCACCTGGACATGGTCCGGTTGGTTCTGGAATACAATTTCCGCCTGGGGATGGAAAGTATTGTCATTTCTGGGTATTGCAGTAGCGATCATATTCAGTTGCTGCCTCTGTTTACAATGTGGCCCTGCGATTTGCGGCATTTGTGCTACCTCTTGTATTCCTAGTCCCAAGTCCCGTTCTAAATCCCGTTCCAAGACAATTCGAGACGAGCAAATGATACTGTATGAAATGATAGATGGTATCATGAATATTGATGTTTCCTGATGGAAACGTAGTGACAAGGAGGGAATGTGGAAAAGTAAATTTTGCCATGTTCTGTGTCCCTACGTGTCCTCCATCTTATGTTATGTGTGCATGATTAATATGCATATGTATCCCCCATGTTCGATTAAAGACGCAATTACAGTTGTGTCCATCTCTAGTATGCCAGTTTCCAGTTCTCGTGAAAGCTACGAGTATTAGGCCTATGTAAAGTTACGTTGCCACGTTTCTCAGTGTGCACGTTATTTCATTGAAAAGTCCCCGTTTCTAGGCCTCAAAAGGGCCCGGACACCAGATTCAGCTCCTGTCTCCTGAACCCTCGCTGAGGAGCGATACAGCCCCCACCTGTATCCTCGACCCTTCACTTACTTCCTGCCTCGCAGTGCCCGGTTCAGCCTGGCTCTGCCTACGAGTCTGCCAAGAGTATGTTATGATTCTAGTTATCAGTCCAGCCCTCCTTCTCTGCATTCCTAAGATACTGAATCGCATCAATAGTTTCCGTCATTGTCTAGCCTTTACGTCTCCATGTAAGAGAAATACTGCATTTAATGGTCATTTAATATTCTTCATCACGCACTACATGTAGAATAATGCATGCTCCAGTCTTAGAGTCTGTTAGCCTCTCCCCTCCTGACTCTTAGTTTATATCAACATGTCCTCTAAACATCAGGTACTAGATAGGGTTTAGGTACATGTCGCCCTGACTCTCCAGACTTCAGTCTCTACTCCTAGCACAGAGTTCATAGCCCCCAGCTTCTCCTAGTAACACGTCATTGTCAGTTTGCGCGCACCATTAGGTTAGAGGTCCCGGCTCCTTAGGTAGCCCCCTCCATGTTTCCGCCCCATTTATGACATATTCTGTTACGTTTACATCACATGTCTATGTATACGCCTCTTGTTACACCCACTTTCACCCTTATCTTTCGCGACTGCTATTGACCACACCCACTGCTCCGCCTACTGTAATTCACTGTAATGCAATTGTTTTAGTATATATACTTGTGCACTGTTATTAAAGTTGTGCTAGCTAGCCATCCCAGATCTTGTCCGTGCAGGTTGTCCTGTTCCTGTCCTTTATGCTGTATTAAACCTGCAAACTCCTACTACCTCGAATCTTGACTCTTATTTATTGAGCTATCTGTTATTCATATATTTATTCAAAAATAGAGGTATTATTTATTTATTTACCACACTTCTCTCACTCCCACTGCCCTCTCACTTCCTCACTCCCCTTCCCTCACTCTCTCTCTCTCTTAGCCTCACTCTCTCCGTCCTCTCACTCTCTCACTCCTCTTCCGTCACGCTCACTCCCTATAACTCACCCACACTCCCTCACTTACCTTTCTTTGCTCCCTCACTCAGTCCCTTTCTGTCACTCTTTCCTTCACTCCCTCTATCCCATCACTCCCTCACTCCCCTTGTCTTACCCTCACTCACTTTTATCCACCCTCTTTCACCCCTCTTTACTCACGCTCACTGCCCTTCTCTCACCCTCCCTCACCCCCGTTCCCTTACTCCGGTTCCCTCACTACCCCTCATTCCCCATCCTTCTCTCCCCTTCCCTTTACTTTCATCCCCCACTCACCTTCTCTCAGGACCTATACTTCAGTCCTATTTCCCTCTATTCCCTTCTTTCTCTCACTCCCTCTGTCCTGTCACATCCTCACTCTCCTTCCCTCACTCCCTCTCTCTTAGCCTCACTACCTCTGTCCCCTCACTCTCTCAGTCCCCTTCCCTCATGCTCACTCCCTTTAACTCACCTACACTCCCTCACTTACCTTTCTATGCTCCCTCACTCAGTCCCCTTCTCTCACTCTTTCCTTCACTCCCTCTGTCTCCTCACTCCATCACTCCCCTTGTCTCACGCTCACTTGCCTTTATCGACCCTCTATCACCACTCTTTCCTCAACCTCACCTCTCTTCTCTTACCCTCGCTCACCCCCGTTCCCTTACTCCGCTTCCCTCACTTATCCTCATTCCCCATGTTCACTCCCCTTCCCCTCACTCCCCTCCCACACTCACCTTCTTTCAGTCCCCCCTGCTTCACTTCCCTTCCCCTCTCTTCCCTTCCTTCGCTCCCTCACTCATTTTCCTTTCCTGTCTCACCGTACTCCACTTCACTCACTCCTTCTCTCAGTCCCTCTGTCCTCTCACTTCCTCACTCCTCTTCCCTCACTCCCTCTATATTACCCTCACACCCTCCATCCCCTCACTCTGTGACTCCCCCTTCACTCACCCTCACTCACCTTCCATCCCTCACTGTCATCAACTCACCCTCACTCACTCTCCTTCTGTCATTTGTTCCCTCAGTCACTTTATACCCTTCATTCAGTCATTTTATCCATTCATTTATGCAGTGCACATTCATTGAAAAAAAGAATGAGAGAATATATAAGGAATATAGCTCTTTTTGGAGAATTGGAGGTAGTTCTAAAAAGAACTTTTTTTTCTTCTTTTTTCAATTTTATATTTTTTTTATACTTTTTCAGACCGATTTTATACTTTTTTTGTTTTTTTTGGGGGGAGAAAAACAAAACCAGGGAATGCAAAACTGCTCAACAGGAGCAAAAAAAAGGGGAAAAATTAGTGGTGGGTGGAGCAGCGGTGTTCTTGTTTTCTCCGAACAATAAGTTTGACGCTCTGCTCCCCAAAGCAAATCAGTTTGTCGCAGTCCTTGCAGACAAATTTGAGACCTGCAAAGACCGGCTGCACGTTGGGAATTAATCTTGCAGCTTGTCTACCAGAAGGTGTTGCTCCACCAGTCGAGGTGATGCCGCAATCTGTTGGGGGATTGCGTGCCAGGTCCCTGACACTCTCCTTCGCATTGTTGTTGGGGTGTCTTCTCTCAACATGCCTGATTAAGGTGGCATTCCCAAAGCTGTATTTTTTTGTTGGGTCACCACGTGACAAGGTGGTGTCACAGATTTTGCAGCGCACCTTCGCCGCATTCAACTTCTTTTCACCTTCGGGGAAGGTATAACATTTCCAAATGAAATGTTCTTTTACTTTGCGCCGAGGAGGGTCCTCTGGCGCAAACTCTTCATCCGAGTCACTGGGGGTTGTCTGTCTTCCAGCCATTCTTCAGAAAAAGACAAGATGCTGCAGAAGAACCAGGGGACAGCTCTTGCTCTCTCCAAGTTCAAAGTGGTAGTGAGGGAAATGGAATTCAATATTTGGAAAAAAAACTGTTATGAACCAATGAAAAGTGTTGTTTAAAGGTCACATGGCTTGACGCGCTTACGCTACGCGCTTCGGAGCACTTCCGGGTGCTCTAACGCGGCACGTACATAGGCGCTTACGGAGGCGCTTCTGGGGGCGCTTACGTGGCGCGAATGAATGACGTTTTGCTCGATTTTCGGAAATGTGTTTAAAGTTAAAATACGGTTATTTAAAATCAAAAATACTACTTTTATGAGTATGCCACTGAATGTCTTGCATTATTATTATCTTTAAATACATAATTATATATTTTTTCGCTTGCGGGAATAGCGCTCACGCTACGTGTACGGGTGCGTTTACGGGTACGCGCACCCTGAGCGCTCCGGAGTTAAAAAATAAAAATAAAAAATATGAAAAATGCATTGAAAAATTAATATTACAAAAATATAGAATATTTGAATAATTAAAAAAATATATAATAATTAATAGCTATAAAAAATAGCTATTAAAAATCTTAATAATTCACTTTAAAAACCGTAGGTTTCAAACTCGTTATAGTTAGGAATTAGCATTTAAAAAACCTTTGAAATTCACTGAAAAAACCATAGGTTTCACACCAGTTAGAGTTAGCTGAACATTTTACTCATACAAAACCATTGAAATTCCCACGTTATAGTTAGTTGGACTCACTATAACTCGCGCGCCCGCAATCCACTGCTGATGATGTCACATATTACATCATTCATGACATGGTCAGTGACATCACTGATGACATCTCAAATGACATCACTGATGACATCACTGATGACATCTCAAATGACATCACTGATCACAACACTGATGACATAATTCATGTGATAATACGATGCAGCTCCTCAAACTCTAATATAACCTTTGATACACCCAGTCTTAAATACAGACTACCATTCTTGAAACCATTGACACACCAATACCACTTACCACATACGCACTCGCTAATTCTTAGGTCTACACACACATCCACTCATTCACCCATTCAATCACTCATACATACAGTCACTCATCAATACAACACTATCATATGCACTCATACACCTATACAGACTCTCACACACTGCCATTCATCCATGGAGTTACTCACACACCTAGTCAGTTATGCAAAGAATCAATCACACTCCCATTTCCACATCTATACAGTTATACAGACAACACCTTAATTATACAAACATATACTAACACATACTTACTCTCTTAGACAATCATTGATACAAGTACACATTGATCCATATAGTCACTCGCACAATCACTGGCTCTCATGTATAGTCATTTATATATGCCAACTCTCACATGCACTGTGTTTTACATGTGTACTTACTTGGACATGTAGTACTGAGATATCCATTCACTCACCAACACAGCCATGCACACAGTCAACCGCCCATACAGCTGTTTCCTCATGCACTCTTGAACCCATACACCTAGTGAATCAACTGCTCACACATCTCTGCACAGAGTCACACACCTCCCAGCCACCCACACACAAACTCAGTCTCCCATAAAAATACTTGGGCAACCGATCAATAACCCATATAGCCACTCATATAGCTACTGATCAACACATGCAGCAGCTTACACAACAACAGACATACTGATGCACACATTCAGACAGTTTGGTCACTAACCCATGCATTCAGTAAGACACATTTAATCACTCACTCAAACAGTCAGTCTGTCGGGATTGGCCGCAGCGCAAGCATAGACTGTCGCCACTAACCTTGTCAGATGACCAGCAGAAACGATGTCTGACGATAAGCCCCCCAGTCCCGCCTAAACACGATCCCAACAGTGAAAGTACCAACTCTCTGTGTGAATACGTGCCCAGGAGGGAAAAGGGGAAGTGGGTAAAACAATAAACATGCGGTGATGGTTTTCTGTGGGTCCCTCTGAGTTCGGGCCAATGGACTGCGAGATATTAGAAGGAGTGTCCACACTGCAGAAAGGAAGGACAAAACAGAAGGTTTTACATAATCCTTTAGAGAGCTATAGTAAATCCCAGAAACCTTCTCTTGTTACTCATCAGAGTATCACACCACCCAACCAAGGAATTTCGGCATTGGTCATTACTGCAGACCAGACTGTCAATGAGAATGTATTTAATCCTTAGGAGGAATGCTGATAGACCATCCTTCCCATGGAACAGTCTACATATGCCGCCAGGAAAACAGCAAAAAACACCGTTGATGGACAGACTGTAGAACAATGTCATACATTCACCCCAGTACAAGGATCTGGGCCTAAATCCATCGTTTTTTTGCACTCCACACCACCCTGGGTTAGACACTGGCTATATGCAAATCAGCTCTGACCCCGTGCCTCATGGGAACAGTCCAGTCCGAACTACCAAGCCATGTCTTTCCCAGACCGGAATCAAGCATCCAAGGACCGGTTTCTGGCTATCAGCCTTCATCAGCCTGGATAGCTTGACTCCAGTGGTGTGGAGAGCCTGGGACTCACGTCTGAGCATACCCAGCCCACTCGGGTGAATATTGCAAAAAACACAGTTGATGGACAGAATGTAGAACAATGTCATACATTCACCCCAGTACAAGAATCTGGGCCTAAATCCATCGTTTTTTTGCACTCCACACCACCCGGGGTTAGACACTGGCTATATGCAAATCAGCTCTGACCCCGTGCCTCATGGGAACAGTCCAGTCCGAACTACCAAGCCATGTCTTTCCCAGACCAGAATCAAGCATCCAAGGACCGGTTTCTGGCTATCAGCCTTCATCAGCCTGGATAGCTTGACTCCAGTGGTGTGGAGAGCCTGGGACTCACGTCTGAGCATACCCAGCCCACTCGGAGTGAAAATTGCAAAAAACATAGTTGATGGACAGAATGTAGAACAATGTCATACATTCACCCCAGTACAAGGATCTGGGCCTAAATCCATCGTTTTTTTGCACTCCACACCACCCTGGGTTAGACACTGGCTATATGCAAATCAGCTCTGATCCCGTGCCTCGTGGGAACAGTCCAGTCCGAACTACCAAGCCATGTCTTTCCCAGACCGGAATCAAGCATCCAAGGACCGGTTTCTGGCTATCAGCCTTCATCAGCCTGGATAGCTTGACTCCAGTGGTGTGGAGAGCCTGGGACTCACGTCTGAGCATACCCAGCCCACTCGGGGTGAAAATTGCAAAAAACACAGTTGATGGACAGAATGTAGAACAATGACATACATTCACCCCAGTACAAGGATCTGGGCCTAAATCCATCGTTTTTTGCACTCCACACCACCCTGGGTTAGACACTGGCTATATGCAAATCAGCTCTGACCCCGTGCCTCATGGGAACAGTCCACTCCGAACTACCAAGCCATGTCTTTCCCAGACCGGAATCAAGCATCCAAGGACCGGTTTCTGGCTATCAGCCTTCATCAGCCTGGATAGCTTGACTCCAGTGGCGTGGAGAGCCTGGGACTCACGTCTGAGCATACCCAGCCCACTCGGGTGAATATTGCAAAAAACACAGTTGATGGACAGAATGTAGAACAATGTCATACATTCACCCCAGTACAAGAATCTGGGCCTAAATCCATCGGTTTTTTGCACTCCACACCACCCGGGGTTAGACACTGGCTATATGCAAATCAGCTCTGACCCCGTGCCTCATGGGAACAGTCCAGTCCGAACTACCAAGCCATGTCTTTCCCAGACCAGAATCAAGCATCCAAGGACCGGTTTCTGGCTATCAGCCTTCATCAGCCTGGATAGCTTGACTCCAGTGGTGTGGAGAGCCTGGGACTCACGTCTGAGCATACCCAGCCCACTCGGAGTGAAAATTGCAAAAAACATAGTTGATGGACAGAATGTAGAACAATGTCATACATTCACCCCAGTACAAGGATCTGGGCCTAAATCCATCGTTTTTTTGCACTCCACACCACCCTGGGTTAGACACTGGCTATATGCAAATCAGCTCTGACCCCGTGCCTCATGGGAACAGTGCAGTCTGAACTACCAAGCCATGTCTTTCCCAGACCAGAATCAAGCATCCAAGGACCGGTTTCTGGCTATCAGCCTTCATCAGCCTGGATAGCTTGACTCCAGTGGTGTGGAGAGCCTGGGACTCACGTCTGAGCATACCCAGCCCACTCGGGGTGAAAATTGCAAAAAACACAGTTGATGGACAGAATGTAGAACAATGTCATACATTCACCCCAGTACAAGGATCTGGGCCTAAATCCATCGTTTTTTTGCACTCCACACCACCCTGGGTTAGACACTGGCTATATGCAAATCAGCTCTGACCCCTTGCCTCATGGGAACAGTCAAGTCCGAACTACCAAGCCATGTCTTTCCCAGACCGGAATCAAGCATCCAAGGACCGGTTTCTGGCTATCAGCCTTCATCAGCCAGGATAGCTTGACTCCAGTGGTATGGAGAGCCTGGGACTCACGTCTGAGCATACCCAGCCCACTCGGGGTGAAAATTTCAAAAAACACAGTTGATGGACAGAATGTAGAACAATGTCATACATTCACCCCAGTACAAGGATCTGGGCCTAAATCCATCGTTTGTTTGCACTCCACACCACCCTGGGTTAGACACTGGCTATATGCAAATTAGCTCTGACCCCGTGCCTCATGGGAACAGTCCAGTCCGAACTACCAAGCCATGTCTTTCCCAGACCGGAATCAAGCATCCAAGGACCGGTTTCTGGCTATCAGCCTTCATCAGCCTGGATAGCTTGACTCCAGTGGTGTGGAGAGCCTGGGACTCACGTCTGAGCATACCCAGCCCACTCGGGGTGAAAATTGCAAAAAACACAGTTGATGGACAGAATGTAGAACAATGTCATACATTCACCCCAGTAAGAGGATCTGGGCCTAAATCCATCATTTTTTTGCACTCCACACCACCCTGGGTTAGACACTGGCTATATGCAAATCAGCTCTGACCCCGTGCCTCATGGGAACAGTCCAGTCCGAACTACCAAGCCATGTCTTTCCCAGACCGGAATCAAGCATCCAAGGACCGGTTTCTGGCTATCAGCCTTCATCAGCCTGGATAGCTTGACTCCAGTGGTGTGGAGAGCGTGGGACTCACGTCTGAGCATACCCAGCCCACTTGGGGTGAAAATTGCAAAAAACACAGTTGATGGACAGAATGTAGAACAATGTCATACATTCACCCCAGTACAAGGATTTGTACCGCTTTTGGCCGCCATAAGTGTGGCAGGGTATGCTCAGACGTGAGTCCCATGCTCACTTTGCCACTGGATTCAAGCAAGCCGGGCTGAAGACGGCTGTATTGCCAGAAACCGGTCCTTGGAAGCTTGTTTCCGGTCCAGGGAAGGCATGGCTTGGCAGTTCGGGCTGGACTGTTCCCATGAGGCACAGGGTCAGACTGATTTGCATATAGCCATGTCTGAACTGGGGTGGCAGAGTGGGCTAAAGAACGGTGATGGATTAAACCCAGATCTTTTGACTGGGTGTGAGTGTTTGATTGGTTCAGATGCTCCGTCCATTACCACCCCCTTTTGTACCGCCAGGAAAACAGAGCAACAGGAGCGCAAGTTCTTCAGGAAGCAGTTCCGGTTGTTAGTTGCACACCACAAGTCACTGTAACACTGTTCGTACTGCTCCTCTGTTTAAAGATCCAATAACAAATGGTATCCTTCAATTCGAATTCCCCTGTGAATTCTCAACACAGTATAGAGGGTAGGAGGAACTCGACACTAAAAACGAGTCTCTTACTAACTTCAAAGGAATGTCGGAGAGCGCGTCTTTAACAGCAGACGCGTTCTCTAACAATGACCTTCGTGAACTTGTGAATGCCAGATAAACGCAAACGCGTGTTTCTAAGGCACCGCGGTTGCTATCTTAGAAAAACAATTAAAGGAACAAATTATAAATCGCGAACTTTACATAATTTCCTGGTAGCAAAGTTCGTAATGGGTTCCAGGCACGGCAGGCTTCTATCTTCCAGCTGAATTCCGGCGGGGATCACCATCCGCCATCTCCAAACAATTCGGGTTGATTGACAAGCACCTTCCTCTTAGGAGGGAGGTGCTTATGTAAGAACCGCCTCGTGACTCCATTTACTAGCCCCTTAGCATGCTGGTAGTTGTAGTGCATCCGGCCATTAACATTCTCACTACATTGAATACACCAGCAACAGGGGCAACATAGGATGATATGGCATACGCCCCCTCGACCATGAAACCCCTACACAGTCACACACCAACTAAATCCTTCATCCAGACACTTATACACCCACTCATTCTTGAATATGTAAAACATATTTAAACTTTACAGAAACACACAGTCACTGGATAATGTCATCAGTGATGTCATTTGAGATGTCATCAGTGATGTCATCAGTGATGTCATTTGAGATGTCATCAGTGATGTCATCAGTGATGTCACTGACCATGTCATGAATGATGTAATATGTGACATCATCAGCAGTGGATTGCGGGCGCGCGAGTTATAGTGAGTCCAACTAACTATAACGTGGGAATTTCAATGGTTTTGTGTGAGTAAAATGTTCAGCTAACTATAACTGGTGTGAAACCTATGGTTTTTTTTAGTGAATATATATATATAGACACACATGAACCTACAAGCCACGCCTATGGCAGGCCTCGACAATTCTGGAGGCAGAGTGCTTGGTTTTATGTGAAAGGGTGCCCTAGCATGAGCTGAGCCCCTCTGCAGCTTTCGGAACCATCTCCTTATAGCTGATTTATGATATAACCATACCATATGTTCTTAAGTGCATTATAATCCTCGCGGTTAATGCTAACTTTGGTTTTGCTTTATCAAAACAAGTCGTGTAAGGTGTCAAACACTTTGGAATACTACCCACCCCCCGCCAGTTCTGGCGGCGGGGTTAGCATTGCACCCTTCTAGAGGGAGAAGACATGTAGTTACTGTTAAAACCTGGTTAAAGTTAAACAGAGCCCCAGCATTACAAAATGGATGCTGCTGCGACAGACACGAGTCTGCCCTCCTGCTGCTGGACGAAACTCCAGCATGGTAGGCTTGGACAATAGGTTTCCTGTCCAGGGAGGTGCTGGCACCTCCCCAGACAGGCTTTTAGTGTATTGGGGCATGGAGGGTTGCATTCAGTGAATGCTTTTCAGACTGGGGGCACAAAAGGTGCTCCATGCATAGTCCAGTCCAAACCAGTTGCTGGGGCACTCAGCCCCAACTCTGGCGCGAAACTGGACAAAGGGAAGGGGGTGTAACCACCCCCTCCCCAGGTCCACCCATAGGAGGGACCTTACAGGTAGTCCAAACCCTAAACTTAGTATAAGTATAGGAGCTGTGTCCCTAGGACTTTAGATTACCCTGGACGAAACTTGAAACAGAAATCCTGGACCTTCGACATTCCATTTCGACTGGAAGACAGAGGACCAACAGCAACTTTGCCGGTCTGCATTTTCGAGGCTCCCGCCGGATCCCGAAGAATCTGCGACACAGGACACGGACTTCCAGACATCTCTGACCCCGACCTTCGCTCACAGCAAAACTGAGACATGTGTCTGACACGGGAGACGTGGGACCGGAACTCCTGGACATCCTGCATTTTGCTAACTGCACTCACTTCCCGAGACATCTCGAAGTTGTGCATAGGGGTGCTTGAAGCCCCAGCCCCGAACACCATTTGCACTGAAGCTCAAAGGCCCCCACTCCACGCGTGTCCCATGGGCCCCGCTTTTGCATTTCAGCTCGACGCGTCTTCCCAGTTCCTTGCCCGTTGGCTAGTGAGCCCCCAAAGACTTTCTTTTGCATCTAACTTGCTTTCCTGGTTGCTCCAGGCTTGCTCCAACTTCTCTGTGAAGGAGAAGTTCCTCAGACCTTGCTGGTCTGCACCAAAGCCAATCTCGACATCCTGCGTGGGTAGTGCTTACCAAGGCTTGATCGGTCCAATCCGGATACCGACACCGCAGTCAACTAGATCCTTCGTGGGACAGCTCGAATCCAGCTCCTGGTCGTCGACGCCTCCAGGACCACGTGGCTGCAGAGACAAGCTTCACCTCTTCACCTGAAATCACCCGACATTGGCTGGCAGCTTTCCATCGCCATCCTGGTCATTGGCAAGTGACCCAGACTCTGTCCCTTCTGCTTTCAGGTTCTTCAGATCTTCGATCCACCCTTGGATCTACCCGGACACAGTTCCTCTGGTCCCATGCAAACTTCTTTGCAGCTCTCCATTGAAAACGATGACGAAACCAGACACCAAAAGGCACCTATGCACCCGGCTTCCCTGGATGAGGTAACATGAGTACTCCGGTGCTCCCGTGGGTCTTGACTCTCGAGGTGCCCTAGTTTAAAGGGGTTTCATCATAGTCCATCCGGAAGTGTCCTTAAATTGTAATTATGTAACTTGTTCGTTCTCCATAGAAAGTCAATGGGAACCCGCGGCTGTGTTTAGACACTGCACGCATCTCCCGTGGGCCTCCTACTTCCTAACCCTTGGTTCTTCCTAGAAGCCCCAGCGATTCCCCAGGCCCTAGGCCTACTTTCTATCCCAGATGTGGTTCTTATACCACTATTTTAGTATATGGTTTGTGAGCCCCTAGGGCATAACGTATACTGTGCAACTTATCGTATGCTAATTGAGATTCTTGAATTGTACTTTGACCTTTGACCTCATAAAAAGTGCAGAGGGGTTGTGTTTAGAATAAATACATATATATGTGATATATACCTTGTGTGGTGTACTTTCATTTGGTACTCAAAGGATTATAATTGGTAAAACAACTTGCTTAATACGCTCTCTGAAGTCTTAGCTTGATGACTGCTGGCCCATGCTACCACTAGGATAGCTTTCTATAAGGTTGACTTTACAACCACCATCAATAAGGGTCGATTAGTCTGGTGCAAGGTGCCCACTAGAACTAGTAAACATCATATGCCAGGCTAACTTCTCACACTGGGGCTCTGTTTAACTTTAACCGGGTTTAACAGTAACTACATGTCTTCTCCCTCTAGAAGGGGGAATGCTACCCCCGCCGCCAGAACTGGCGGGGGGTAGTATTCTAAAGTGTTTGACACCTTACAGAACATGTTTTGATAAAGACAAACCAAAGTTAGCATTAACCACAAGGATTATAATGCACTGAAGAGTATATGGTATGGCTATATGATAGAACAGCTATAAGCAGATGGTTCCGAAAGCTGCAGAGGGGCTCAGCTCATGCTAGAGCACCCTCTCACACAAAACCAAGCACTCTGCCTTCAGGATTGTTAAGGCCTGCCATAGGAGTGACTTATAGGTTACTATGTGTCTATATATATAGATATAGGTATACTATATCTAAGTAAGGGGTGATTACACCACCTTACCCAGGCTGTAATTTCAGACCTGTGGTGTCAGTTTGGAAGGCTAACCAGGGGTGGCATAATACATGCTGCAGCCCCTGGCAGGCCTAGGATGCACCTATGCCCTGGGTGCCTAGGGTACCATATACAGGGGCTCACAAGGGTGACCCAGTAACCAATCTGGTATGTACCTACAGTACATGGTACCAATTTAGAGAGAGAACAGCTAGGCTACGGGCGTGATTAGCAGGGCCAGAGCCATATTAAAGTCAAAAAACCAGTGAAGCACAGCAAAAAGTGGGGGTAACCATAGGAAGCAGACCCTACTCTCCTACAGCCATGGTGTGAAAAAGACCTCAAAAATTAAGGAAAACATTTAAGGCATTATAGAAAGAAAATTCACGAGTTCAGTAGGTGTCTATGAAGCAGAACAAAAATCACACTTCATTCCAATAGCATATAGGCACCGTATGTTGCATCTGCCTCCAACAGGAAGTCGTTGTCATCATCCATGAACATTTCAGCTATCCAATTAAGTAAGGGAAACGAACATACATGTTCCTCAACAGCCGGGGCCTCTAGTACCATCAGAGGACAACTCGGCTTTCTTCGAGATAACTGCGTGCCAGACGTCATAGGCCGCAGTCCATATGTTCCAATTGCCTAGAACCCCATGGCCATAATCCTGAAACTAGAACAATCTATTTCATGAGCAACTAAAGGACTCATTAGTAGATTAAAATCCAGGTCAGGAGACACCATACTGCAGAGACACAAATCCAGGGCCCATTCAAATCCACAATCCAGGCAATGGAAAACAGGCTGCACGCAAATAAAGTATGAAAACCGGAAAATTAAACCATACGCCACACTCAGAGTCGCCAGAGGCAGCGATCCATCGTATTGTAGCATCCGGTTACAAAGCTGGAGCAGCCGGGGCAGATCGTCGTGTGGCACAGACTGTGCATCCATTTTGGAGTAAACATATTAACAGCAGCACGCCCACTCCCAAAGCAAGAATTGATGGGAAACCACCCAAGACACTCGAAAAAATTGAATGAAAAAACTGCAGGGATCACACCAAATATAGTTTGGAATGAGGTCACAAGGTCAGAACTAACTATTTTAAAAAAGTGTGCCAGGCCCTCGGTTGACGAGGCATTAAAGATTGTGTGAATCAAAGCACTGAAATGCTGGGGCAGGTCTGTATTTAATAAGGCATTCACCTCAATACGAGTATTTGCAATGTGAAGGACGAATGTCTCACGCGCAGATGTACGGGGGACTTCCTTCTGGGACAAAAGAGCTCTTATTCGACTCTGTGAGAAGTTGGCCTGGTATATGATGTTCACTATTCTAGTGAGCACCTTGCACCAGTCCAAACAACCCTTATGGTGATGGTTGTAAAGTCAACCTTATAGACCAGCTATCCTAGTGGTAGCATGAACAAAGCAGTCTTAGGCTAAACTCAAGAGGGCATGTGAAGCCAGCTATTTTACCATATGTAACCCCTTTAATACCAAGTGAAAGGACACCACACAGGTTGTATATCAAAATATATATGTATTTATTTCTAACACAATCCTCTGAACTCTTTATGAGGTCAGAGGCACCAGCACATAACAAGATACTCAATTATATTACAATAAGTTGCACAAAATACAGTAATGCCCTAGGGTCACTTCGAACCATATACTAAAATAGTGGTATAAGAACCACGTCACGAACAAAGAATAGGCCTAGGGCCTAGAGAATCGCTGGGGCTACGCTGTACTACCAAAGGTTAGGGAGCAGGAGGCCCACGGGATGCGTGTGCAGTGTCTTTACACACACGCGAGTTACCAAAGAGTTAGAATGGGAACGAAAGAAATGGAAACTAGTTCTTTTAGGACTCTTCCGGATGGACTAGGGAAAAGCCACTTGAAACTAGGACACTAGGATAGTCAATACCCACAGGAGTACCAAAATACTCGCATTACCTCACCCACAGGAAGCGGGTGCATAGGTGTCAAAGTGTGTCGGGTATTGTCGCTGATTCCTATGGAGCCTTGGAGAAAGATGCTGCAGGCGACTAGGAGAGAAGTGTCCGGTTGGATCCAAGGGCGGATCGAGGATGAAGAGTACCTGAAAGCAGAGGGGACAGAGTCTGGGCCACTAGCCAGTGACCAGGAAGGAACCAGGCGATGTCGCGAAGCAATCAGGTGATGTCGTGAAGCTTGTCTCTGCAGCCACGTGGACCAGGAGGTATCGACGATGACCAGGAGCTAGATACGGACTTTCCCACGAAGGCTCTCGCTGTCGGCGGTGCCGGCTTCCGGATTGGAGTCAACAAGCCTTGGCAAAGGCAACCCACGCAGGAATCGAAGGTGGCTTCTTGATCAGGCCAGCAAGGCCTGATGGACTTCTCCTTTTCAGGGAAGCAAGGGCCAGTCTGGAGCAACCAGACCAGTGGTGTAGATTCAAGGTTTCGTCGTCACAGAGGCCACTAGCCAATGGGCAAGTGACCGGACAGACGCGTCAAGCAGGAAAATGCAGAAGGGCCCCACGCAGAACTCGTGGAGTGTGGAGGGCTGATCTTTGGTGCAGTTGGTGCTCGGGGCTGGGGCTTCTCAATCCCCAATGCACAACTTCGAGGGTGCCTCAGAAGTTGCACGGAAAGCAATTCGCTGGCTTTCCAGGATTGGCCGGTCCCACGTCTCTCGTCGCCTCCACGGGTCTCAGCTCTGCTGTGACTGTGGATCGGGCTGTTGGAAGTCTGGAAGTCCGGGTCTTGTCAGGCTCTGTGCTCGGGCTCCGGCGGGAGCGTCGACAAAGAAAACCGTTGATCGCTTGATGGTGCCTGCTTGCACAGGGTGGTCACTCCTTGACCACAAGGGAGATTCTTCAGTCTTCTATGTTGAGTAGAATGTCGAAGGTCCAGAGTTTCGTTTCAAGTTTCAGTCAGGATAAATCTAAAGTCTTGGGACTCAGCTCCTACCTATATACCAAATTTAGGGGCTGGATTACCTGCTAGGTCGCTCCTATGGGTGGGACCCAGGAAGGGGGTGGTTACACCCCTTTCCCTTTGTCCAGTTTTGCGCCAGAGCTGGGGCTGGAGTGCCCCAGCAATGGTTTGAACTGGACTATGCATGGGACACCTTGTGTGCCCCAGGCAGTGTCTCATTTCATTCAGCCCTCCCTGCCCAATACACTATGGCCTGTCTGGGGTGATGCTAGCACCTCCCAAGACAGGAAACCTATTGTCCAAGCCTCCCTCGCTGGAAGGACTCCCAGCAGCAGGAGGTCAGACTTGTGTCTGTGGCAGCAGCATCCATTTTGTGATGCTGAGGCTCTGGTTAACTTTAACCGGGATTATTAGGAACAACATGTCTTCTCCCTCTAGAAGGGTGGAATGCTATCCCCGTCGCCAGAACTGGCGAGGTGGTAGTATTCCAAAGCATACGACACCTTACACGACATGTTTTGATAAAGCCAAACCAAAGTTAGTATTTAACCGCGAGGTTCATAATGCACTTAAGAGTATATGGTATGGCAATATCCTAGAACAGCTATAACGACATGGTTCCGAAAGCTTCAGACAGGCTCAGCTATTGCTAGAGCACCTTCTCACACAAAACCAAGCACTCTGCCTCCAGGATTGTTAAGGCCTGCCATAGGAGTGACTTATAGGTGTATATGTGTCTAGATATAAGGTTAGATATAGGAACACTATATCTAAGCAAGGGGTGATTACACAACCTTGCCCCAGCTGAGTGATCAGCCAGTTGTGTCAGTTTGGATGGCCAGTCAGGGGTGGCATAATTCATGCTGCAGCCCCTGGTGGCCTTGGATTCACCTATGCCCTGTGTACCTATAGTACACTATACAGGGGCTCATAAGGTGACCCAATATCCAATTATGTATGTACCTAAAGTACATGGAGTCCATTTTACAGTGAGAGCAGATAGCCTGGGGCCCTGATTTGCAGGATCCCAGTCCAACTAAGTCAAAAACCAGCTAAACACAAGGCAACACATCTGGGGTAACCATAGTCAGGTATCCACCTTCCTACACAACCCCCCCCCAAACGAAAGGAGATAAGACTATCCTTGACCAGGTAAGCCTATATTGCCTAAGTGGCCATATTAGGAGGCACCTGCACTAGCATGGTTACCCCCTGTCTCATGGTCCACTAAGCAATCCCTCACCCTAGGGGTATCAGAGGGTCTCGACCATAGGGAATCTCTACCTGTGGTGTGTTTTGGCAAAGTAAAAGGCTGGTGTTGAGATGGAGTACTGAAGTGAGGCTCCACTAATGTAGGGCTCAGCTTCCTCCAATCACTATCCACCATATATGCCTTTCTTTCCATGACTGAGTTGCACTGTGCTCTCAGGGTCAACCTCTGGCTGCCTACAGCTGGAGGTTGGGTCCCTTCTGTTGGCTTACTGGAGGGACAGGTCAGGTTTGGGGACTTGGAGTCCCAGGTTTGGCTGTGCCCAACAGAGTCCATCTGGGGGAGGTTCCTAACTAGGAGTAAGGGAGATCCCTCAGGAGTTTTTGAAATGTTCACCTTGCTAGGGCTGCTAGCTTTGGTGCCCCTAATCTGCTGATGGGGTGGTTCTTGTGGACAGGGGGCCCTTTGGGGTCCACTGGCCTCCCTGACCTCTACAGCCCTGAGCTGACTGAGGCAGGGTAGAGAGGGGCAGTTTACCTGCTCCAGACTGGGTCCCACCTTGGAAGGGTCCACTGACATCAGAGGCTCTGTCAGGCCAGGCCTGGCTACCTCTGGGGCAGTTTCTTCACAAGGGGTAGGGTCAGTTCCCCGAGGAGGCTGACTCTCACCTAATGTCTGGTGGGAGGGAGACTTTTCTTCCTCCCCAATACTCTCTGTCTGAGTGGAGTGATCCATAGTTTCAGGCTTCACAACACTAAAATCTGTTTGAGTTTGGGCTGTGATCATCACAGCCCTACCAACCTTTTCAGGAAGGAACTCTGTTTGTGTGTGGGCTGTGACCATCACAGCCCTGCCAACCTGTTCAGGGAAGTCTGCTTGAGCTTGGGCTGTGACCATCAAAGCCCTTCCAACCTCTTTAGGAAGGAATTCGGCTTGAGCTGGGGCTGTGGCCATCACAGCCCCACTAAACTTTTCTGGAAGGCCTACCATTTTGGAATGAGTTTCTTGTTCTACCCCGGCCCAGGCTGAGATCTCTAGATCATTTCCCAGTAGACAATCTACAGGCAAGTTTGTAGACACTGCCACTCTCTTTGGGCCAGTGACACCTCCCCAGCTGAGATTTACTACTGCCATGGGATGATCTTTCTGCACTCCATCAATGTTGGTCACCTGATAGGTGAACCCAGTTAAAAGTTGTCCTGAGGGGACTAGACTGTCAGTCACCATAGTGATGCTAGCCCCTGTGTCTCTGTAGGCTTCAACTTTCTGGCCATTGATGATGGGTCCTGTCTGTACTTGTCCAAAGTGTTGGGACAAGCAGTGAAGTTGGCAAACCCCATGCCATTTTCACAGACAAAAGTAGCTATGGAAGGGGACCTGGTTAGGCCAGAGTTCCCAAAGTAAACCCAGCCAAATTCTTGGGGGTACTCCCACCACCTGGGGGATTACTACTAGTAGTAACAGGAGGTCTGGGAGTACTACTTGGGGGAATGTATTCCTTATTGTTGGCCTTTGGGCAACAACTGTCAGTCTTCCAGTGGCCAGGCTGTTTACAGACACGGCAATAAGGTTTCTTTTGGTTAGAGGAAGTGTTTTGGGACCCACCCCCACCATTGGAGTTTTGGGGCTCTGTAGAGGACTTGTCTTTTGATTTATCCCCACCTTTCTCTTGAGGCTTGGTAGAATCTTTCTTCTGGTCACCACCCTGATTTTTAGGCCTAATCCTGGTTCTGACCCATTTGTCTGCCCTCTTACCCAATTCTTGTGGAGAGGTCAGATCTGAGTCCACCAGGTGCTGGTGTAAAAGCTGGTTTTGACAATTACTAAGGATCTGCTCCCTCATAATCAAATTATACAATCCTGTATAGTCATGTACTTTGCTGTCCAATAACCAGCCCTCCAGAGCCTGAGTAGCACAATCTACAAAATCAGTCCAGTCCTGAGTCTGTGTCTTCTGGGTATCCCTGAACAACAACCTATATTGCTCAGTGGTTAAACCAAACCCATCAATCAGAGCACCCTTCAGGGCTGAGTAGTTTTTAGCATCCTCATCACTAACTGTGAGGAGCTTATCTCTACCTTTCTCTGAAAAGGAGAGCCACAAGATTGCTGCCCACTGACTTTGGAGTACCTGCTGTACTTTGCAAGCCCTCTCCAAAGCAGTTATCCATTTGTGGATGTCATCCCCATCTTTGTAGGGGGGCACAATCTTACTTAGGTTTCTATAATCATAGGACCTATCTTTATCCTTAGGGATATTGCTGCCACCAGTGGAATCTAATCCACTTAACTTGTGCTCCCTTGCTAAAGCAAGTTTTGCTTGGGCTAGGGCAAGTTCTTCCCTCTCTATTCTGAGTTGGACTTCCCTCATCCTAGCCTCATGTTCTCTCTTTTGAGAAGAAGTCATTCCTCTCTGAGATTCTCTAGAGGCATTGGAGTGGAGAGATTCACCTGAGTGAGATCTTTCCCTCCAATACCTCTGGTTAAGTCTACTGTTGGGTCTGGGAAGGGCTATCCCTTCTCCAGCCCCATGTAGGCTTAGGTTAGCCTGGCTAAGTCTCCTAACTTGGGCCTGGCTGTCTACCTCTTCCTCAGCATCTTCTTCCTCCTCCTCCTCATCATATTCTATGACAGTAGGATCAGGGGCCTCATCTTCTGTGGAGGGTATGCCCTCACCTGTTTTCCCTGTAGGCTCTGTGCCAGAAGCCTTGGGAATGTCCCTCTCATCTAAGAGTTCCATCAGGTGTTGAAGGGTAGGGTTAGAACCCTGTTTCAACTTTCTTGTGGTACACAAGTGTCTCAGTTCTCGAAAGCTGAGGATTTCATATCTGGGGGGTGCCCTGGGAGGGTCACTCACCACAGGTAGAGATCCAGATGGTTCACCTGTGCAAGACATGATCTAGTGAGGTGTGGTGTGTGCACCTACCCACACTAAGTGTTTTCCTACTAAACCTCTCTAGGAGTTGTAGTCAGGGTGTGCTAGGCCCTTTGGTCTACAACAACTAAGTTCAGTAGAACTTAAGTATTATAAGTATTGTTATATGTACCTATGGTACCTAATGTGATCTTTCAAATGATATCTCAAAGATTACAATTTGTAAAACAACAGCAAGCTCAAATCCCAACCGCTGCACACCAATGTGAGAAGTTGGCCTGGTATATGATGTTCACTTTTCTAGTGAGCACCTTGCACCAGTCCAAACAACCCTTATGGTGATGGTTGTAAAGTCAACCTTATAGACCAGCTATCCTAGTGGTAGCATGGACAAAGCAGTCTTAGGTTAAACTCAAGAGGGCATGTGAAGCCAGCTGTTTTACCATGTGTAACCCCTTTAATGCCAAGTGAAAGGACACCGCACAGGTTGTATATCAAAATATATATATGTATTTATTTCTAACACAATCCTCTGAACACTTTATGAGGTCAGAGGCACCAGCACATAACAAGATACTCAATTATAATACAATAAGTTGCACAAAATACAGTAATGCCCTAGGGGCACTTCGAACCATATACTAAAATAGTGGTATAAGAACCACGTCACGAACAAAGGATAGGCCTAGGGCATAGAGAATCGCTGGAGCTACGCTGTACTACCAAAGGTTAGGGAGCAGGAGGCCCACGGGATGCGTGTGTAGTGTATTTACACACACGCGAGTTACCATAGAGTTAGAATGGGAACGAAAGAAATGGAAACTAGTTCTTTTAGGACACTTCCGGATGGACTAGGGAAAAGCCACTTGAAACTAGGACACTAGGATAGTCAATACCCACAGGAGTACTGAATTACCTCACCCACAGGAAGCGGGTGCATAGGTGTCAAAGTGTGTTGGGTTTCGTTGCTGATTCCTATGGAGCCTTGGAGAAAGATGCTGCAGGCGACCAGGAGAGAAGTGTCCGGTTGGATCCAAGGGCGGATCGAGGATGAAGAGTACCTGAAAGCAGAGGGGACAGAGTCTGGGTCACTAGCCAGTGACCAGGAAGGAACCAGGCGATGTCGCGAAGCAATCAGGAGATGTCGTGAAGCTTGTCTCTGCAGCCACGTGGACCAGGAGGTGTCGACGACGACCAGGAGCGGGATACGGACTGTCCCACGAAGGCTCTCGCTGTCGGCGGTGTCGGATTCCGGATTGGAGTCAACAAGCCTTGGCAAAGGAAACCCACGCAGGAATCGAAGATGCCTTCTTGATCAGGCCAGCAAGGCCTGATGGATTTCTCCTTTTCAGGGAAGCAAGGGCCAGTCTGGAGCAACCAGACCAGCAGTGTAGATTCAAGGTTTTGTCGTCACAGAGGCCACTAGCCAACGGGCAAGTGACTGGACAGACGTGTCGAGCAGGAAAATGCAGAAGGGCCCTACGCAGAACTCGTGGAGTGTGGAGGGCTGATCTTCGGTGCAGTTGGTGCTCGGGCTGGGGCTTCTCAATCCCCAATGCACAACTTCGAGGGTGCCTCAGAAGTTGCATGGAAAGCAATTCGCTGGCTTTCCAAGATGGCCGGTGTCACATCTCTCGTCGCCTCCAAGGGTCTCAGCTCTGCTGTGACTGTGGATCGGGCTGCTGGAAGTCTGGAAGTCCGGGTCTTGTCAGGCTCTGTGCTTGGGCTCCGGCGGGAGCGTCGACAAGGCAAACCGTTGATCGTTTGATGGTGCCTGCTTGCACAGGGTGGTCACTCCTTGACCACAAGGGAGATTCTTCAGTCGTCTTCTTGCAAAGTAGATCGTCGAAGGTCCAGAGTTTCGTTTCAGAGTTTCAGTCAGGATAAATCTAAAGTCTTGGGACTCAGCTCCTACCTATATACCAAATTTAGGGGCTGGATTACCTGCTAGGTCCCTCCTATGGGTGGGACCCAGGAAGGGGGTGGTTACACCCCTTTCCCTTTGTCCAGTTTCGCGCCAGAGCTTGGGCTGGAGTGCCCCAGCACCGGTTTGAACTGGACTATGCATGGGACACCTTGTGTACCCCAGGCAGTGTCTCATTTCATTCAGCCCTCCCTGCCCCAATACACTATGGCCTGTCTGGGGTGGGGCTAGCACCTCCCAAGACAGGAAACCTATTGTCCAAGCCTCCCTTTAACTTTAACCGGGATTAGTAGGAACAACATGTCTTATCCCTCTAGAAGGGTGGAATGCTACCCCCGTTGCCAGAACTGGCGAGGGGGTAGTATTCCAAAGCGTATGACACCTTACACAACATGTTTTGATAAAGCCAAACCAAAGTTAGCATATAACCGCAAGGTTCATAATGCACTTAAGAGTATATGGTATGGCAATATCCTAGAACAGCTATAAGGACATGGTTCCGAAAGTTGCAGACAGGCTCAGCTCATGCTAGAGCACCATCTCACACAAAACTAAGCACTCTGCCTCCAGAATTGTTAAGGCCTGCCATAGGAGTGACTTTTAGGTGTATATGTGTCTAGATATAAGGTTAGATATAGGCATACTATATCTAAGCAAGGGGTGATTATACGACCTTGCCCCAGCTGAGTGATCAGCCAGTTGTGTCAGTTTGGATGGCCAGTCAGGGGTGGCATAATTGATGCTGCAGCCCCTGGTGGCCTTGGATGCACCTATGCCCTCGGTACCTATAGTACACTATACAGGGGCTCATAAGGTGACCCAATATCCAATTAGGTATGTGCCTAAAGTACATGGAGTCCATTTTACAGTGAGAGCAGATAGCCTGGGGCCCTGATTAGCAGGATCCCAGGCCAACTAAGTCGAAAACCAGCTAAATACAAGGCAAAAAATCTGGGGTAACCATAGTCAGGTATCCACCTTCCTACAAACTCATCTTGTTGAATTCTGCTTTCAAGGTCGGGATAGAATGCCAGATGGAAATATCGAGCCTCCCATGAAGAGGACGAAAATGGACATTCTTACAGCAAACTACACGTTGGGAAACCGTAACGATATAAGGAATACCGGCAAGCATACCACAGCAATCTTTATTATTTATTAACAAATAACTACCGTTTGCAAGCAACGTGAAAGTCGGTGTAATAGCCGGAGAAGGGATGCCTCAAAACACACGCAAGATTTGGTGCCTGTACATTGCAAGAACCGTGCAATTGCAGATTCCTACAGACTAATGTGTGATCTGGTGTAGATGTGCAGTCTTCACCTTTTAAGTACACTTCCTTTCCTTCCCTCAAGCACCTATATGTGAATGGGAGATTCCAAACTTCATGGAGATAAGCACTACCTAAAGGCTTAAATCTACATATGGCATAGTGTTGCATACATGACTCAAATTTAAACAGGGAAAAAGGCAGAGTTATTAACCCATGAATGAGGCAAACTGCTGAATTCGACTCGGCCACTGAAAATGGTAACGGTTCCAGCTTTTCAATATGCAGCAGTGAAAACGTGTCATCTTTCATTGACATAAATTGTTGTTTAAAAGTGAAATTAAAAGGCAAAAATAAGAAGGTCGTGTTCATGTAATTCCAAGGCACCTTCCCATTTTTCAAAGTTTGAAGAGTCCAAGCAAACTGCATAATAGAACGCAATTGATTTTGCCCATGATACAGTACTGCAACATCTTCTTGTACAATATCAACCACAGATGAAACAATATTATCTAATGTGTAAATGCGGGAAGAAAGGGTGTTAATGCTATTATCTACAATGGCAAGCACTTTTTCTAAATTGGCCTGATCTATAGCTCTGAGCCTAGAGGCAGCTTCAATCTGGACAGTTTCCAAACTTCGTTGTAAGCAGCATATATCCATCGTTTTGATCTGCCTTCTGCAGGACCTTTAACAAAATCATTTAAGTCAACGGCGACAGTGAGTTTGGATAAATGTAGCTTAACAGCCGCCAAGGTTGAATGTCTGAGCCAACTCTGGCATAATTTACCTACAGAATAGGTGGTGACTGAATGTTGAGTCTGAAAACGGGGATCTACTCTAACCTCTGTATAGCCAGGGGTTAGACCCAGAAAACGGTGCTGGCAGGAATATGCACTTTTTTCCATAGCAACCAGCCTTCGGGATTCATGCTGGAAACATTAAAAGAGGAATTTCTCAACAGGGCTTGTAATGCACTTAGTTAGGGGAGTACTGGTGTAATTGTTCCAATGGGGAAATTCACCTAAATCAGGAAATGTAGGAGCATTTAATTTTTTAGAAGTAGCCAATCCAAAGCAGGTGGTTTGTGAAATAGTGGCATTCAGAAACAACATATGGTTTGGGATGAGACATGCACGATGCAAAGCCTCAGTGCCTTGCACTTGCCAACTTTTAGAACCCCAAACAGATTTAAGATCAATGGTATCTTTCCACAGTTCATAGCCCCCAACAGCCAACTGGTCAATAAAGGACTTCGAATACAGTAATTTAGTGTGGGTAAGTCTAATCTTGGAAGAGGACTTCTCAGTCATCTTAAAATAAAATGCATTAGGGTTTGATTGATTAAAATCAGTAAAATAAGAAAACTTTTTTTAGAGCGTTTTTGAGCTGCCTTCCACTGGCGCGGGACAGTGTTCCCACTGTGTGTAGTTAACCATATTTCTAAAAGAATTTGTCTTGTGCAGAAAGTGATTGCCAAAATGATGGTAACAGTACAAATACGCATAGTTCGCAGACTCTAAATATAAATCTTCAGCATCAAAGGCAGCATAATATTTCAATTCAGAAAATAAAGCCTCTACGGCCTGGACGTCCCAATCATCAGAACGAATATTTTGTTTAACCACATCCCCCATAGAAACACGGAGTACATTGGGAACATTAATATCCTCTGTGGGCCCATGAATATGGAACTTTACTGCATCCCATACAATCCCATCTAAAACGGGCCAAGCAGTTATATTCACAAATGTCTGCTTCCTCTTCATGATATGTGAAGACGAGTGGGGAGCCAAAGTTCCATCAATTAGTCTAATTGAAGTTCTTTCTTGAACGTAGTGTCCATTTATAAAATGAAAAAATACACCACAAATCCGATGGAAATGAATAAAAAAATTGCAAAAAGCACCAGCCAAATGTAAATCCAAGGGGGAATCAAAAAATGTTTTTAAACCAGGTAGCAAAAATCTAAACTTTTGAAGGGAACTTAGATGAGGACGAGCCAGTGTCAAATGAAAAACGTGATTGATTAGCCACACGGGTCTCCAAATCAGGCATAGACAAGTCAGTGGGGTAAGTATATTCAGTATCATTAAGGGGATCACCAGCAGGCGGATTCAATAAAGGATTTGCAACTGTATACATCTCAATGGCAACATCAGGCCTGTTGGCAGGATCCGGAACTAAAACAGAGTGTTGCACTATTACTGGCCACGAAACCGCAGGTGTCATACTATGAAGAATCCGCCACTCTGTGTAGTTTGACATTGTCAATGGAGATGTACCTGTTCCCCTTTCGCCCAGGAAGAGGAGGTAAAATGACTGTTCATGTACCCTGCACACCAAGCACGGCAACTGGAGCTCGATAGGAGGGACCGAATTCCTTCTTGTTGTCGATCTTCTCTCTGACCAGTTCTCCAACTTGGGGTAGCCAGCCGACTACCGGAATCGGCAACGCAGCATCAGATGTTGAGGGCAAGTGTTCCTTTGCAAGACTGTCTCTGGTCTTTTGTAGGTTCTGTAAAACATTAGAATGTTCATCTACATCAAAGGTTGTGGCAGCCGCCGTCATGTCTAGACCATCAAGGTCCAGGACAAACATTTTAATGCCAAAGAGCATTTCGTATGGGGTCCGCCCACCCAGAGACCTTCTAGGGAGATTATTTAGTGCACGTTGAACGCTATTGAGGTGGTCTCGGCCAGTACCTAATACCTTCACTGTGAAGGATTGCTTTAAGTCACGGTTCATCCACTCCACAAAACTATTACCCTCAGGCCGGTATGGAGACGAAAATTAGACGTGGACCCCCAAAGAACTCATGGCATCCTTGTATGCCTTAGAGGCAAACGCTGGACCCTGGTCCGAATGGAAGGTGCCACACGTGAAAATTCCCACAAAGACACGCAAATCCCTTACGACAGTTCTGGAATCAGCACTCCTTTGAGGCCACAACCACACAAAGCGTGTGCAAGAGTCAACTGCAATCAATCAATCAAACAATCATAGTACTAGTAGAGTGCGCTACTTACCCGTGAGGGTCTCAAGGCGCTGAGGGGAAGGGGGTGCTGCTACTGATCGATGAACCAGGTCTTGAGGAGTCTTCTGAAGGCGAGTAGGTCTTGGGTCTGCCGTATGTCGGTACGGAGGGTGTTCCAGGTCTTGGCAGCGAGGTAGGAGTAGGATCTGCCGCAGGAGGTCGTTCGTTGGATGCGGGGGACAGCGGCGAGGGCGAGACTGGCAGAGCGGAGCTGGCAGGTGGGGGTGTAGAAGCTGAGTCTGCTGTTCAGGTAGGCTGGTCCGGCGTTGTGGAGTGCTTTGTGTGCGTGGATGAGGAGCTTGAAGGTGATTCTCTTGTCGATGGGGAGCCAGTGTAGGTCTCTCAGGTGGGGGGTGATGTGGCTGCAGCGGGGGACGTTGACAATCAGTCGGGCGGAGGCGTTTTGGATGCTTTGTAGTCATCGTAGGTGTTTGGCTGGGATTCCTGAGTAGAGTGGGTTGCCATAGTCCAGTCTGCTGCTGACGAGGGCCTGTGTCACCGTTCTTCTTGTTTCGGTCGGGATAGGTCGGGATCCACTTGTAGATCCTGCAGAGCATGCGGAGGGTGTTGTAGCAGGAGGAGGAGACGGGGTTGACCTGTTTGGACATGGAGAGGGAGGAGTCGAGGATTAATCCTAGGTTGCATGCATGGTCGGTGGGTGTTGGTGCTGTTACCAGTGTGGTCGGCCACCAGGAGTCGTCCCAGGCTGAGGGGGTGGGTCCGAGGATGAGGACCTCCGTCTTGTCCGAGTTCAGCTTCAGATGGCTGCTCCTCATCCAGTCGGCAACGGCCTTCATTCCCTCGTGGAGGTTGGTTTTGGCGGTGTGTGGGTCCTTGGTGAGGGAGATGATGAGCTGGGTGTCGTCGGCATAGGAGATGATGTTGAGGTTGTGATGGCGGGCCACTTGTGCGAGGGTGGCCATGTAGATGTTGAGCAGCATACTTGTACAGATGTACTTATACGCAGTATCAGATGAGAAAGGACCGCAGTGATCTAAATAAACACACACAAGTGGTTTATTAGATATGTACAACTGAGTTTGGGGCGGGCGCGCAGCAGTAGAAGGTTTAATTTGCTGACAAATGCCACATTGAAGGACATAGTCACACGTTTATTTGTACAAACCCCGCCACCAATATCGTTGCTGCAGAAGAGATACAGTAGCTGACACGCCGGCATGCGATGAAGCCATCCCAGCGTGGGTTGCTGTAATCAACGTCTGCCTGCGGTCCACGTTGGGAATCAACCTGTCACCAACATCGTTAATTCTCACATAAGGAACTTTATAAGGGCTTAAATGATAAGAGTATTTAGAAGGGAAACCTCTAGGGTAATTACCTCCCTTCCCTGTCGCGGCAATAGCTGCCAAGATGTCATCATCAATCTTACTTTTGGAATGTGTAACCGCTGCCACTGCTTATGTTGCAACTGCTGTCTTCGCAGCCTCATCCGCGAGACAGTTGCCAACTGCGTGAACTCCGACACGCTGGTGACTCAGAGTATGAATTACAAAGACAAGTGGCATCATCTCTTTAAGCTCAGCCACTCGAACCTAGATCATTTTATGTTTTATTGTACGCCCCTTAAAGACACGATAATCATTTTGAGTCCAAAAGGGTAGCCTGTCATTGTATGATTAAACACAGTAGTAAGAGTCACTTACAATAAGAGTAGTCACACTGGGGTCTGTGTACTCTAATGCAAGCATCAGAGCACGGAGCTCTGTCAATTGGGCGGTACAGTCCCCTAATGTCTGAGTATGTACGACATTGGACTTGAATTCACCATCCACCATAGTACCATCCACAATTGCGCAGGCCGAAGAATATGCGTGCTTTGAACCCGTAGCCGCTTGCGCACTTCCGTCAGTGTATATGATACAACGAAATCCTCAAGTGGGCGCATAGTAAGAGGAACAGGATAAACAAATTCATACTGCAAGAACTCTTGCGTCTGCAAAGAGGAATCAAAAATGAACGTGACATCCAGGGATGTCAAGGACGTGGCCCATTGTATCCACCGAGGGTGCAAAGCTTTGGAATTTGGTACACTGGCTTTCGTCACTGCCTCTAAAGCAGGATACGGAGTAACAACCAAAATGCATTTTCCCTGCGACAGTGCACGTTCCTTAAGAAACGCCATTTGCACTGCTGTCAAAACTTTTTCCAAGGTGGAAAACGGCAACTCAGTCGAAGTGTACAAGTGTGACTTGTAAGCGATTGGGACCGAGTCACCCTCATTAAAAGTGAGGTACGTGAAACCCACCAACCCTTTGTACGATTCTTATCACCAGGTTGGTGTGGTTATCACGTGTCAACAAGAATTTAGGTTCAAGTAGATCAGCCTGCAAAGATTGCAAGATGGCTGAATGCTCAGGCAGCTAGCACAATTTGGAAAAAGAAGGTTGTATCAAAGCGTAAAGAGGCTTGATATGCTGGGCATATTCGGGAATGTAGGTACGCCCAAAATTCAAAAAGCCCAGTAAAGATTGCAGTTTCTTCAGTGTTGTGGGAGCACGCAAAAGTGTGCATTTCTCCAGGAAGTGAGGAGCTAAACCTCGACCTTCATTGTTGAACTTGTAGCCCAGGAACAACACTGTGTACTCTGCAATGTGGCTTTTCGCAAAGTTGAATTTATAGCCAAAATCCGCAAAACGGCAAATTATGCGGTCTACACGGCACAGATGCGGCCATAATTCGTCATCTGTGAGATAGATGTCATCCACATATGAACATGCATTTGCGTTAAGTCCCTCCAAGAGAGAGACAATGCGGGCGGCAAAGACGCCTGGACTATTCTTGTAGCCCATAGCCAAATGGCGAAATTGGCGCTGTTTGCCACCACTTGTAAAAGCTGTCCATTGACTACCAAGAGGGGACAGATTGTGGGCAAAAAAAACATTGGATATGTCAAGTGTGGTTTTAAACCGTTTACGCACGAGACTATCCACAAGAGCAGAACTGTGAGTATTCTGCGCTGCACACGTACGACAATGCAAGTTTAAGTGGCGGTAATCCAATACCAAATGGTACGAGCCATCCGGCTTGGTCACAGTAAAAAGAGGGTTATTCATCGGAGTCACAGACATTTCAATTACACCTTGATATTCCAATTGTTCAAGGATTTCCGCAACGGAAGCTTTCGCTTCTCGCCACATGGGGTACTGGGGTTGAGGCTGTGGCATTGACCGCAAAGGAATCTCATGTCGAGGGGAAAATGTGTCCCACCCACAGTGAGTACGGTACGACGCCGGCGCAAGCGCCTTAGCCCAATCTTCTGCAAAATGCAGCGCCTTCTCTTTCGGCACTGTGTGCGCGAAACTAGGGAGGATTACCTCCTCCCCTTGGGGAGCAGCTAAGACAAAGGGTGGGGGCCAGTCGACCTCCGCCAACAAAATATCATAGGTAGTTGTAAGATTTTTCCAAAATACCCCTTTTATGGTACATTTTATGTCACCTTCAATTATAAGGACTATTTTATAAAGTCTTTCAGGGGGAGCCACTCTAGTGTCGGCTGTCTCAACTACAGCAAAGGTGTCAGTCGCTGTCACTTTCAGTAGTGGACGCAACGCCTCTCGAATTATGGTAATCTCTGCCGCGCTGTCCAACAGTGTCAGCGCCCATGTCAGATTCCGAAGCTGCGTTCTCACTATCTGTGGCATATCTCGCTGTTACCGCAGCAACTTTCTTCTTCTGAAACTGGTGTCTTGGACGCGGTGACTTGTCCTGCTTGCCTTTTCCGTCAGCCTTGCGAGGCTGCTCACGGCTGTTGGGCACCTTGTCCTCTGCCGCCTCCTCCTCCACCGGTGGGTGTTACCGATGTTTCCTCCAAAGAGCGAGGAGAATGTTGTTCAGGGGCCTGAAATCTATCAGGAGACTTAATCGTAGCGCGGTCGCGCAACTCATATGTACACTCAGTAGAGGCAGGTGCAGGTGAAGCAGGACGGGACCCGTGTTTCTGTTGCTGTTTCCTCTGTTTTTTGTTCTTACTCCAATTTTGTTTCTGAACTTTCAGGCGGTCATCTTTCTCAGATGATGCTTGCTGAGTTTGCTGCTGTGTTTGTTTTTTAGGAAAAGGCTTAACACTCAAACTATCATGGCCAATGGTCTTATAAGCCTCCATAATAATTCTCGGTAACTGACGGGGCTTGTCGGCATCGGGAATATCGCGCAAAGCATAAGACACCTGGAAACTTACCGCATCCCCCTTAACATTTGCAAGGACGAGGTCGCGAACCATGTCAAAAGCTCCCACGAATCGCATTCCCAACTCTACAGCCGCCTCTGGTCCGTGTTCATCCTGAACATGCTTAATGACGGAGGGCAGAACAGCCATTGACGGGGTGCCAAATAAGCATGGGTGGATTTTGCGGATTGGCAATCCGCGAACTTGCGTATTTACGGATTCGCAATCCGCAAAATCCGCGAACTCCCGCGAATGTGCGGATTTTTTTTTTGTGTTCGCAAGGTTTCTGCCAGTTCGCGAGGTTTGTGTACCAGTTCGCAATTGCGAACTTACTTGTCGGCTCGCAACGGCCGCGACTATGTTGTTTCTACGTCTGGTTCATAATCACAGGTTTGCGAAGTTACCCTAGCGGTCGTACATGGGCGCGGCCATCTTGTTTGCGTGACGTAATTCCGTTTCCGGGCGCTATGTGTAATCTCACAAAGTGTGCGGCTTGCTAGTACAATATCGCGGGTGATCGCGAGGAAAATCTCGCGCGAACTTACCCACGCGGTCGTGAACGGGCGCGGCCATCTTGTTTCTCATTCATTGCTATGGTTCTGGGCATGCTTTCTGTATCCTCTCTGAATCTCTGCCATCCTTTGCTTGTTTGAAGTTTTTTTTATCTATTTTACTTATTATCTATCCCTCTATTTTTCCAGCTCTATATGTTTGTGTTTTCTGCTACTTTTTGTTAATTTTAAACTACTTTTTTAAACTCTTTTCTTTTCTTCTTCCCTATTCTATTTCTTCTTTATTATTTAGCTTCCTTTCTGCCCAGACCATGGTAAAGAAAGTCGGGAAGCAGCCCGCGAAGGGGAAGGGTCCCGCACCCCGTGCCCGGCTCCCGTGCGGGCATTTGAGGGGGGAGAATGTCGCGCCCCGGGAGATCTTCAGCGCGGAGGAGGTGGCCGCACTAGTTTTTTATGTTCAGCGCCGCCTCCCCAGGACCATCATGGCAGGCGGCAAGATCGCTAGCGGTTACGGGCTCCGGGAGCGCCGGAAGCGGTGGGAGAAGGTGTGCCGGTCCATGTACCAACAATCTCGGGTCCGGCGCACCTACAACCAAGTCACCCAGCGTTGGACTGATATCCTGGACCGGGAACGCGATCTGCTGGACCTGCTCGGCCTTGAGATCCCCGGGCTTGGTGAGTAGTAGTAGCTATTTCTTTACTACTCTGTTTTCTCCTGCTCTGTGTGTTATTATCTTGCAAATTTTTGTTTTTTACCAAGAGCAATAATGCTGCTGATTACATTGTAGGTAAATTATATTTCAAAATCTTTTGTGCATTTCAGGTGCACTGCTCTCCTTCTCAGTAGCGCTGCTACTATGCTTATTTGTTTTCGATTTTGTGTTCATTTCATTGGCCTGTGAAATTATGCATGAGTGTAGTTTAAAGAACTGTGTAATGCTAGACACTAAGGGTCAGATATTTAATTACCGGCGCATCCCTGCAAAGTAGCAGGGATGCGCCAGTAATTGTGCGCCACGCCACCACCACCCATGGTGCACCGTATTTACAATGCGGCGCACCATGTGCCCAAAACGTCCCCGAAGCGTTACGCTTCTGTGCTGTAAAGGCGGCGCATTGCTGGAGTTGCGTCGCAACGATGGTGCAGCTCCAGCAATGCTCTGGGGTGCTCTATCTCCCCAATGCTGCGTCAAGCCGTACGTCTGCTTCAAGCAGGCGCAGGGTTTGAGTCACGCATCATTGTCCTCAAAGTGACCGATTAAAATCTTGTAGATGTCACTCAGCCACTTTTAGGATGCGTTCCTGCGCAAGAACGCCCTCCCTTGCGCCGGAACGCCCCCTGATGGCGCAGGGCTTTACAACGTGATGCATCTCCCATATGCGTCACGTTGTTAATATACGCCGCACCATGGCGCCTCTTTTGTCCTGCCGCTGCGTCACAAAAGTCACGCAACAATGGAGCAAAAGAGCCGCAAGGGGCTTCTAAATCAGCCCCTACAGACTCAAGTCCAGTCCTTCCTTTGTGCACATGGCGATAAGAAGAAATAGTGGTGGAGGATTGATAGTTTAAGTATTTTAATGACTGGTTAATGTAGTAGGAAACTTTTTAGTGTTGTCGCTGATCTGCAATCACGATGGACTTTGTCTGTCACTTTTCGTGCTGCGGACTGCTGCCTGCCAGTCCTAGGCGAACCTTTTTAGTAGTTTGTTTAGTGAGTTACATAAGAACTTTCCAAGTCGACGGTCCGCAAATCAAGCAATACTAATAACGTAGTAGACCACATGGGATCGGTCAATATATCCCGTGGAATAGTTGTCTATTTGCTATTTCGCCAAAATATTTTGTTATTGTTCTTTTGAAATGTTTGATTTGGTTGACAGCAATCATCCATGTTTTCGTGTCTTTCTTTCTTTCATGTTGTACATCAGCTCCCCCCAGGGGCAAGAGGACAGAGGAGGAGGTGGTTGCTGCTGCTGCTGTAGAAGGCCAGGATCGGCCAGGCGAGGGCTCCTTTGCTGGCCCCAGTAAGTTTTCATTTTAATATAGAGTACCTATTTTTTCCTAGCGTTCCTCATTCGATTTTTTCTAAATCGTCTTTGATCTTCTTGTAGACTGTATCTAAATTCTTATCCTGCCTCGACTATGACTCCCTGTTGTATTACTAGATTATTCTTATTAGTCTGTCTATGTAGCTAACTAAGATTGCACATTTGGCAATTCCATTGGACTCCCATTCTAGTCAGCAATAGCTCTATGCACTGAGCCTTCCCTAGAAAAAGGAACATTTTTACTTTAGATTAGACAGTCACAAATTATTACATTGTTTTCTGTTTTTTTTCACATTTCTTTATTCCTAGACCAAATATTATATAGTAGTGAGTGGTGTATTCTAACAATCTTAAATGTACTTTGTAGGTGGAACATCTGGTGGCGGGGCCAGCGCGGAGGTGGTGGTACTGGATGAGGAGGACACTTCTGGGGAGGAGGCGGTGCAAGTGCCGGACGACACCAATGTGCCTGTGAGGGTTCACACGGTGGTGGCGGGCAGAGGTAAGCTATATATTCCTTACTTATTGAGATTGAAGACTGCAGAGTGTGCTTTCTGCACGGGTGTATTATAAATCAACCAGGTAGTAGCCTCCTCTAAATGTACTTCGACTTAGCTGTGAAGTTTTTGGCGAGAAGAATCCCAATCAGATCTGAGATGAACTTGATGGATGGGATGAACGAAAAGCGAAAGAAGGGTATAAGTAAGTGTGGAAGGACGAGAAATTTCATGATGACTGGCAAAGAAGAATGATATGTGTTTGCTTGGTCCCCGAGGTGGCTGGGAAGGAAAGAATATGGTATGGTGCATGGCTGGGTGAATGATGAAGCAAGGACGGGTGGAAGGAGAACAGCCTTGGTGGGTGAAACAGAAACTGTATGTGTGCATATACTTTGAATGGATGGATGCCTGGATCATGGTACTATCCGACTCTTAGATAGCATATGTGTATCTAGAGAGAGTAGATGGTCACTGGATGAACTAAGTGTTACTTTGAAGAGCATGTAACACCGCACCCGCACGTCCGTTCCAGTGTAGGAAAGGCAAGGAAAAGAAGTTGTAATTTTGTCCAAATACTACCATGAATAGTAGCAGTAGTTTGTATTGCAACTGCAAGCACAGCATATATACGGTTATTACGGTGGACACTCCCTACCTCTCTTAATAATTTTAGTTTAGTAGTAGTACGTCATTCATGTGTGGGTGTATCACTGTTCACTCAATAAAAAGCAAAGCACCTAAAGTCATCCCATATGTAATCAAATACATCCCATGTAAAGTGATAGATAATCAGATTATTTAGTTTCTTCTTTTTCCTTCTCTAGTACTCATTTGCACTGTAGGGTGAAAGTTAAATTAATTAAGCAGTAGCCCTTTTAACAGAGTATTATCAGTGCCACCTGTAATAGAAAAATATGAGCTTCACCACCTGCATGTACTGTACCGGTACAGTAACGCAAGTCTGTCTCACTCATCATGGTGTGCGTCTGTTTTTCTCGGGTGCAAGTTCACTGCGCTGGCATTATGCCGGCTTGCAGAAGATAACGTACCAATTTTCCTAAACAAGAGAGAAGAAGGAGAATAAGACTGGTGTACTGTCATAGTCGACTGTATTGGAAGTCCATAGTGCTCGTAGAATTTGTTCCTTAAACTCCCACTAATGTTAGAGCAAGGATGAAGAAGTGGGAGGTTAGATAGATACGGGCCTCAATAGTTATGTACTGTGCTTTCAAGTTGCTAGTTGTACTGTGACACAACTTTCTGCTCAATCATTTTGTGTTAATCTTAAGAGCATTGGTTACAGACTATGTCTTCCTTTCTTTCTTTCTTTATATAGTTGCTCCTTCCAAATCCAAAAAACCATCAAGGAAGGAGCAGGCTCGAATGGCCCGGCAACGGAGGCTGGATGCCACTGTCGCAGAATATCGGCGGCTGCTGGCCCTGGAGGAGGAGGACACGCAGTCTACTAGTACATCTACTGCGACAGCTGCATCCTCCTCCGGGCCCACACGGGCAGCCAGCCAGCGCAGTGCTCCAGCGGTACGGAGCTACCAAAACCAACCGCCACCGCCGAGCAGCAAAGACATCAGCTGCCCCCCACAGGAGTTGCAAGGCACGCCAGCGCCGCTTATGCCTCAGAGTGTCCTGCCTGGAGCAGGAGGTCTTAACTTATAAGAACTTGGTGGAGGGCCTCTGCTCCGACCATGCCACCCTCCACAAGGAGTATGATGCCCTGGCCGCTACAGTGAACAGCATCCTGCCGTAGTGTGCCTTGCCCCTTTTTTAGAAACTTTTGGGGGGTGGGAATTGGGAGTTGGGTTCTTTTTGGGACTTTTGAAGGACAATCGTTGGGGTTAGGGAGGGTCTTGCGGGAGATTATTTTGTTAGGGCTACACAAATATACTTTTTGAAACTTTATCTGAGCATACCTGTTTTTTACTGCTTTTGAGTCTGGTGGGTGGGGGTTTAACAGTAAGTTTGTTTTCCTGAAACTTAAGTCTGTGTCATTTTCTTCCTTTAAATGTCAAGGGCTAAATGTTTTCAACACTAAGTGCCTCTCACAGAGTAAGTGATCCCCCTTTCCCACCATGGATTTTCTTCAAATCACTTGCAACCAAAATTACACATTCCCACGAGTGCTCTAAGACCCCAGAACTCAGTTGCAAAAATCAAGAACACCCCGAAACACATGCAATCCTGCTGCTAGGGCTAACCCTAACGAACCCTAAGTTACAAAAAGTGCCAAAAGGCTTTTCCGCATGGATGTTGTCCAAACCAGTTTTATCCGGTATTAGACCTTCCCAGCAATGGCCCCAGAACCGTCAACCCAGGCGAAAACAAGTAGAAGACCCCCAAACAGCCAAAAAGCAAAAGTACAAAAATGTGGACTTTGTCACTTTCCTGAAAATTTCCAAAATCACTCAGTGCGCGCTCTGCAGCTAGGCCCTAACTCCCCTCTGCCTTCATGGATTCCCTTCAAACCTCTTGCTATCAAAACTATCCATACCCACCGTTGCTCCCAGACCCCGAAACCCACCCACAAACACCAGGAAGCCCCCCAAACAGGCCCCCGAAAACGCTACATTGAGCAAAATGTCAGAAAATGCAAAAACTTTTTCCTCATGGATGTTGTCCAAACCAGTTTTATCCGGTATTAGACCTTCCCAGCAATGGCCCCAGAGCCATCAACCCAGGCGAAAACAAGTAGAAGATCCCCAAACAGCCAAAAAGCAAAAGTACAGGTGATTAAAGTTTTAATTATATTAACTGTGCAAAACAAAGAAAGACAGAAACACAGGACTAAAAGTGAATAAGTACGAAAAAGAACATTTTTGATTCATTGGCTCATTTTCAGGGCTCGGTGTCAGGGAAGAAGAGTTCGTCCTCATACTCTGCGAATTCAGACAGGAGTAGGTCAGTGTCACCTAACACAGAAGAAATTCCCTCATCTAAGTTGCTGTCCTCCTCGTCTTCTTCCGTCGTGCAATCTGGTACTTTGTAATCTGGTGGTATGAGGTGCTCATTCATCTTGATCATTGTTAACCTATCCACATTTTTGGGCAAGAGGCGGGTCAGTTTGCAAGTTACAATGCCACCAGCAGCACTGAAAACACGTTCAGAAGACACACTTGCGAGTGGGCTAGACAAGTAATGTATAGCCAGGTTGGTGATCTCTGGCCACAATTCTTTTTTCCCATGCCAATACGCCAATGGGTCAGCATTACCATAGACCTCTGTTGAGTCATTCAGATAGTCCTGCACCATCGACTCAAGGTTCTCCACGGTTCCTCCACTTTGCTTACTTTTTGCTCGGACCTTTTGAGAACCAAACCCAAGCTCAGCTAGCCAATCCTCTTCACTATCATCACCCGATATTTCTGTTGTGTCTGGTGCAGATGATCCGGTTGCCGGTGTCTTTAACGGCTGAGAGGTCACTTCTGCCACAGCCACAGGTGCAGAAGTGGAGTCTTTTGACTGGGGATGGCCCGCTGATGCTGATGTACTGCCTCTTCCTTGAATTTGCTGCCGTTCTCTTTCAAACCTCATGGCTGACAAGGCTAGCCAATGTTTGTACTTTGTAACATCTTCATCACCAAAAGGAAATAATGCACTGCCTGCCAGCGCCTTTTTGTAGCGTGGATGCAGAATAGTAGCACAAATGTAATGCTGTTCTGAGTGGATATTTTGAAGACGTTCATCGCCAAGTAGGCGCTCTAATAATTTCTCCGCCAAAACAAAAGCTTCTTGCTTTTCTTCATCTTTTTTAAACTTAGAAGACACCGCCTTCAGTTTGTGCTCCAGCATGCGCAACAATGGGATAGCTTTTCCCAAAGTACAGTCCTCCCTGCTGACTGCATGAGTGAAGACCTCAAAAGGACGAAGCATGTCTGTCAGGCTTTTAACTAGCTCCCATTGCTCCGCATGTAACCTCAGGTCCTTCACAGCTGTACCCAGTGTAAGGAAATACTGATTGAGTACCGTAAACTGCTCATACAGACGCTCAAGCATGTAGAAGGTTGAGTTCCAACGTGTTGGCACCTCCTGGATGAGTGCTTTCACTGGCATTCGACGTTGATGTAGCAGGCGCCTCAGATGCTTCCGGGCCTTAAAAGAATGGCTGAAATGGTTGCACATTTTTCGGCAGGTGACCACTAACTCGCATGCTGGACTGTCTTTATCCAAGAATTTTTTTACCACCAGGTTTATACAGTGCGCCAAACACGGCACTCTGAAATAGTTAACCAGATCCATGGCCTTAACTACATTGGCGCCATTATCCGTGGAAACATAACCAATCTGGCGTTTTTTTGGGGACAGCCAGTGAAAGACCTTTGTGTTAAACTCATTCAAAATGTTTTCTGCTGTATGACGTTTCTCCAAGCCAAACATGGCTAGTGTTGCATGTTTCCGAGCAGCTTTAAAACTTGGTCCAGGTCAGCACCTGCGTTTAGCTTTGCTTTAACCCCTGAAAAAGAGACCCAGTGTGCAGTGATGCACATGTAATCAGTGCCTGCGCCACTGGTCCACATGTCTGTTGTCAGATGTATAGTGTGAACAGCACTCTTCTGCAAAGCTGCCCCAATCACCTCCAGCACATCTTCATGTAGTGCTGGAACCGCAACTCGGGCAAAATAGAACCGGCTAGGAACCTTCCATTTAGGGCAGAGCGCTGCCACTAATTCTAGAAAACCAACCCCTTATACAAAAGAAAAAGGGAGAAGATCCAGCGCTAGCATTTTAGCCAGCTTAGTGTTATACAGGTTGCGTTCATATGGCGCGTCTGAAAACAACATGGTTCTAATGTTGCCCTGGACCATTTTACGGGATGATGATGATGACTTCTTCGACCCAGTTACGCTCGCTGATGAACTTTTTCGCATTGGTGTCTCACTCTGTCCCACACTCTTAGTGTGGCTCACAGGGGGTGTGCTGACAGGGGTACTGGGTGTAAGTGAAGCGTGTGACGCTTCTTCCTCCTCGTCATCATCAGATGGAACATCAACGTTTTCTTGACTTCCAATTCGCGCTTCCTTGATCTTTTTTAGGTGCGCAAACCATTGGACAAGGTGCTGTCTCTTAAGATGACCTCTCTGGCCTCCGGTACCATAGTTGGTACCAAGCTTACCACGACTAACTGCAAGCTTACAAATGCTACAAATGGCTAGGTTTTCCTTTTTTGGGCAAATACTAAAGAAGTCCCAAACTGCGGACTTGAAATGTCTGGGGGGCCAGAGGAGGCGATACTGGTGGTGGTCATGCTGCTAATGCCAGATGAAGTGGAGGATGCGTATTGCTGAACTTTACTACGTTGTGCACTTTGCCCACCACTAATTGAGGTCGAGGTGGATGGAGGTCCCTTCTGGCGAGGAAGAAATATGGAAGCGGTAGGTGGTGGTGTACTAGTTAACTTCAATGATTGTGGTGTTCCCATTGCCTCCTCGTCGACGTCATCATCACGCTCAGCAGCTTGTCGGGCTAGGGTCAAAATGTCTGTTTGCTGCATGCCCGCTGGGGCTTCAGTGACGTTAGTGATGACTGCGTCGTCGTCGTGAGAGTCTTCAGCAGCAGGAGTATACGCCACTTCTTGTTGAGCGTCATCACACTCCATAACTATGAGAGTTTCGACGACCTTCCTTTTACGCTTAGCTACCTTTGTCAGATCATGGTGTGCCTCAGCCTCACTCTCAGACGGCAGTGGTGCTGGTTCCCAAGTAAGATCCATATCATCAGAAGGAGGTGGGCTTGAAGAAGATGTAGACACCACCACCCTTGATCATTTCCTTGCTCGGGATGTGGAAGACAATGAATGATCATCAGGAGGAGTGGCTTCCTCGAATGATACCTCGGCTTGATTGTCGATTTCCAGATGTGCCCCTACTTCTGGAGGAACAACTACTGTGGGCACTTGTTGTGCCCCTCCATGCACCTCTGCTTGCTCCTCTCCTTGCGCCGCCTCTCCTTCCACATGTACTTGGGCTTGTACTTGCACATGTGGTTGTTGTTGCGGCTGTGGTTGTTCAACACTCGTCAGATGAGTTACAACAACCTGTGTTGATTGAGGGACATTGCTGCTACTTTCTTGCGATGAGCCAACATCACTGGTCGATGGTGGTTGAACAAGTAGACTGGCTGCCTCTGCAGCACTCAAGGGCTTGGACTTAAGTTGGCGTGGGGGTGGTGGCACTGAGCGCAATGGAGCGGGGGTGCTGTTCCCAGCTTGGTCCCCAGCAGATCCCACTGCTGCTGCAGGCGTACTTTTTTTTTTATTCCCAAAAAATGTGGCGGTCGGCACACCAGTTTGCTTGGTAACTTACTTCTTCTGCTCCTTTCTTGCATCTTTCTTGCTAGAGGAGCTACGGGGAACTTTTTTGGGGGCCATCTTCCTCAGATGTCACTCAGAACAGCAGGCCGCAGTTGCACAAGTTGCAGAGTTGTCTGTGGCCACACGTGACGTTGTGCCGCACACACCGCAGCAGGACTTCTTCCTGGCACTGGTGGTTCTCTTGTGCACCTAAAAGCAATGGAAGACAGAGGAACATCAGTTATACAACCAAAAAAATCGACAAAAACCACAAAATTCAGCACAATCCCAGCCCACCCATGCCCTCAATGATGTTTAAATTCAAGAAGACACCCCACAGAAAGACTAGGCCCATGCACCACTCACTACCCCTGGGCATAATGGATGAAAGTTATGCAAAATGGGTGCACCCCAAGCACATGTTGCCTGTACCAGCACTCAAGATGGCCACCACCACCCACATGGCCAGTCCACATCAACAGTACACCCCCAAAAAAACGAAAAACACACAAAAATCACCACAATCCAATGCCATCCAGGATGTTTACATTAAAGAGAGTGAGAGCCCACAGGCAGACTCAGTCCATGCACCACTCACTACCCCTGGGCAAAAGGCCCCACCAGCAGCCCCAAAAAATCGACAAAAACCACAAAATTCAGCACAATCCCAGCCCACCCATGGCCTCAATGATGTTTAAATTCAAGAAGACACTCCACAGAAAGACTAGGCCCATGCACCACTCACTACCCCTGGGCATAATGGATGAAAGGTAGGCAAAATGGGTGTAGGCCTCAGACACTGCCTGTCTTCAAAATGGCCCCTTGCACCCCAAGCACATGTGGAGGGCCTGCCTGTACAAGCACTCAAAATGGCCACCACCACCCACATGGCCAGTCCACATCAACAGTACACCCCAAAAAAAACGAAAAACACACAAAAATCACCACAATCCAATGCCATCCAGGATGTTTACATTAAAGAGACCCCACAGGCAGACTCAGTCCATGCACCACTCACTACCCCTGGGCAAAAGGTCACAACAGCAGCCCCAAAAAATCGACAAAAACCACAAAATTCAGCACATTCCCAGCCCACCCATGCCCTCAATGATGTTTAAATTCAAGAAGACACCCCACAGAAAGACTAGGCCCATGCACCACTCACTACCTCTGGGCATAATGGATGAAAGTTATGCAAAATGGGTGCACCCCAAGCACATGTTGCCTGTACCAGCACTCAAGATGGCCACCACCACCCACATGGCCAGTCCACATCAACAGTACACCCCCAAAAAAACGAAAAACAGACAAAAATCACCACAATCCAATGCCATCCAGGATGTTTACATTAAAGAGAGTGAGAGCCCACAGGCAGACTCAGTCCATGCACCACTCACTACCCCTGGGCAAAAGGCCCCACCAGCAGCCCCAAAAAATCGACAAAAACCACAAAATTCAGCACAATCCCAGCCCACCCATGGCCTCAATGATGTTTAAATTCAAGAAGACACCCCACAGAAAGACTAGGCCCATGCACCACTCACTACCCCTGGGCATAATGGATGAAAGGTAGGCAAAATGGGTGTAGGCCTCAGACACTGCCTGTCTTCAAAATGGCCCCTTGCACCCCAAGCACATGTGGAGGGCCTGCCTGTACAAGCACTCAGAATGGCCACCACCACCCACATGGCCAGTCCACATCAACAGTACACCCCCAAAAAAACGAAAAACACACAAAAATCACCACAATCCAATGCCATCCAGGATGTTTACATTAAAGAGACCCCACAGGCAGACTCAGTCCATGCACCACTCACTACCCCTGGGCAAAAGGTCACAACAGCAGCCCCAAAAAAATCGACAAAACCCCCAAAAATTCAGCACAATCCCAGCCCACCCATGGCCTCAATGATGTTTAAATTCAAGAAGACACCCCACAGAAAGACTAGGCCCATGCACCACTCACTACCCCAGGGCATAATGGATGAAAGCTAGGCAAAATGGGTGCAGGCCTCAGACACTGCCTGTCTTCAAAATGGCCCCTTGCACCCAAAGCACATGTGGAGGGCCTGCCTGTACAAGCACTCAAAATGGCCACCACCACCCACATGGCCAGTCCACATCAACAGAACACCCCAAAAAAAAAGAAAAACGCACAAAAATCACCACAATCCAATGCCATCCAGGATGTTTACATTAAAGAGACCCCACAGGCAGACTCAGTCCAGGCACCACTCACTACCCCTGGGCTAAAGGTCACAACAGCAGCCCCCAAAAAATCGACTAAAACACAAAATTCAGCACAATCCCAGCCCATCCATGGCCTCAATGATGTTTAAATTCAACAAAACAGTTGTATCATGCACCCATAACTAACCCTGGTCCTACTGGATACTGTGGCTACCCACAATATATTTTATTTAATGTTCTGAAAAAGTTCCAAAATTGTAGTTGCAGCAACTGTAATGCCCCAAACAAACTTACTTGTGAAAGTTGATTTCTAATCCAAAAGTGATCCAAAGAAAGTAAAAAAGGCCTTAAATCCAAATATCCAGCAGCATCCACAAAGAGTAATCCTTCCAGGTCAAGGTCCAAATGAAAGTGACCAGCACATGAAGAAAGCACTGGGAGGAGCCTGCTGGACAGGAACAGGAAGTTGGAGACTGTGGGGCACTTCCTTCCAAAATGGACTACTTGCTAAAAAAAGTGCAGGCAAATGTCAACCTGAGGAGTGATTCTGATAAAAATCATCATTTTCTGAAGGTTTATGCTGTTTGCTGGTGGATTTCTTGTGCAGAATTGCAAAATCTGTATTTCGCGAGATTGTTGCTGCCCGCCGCACCTACGTGTTCGCAATTGCAAACTCTCGCGATGCGTGCTGTGCAAGGTGGCAAGGCGCGATGACGTAATCGCGGTCGACAAACTCCCGCGGCATCCCGCAGCAAGATCCAAAATGGCGCAGCACTCGCAAAATATCGAGAAAAACAACTCTGCAAACGCTGAATGGCAGTAAGTGAACGCCGCTCGCCGCAAAATTGCATCACCAAGAAAAAAAATCCGCCGCGTGCGAATTTACGGATTTTCGGCAAATTCGCTAGAGTTCGCGGATTGCGAATTTGTCGAAAATCCGCAAATTCCGCGAGCGGAACGGATTTTACGCCCATGCTTAGTGCCAAAGCACCTAGTATAGACTGCTGCAAAAATCACACCCCAAGTGGTACAGTCATTTACGTTTGGCACTAAGTCTTTCTGAAAACCAATAGTTAGGATCCTGCGTTTCTCCACAGGGGAAGTATTCGGGAATACTGCCTCCAGTTGGTCAAATTTCTCGACAAGCCAAAAAGGCATCTCATCCTTTTCTTGGGGACACTGGCCCATAATCGCATTAACCATAACTGGACTAAGCTTCAGTCCGTTCGGCCCAACTGGATGAGCAGCCTCACCCGGGAGGTTGCAGGTAATATAATGAACCAGACCCCTTATCACTGACAGTGCAGAGGCATAAAGGGGGTCTCAATTCAGCAGCTATACAACGCGCCACATGAGGGTACAGAGTATAAGCAGCTAAAACAGGCCAAGAAGCACCTGCAATTGAAAACGGTCCTTGCTTGACCGTCGTTATAACGTGTGGGAGGGCGCCATTAAACCAAACGGCATGCTGCCAAGCAGAAATGGGAATTTCCTGTGTCCTATGTGGAGCGTACTCTGCAGGCACGACAGTCGGAGTGTAAGAGTGAAATACACCAGAAACAGCATCAACCACAGTAAACGTGACCCATGAGTAAAACAGCTCAAACGGGTACGCTGCGTCAGCCAATACAACAAAAACAACTGCCTGTCCTTCCAATGAAATTAGGAAATCCTGCAAATGATTCCGCACAGCCAAGCAACTGTGAGCTGGGATATCAACCGCAGCCATATCGACACAGTGATAGATAAGTACAATGCAATATAAAAAGGCACAACTGGGTAGTAATTCAATAGAAAACCGTTTTAAAATATCAAGCTTGAAAAGACCTATGTAACTATAGGTAGATTTTATCCGTCACTACTGTCAACCGGAAACAAAAATGAGGGGGTTGTAGACTGATATAAGCACTACTCAAGTGTCTCACAATAAGACCACTACGTTGGCTGCGCCATGTTGCAAGGATCCTGCTCATACACAGAACTGGGCACAGAGACCTAGGACGTCAGTGCATTGTGGTGTACCAGAAACTCACCTTCGTACCTAGAAAAACCCCAACCAGCTAGCATCAGTGTCACATTAGCTCTTCGTCCTATACCAAAGTAACCAATGATTAGACAACCTAGAACATGCGACTTAGGACCATCTCAGAAATGGTGGGAAGTGAGAACACTCGTATGTTATACTCTTATACCAGTCCACAACAGGAGTAAATAAGAGACACAGTAAGGTTAAAATATTTATTTTAATGACGTTATCTCATGTGCAGTATCTTTGCCAACATAAGCAGACATATGATTAAAAATAATATGGTCAGCATGGTTACAATTCCATAAAATACAAAAGGAGAAATCATATTACAATGATGGTGAAAACAGGTCCCAGGTCCCATAGCCCTATATAGGAACTATGTATTATAAACTATAGAAGGTCTCTTAGGCTTGTGTAGGGGACCCCATTACCTTTCTGCTCAGTAAGAGTAAATTACATCTGGGTCAGCATAGGCCCTCTGCATCCCTGGAAACGGAAATCTTCCATGTGTGTAAAATCATGGCAAGTGTGAAATAATAAGGGCGCCAGAATCTTACTTGGCTTGCAGCTGCCAAATTGTTGTGTCTAGAAAGCGTTACTCGAACATGGAGAAAAACAGCTACCATGTTTTGATAACGTTAACGGCTTCAGCACTCATTGTGCAGACTATGGCCACGATGTAAGTCTAGAGATGTCGAAAACAAAACCTTTTCTAATGTGTAGACCTTCGTGAAGGCTAACTTACAAAAACAGCTATGCAGTGTTGTGCGCAAAAGCAGCAAAAGGTAAAATGGCGTTTAAACTTCTAATAAGCCATGCTAACATAACATGCGCACAAAGCAGGCCTTAGGCCATACTACAATGGCTGAGGCGAGGCAACAAAAGCAGGGCCCCGGGAGAAGAGAAGAGAGGACCCAACAGGTAGGGCTGGGTTGCAAGTTCAGGTCCCACATAGGAGAGGTGCAGCAAGGGCAGGGACCCAGTAAGGAGAAAGTCCAGGAGGAATGGAGAAGGTCAGTGCGGTGGCAGCCGGGAGAAGCGCTGAAGCTAGAGGGGCTGCGCAGTCAATGATGGCGGAGCCAGGTCTGCAGAGCCATGTGAGGTGTGGAGCGCTCCGCAGCGGTGACAGGTGAGTCGGGCACCCTCAAGGCAGGATGCGACCAGGCTGGAGGCAATGATGAAGAGAAAGTCTCTGATGTCTCCTCTCGAAATGGCAGACAATTTGGAGTTCCGGACAGCTCCGCAGGCCCTGGAGAGGAGAAGGAGGGGTGGCGGCGTGGAGAGGCAGCCGGACCGGTGGTGAGCAGGCGGTGTTGCGGCCGCGCCAGTACCGGCTTCCGCAGTAGGCGCAAGAAAGGCAACCAGGGCCGTGTGGGCAAAGACAGCGGGGAGACGTGTGGGCGCGCTGTCCTCGTCGTATTGCTGGCGAAGAGAGGTAGAAGGTGATGGGTCCCAGCTGTGAGAGAGATAGGCCCAGGCCCCGTGGTGCGGCGAGCGCACACCCAACCCTCCGCAGACGCCCCCACGGTGGCACCACTCACCAGGAATCAGCAGGGGCCGGGTGGCAGGTAGGTCCCAGCAGGTCCTCAGGGTGAAGAGGTAGAGGCGGCTCTCTGGCAGCGCGGCGCGGGCTCCGGCCACGCACCAAGCGCATGGTCCAGGAGGTAAGCGTGGCAGCCAGCAATAAGAGGACGGTGCAGAATCGAGGTCAGGAGCTCAGGAGTGACAGTCAAAGAGAATCGTCAGCAGGATAGTAGGTCCCCTGTGAGGAGGGTGAAGGGGCAGCATAAAGAACCAGTTGGGCCAATGGAAGGCAGGCGATGAGTGGCTGCATGGACGCCAGCCCCCGCAGTGAGCGCCGCAGCAGACGGAAGAGCCGCGGAGGCAGAGACAGTGGGGAGACGCGGGGCGACCCGCCCACACCGCAGGGCCAGTGCGGTGAGGCCGACCAGGAAAGGCAGAGATGGAGATCCCCAGCTGCAGGAGAGGTAGGCCCAGGCCCCGAGGTGCGGCAGTCACGCACCCAACCCCGCCGCGGAAGCCCCCGCGGCAGCACCACTCACCGGGATCAGTGGGGGCCGGGCAGCAGGCAGGTCCCAATGGGGCGATGTGGCTCCAGAAAGGCAGCCGGTTTAAGGAGCGTGGGTAGGTTTAAGGAGTGGGGTTAGCAGCTCCACGCAGCGTGATGCGGGCCCTTGCCGACTCTGTTCTATGGCACGGGCGGAAAACAGATTGGCATTGGTCCAAGAGTTGGAAATGGTCGCTGTGGTTGCAGAGTTGGGCCAGCACACATTTCTCACGGAGCTTCGCCAGGGTGGGGATGTTGGAGATTGGGCGAAAGTTATGCAGGTCCATGGGATCAGCTATTGGTTTCTTTAAGATCGGGGTAACTTGCCCTGATTTTAGGCAGTCTGGAATATCCCCTTGCTGAAGTGATGTATTGACGATCTTAGTCCACAATGTTAGTAATGAGGATCTCACTTCTGGGAAGAAGTTCGATGGCAGAGGGTCAATGTAAATATTGGAAGGTTTCAGAGTCAACAGTGTTTTGAGTATAGTGTACTTATCCAGGGTTTGGAACAGACTCCAGGATGCATTGTTTTAGGAGGGTCGGGATGCACAGGATCAGAGATACCCCCGCCTAGTGAACAGAAGGTGGGCCGTGGCCTGATCGACAGGTGGTCCTGGGCATATCGTAATTCAGTTCCGATCTTACTAGACTTAGCAGTGAAGAAGTCTGCAAATGCTTCAGAATTAGGCAGTGTCCCTTGACCCAGAGACGTGGGGTTCGGATAACTATTGGCTTGGGGCTTGATGAGTTTGAACAGTTTTTTTTGGACTGTTTTTTGCATGGTCTATTTGAGTTCTGAAAAAGGTGACCTTCGAGCATCTGATGCATTTATTATAAATGCTTCTCAAGGATCTCAGGTGGTAGAGATGCTCAAGGGAGGGATAGGACCGCCATTGCCTTTCAGCAAGCCTTAAGTTTCTTCTTTCGGAATCAAGACTATCTGAAAACCAAGGTTTGGAGCGTTTAAAAGGACATTCTTTTCAGCTGTAGTGGTGCAACCGAGTGTAGTACGTTCAGCATTGCGTGGTTATAGTGGGCCATAAGGTCGTGAACATCAGACATGCTCGGAGGTGGGCTGTGGTGGAGTGAGCGTAGCGGGCCGGAAAAGCAGGCGAGGAGGCCGTAAGTAGTGGGCAATATCGGAGTTTTATTTCGTATGAACAGTAAAGACAGTTCCAACAGTCAGAAAGCGAGGCTCCAGGCGATGGACTCAGGTTCGGTTCTTCTCTGCTTCTCGGTGTCCTCCGACAGTCCGGGGATGGCTCCGATGACGGGGAGGATCCAAGGAGGACCGGAAGAGAGAAGAAAGACAAGGGACCGTTAGTCCTATCCAGCAGTCAACGAGGCACAACTACCTACCGTCACCCGGGTAGTGCAAGAAGGGGCGGAAAGAGACAGTGCGGGAAGGAGGGTACCGGGGACTACGGAATACAGGTCGGGAAAATAGAAAGGGTGCCGAGGCGGGGCGTGAAAGTAACGGAAGGGGTCTTTGAGTGAGGTGCTATATACGTATGTTACAGTGCAGGGGCGGTGAGACTATAGAGAGAGGAATATTTACAGGGACTTTAACACGGACTCCTAATGAGTAGGGAAAAAGAAGGCAAAAGGCACTCACGCGGTCCGCCGTAACTCTCCAGTGAGTTACGGCCGCTCTCCAGCCACCTCCTTGGGACTCCACCACTCTTCTGTCCACACGTCTTCCTCGCACGTCTGTTCTCCTTCTCCGTCTCCAGCCAGAGGGTCCTGCCACGAAACTCCGACGACGTGTTGTACTTGATCCCCGTTTTTATCTTGTGCTGGCGCTGCCTTTGGGGCGGGACTTCCGGGGTCAGCGCGATGTGGTTCCTCCGGACCTGTCACTCGGGTTGGTCCCTGTGGGAGAGAGAAGGGCGGGGTTTCGTTTGTGATGGCTGGCGTTCTGATTCCTGTCTCTGTTATGGCGGTTTGGCGGCAGGGATTCAGTCCCGGCGGTGCCGGGCAAGGTACGTGAGGGGGAGGGCGGCCTCCCGGTAGGGGTCTTCGGGCCGTCGTCTCACATCCCCTTCCCCTAGCTGTCCTTCCTGTAGGGGAGGGAGAATGCGGGTACCGGGAAAGGAAATCAGCGTTGCCCTGATCTGAGCCCTTCCGATGTTTTGTTTGGAAATGGAAGGGCTGGAGGGACAAAAACCAACGTAGGACCCGGTCGTTCTGTCCTTTATTCCGGGCCATCCACTCCAGAGGGGCGTGGTCGGTGTAGAGGACGAAGTCTCTGCCCTCCAAGTAATACCGCAGGCTGTCCACTGCCCATTTTATGGCTAAGGCTTCCTTTTCGACGACTGCATATTGTTTTTCTCGGGGGAATAATTTGCGACTCACATAGAGTATGGGACGTTCGTTCCCTAGGGCATCTTTCTGGGATAACACGGCCCCTAACCCATAATCGGAAGCATCCGTCTGTAGGATGAAAGGGATTGAATAGTCAGGGGGTACCAACACAGGACCCGAGGTCAAGGCGTGTTTGAGGTCTGTAAATGCATGCCATGCTTCGGGTGAGGGGTTTCGGAGCATCTCATCAGACCGGTTTGATTTTTTTAGCAGGTCCGTAAGGGCTGCCGCTCTCTGGGAAAAGTTGGGCACAAATCGCCTGTAATACCCAAGAAGTCCCAGGAAGGCGCGAAGGTCTTTCTTTGTCTGGGGAAAGGGAAGAGACCGGATGGCCGCGGTTTTGCTTTCTTGGGGTCTTATCAGGCCGTCCCCCAGAAGAAACCCCAGGTATTTTACACTTTTTGCTGCTAAGGTGGTTTTGGCTGGATTGATGGCGAATCCGTAGGAGCCTAAGGAGGAGACGACACTGGTAAGATGCCTCAAGTGTTGGGGCCAGCTGTCACTAAAGATAACGATGTCGTCTAGATAGGCGCCTGCGTACTGGGAATGGGGCCTCAGGACGTGGTTCATAGCACGTTGGAAAGTGGCTGGGGCGCCATGAAGACCAAAGGGCATGACTAAGAATTGGTATAACCCATCAGGGGTGGAAAAGGCAGTCTTCTTTCGGTCTTGTTCACGGAGGGGTATCTGCCAGTACCCTTTGCAGAGATCAAGGGTCGAAATAAACTTTGCCTTTCCTATCCTCTCGATCATTTCGTCGACCCGGGGCAAGGGATAGGAGTCGAAGTTGGACACCTTGTTGACCTCCCGGAAGTCGATGCAGAAACGGACCGAGCCGTCTGGTTTTGGCACCAGAACAATAGGGGAGTTCCACTCGCTGACTGAGGGCTCTATTATTCCCATCTGTTGCATGGCTTCTATCTCCTGACGGATAACGGTCCGGCGGGCCTCCGGGACTCTATAAGGTCTCAGGCGGACCACTTTCCCGGGTGCCGTTTCAATCGTGTGTTCAGTAACAGTGGTTCGACCGGGGGAGGAGGAGAAGACGTCTTTCAGGGGTTCCAAGGTGTGTCGTAGTTCCTGTAGGGGGTTTAGTTCCGGGTCAAGACAAGGGTCGAAAGAGAAGAGGAGGTGGGTACTGGTTCCTGACATCACCGGACGAGGTCCTTCCCATTTTTTTAGCCAGTTGACGTGAAAGATTTGGGAGGTGCCCCGTGTGGGGTCCATTTCCACCTCGTATGTAACTGGTGTCACTTGCCTAAGGATGGTGTAGGGTCCTTGCCACTGGCCCAGTAGTTTTTGGTCTGACGAGGGCATCATGAGGAGAACCAAGTCATTAACAGAAAAGACCCGGCTGCGAGTGCCCTTGTCATATTGCCTCTTTTGGTTGTCCTGGGCAGCCTCCAGGTTTTGTCTGACTATGTCTCGGATCATAGACAGGTGAGTCTTTAGGTTTTCCAGATATTCGGGAAGCGGACGAGTCCGGTCCGGTTCAGCTTCCCATGCTTCTTGTGCCATGTCTAGCAGGGTACGAGGCGGACGCCCGTACAGTAATTCGTATGGGGAGTATCCGGTGCTGCTCTGTGTTTTACACCGAATCGCGAATAGGGCCAAAGGAAGCATATCTTCCCATCTCCTTGCTTCTAGACCTAACAGCTTTTTCAGCGTCTGCTTCAACATGGCGTTATACCGCTCTACCAGTCCGTCCGTTTGCGGGTGATATGCAGACGTTCGTATTTGTTTGATCCCCAGTTCTGAACATACCCGTTTCATGAGAGCAGAAACAAAAGGTGTGCCCTGGTCGGTAAGTATTTCCCGTGGAAAGCCAACCCGAGAAAACAGGGAAATCAGGGCCTTGGCTATGGTCTGAGTAGTAGGTTGGCGGAGGGGTATGGCCTCCGGAAAGCGGGTGGCATAATCGACTATGACCAACGCATAGCGACACCCACTACGGGAGGGCAAGAGGGGTCCGATTATGTCCATCCCTATGCGGCTGAAGGGGACATCTATGATAGGGAGGGGTTGTAAAGGGACCCGGGGTGGCCTGTGTCGGCTGTTCTTCTGGCACACTACGCATTCGCGACAGTAGGTCTTGATCCTTTGATACACCCCTGGCCAATAGAATTTCTCCAGGACGGCTTGGCTGGTTTTCTCGTCCCCGAAATGACCCCCTAGGAGATGACTGTGAGCCAGGAAGAGGACTTTGTCTTGGAAGGGACCGGGGACAAGCAACTGTGCATTTTGTTGGGCACCCCCTTTTCGGTATAGCAACCCATTTTTCTTAAAGAAGTAAGGACCTACTTGTAAGGGGTCTTCGTGATCAAGGGCTCTTCCCCAGGCGTCCTGTAAGAGTGGATCTTCCTGCTGAGCAGCCCTGAACTCTCGGTCAGTCTGCCATGGGTGTTCTTCAAGGATGGCGGGATAAGCGCTGACATGCTCCTTCTTCTCTCTTCTTTTCTGGCTTTTAGGTTTGTGGGGTTTGGGAGCGGGTACTATGTCGGGTTGTTCAGGATAAGGAGCGTCTTTCCACCACTGGGTCAGGGAGTCAGAGGTCTTTTGTAGGAGAGTAGGCAGTCCCGGATAATCGCTCCCTAGAATGGCTTGTTCTGGAAGAGCTGGTACCAGACCTACAGTGAGAGAGGTGCCGGGGTCTTTGGAATGCTGGACTCGTACTTGAGTTGTAGGATATTGTTTGGTGTCCCCATGCACACATTGTATGGCTACTACCCCCGTAGGGTTGTTGACTGGCTGTGCCAGGTCTTGTGGTCTCAGAACACTCTGACGGCAACCGGTGTCGGCAAGGGCCATAAGTGGTTGGCCGTTTATGGATACAGGACAGTGGAACGGCGGGGGTGTATACCCAGGAGGGGTGCACAAATAGTTCCTGACAAAGCCGACCTCCATCGGCTCCTCCTTCTGCGGGCACATCCGTGCGATGTGTCCGAACCCTCCACATGAATAGCACTGGGGTCCAGGAGTAGGGGTTCGGAACACTACCGGGGAGGGAAAAAGGGGGGTTGGTTCAGGTCGGCGGACCTGGGGAGGTCGGGTCGGGCGAGTGGGTACAGCCGGTAGGGATCTGTGGGGCGGTTCGTCCTTCGCTCGTTGCAGTTCCTGGGCACGGCTATAGGCAGAAGCTATCTCAATGGCGGTTTCCAGGGTGAGTCTGGAGTGTTGCCTCACCCAGCGCTGTGTGGCCGGATATAAGGAGTTGAGAAATTGTTCCAGATATATTTTCTCTAATATATTGTCCTTGGTGGAGGTCTCGGGCCGCAGCCATCGGTTTGCGAGATCCCGAATCCGGAAGGAGAGAGCCCTTGGATTCTCTTGGGGCTTTTCCCTGGCCTGGCGCAATTTCACCCTATAGGTATCGTCGTCAATGCCAAGACGCTCTAATATACACCTTTTAATGTCTGCATATGGTGTGTTACCCTGGATGTTGGCCTGTTGATAGGCGGCTTGGAGATCACCGGTGAGGAGCGGACCCAGATATTGGCCCCAACGGTCCACAGGCCAATTTGCGGCTTGGGCTATCCTTTCGAAGTTCGTGAAAAAGTAGTCCGGGTCTTCTCCGGGAACATACTTTTGAAGGACAACGGAGGGGAGAGAGGTCACCGGCCTTTGTTGGCCCAGGGCATCTGTTAGTTTGGTCATGGTTTGTTCATGGGTCGCCCCCTGACCCTTCAGGACGTCGTGAAGCTGTCCTCTGTCATCTTCGGCGGTCTTCAGGAACTGCTCCATCAGTTTCCCGAATTGTTCTTGGGATTCTGCCATCTGCCTCACTACGGCCTCCATGCCTCCAGCGGATCCTACTTCTGACACCAGATGTGGTGGAGTGAGCGTAGCGGGCCGGAAAAGCAGGCGAGGAGGCCGTAAGTAGTGGGCAATATCGGAGTTTTATTTCGTATGAACAGTAAAGACAGTTCCAACAGTCAGAAAGCGAGGCTCCAGGCGATGGACTCAGGTTCGGTTCTTCTCTGCTTCTCGGTGTCCTCCGACAGTCCGGGGATGGCTCCGATGACGGGGAGGATCCAAGGAGGACCGGAAGAGAGAAGAAAGACAAGGGACCGTTAGTCCTATCCAGCAGTCAACGAGGCACAACTACCTACCGTCACCCGGGTAGTGCAAGAAGGGGCGGAAAGAGACAGTGCGGGAAGGAGGGTACCGGGGACTACGGAATACAGGTCGGGAAAATAGAAAGGGTGCCGAGGCGGGGCGTGAAAGTAACGGAAGGGGTCTTTGAGTGAGGTGCTATATACGTATGTTACAGTGCAGGGGCGGTGAGACTATAGAGAGAGGAATATTTACAGGGACTTTAACACGGACTCCTAATGAGTAGGGAAAAAGAAGGCAAAAGGCACTCACGCGGTCCGCCGTAACTCTCCAGTGAGTTACGGCCGCTCTCCAGCCACCTCCTTGGGACTCCACCACTCTTCTGTCCACACGTCTTCCTCGCACGTCTGTTCTCCTTCTCCGTCTCCAGCCAGAGGGTCCTGCCACGAAACTCCGACGACGTGTTGTACTTGATCCCCGTTTTTATCTTGTGCTGGCGCTGCCTTTGGGGCGGGACTTCCGGGGTCAGCGTGATGTGGTTCCTCCGGACCTGTCACTCGGGTTGGTCCCTGTGGGAGAGAGAAGGGCGGGGTTTCGTTTGTGATGGCTGGCGTTCTGATTCCTGTCTCTGTTATGGCGGTTTGGCGGCAGGGATTCAGTCCCGGCGGTGCCGGGCAAGGTACGTGAGGGGGAGGGCGGCCTCCCGGTAGGGGTCTTCGGGCCGTCGTCTCACATGGGCGCAGGATGTTCTCACAGAGAGCAGTCAGATCCTGCGGGTTGATGTTCCGTAGGCATCTATTCAGCTGTTTTGAAATCTTAGGTTGGGCTTTACATGTTCTTACCGAATCAAGAATGCGGAAAGAAATGCAGTAATGGTCTGTCCAATCACATGGGAGGATCGAGTCAAGGAGAATGGAGTTGGGCTTACCAATAATAAGATCTAAGGTAGATCCTTGGATGTGAGTGGGGCTGTCACATATTTGGGTTAGGTTGAGGTCAAGAAGGAAGGATTTCAGGCTATTGACCACAACATCATTTACATCGTTCCAGTGGAGGTTGAAATCTCCCAGGAAGATCTGAGTGCCATGGAAGTCTGCATTGGCCGAGATAATGTCATGACCAGTTCTGAGAAGGGAAGGTTGTCGCGAGGGGGAAGGGGGGGGGGGTAAAACGTGTGCAGTTTGCAGGAGTGATTATTGCAACCAGACTTATTTTTTTTATTTATATAGTTTTATATAACACTAGCTAGACCTGTGGGTATCAGAGCGCTTTACATACATAAAGGAAAAAAAAATTGCATAACATCGCAGGACATGAGGATGCATAAAGATAAGACCAAAGACAAAATACTTATGTATCCGGTGAAGGGAGAACGACGCAGGTGGTTTACACAGTCAGATAATCACCATCCTTGAGGGTCAGAGTGGGGGTGGAGACCATTAGGTTATTGATACCTAGGTTGGTTGACTTGGTCGGTAAAGTATTGGTTGAGGAAAATGATTTTCAGGTCCTTTTTGAAGCAGGAGGTCGATAGGGAGTGCTTTCCACATCCTTGGTACGTTACCAGAGAAGGACTGGCGCTGGGCCGTTTTCTTTTTCAGTTTCGACTGGATGAGAAGAAGTGAGTTGGTGCTTCTCAGAGTTCTGGATTTTCCTGCTTTTACTAGTTTGCTGTTTAGGTAGCTGGGGGATTGGGCATGAAGGGTCTTGTGTCTGATGCAGGCCAGTTTGTAAATACATCTACCCTCTATGGGAAGCCAGTTGAGAGCGTTGAGGGTTGGTGAAATGTGTTCAAATCTTTTTCCACCAGTTATGAGTCAAGCTTCCATGTTAAGGACAGACCTTAAAGGGGCTAGGTGAGCTTTTGGTGACCCTGTTAGGATGGTGTTTCCATAGTCCAGTGTAGAAAGGACAAGGGATTGGACAATTGTCTTGAGATCAACATGAGGAATGAAAGGTTTCATTTTCTTGAGGTGTTTTAGAGAGTAAAGTGCACTTTTTGCAGAGTTCTTGATGTGGTCCTGCATTGACAAGTTCTTATCCAGGGTAATGCCAAATGACTTTACCGAGTCGGATAGGACGAGTGAGCAGTTTAGAGCATCAAGCTCCTTGAGCCAGTCTTGAATTGGTCGGTGGTTACCTTTCGGAGAGAACAGTATTAATTCTGTTTTGTCCGGCTTCAGTTTTAAGTAGTTTGCGTTAAACCTGGTTTGACTCTTGGTTAGCGTGACATTGAGGTATCGGACGTCACTGGGGAATTTGATTTTGTAGTATATTTGTGTGACGTCTGCATATAGGTGGTATTGAACCCCTGCTTGTTCAGAATAATTGCAAGAGGTTCCATGAAGGGATTGAAGAGGGATCGATCCTTGCGGAACTCCAAGTTTGACTCATGTTGGTACAGAAAGGCAGGAGTTGATTTTAATCTGTTGCAAATGGTGCTGAAGGAAGAAAGTGAACCATTCTAGTACTGTGCCATTAATGCCAGAGAGCCTCCTTAGAGTCTCAAGTAAAGCATGATGGTTAATTGTGTCAAATGCAGCTGATAAGTCAATAAAGATGAGTAGGCAGGATTCACCTTCATCTAAGGCTCTGTGGGTATTGTCTGCAATATTGAGCATTGCTGTTTCGTTGCTATAACCTTTCCTAAATCCGACTGAAAGGTGTCAAGGAGGTTGAAGTCATCAATATGTTTGTTAAGTTGTTGGAGAAGCACTTCTCCAATGTTTTAGCTAGGAATGTAAGGTTGGAGATCGGTCTGAGGTTGCTGAGATCGTTGGGGTCAGCCCCTGGTTTCTTGAGTATAGGTGTGATTTGTCCTAGCTGAAGGGAGTCTGGGACACAACCTGAAGTGATAGAGGAGTTGATGATTGCGCACTGTTTGTTTGACTTTTGACAATGTTGAAGAGTTCTCTAGGTCTTCGCCTGGTCTAGTTGGCTGCGGAAGAAAGCAGCTTTTTTTCTTAAAATGTGTTTTTTATATGCCAACAGGGTTGATCTAAGCTGCGCTAGGTTAAGAGTGGAAGGGTTTAGTCTCCAAGTCCTTTTTGATTGTCTGAGTTGCTTTCTTTCGTTGTTGAGATCCACGTTGAACCAAGATTTAGATTTGATAGATCTCAAATGTTTGAGTTTGAGTGGTGCTTCTTGATCTAATATCGCTGTCATTGGGGAATTAAAAGTGGGCTGTGAGGTCATCAGCCGTCATATTGGAAGGCTAATGTAGAAGATGGGCCTGAATCCTGGATTCCAGTTTGGTTATGGGGACTCCTTTGATGTTCCTGGTCCAGTGGTTAGGTTTGTCAGGTCGTATAGGATGGTTTCTGACATGAGAGTCAATATTAAACAATATGAGGTGGTGGTCAGACCAGTCGATGGGAGAAATCGATCTCAAAGAGACCAGCTCGTTTTTGGTGATGATCGTATCCAGAGTTGCTCCTTTGATGTGTGTTGGTTCATTGCAGAGTTGTTGGTGATTGGTAATTTCAAGCAGGTTAGAGAGGTTCTGGGTTGCATGGTCTTCTGGGTTGTTCCAGTGGATATTGAAGTCACCCAGGAACACGCCATCCGTGTCTGTTAGGCAGAAATTAGATATTAGGTTGGTTAGTTCTTCGGCAAAGAGGGCAAGTTCACCAGGAGGATGGTAGATGGTGTGAAATTTAATAGGCGTGGTGCCTTTGACTGTAAGTTCAATGCTGAGGTACTCAAGAGTCAGTTATTCTGTGGGTTTATATCTGGTGAGCTGTATTGCTTCTTTAGGAATGATAGCTAGGCCGCCACCAGTTTTGATTGGTTGGTCATGTCTGATGATGTTGTAGTATGGAGGGGTTGGAAAGTCTAGGATGGGGTAGAATGGTCATTGAGCCAGGATTCTGTGAGGAATGCGATGTCTATTTCTTCCGCGAGTATGACTTCAGCAATATCTGTGGTGTGTTGTACTGCTGATCTACAGGTAAGGAGCATGCACGATAGAGGACGGGGCACCTCAGTGTTGGTGTGTACTGTATGTATAGGAGTGTATTGAGCAGGGGGTCTGGGCGAGAGGACAGGTCTAGGGATTCATGCTCACTAAAACTGGGATTGCCAACGGGGCTGAGTTCTGTCTAATTTCGAGGTAAGAGTCGTTGACATCATCTGCTTCTCGTTCCAAGATGGGGCAGAGAGCTCGGCTTGGCCGATGTGCCTAATTCTTCATAGAGTTGGTGGGCCATGAGGTGCAAAGTGGGGCCATGGAAGAGGTTGTATGGGGGAAGGTGTGTAGTTGCCCGGAGTGTGTGAGTAAGGTGGCTTAATCCGGTTGGGAAGGTCTTGCTGTAGGTGTAGGATATCGGCTGCTAGGGAGACACTTCAATGCATAGGTATTCACAGGATGGCAGCAGGTCAGTCTGTAGTACTTTCACTGTAAAATTGCTACGATGTATACATGCTATGCCTCCACCTTGACCACTGGATCTCTCTGACCTACTGATATCATAATTGGGAGGTAATAAAAGATCCAGGACGGGGGCAGCTGAGTCATTTAGCCAGGTTTCCGTTAGCATTACAAGGTCAAGATCCTGCGTCAGGGTGTGGTCGGCAATATCTAAAGCATGCTTAGCCGCCGATCTACAATTTAGAAGCATGCATTTGAGACTAATGTTGGTGTCAGTTAGTGCCTGCGGAGTGGTGGTGACTCTCGTGAGGTTGTTCACATTTAAGGTTCTGGTGTTTGACCTAGGTTCCCTGAAGGGATCATTGAGGATGGATTCAATTTGCTGCATGTAGAACATAGGAATGTAGGCGAGAATGAGTATCAGTATCAGACAGGAAGGCTCTACATCTGGAGGGGCGAGCAGGGTCGTTAGGGAGCGGAATGGTGGAACACCGATGAGGTCTGTGGGTGATGAGAGTAGGTAACCGCAGAGTCAAGTGGGCGTAGGGGGGCCTGGTACACACACAATCTGGAAGCGGGCAAAGAAAGTGATTTTTCTTGGTGTAGCAGCTTAGTCTGGAGTTAGACGACAAAGCCTCCGTGATATGTAGTAGACTGCAAACCTCTGTCTTAAGTTGTTGTAAGCAGAGTGCTATCTCGCTCAGATGGCCTTCCAGTGAGGTGTGAGGATGTGATTGGGAGTATAGGTCCCCGGTACCATGGAGCTGGTGGGAGCAAGGGAGGTACGGGGAAAGTGGGGCGGGTGGCGACTGAATGTGTCCTGAGGGAAGAAATTCTGGAAGATGGGACTGCACACTCGGAAGGATGGGTAGGATAGGGGAGGAGCTAGTGATGTCGGGGGAAGATAGGGCGGACGGCGACTAACTGTGTCCCGATGGAAGGGGTTCATGGCAATGGAGTTGCAAGCACGGAGGGATGGGTATGATGGGGGAGGAGGGGACTGACATATAGTGACCCATGGAGGCCACTGGGAGCCTGACTGGGTTATGTGTTGGACTGGAGGAAGGTTTCTTGGGGAGAATTGGGGCAGTGCTTTTGTAGAGGGAAATTATGGCATCAGCTCTGAAATCCAAATAGGGCGCCACTATCAATCTAAGGCCATATGGCATTGCAAGGGTGCCTTTGATAGTGGTGTTATTGTTGGTGCACAGCTGGAAGTTTATGTGTTCCAAGATTGGCGTGGTTTCATTGTTGGTAATGGTGCAAGTGATCGATTTCTTGAGTATTATGGCAATGCCCCCTCCGTGTCTGTTAGTGCGGTCATGGTGTTTCATCTTGTAGCTGATAGGTGTTGCCGTGGCGATATCCAGTGTTGATGCGAGGATTAACCAGGTCTCTGTAATGAAGGGTTATGTCTGTGTTGAGGGTGGAGCTGGTGCCGCACACTTCTGTGGGGTGTTTGCAGAGCGATCAGGCATTGATTAGGAGGCAGCTGATTTTTACAGGGGGGAGGTGAGCTGCAGTAGAAGCCTCCATAGTACAGGGAGGTAGGAGGGACTGGCAGGGAGGCGGGGCTGCAAGTAGGGAACGGTGGGAGTGGGAAAAATGGCAGGAAGTGGCACACACTAATAAATAATACAGGTACCCAGGAAAGGTACCAGTAGGAAGGTGGATACCTGACTATGGTTACCCCAGATTTTTTGCCTAGTGTTTAGCTGGTTTTCGACTTAGTTGGCCTGGGATCCTGCTAATCAGGGCCCCAGGCTATCTGCTCTCACTGTAAAATGGACTCCATGTACTTTAGGTACATCTCCAATTGGATGTTGGGTCACCTTGTGAGCCCCTGTATAGTGTACCATAGGTACCCAGGGCATAGGTGCATCCAAGGCCTACCAGGGGCTGCAGCATGAATTATGCCACCCCTGGCTGGCCATCCAAACTGACACAACTGGCTGATCACTCAGCTGGGGAAAGGTTGTGTAATCACCCCTTGCTTAGGTATAGTATTCCTATACCTACCATTATATATAGACACACAAATGCCTATAAGTCACTCCAATCCTGGAGGCAGAGTGCTTGGTTTTATGTGAGATGAGGCTCTAGCATGAGCTGAGCCTGTCTGCAGCTTTCGGAACCATGTCCTTATAGCTGTTCTATGATATAGCCATACCATATACTCTTAAGTGCATTATAATCCTCGAGGTTAGATGCTAACTCTGGTTTGGCTTTATCAAAACATGTCGTGTAAGGTGTCACACGCTTTGGAATACAACCCCCTCGCCAGTTCTGGCGACGGGGGTAGCATTCCACCCTTCTAGAGGGAGAAGACATGTTGTTCCTGTTTATCCCGGTTAAAATTAACCAGAGCCTCAGCATCACAAAATGGCTGCTGCTGCCACAGACACAAGTCTGATCTCCTTCTGCTGGGAGTCCTTCCAGCGAGGGAGGCTTGGACAATAGGTTTCCTGTCTTGGGAGGTGCTAGCACCACCCCAGACAGGCCATAGTGTATTGGGGCAGGGAGGGCTGAATGAAATGAGACACTGCCTGGGGCACACAAGGTGTCCCATACATAGCCCGGTTCAAACCAGTTGCTGGGGCACTCCAGCCCCAGCTCTGGCGCGAAACTGGACAAAGGTAAAGGGGTGTAACCACTCCCTTCACTGGTCCCCCTGGACTTCCAGACTTCTTTGACCCCGATCCACAGTCCCTACAAAGCTGAGACTCGTGGAGGCGACGAGAGACGTGGGACGGGCCATCTTGAAAAGCCTGCTCCTTGCTACTTGTGCAGCTTCTGAGGCACCCTCGAAGTTGTGCATTGGGTATTCAGAAGCCCCAGCCCCGAGCATCAACTGCACCGAAGATCAGCCCTCCACACTCCATGAGTTATGCGTGGGGCCCTTCTGCATTTTCCTGCTCGACGCGTCTGTCCGGTTACTTGCCCGTTGGCTAGTGGCCTCTGTGACGACGAACCTTCGAATCTGAACCACCTGCCTGGTTGCTCCAGGTGGGCCTCTGCTTCCCTGCAAAGGAGAGGCCCCATAGACCTTGCTGGTCTAACCCGAAGCGAATATTCGATTCCTGCGTGGGTTGCATTTGCCAAGGCCTGTTGACTCCAATCTGGAAGCCGACGCCGCCAACAGCGAGATCCTTTGTGGGACAGTCCGTATCCAGCTCATGGTCGTCGTCGACGCCTCCTGGTCCACGTGGCTGCAGAGTCAAGCTTCACGACATCACCTGATTGCTTCGCGACATCGCCTGGTTCCTTCCTGGTTCCTTCCTGGTCACTGGCTAGTGACCCAGACTCTGTCCCCTCTGCTTTCAGGTACTCTTCATCCTCGATCCGCCCTTGGATCCACTTCTCTCCTGGTCGCCTGCAGCATCTTTTTATAGGTCTCCATAGGAATCAGCGACGAAACCCGACACACTTTGACACCTATGCACCCGGCTCCTGTGGGTGAGGTAACGCAAGTACTTCAGTGCTCCTGTGGGTATTGACTATCCTAGTGGCCTAGTTTTAAGTAGCTTTCTCCTAGTCCATCCGGAAGTGTCCTAAAAGAACTAGTTTTCAATTCTTTCGTTCCCATTAGAACTCTATGGTAACTCGTGTGTGTGAATAGACACTGCACATGCATCCCGTGGGCCTCCTGCTCCCTAACTCTTGTTAGCTTAGCGTAGCCCCAGCGATTCCCTAGGCCTATCCTGTGTTCGTGACGTGGTTCTTATACCACTATTTTAGTATATGGTTTTACGTGCCCCTAGGGCTCTACTGTATATTGTGCAACTTACTGTATGATAATTAAGTATCTTGTTATGTGCAAAGCGATACAAAAGGGGATGATGGACGGAGGGTTTGAGCAAATCAAACACTTACCCCCAGTCAACTGATCTGGGTTTAATCCATCACCATTCTTTAGCTCACTCGGCCACCCCAGTTCAGACATGGCTATATGCAAATCAGTCTGACCCTGTGCCTCATGGGAACTGTCCAGCCCGAACTGCCAAGCCATGTCTTCCCTGGACCGGAAACAAGCATCCTGGGACCGGTTTCGGATTCATAATCCTCATCAGCCAGGCTATCTTGAATCCAGTGGCCAAGTGAGCAAGGGACTCACGTCTGAGCATACCCTGCCACACTTAGGGCGAACAAAGCGATACAAAAGGGGATGATGGACGGAGCGTTTGAGCAAATCAAGCACTCACCCCCAGTCAACTGATCTGGGTTTAATCCATCACCATTCTTTAGCTCACTCGGCCACCCCAGTTCAGACATGGCTATATGCAAATCAGTCTGACCCTGTGCCTCATAGGAACAGTCCAGCCCGAACTGCCAAGCCATGTCTTCCCTGGACCGGAAACAAGCATCCTGCGACCGGTTTCGGATTCATAATCCTCATCAGCCAGGCTATCTTGAATCCAGTGGCCAAGTGAGCGAGGGACTCACGTCTGAGCATACCCTGCCACACTTAGGGCGAACAAAGCGATACAAAAGGGGATGATGGACGGAGCGTTTGAGCAAATCAAACACTTACCCCCAGTCAACTGATCTGGATTTAATCCATCACCATTCTTTAGCTCACTCGGCCACCCCAGTTCAGACATGGCTATATGCAAATCAGTCTGACCCTGTGCCTCATGGGAACTGTCCAGCCCGAACTGCCAAGCCATGTCTTCCCTGGACCGGAAACAAGCATCCTGGGACCGGTTTCGGATTCATAATCCTCATCAGCCAGGCTATCTTGAATCCAGTGGCCAAGTGAGCAAGGGACTCACGTCTGAGCATACCCTGCCACACTTAGGGCGAACAAAGCGATACAAAAGGGGATGATGGACGGAGCGTTTGAGCAAATCAAACACTCACCCCCAGTCAACTGATCTGGGTTTAATCCATCACCATTCTTTAGCTCACTCGGCCACCCCAGTTCAGACATGGCTATATGCAAATCAGTCTGACCCTGTGCCTCATGGGAACAGTCCAGCCCGAACTGCCAAGCCATGTCTTCCCTGGACCGGAAACAAGCATCCTGGGACCGTTTTCGGATTCATAATCCTCATCAGCCAGGCTATCTTGAATCCAGTGGCCAAGTGAGCAAGGGACTCACGTCTGAGCATACCCTGCCACACTTAGGGCGAACAAAGCGATACAAAAGGGGATGATGGACGGGGCGTTTGAGCAAATCAAACACTCACCCCCAGTCAACTGATCTGGGTTTGTTGGTGTGGCTCACTGGGTAGAGGCGGCAGATCCGTAAGCAGAGGACGGCCCGGGACCAGGGTTCGATTCCCGACGCGGCAGGGTCGTGGACCAGGGTCAGCGGGCTCGATAATTCTCGCCTCCTTGCCTACTCCAGTCAGGGACCACACTCGGCAACTCTGGGCATTAGCTTGCCTCATCTTCACAACGGCCCCCCAGACCGCCGGGGATGCTTGGTCGCACCTTAGAGATACCCATTAGGGACCATCTCTCAGGGTGAGCCAGGACGGGTTCCCCAGCGGTCGAAGCGCGGAGATACTCCTCCGGGAGTTGATTCTAGCGCTATATAAACCCACAATTAAAATTAAATTAAATTAATCCATCACCATTCTTTAGCTCACTCGGCCACCCTAGTTCAGACATGGCTATATGCAAATCAGTCTGACCCTGTGCCTCATGGGAACAGTCCAGCCTGAACTGCCAAGCCATGTCTTCCCTGGACCGGAAACAAGCATCCTGGGACCAGTTTCGGATTCATAATCCTCATCAGCCAGGCTATCTTGAATCCAGTGGCCAAGTGAGCAAAGGACTCATGTCTGAGCATACCCTGCCACACTTAGGGCGAACAAAGCGATACAAAAGGGGATGATGGACGGAGAGTTTGAGCAAATCAAACACTCACCCCCAGTCAACTGATCTGGCTTTAATCCATCACCATTCTTTAGCTCACTCGGCCACCCCAGTTCAGACATGGCTATATGCAAATCAGTCTGCCAAGCCATGTCTTCCCTGGACCGGAAACAAGCATCCTGATGAGGATTATGAATCCGAAACCGGTCCCACGATGCTTGTTACCGGTCCATGGAAGACATGGCTTGGCAGTTCGGGCTGGACTGTTCCCATGAGGCACAGGGTCAGACTGATTTGCATATAGCCATGTCTGAAATGGGGTGGCTGAGTGGGCTAAATAATGGTGATGTAATAAAGCCAGATCAGTTGACTGGGTGTGAGTGTTTGATTTGCTCAAATGCTCAGTCCATCATCCCCTTTTGTATCGCTTTGTTCGCCCTAAGTGTGGCAGGGTATGCTCAGACGTGAGTCCCTTGCTCACTTGGCCACTGGATTCTAGATAGCTTGGCTGATGAGGATTATGAATCCGAAACCGGTCCCAGGATGCTTGTTTCCGGTCCATTGAAGACATGGCTTGGCAGTTCGGGCTGGACTGTTCCCATGAGGCACAGGGTCAGACTGATTTGCATATAGCCATGTCTGAAATGGGGTGGCTGAGTGGGCTAAAGAATGGTGATGGATTAAACCCAGATCAGTTGACTGGGGGTAAGTGTTTGATTTGCTCAAACGCTCCGTCCATCATCCCCTTTTGTATCGCTTTGTTCGCCCTAAGTGTGGCAGGGTATGCTCAGACGTGAGTCCCTTGCTCACTTGGCCACTGGATTCAAGATAGCCTGGCTGATGAGAATTATTTATTTAGTTTATTTATTTAGCACATTTGTATAGCGCGGCTGTCACCTTGCAGGTATCCTGGCGCTGGACAAGAGAATTACTCCTCAGGTGGAAAGTAGGAGGGAACTAGGAGTGGGTAGCCGTCGTAAGTAGTTAGGGGAAGAGACAAGTTTTAATAAGTTTTCTGAAAGGAAGGAGTTGCGAAGTTTGGCGAAAGATCTTCCCCCAGTCCTAACCTTGTTGAATCTGGGTACTGTGACAAGGTAGGCTGAGGCAGAGCGAAGAGCTCTGGTAGGGGTGTACCAGGTGAACATAGCTTGCAAGGGTCTGGGCCCGACTCCGTGCAGTGCTTTAAAAACGAGACAGAGTGCTTTGAAAGCCACTCGTTGCTTCAGAGGGAGCCAGTGCAGCTCGGCTAAGGCCGCTGTGGCCGAGGATCTCCTGGTCCAGCCAAGGGCTAATTTGGCGGCGGCCGTCTGAACCCTTTGGAGTCGATCTAACAGTACAGCTGGGGACTCGAGCAGCAGAGCGTTACAATAGTCCAGGCGACTGAGAATAGTGCACCTGACTATTAACGCTCGGGCCTGTGCGGGGAGGAGTGGCATGATCTTGCGTAGAGAGCGCAGCAGGGCTGAGCAGGTGGACACTGTTTTCGCAACCTGAGTCTCCATGCTAAGCTTGTTATCCATCATGACACCCAGGTTGCGGACAGTGGTGACTGGCTGTGGTTTTTCCGGGGCTTCCGGGGGCCAAAATTCGGTTGGGAACAGGCGAGGAATCCGACTTCCAGCGCAAAACAGAACCTCAGTTTTGGCGGAGTTAAATTGCAGGGAATTTTTGTGCAGCCAGCCAGCAGTGTCTCTCAGGCAGTCATGAAACGATTCTAGAGGGATCGATTCTTCTCCCTCCCAAGAGAGAATAAGCTGGGTGTCGTCCGCGTAATTTATGGCTTTTAACCTATGGGATCTTATTAATGTGACCAAAGGTTTAAGGTAAACGTTAAAAAGAATGGGGCTGATGGACGAGCCTTGGGGCACCCCATGGGGCACTGAGGAGAAGGCAGATTGAAATGGAGGGAGGGACACAGCCTGCTTCCTGTCCCACAGGTAGGACTGGAACCAAAGCAGGGCAGTGCCATCAACCCCTGCCTCCCTTAGTCTCTTCAGCAGGATCACATGATTGACCGTGTCGAATGCGGCAGACAGGTCCAGTAAGATCAAAGCTACTGCTTGGCCCCTGTCTGCACGCATACGAAGATCCTCCATGGCCGTGAGAACAGCTGTTTCGGTGCTGTGGGCTGGACGAAAGCCAAATTGAATGTCATCCAGGATGTGGTTCTGCTCCAGATGTGTAGAGAGACAAGAGCTCACCCAGCGCTCGGCAACCTTTGCCGGGAATGGCAAGAGAGAGATAGGCCGATAGTTTAGTAAACACTCGGGGTTTAAGGAGGGTTTTTTCAGCAGCGGGGTGATAAGAGCCTGCTTCCAAGGAGGCGGAACAAATCCGCAGCGCAGGGATTGGCTACAGATCCTGCGAAGGGTGCAGAAAAGTTCTGTTCCAAAAGCTTTCCACGTTTTAGGGGGCAAAGGGTCGAGAGGGGAGCCCGAGGTGATCCCATGCACCAGACTCTCAAAGTCAGCTTCCGAGATGGGGGGGGAAGTCCCGCAAATGTGCCGTGGGTAGGTTCCCTAGGAATCCGAAACCGGTCCCAGGATGCTTGTTTCCGGTCCAGGGAAGACATGGCTTGGCAGTTCGGGCTGGACTGTTCCCATGAGGCACAGGGTCAGACTGATTTGCATATAGCCATGTCTGAACTGGGGTGGCCGAGTGAGCTAAAGAATGGTGATGGATTAAACCCAGATCAGTTGACTGGGGGTGAGTGTTTGATTTGCTCAAATGCTCCGTCCATCATCCCCTTTTGTATCGCTTTGTTCGCCCTAAGTGTGGCAGGGTATGCTCAGACGTGAGTCCCTTGCTCACTTGGCCACTGGATTCAAGATAGCCTGGCTGATGAGGATTATGAATCCGAAACCGGTCCCAGGATGCTTGTTTCCGGTCCAGGGAAGACATGGCTTGGCAGTTCGGGCTGGACTGTTCCCATGAGGCACAGGGTCAGACTGATTTGCATATAGCCATGTCTGAACTGGGGTGGCCGAATAAGCTAAAGAATGGTGATGGATTAAACCCAGATCAGTTGACTGGGGGCGAGTGTTTGATTTGCTCAAACGCTCCGTCCATCATCCCCTTTGTATCGCGATCTTTTGATTATGCCAATTTTGCCAATGTATTCCTCGTAATCCTTCTAGTAAACACTTGTATTCAACACATTTTCAAAATTTTTCTCTTCCCACACGGAGTGGTATGCTCATTTTCACATTTTCTAATGCTCATGCTGGGCCAGCCGAACCTCTTGCACAAACACGAAAGATGCAAATTCGTCCAAGGCAGTGAAAGTTTATTTCAAAACCCAATGCATTTCGGGCCACTGGGGCCCTTCATCAGGGGTCACTACAAAGACAAGTAAAACAATAACTGTTAAGGAATCTCTGACCCTTCAACATTCGTCTTTTAATGACATAGAGGATGTGGAAGTCTAAGGATTGCATCACTTCACTTGCATTAAAGTACAGGACGACACTTAGCACAATCTACAAAACTGAATTTTTAACAGATTACGTCTTCTGCATCTCTGGTCATCATTCGCAATGTATCTGCTGCACCTCGAATCCACCACACCTCCTGCTTCTCCATTCACCGGTGCCACTGCACCTGCTGCACATAAAAGCCACTACACCTTCTGCTTCTCTAGCCACCAGTGCCACTGCACCTGCTGCACATCAGAGCCACCACACTTCCTGCATCTCCAGTCACCAGTGCCACTGCACCTGTAGCACATAAGAGCCACCTCACCTCCTCTTTCTCTAGTTATCGAAGCTCCTGCACATGCTGCACATAAGAGCCACCACACATCCTGCTTCTCTAGTCACCGGGGCCACTGCACCTGCTGCACATCAGAGCCACCACACTTCCTGCACCTTCAGTCAGCAGTGCCACTGCACCTGCTACACATAAGAGCCACCACGACTCTTGCTTCTCTAGTCATGTGCCACTGCACCTGCTGCACATCAAAGCCACCACACCTCATTCATCTCCAGTCACCAGTGCCGCTTCACCTGCTGCACATAAGAGCCACCGCACCTCCTGATCTTCTAGTCACAGGTGCCACTGCACCTGCTGCACATCAAAGCCACTACACCTCCTGCTTCTGTAGTCACCGGCGTCACTGCACCTGCTGCACATCAGAGCCACCACACCTCCTCATCTCCAGTGACCGGTGTCGCTGCACCTGCTGCACATCAAAGCCACTACACCTCCTGCATCTCTAGTCACCGGCGCCACTGCACCTGCTGCACATCAGAGCCACCACACCTCCTGCATCTCCAGTCATCGGCGCCACTGCCCCACTGCACATCAGAGCCACCACACCTCCTGCATCTCCAGTCACTAGTGCCACTGCACCTGCTTCACATCAGAGCCACCACACCTCCCGCATCTCCAGTCACTTGTGTCACTGCACCTGCTGCACATTAGAGCCACCACACTTCCTGTATCTCCAGTCACCAGTGCCACTGCACATGCTGCACATAAGAGCCACCACACCTCCTCATCTCCAGTGGCCGGTGCTATTGCACCTGCTGCACATCAGAGCCACTACACCTTCTGCATCTTCAGTGACCAGCGCCACTGCACTTGTTGAACATCAGAGCCACCACACTTCCTGTATCTCCAGTCACCAGTGCCACTGCACATGCTGCACATAAGAGCCACCACATCTCCCGCATCTCTAGCACAGTCGCCACTGCACCTGCTGCACATCAGAGGCACTGGAGCTCCTGCTTCTCTAGTCATCGGTGCCACTGCACCTGCTGCACATCAGAGACATCACACCTCCTGCTCCTCTAGTCACCGGCGCCACTGCACCTACTGCATATAAGAGCCACCACACCTCCTCAGCTCCAGTCACCGGCGCCACTGCGGAGGCAGGATTCCTTAGCAAGAAGGACCATTTGTTTCTAAACATTAAATCACCCATAATCCCTGTGATATACACCACCTGGACGTCCTATCGTATCTGGCTACGGATCCATTTTGAAACCATTAGGGCAGTACATTGATCGTTTCATTAAAGATTTTATACCCCTGACTGAGTGCTACATACGAGACAGTATGTCGATGAGCAATCTGATTGAAGAATACCCTTTTGACCCTACATCCAGCACAATGTGCACACTGGATGTAGAGTTACCCTACACCAACATCCCACAAATTGAGTAAATGCTCGTCATTGAACGAGTATTAAATCGGCGACCTCGTCCGCATGCTGTACCCACTCTTTTCATCTTGCAACTCCTGGAAATCTGCCTGACTAAAAACTTTTTTCTTTTTAATGAGCAGTTCTAAGGCCAAGTCCGGGGTACTTCATTGTGATCAGTTTTTGCACCCAACCTAGCTATCCTGTACATGGATGACCTAGAAATGAGATTTTTTATTTGCAAAGTTTTATATAGTGCTGGCTAGACCCGGAGGTATCAGAGCGCTTTACATGAGGATCAGCGAGTTACAGGATACATAGTTATATCATTTGACTCAGCGAGTTATCGGTTACATAGTTACATCAGTTTGCATCAAAGAAACACAGAGGGAGAAGAAGGAGGGGGAGGGAAGGAGACACGGACAGGGAGACGAGGAAAACAATGTCAGATGACTGGCTGGGTAGGTGTTGGCCAAGGGGCCAGACTCCTCTATAGCTGCATAGGACAGCTCCACCGGGCATCGGCCAAGGTTGCTTGGGCTCCGCTGTAGGTATCTACATCACTTTAATCAGCGAGTTACAGGATATATAGTTACATCAGTTAGAATCAAAATAATCACAGAGGAGGGAGGAAGGGGAGGGAAGGAGACACAAACGGGGGAGACGCGAGGAAAACAATGTCAGATGACTGGCTGGGTAGGTGACGGCCAAGGGGCCAGACTCCTCTATAGCTGCAAAGGACAGCTCCACCGGGCATCGATCAAGGTTGCTCGAGCTCCGCTGTAGGTACAAATGTGAGAAGTTGGCCTGATATGTGATGTCCACTATTCTAGTGGGCACCCTGTATCAGTCCAAACAACCCTTATGGTGATGGTTGTAAAATCAACCGTATAGACCAGATATCCTAGTGGTAGCATGGACAGAGCAGTCTTAGTAACACTTCAGAGAGCATGTGAAGCCAATTGTTTTATCAATAATAACCCCTTGAATATCAAATGAAAGGACACCACACAAGGTATATATCAAATATATATGTATTTATTTCTAACACAAACCCTCTGCACTCTTTATGAGGTCAGAGTTCGAGATACTGCACAAGTTACTCAAATAGCATACTATAAGTTGCACAAATACAATTCTGCCCTAGGGGCCTCACGAACCATATACTAGAGAAGTGGTATAAGAGCCACTTCAGAACAGGTGAATAGGCCTAGGGCCTTGGAAATCGGTGGGGCTACACAGAGTAACCAAAGGTTGGGAAGCAGGAGTCCCACAGGATGCGTGCGCAGTGCTTAAACACACAAGCGGGTTCTCATAGACTTTCAATGAGAATGTAAAGTTTAGAAACTAGTTGATTTCGGACCTTCCGCGTGGACTATGGGAAAACCCAGTTAAAGTAGGACACTTGGATAGTTATTACCCACGGGAGCACCGGAGTACTCGAGTTACCTCACCCAGGGAAGCCGTGTAAATAGGTGTGAAGTCGTGTCGGGTTTCGTTGTCGAATCCTATGGAGAGCTGCAAGAAGATGCTGCAGGCGACCAGGAGGAAGATGTCCGGGAGGATCCAAGGGTGGATCGAGGAAGTGAAGAACCTGAAAGCAGAGGGGACAGAGTCTGGGTCACTAGCCAATGACCAGGATGGAACCAGGATAGAACCAGGTGATGTCGAGATGCAATCAGGAGAAGAGGCAGAGCTTGTCTCTGCAGCCATGTGGACCAGGAGGCGTCGACAACGACCAGGAGCTGGATACGGACTGTCCCACAAAGGCTCTCGCTATTGGCGGTGTCGGCTTCCGGATCAGAGTCAACAAGCCTTGGCAAAGGCAACCCACGCAGGATGTGAAGATCGGCTTCTTGTACAGACCAGCAAGGTCTGTGGGGCTTCCCTTTTACAGGAAAGCAGGAGCAAGTCCAGAGCAACCAGGCAAGCAGCGTTGTTTCAAAATGGAGTCTTAAAGATGGCCACTAGCCAACGGGCTAGCAACCGTGAAGACGCGTCGAGGAGAAATGCAGGCACAGGCCCCACGCGGCACTCGTGGAGTGTGGAGGGCTGAGCTTCGGTGCACTTACCGCTCGGGGTTTGGACTTCTCAGGGTCCAATGCACAACTTCGAGGACGCCTCAGAAGCTGCACAGTTAGCAAAAAGCAGGTACTGCAGGTTGTCCGGTCCCACGACTCTCGTGTCCGCCACGGGTCTCAGCTTTGCTCTGGATGTGGGTCGGTGTCAGAGAAGTTTGGAAGTCCAGAGGCTGCGTCCCTAAGTCTTCGGGCTCCGGCGGGAGCGTTGACAAAGCAAACCGGCAAGTCACTGATGGTGCCTGTTTGTACAGGGTGGTCACTCCTTGACCACAAGGGAGATTCTTCAGTCTTCTAGTTGCAGTAGAATGTCGAAGGTTCAGAGTTTTGCTTCAGAGTTTCAATTCAGGATAATCTAAAGTCTCTAGACTCAGCTCCTAGCTTTATACGAATTAAAGGGGCTGGATTACCTGCTAGGTCCCTCCTATGGGTGGAACCTGGGAAGGGGGTGGTTACACCCCTTTCCCTTTGTCCAGTTTCGCGCCAGAGCTGGGGCTGGAGTGACCCAGCAACTGGTTTGAACCGGGCTATGCATGGAGCACCTTGTGTGCCCCAGGCAGAGTCTCATTTCATTCAACCCACCCTGCCCCAATACACTATAGCCTGTCTGGGGAGGAGCTAGCGCCTCCCAAAGCAGGAAACCTATTGTCCAGGCCTCCCCTGCCGGAGTTTCGTCCAGCAGCAGGAGGGCAGACTCGTGTCTGTGGCAGCAGCATCCATTTTGTGATGCTGAGGTTCTGTTTACATTTAACCAGGTAAAGCTACAACTACATGTCTTCTCCCTCTAGAAGGGTGGACTGCTACCCCCACCGCCAGGACTGGCGGGGGGGGGGTAGTATTCCAAAGCGTATGACACCTTACACAACATGTTTTGATAAAGCCAAACCAAAGTTAGCATTAACTGCGAGGATTATAATGCACTTAAGAGTGTATGGTATGGCTATATCATAGAACAGCTATAAGGACATGGTTCCGAAAAATGCAGACAGGCTCAGCTCATGCTAGAGCACCATCTCACATATAACCAAGCACTCTGCCTCCAGGATTGTTAAGGCCTGCCATATGAGTGACTTAGAGGCATATATGTGTCTATATGTAATGGTCGGTATAGAGATACTATACCTAAGCAAGGGGTGATTACACAACCTTGCCCCAGCTGGGTGAACAGCCAGTTGTGTCAGTTTGGATGGCCAGCCAGGGGTGGCATAATACATGCTGCAGCCCCTGGTAGGCCTTGGATGCACTTATGCCCTGGGTACCTATGGTACACTATACAGGGGCTTACAAAGGTGACCCAATACCCAATTGGTTATGTACCTAAAGTACATGGTATGAATTTAGAGAGAGAACAGCTGGGCTGTGGGTCTGATTAGCAGGCCCACAGCCACACTAGAGTCGAAAAACCAGTATATCAGAGCAAAAAGTGGGTGTGACCATAGGAAGCAGACCCTACTCTCCTACACAACCCCCCACAAACGCAGGGATATTAAACTAACCTTGACCAGTTGAGTCTTCATGTGCTAAGTGGAAATATCTGGAGAGTCCATCTGCGTTGCCATGGTCAGTTCCAGGTCTATGTTCCACTGTAAAGTCCATACCCTGTAGGGAAATGGAACACCTGAGCAGTTTGGGATTTTCACCCTTCATCTGGTTTAGCCACAAGAGGGGCTTATGGTCTGTCTGAATCTTGAAGTGAGTACCAAACAAGTATGGCCTCAGCTTCTCCAGGGCCCAAACCACAGCAAAGGCCTCCCTCTCAATAGCTGACCAACGTTTCTCTCTATGGGTCAGCCTTCTGCTAATAAAAGTAATGGGCTGGTCTTGACCATCTTTATTCAGTTGTGAAAGAACAGCTCCCACTCCCAACTCAGAAGCATCTGTTTGGACAATGAATTCCTTGGAGTAATCTGGACTTTTCAGAATAGGTGCAGAGCACATGGCCTGCTTCAGGTCATCAAATGCCTTTTGACAGCTTACTGTCCACTGAACCTTTTTTGGCATTTTCTTTGAGGTTAAGTCATTAAGTGGAGTCACAATGGACCCATAGTTCTTAACAAACGTTCTGTAGTACCCAGTCAGGCCCAAGAAAGCTCTGACCTGTGTCTGGGTGGTTGGAGGAGCCCAGTCCTTGATGGTCTGGATCTTGCTCTCCAGTGGTTGAACCTGACCCCCACCTACAAGGTGGCCCAGGTACACAACCTTACTCTGCTCTATCTGGCACTTAGTAGCCTTGATAGTTAGGCCTGCCTTTTGCAGGGCCTCCAAAACTTTCTTCAGGTGGATCAGGTGATCCTCCCAGGTGGAGCTAAAGACAGCAATATCATTTAGATAAGCAGCACAAAAGTCATCCAGCCCAGAAAGGACTTGGTTCACTAACCTTTGGAAAGTGGCAGGTGCATTCTTCAAGCCAAATGGCATCACCGCAAATTGGTAATGACCTCCTGGGGTTGAAAATGCTGTTTTGGCTTTTGCATCATCAGCTAGTCTGATTTGCCAGTAGCCTGCTGTCAGGTCAAATGTGCTCAAAAACTTGGCAGAAGCCAATCTGTCAATGAGCTCATCTGCCCTGGGTATTGGATGGGCATCTGTCCTAGTGACAGCATTGAGACCTCTGTAGTCCACACAAAACCTCATCTCTCTCTTACCATCTTGGGGGTGAGGCTTTGGCACCAGGACTACTGGACTGGCCCAGGGGCTCTCTGAGGGCTCAATAACTCCCAGTTCCAACATCTTTTGGACCTCTGTCCTTATACAGTCCCTGACATGGTCAAGTTGCCTGTAGATTTTACTCTTGACAGGCAGACTGTCACCAGTGTCCACCTCATGGGTGCACCAGTTTGTCTGACTTGGGGTCAGGGAAAACATATGCCTATAGGCCTGTAGAGCGTGCCTGCAGTCCTGATGCTGATGGTCAGTGAGGCTGCCTGCCAAGGCCACTCCATCAAGTGAACCATCATCAGGATTCTGAAAAGCAGGTCTGAGAGAGGGTCACTCTCCTCCTCCTGTCCCTCATCTGTAGCCATGAGCAAGCCCATGTCTGCCCAGTCAACATATGCCTTCAGTCTGTTGACATGAAGCACCCTGTGGGGGCTTCTGGAAGTCCCAAGATCAACCAAATAGGTTACCTCTCCATTTTGCTCAGCAATAGTGTGGGGTCCAGACCATTTGTCTTGGAGTGCTGCTGGGGCCACTGGCTCCAACACCCACACTTTCTGTCCTGGCTGGTACACAGTCAGCACAGCCTTTTGGTCATGCCAGGCTTTTTGAAGTTCCTGGCTAGCCTCAAGGTTTTTAGAAGCCTTTTTCATATACTCAGCCATCCTGGAGCGGAGACCAAGTACATAGTCCACTATGTCTTGCTTAGGCTTTTTGAGAGGTAACTCCCATCCTTCCTTCACAAGACACAGGGGTCCTCTTACAGGATGCCCAAACAAAAGTTCAAAAGGGCTGTAGCCAACCCCCTTTTGTGGGACCTCTCTGTAGGCAAACAAAAGGCAGGGCAGAAGCATGTCCCATCTTCGCCTAAGCTTTTGAGGTAAACCCTTGATCATGCCTTTCAAGGTCTTGTTGAATCTCTCCACAAGACCATTGCATTGTGGGTGATAGGGTGTAGTGAACTTTTAGTTAACACCACATTACTTCCACATAGCAGTTAGGTACCCATACATAAAGTTTGCACCTCTGTCTGAGACAACCTCCTTCGGAAAGCCCACTCTTGAGAAAACTCCCAGGAGGGCTCTTGCCACAACAGGTGCTGTTGTGGTCCTTAGGGGAATAGCTTCTGGGTATCTGGTGGCAGCATCCACTACCACCAGAATAAATCTGTGCCCAGAGGCTGTTTGGGGATCCATTGGTCCAATAATGTCTATCTCAACTCTCTCAAAGGGAACCCCCACCACAGGTAGTGGTATAAGGGGGGGGCCTTTGTTGTTCCACCTGACTTGCCACTGGCTTGGCAGGTTTCACAGGAGCGACAAAACTCCTTGGTATCTTCTGACATATGGGGCCAGTGAAAGAGAGGGACAAGCCTGTCCCAAGTCTTGTTCTGGCCAAGATGTCCTGTAAGGGGAATATCATGGGCTAAGGTAAGAAGGAAGTCCCTGAATGCCAAGGGTATGACCAACCTCCTGGAAGTACCAGGCTTGGGGTCTTTAGCCTCAGAATAAAGGAGCCCTTCATCCCAATATACTTTATGGGTACGCGTAGCATTCCCTGCAGCCTCAGCAGCAGCTTGCTGTCTGAGGGGTTCAAGAGAGGGGTAATGTAATTGCGCCTGCCCCAGGTCTGCCCTTGAAGGCACCCCTGTCTCAAGAAACTCAACCTGATCAGGCTCAAGTTCTTCTAGGACAGTTCCCTCTTGAGTCTCACACTCAGCTTCCTGTGAAGACTGATCTTCAACCTGAGGCAAGGGGGAAGACACTGCCTTAACACTTTTGCTCTTTCTCTTGGAAGGCAGCTGGTCCATAGTTTCAGGATCCAGTGCCTGTTCAGTTTGACACTTTTTGGCCTGTGACCTGGTCACAGCAAGGACATGTGCTGATATGCCCAACATCTCTGTATGAGTCCTATACTCCACTTCAGACCAGAAGAAGTAGAAAGACATTATTGTTTGATTAATTAAAACCTTACAATATATATGCAGTAATTCTTAATTATAAAATCAGTTATAAAATCAGTTCTATAAAAATAATAAACTTCCAGTTTGTTACGCTATTTTCGTGTTATATACTTTCTAAAATACATTCTTTCAATTTTTGATGTTCTAACTTAATTCTCAATTGCATTAAAAACCTTACAAAAGCAGAGCTTAAAATGATATCGTCCGTATGGAGGCATCTTATCAGTGCTTGTCTGCAACTCCTTATTCCGCGAACATTAAAATGTCTCTTTAGAATAAATATTCTTTCGACTTTCAAATCTGGACAAACACACAGGAGGTGCACAATATTCTCTTCGCCAAGTTTGCATAGGTTACAAGTCATTGGACCCTCTGTTCTCAACCATGGCATTAGATGACATGAGCCCGGAAATACTCCAAAGCGAGCTTTTATGAAAATTTGTTTAAATTTCACAGACCAAGGAATTTCGAGGTACGGTTGCACTTTTACTTTGGTATAGCCATTCAAGAGAGGCCATGCATGTTTTCTTTTTGAGAAGGTATCTTTATCCAGGAGTAGTGATAAATGCTTTGTTGTACTATTAATGACTTTTTAAAAAGAATTCAGGGTAATTGGCATTTCCCAGACTGAGTTTACTGAATATTCCTCTATTGATGTAAATAGATATTTCCACGCCTGGGCTTTCGAGTTTAAGTTTATTTCGTGCCACAATAGTTTGGACAGTTGGTTTACAGTGTCCATTTTTATCCTTTTCCACACTTTGATGAATTGTCCTTTTTGCGCAAGTACCTGATTATTTATCCCAAATTCCATTCTGCGCAGGTGATGCATTGTGTGGGAGTAAAAAGAGTGCTTTATAGATTTTCGTGATTGCATTGTTGATTAGGATTGAATGATTTCCACACAATGCTTCACTTCCATATGTTAAGGTTGGTAAAAGCTTTGCTGATAGTACTTTTAATAATGGACCATAACTCTGCCCTCCTAAGGATTTCTTTATAATTCTAAATGCCACTAACACTGATTTAGTTCTCCGTTGTATATCAATCTTATGTGGTTGGTATGATCCTCGTTCATAAAATAGTACTCCCAAATATCTATATGTTTTCACTTGCTCTAGTTGCGAGTTATCCAGAAACCATTTATACTTATGCTAGGACCTTGAATATTTGTTTATCTCCATCGTTTTTGTCTTTGATTCATTTATCGCCATTCTATTTTCTTTGGAGTAGGTAGTTATCCTATTTAACAGGCGTTGTAGTCCAACCTTAGTTTGACTTACTAGGATCACATCATCTGCATATAGCGGGTTTGATATCGGAGTTTTGGCTAATTTAGGTGGGCAAGCGTTCACCTCATCCAAGGCTTTCGTCAGGTCGGCTAAAAATAAATTAAAAAGCAACGGGGCCAATACACATCCTTGCTTCAAACCTGATGCTGTCGGTATTTTTTCTGTTACTGTTGAGCCATCTCCCATCCGAACCCTGACCCATGTGTCAGTGTAAAGAAGTTGGATTAGTTTTAAAAGGGAAGTTGGTATACCTTGGCAGGGGTGTGGAATTTATTAAAATATCTACTTGTCCATGGGGCAAGTTGCTTCATAAATCTACTTGTCCTTTAACAAAATCCACTTGTCCCTTTGGTGCCATGTGGTTCGGCGACAAATTATGGCAGCAATCTCATGATATAAGAGCTTATATATCCTCTCTGATTATGCCAGTGTTCATACCATAGTGGTTCTTGAATGCTGGCAATCCCTTTATGTTGCCACGTTTCTGCAGATCTACATACTGGGACTGAAGGTAGTGGTAAGCAATGGTTCCAGGGGGGTTGGAATGCCCTTTAAGTCTGTGCAAATCTACTAACTTGCATTTTTTAAGGGTTTTCAACAACTCTTCTCTAATCTTTTCCAATACTGAGAAATGTTGGAAATTCACTCCTGACAATGGCAGACGTAAACCTACTTCCAGAGTTGGGAAAAAAGTGGTTGATGGGGAAAATGACCTTGCAAACACTCGGGTTTTCGCATGAGCAAATCTACACATGCAAATTTGCTCATGATAAACTGAAGTTCACAAATATTTTCCAGGAGTACATTTCTTGCCCTACTTCTATAAATTCTTGTAAATTCACGAAAGCCATATAGCTGCACTTAATGCAAGGGCATATAAAGGGTGCACTTTGAGACTTTCTTTAATAATAGGGCCCCGAATTTGGACTGGCGTTAACCAAAACCTTTTGTGTTTATTAAAATTCTCTCTCCCTCTCTCAGTATCGGCTGGCTTCACTGTGAGTGACGGCATTAAGCTCTTTCACACGGAGTATATTGGCACACAAAGTATTTTTGTTCAGTGGCAGTAACTAATGTGGAATTGTGTGCTTTTTAAGACCATTTTTATTTTTGCTTTTGCCAATGTTTGTTATAATGGTGAGGGCCCGTCAGCTCTCACATCAAGAAGGCTTTACAAAAACCATGCCAAAACAAGTCACGTATTGGCAAAATTAAAAAGCTGACACTAATTTCAGACCTACTGGCTTTGCCAATGCTTGTTTATTTTTATGTTTCTCATAATCTTATTGAAACTGGTTTCACTGATTTTCCAATATGAATATTTTTGCGAAATACTAGCATGCATCAACACATTTTACTAAATGATGCTGCAAAGAAACGGTACCTGACATTTCCCAGTTTAGCTAAATGTATTTTTTCCTACTTTCATTTTTTTAGGAACATTTTATATTGAAAGCAAAGAGTCATTAATCTTGCTCTGCTCTCAAGCTTCTGCAAATATTTGCATCTTATCAGAGAGCATTCTGGGAGAACTATGCATAGCCTCATATTGCTAAACTTTGAAACTGTGAGTACACATGTTTATACTGTAACCACTGTCAGTAGTGCAGTCAGAACTTACATTTACTTAGAGCGCTCACCCTAATAATAAAGGCTTTCAATTTATGAACCATAAATACAAGTTTGAACAGCATTAACATAGGCACACAAATAATAACTTGACTTCAGGCTGTACCCTTCCCTGGCCCTTAATGTGCTACTGCAAACTGGCAGCCAAAGGTTTGTGCTGCAGGGGGTTGGGCCTACTTGTCCCAAGGACAAAATGCATATTAAAACTTGTTGCCCTTGACCCCAAACAATATGTCCTGGGCGTCAGGCTATAGGAATTCCACATCCCTGCTTGGTCTATTAACTTCTGCCATAAAAGATCTCTATGCACACAGTCAAAGGCAGCCTTAAAATCAACAAAGCACAAGTATAGTGGTTGCTTCTTAGTAATGTATTTATCCATAAGGACTGATAACACATGGATATTTGTTGTAGTGCCTAATCCTTGAGTAAATCTAGTTTGATTAGGTGGTATCATCTGCTTTTCTCTTACCCATTATGCTAGGTCAGATAACAGTACACCTGCAAATAGTTTAGCATCGGTATCCTGGAGCGTAATGAGTCTGTAATTTTCCGGCAAAGACCAATCTCCTTTTTTGTAAATAGGGGCTATCAGCGATCCCTTCCATGTTTCAGGTATCAATGATGACCTTACGATTCCCTTAAAACCTTAGTCAGATATCCTGACCATAAGTTGGGGTCGCTCTTGTAAAGTGCAAATGGGACACCATTTGGACCTGGCGCACCATTTTTTTGTTTCAGAACAAATTACAGATTTGTTTATTTGTTATATGGATTTCTTGAATCTTGTCATTCCTTATTGGTTCGCACATATTAGCCCCGGGTTTCAATTGCATTGTATCCCCAGCAGGATTTAGATGTGTAAACAGGAACCTAATCCACTTCAGACCAGACTGAAGTCTCTAAATCATTGCCCAACAAACATTCAACAGGGAGATCCGAACTTACAACAACCCTTTTGAGGCCAGTTACCCCTCCCCAGGAGAAGTTAACAATTGCCATACTATGGGTAGTAGTGGCATTGCTAGCATTGGTCACTAGGTAATTCTCACCTAGTATGATCTGTCCAGGGTCCACAAAGTTAGGCGTCACCATGGTGACACTGGCACAAGTGTCCCTGTAGGCCTGAGCCATCTTATTGTTAATTAAAGGTGTCTGTCTGTACTTGCCCAAGTTATTGGGACTCACAGTAGTGGACATAGCCATGTCCACCTCACAGACAAGAACAGCTTGAGTTGGTACTCTGACTAGGCCAGAGTCCATCTCAGTTCCCAGGGTCAACCCTACTACACCCTTCTGTTGAGAACCACCACTATTAGCTGCACTAGGGGGAACAGTTGCCTTAGGGGCAATGGTGGTTGGAGCTGTCTCCTTTTTGGCACAATCACTGGTCCAGTGAGTATTACTTTTACAGATATTGCACCATGGTTTTCTTTGCCCATCTTTCTTTTTGGATTTCTTGGAACCCCTGTAGGAGGGTGGATGCCTGACTATGGTTACCCCAGATTTTTTGCCTAGTGTTTAGCTGGTTTTCGACTTAGAATCGCAAAAATTTGAGATTCCTTATTTTGCTTAAGCATTTAAGGAATCGCAAATTTTGCGATTCCTTAAATGCGATGTATGTGGGGTTCTGAAATTGCGAATTTTTGTTAAGAAATCGCAAATTACCACCAACTTGTAGTTGGTGGTAATTTGCGATTTCATTTAAAAGTGCCCTATTTGGCATTTGGGAAGGTGGCATGTGACGCAGATACACGCCCATAGGGCATGTATGTGCGCCATATGCACACACATGTAAATTTCAGGGGTGCAGCAGGGTATCTTTGAGACACCCCTGCACCCTTGAAATTATTCTCAATTTGCGAATTCGCAAAATGTGATTCACAAATTGAGAAATATTTTGCAATCATTCCTATGGGCCTCCTGGCCCATAGGAATGCATGGGAAATTATTCCTTATTTGCGAATTCGCAAAGTGCGAATTCGCAAATAAGGAAGACTAAGAAATCGCTAAAAAATAGCGATTTTTTACATACATTCCATTTTGCGAATTCTAAATAGCGATTCCTTAAAAATCACTATTAAGAAATCGCAAAATGGAATTTTGATACATCTACCCCCAAGTGTAAGTAAGTGCACCACTTACACCTCACTAGAACCATGTCTGGCACAGGTGAACAATCCAGTTCTCTGCCTGTGACAGGTGACCTTACCAAGGCACCGTCCAGATATGAAAAATTCAGCTTCAGAGACTTGAGTAGCTTGTGCACTACAAGGGGGCTGGAAAAGGGTCACAACCCTACTATCCCAATCCTAATAGGAATCTTAGAGACAGATGACCTTGAGAAGGCTAACCCAGGCCCCTCAGGTAATCCAGGAGAGGGAACACTCCCCATACCTAATTATCCCATTACCCCAGAGGTGGTGGATGTGGAGAGTGAACATGATCAAGATTCAGATCAAGAAACTAGCCAGGTACAGGTCAGAAGACTTAGCCAGGCTAATGTCAGCTTACATGGGAATGGAGAGGCGAACCAGCTTCCCAGACCTAATAGCAGAATACTCCCAGGTAATAGAAGAGATAGATCCCTTTCCAGGGACTCTAACAATTCTAATACCTCAAGAGCTTCTCAGAGGGGAATGACTTCACTTCAGAGGAGAGAGCATAAGGCTAGAATGAGGGCTGTCGAACTCCAGATAGAGAGAGAGAGGAGGTGGCCCTGGCCAAAGCTAAACTTGCTTTAGCAAGGGAGCAAAAATTGAGTGGATCAGATTCCACTGGTGGCAGCATTATTCCTAAAGAGAAAGACGGGTCCTATGACAATAGAAACAACCTGACAAAGATTGTGTCCCCCTACAAGGAATGGGATTACATCCACAAATGGATGACTGCTCTGGAGAGAGCCTGCGTGGTACAGCAGGTTCCTCAAGATCAGTGGGCAGCAATCTTATGGTACTCCTTTTCTGAGAAAGGGAGAGATAAGCTCCTCACTGTTGGTCCTGAGGATGCTACAAACTTCACAGTCCTGAAGAGTGCTCTTATTGATGGGTTTGGCCTAACCACTGAGCAATACAGGTTGTTGTTCAGAGATACCCAGAAAACTTAGACTCAGGACTGGACTGATTTTGTAGATTGTGCTACTAAGGCTCTGGAAGGTTGGTTACTTGGCAGCAAAGTACATGACTATACAGGATTGTGTAATTTGATTATGAGGGAGCAGATCCTTAGTAATTGTCAAAACCAGCTTTTGCACCAGCACCTGGTGGACTCAGATCTGCCTCTCCACAAGAATTGGGTAAGAGGGCAGACAAATGGGTCAGAACCAGGATTAGGCCTAAGAATCAGGGTAGTGACCAAAAGAAGGATAATTCCAAGGCTCAAGAGAAAGGTGGGGATAAATCTAAAGACAAGTCTCCCACAGGGCCCCAAACCTCCAATGGTGGGGGTGGGTCCCAAGACACTTCCTTTACCCAAAAGAAACCTTATTGCCATGTCTGTAAAAAGCCTGCCCACTGGAAGACTGATAGCAGTTGCCCAAAGAATAACAATAAGGAAAATATTCCTCCAAGTAATGCTCCAACACCTCCTGTTACTGTTAGTAGTAATCCCCCAGGTGGTGGGAGCACCCCCAAGAATTTGGCTGGGTTTACTTTTGGAACTCATGTGGACTCTGGCCTAACCAGGTCGCCTACTACAGCTACTCTTGTCTGTGAGAATGGCATGGGGTTTGCCAACTTCACTGCTTGCCCAAACACTTTGAGCAAGTACAGACAGGAGCCCCTCATCAATGGTCAGAAAGTTGAGGCCTATAGAGACACAGGGGCTAGTATCACTATGGTGACTGAGAATCGAAATTTGCCTAGCTTACGTAATGGTAAGTTTCAATTCTATTAAGGACACGGAGGCGAGGATTATGCTTTTCTTCCTTCGCTTTTATTACACATACAAAAACACAGATAGCCTTAGAAAAGCTCCAATCACTGCTCAAATTGCAGAAAAAACTCAGAAATAATCGATTTTTTAAACTTAGTAAGTCCAGGATGAACTACAACTCCCATGAGCTTGTCTTAACATCCACAACATTAGTCCTTCCATTATGTCCACTCCAGGTATGATAGCCAGTCCTTCCTCAACCTTCCTCCTCTTTCTTCGCGCAGATTACGCACATCCCTCATTGGTCTTGCTTGGAACCGTCATTTCCTAGCGGAAAAAATGACAGCGTAAGTGAAGCACCACAACCTCACTGACAGCATGCAAACCGAGGACATCATCAAGACTAGCATCAAAACATGTAGCAAAGCAGAGATGGAAAACGATTTACTTACTGCCATATGGGCGGGTTCGGAACGTCGAACTCCTGGGTGGGATAATCCTCGCCTCCGTGTCCTTAATAGAATTGAAACTTACCGTTACGTAAGCTAGGCAAATTTCGATTCTATGTCAGGCCGGGGGGCTTCGGATTATGCTAGTTTAAAGCTTACTCACCACCAAATGAGCTAGGTCCACCACCGGTTTAAAATAAAACCTCTTAAACGTGGAATCCGAGGACCAATCTGCTGCTCGCATTAAATCCTCCAAACGATCTCCCACCGAGAATGCCTTAGAAGCCATGGCTCCCCTGGCAGAGTGAGCTCCAAAACGTTTAGTATCAATGCCCGCCTCTTGCATGACCCAACGCACCCACCTTGCAATGGTGGGGGAAGAGACTGCTCTGTGTGATTTTCGCAGGGCAATTAGCAATTGTTGTTCGTCCGGAGAGCGGATATCCAATGTCATGTCTTCATAAGCCTTCAAGCACTGCACGACGCACAACTTGGGAGTGTCCACAAAGGCCGGGTACGAGATAGTTTGTGACGCGGACTTCGTGCGACGTCCCACCGTAAAAGTTACCCCGTCAGGGGGAAAAACTTGCGCCGAAACGTCCAAGGCACGCACATCCGACACACGCCGGCAAGAGACCAAACACAGAAGCATAGCCAACTGGGCTGAAAGTTCCTTCAGGGACAAATAAGCGTTAGCCTGCCAGGACAGAAACAGGTTCAAGACCACATTGACGTCCCAAAGGACCGAATACCGGGGCTCCGGAGGTAAGGAAAGACGAACACCTTGCAAGAGCCTGCAAACAAAGGGGTGTTCCCCCACCGGGGAACCCTCCACAGGTTGGTGACCCGCTGAAATTGCGGAACGCATAGCATTAATTGTCCTATAAGCCAGGCCCTTAGTTGCCAACTCAGCTAAAGAATTTAAGATTGGAACGTGTCCTGCGACCACGGGATCCAGGTCCCTTCGAAGACACCAACGCATCCACTTAAGCCAAGTGGATTTGTAGCGCTTCGCCGTGCTATCAGCCCAGGCTTTGGAGAGCAGGCCCTCAGCTGATCCCGAAAGGCCCGGGAGCGACCAACGTCTACGGAAAGCCTCCATGCCATGAGGCGGAGAGAGCCCTGCACGATGAGGGGATGCGGCTCCCGATCCGGATTGAGCAAGAGGTGAGGAAACTGGGGGAGTAAGATTGGAAAATCCCAAGAAAGTTCCAGAAGAACCGGAAACCAGACTTGAGACCTCCAGAGCGGTGTAACCAACACCATCTCTTGACGGCGAACCTGGGCCGCCGTTCGCACCACCATTGAGAATGGAGGAAATGCAAAGGGTTTCTCCCGACTCCAATCCTGAAGAAAGGCGTCCGTGGCCTCCGCGAGCGGGTCCGGCCTCCAACTGAAAAACCGTGGGAGTTGGTGGTCCAGCCGGGACGCAAACAGATCCACCGAAAACGGACCCCAGCGGGCATTCAGCCATTGGAAGACCGGGATGTCCAGCATCCACTGGCTGGTATCCCTCAGGTGCCTGGAGTGCCAGTCCGCCACCTGATTGGCCTGACCCGGCAAGTATTCCGCCGTCACCGATATGTGATGGGAGAGGCAATAGTCCCAGAACTCCTTCGCCAAATCCGCCAGGGCTCGAGAGCGTGTGCCTCCTAGGTGGTTGACGTATCGAACCGCCGAGACATTGTCCATCTTTAAGAGAACGCAAGACTGCACGGAATCCTTGGTCCAGCAGCGGACCGCGAAGGACCCTGCTAGAAGTTCCAAACAGTTTATATGCAACTGTTGTTCGTCGGATGACCAAGCGCCGCCGGTGGAGAACTCCCCGCAACGGGCACCCCAAACCGACCTGCTGGCATCGGACTCTATCACAAGGTCCGGGACCGACCCGAAGATCGCCCGACCATTCCATGCTTCCATGTGCGAAAGCCACCATGACATCTCCTCCTTCACTTCCGCCGAGAGGGGCACCATCTGGTCGTAGGACATGCCCCTCGGAGGTGTTGGGCCTTGAGGCGATGGAGCGCTCTGTAGTGCAACGGCACCGGGAAAATCGCCTGAATGGAGGATGACAGAAGTCCTACCACCCTGGCCACCTGACGTAAAGAGGTCCGGTCTTTTGAAACCGTCTGTCGTAACGTATGCCTGATCTTGGCTATCTTCCTCGAGGGTAGACTGAGAGAGGCTCCCACGGAGTCTATGACAAAACCCAGGAACGTAAGTTTCTGACACGGAACCAGGACCAACTTGGATCCGTTGATGACAAAGCCCAGCCTTTGGAGCAGCAGAACCGCCTGCTGAAGCTGACCAGTTAAGACAACCGGGCACTGGGCCATCAAAAGGATGTCGTCCAGGTAGACGATCATCCGAATACCCTGCCCCCGCAGGTACTCCACCACCGGGTGCAGCACCTTCGTGAAGCACCAAGGGGCCGAGGAAAGACCGAAGGGAAGGGCGGTGAACTCGAACACTCTGTCGCTCCAGCAAAACTGAAGGAAACGCCGATCCGGAGGATGGATGGGTACCACCAAATAAGCGTCTTTGAGATCCAACCTCACCATCCAATCCCGTGGAAGGAGCATATCCCGAAGGAGGTGTATCCCCTCCATTTTGATGTGCCGGTAGACCAACCAACCGTTGAACTCCTTGAGGTTGATCACCGGGCGTTTGCCTCCATCCGTCTTGTCTACCAGGAAGACATTGCTGAGGAAACCCGCGGGATGGCGCGTTGAGAGACGGATGGCTCCTTTTTGGAGTAGCTCCGAGACCTCTCCGTCTATCAAGCGCGCGTCGGACTCGGAAAAGACTATCGGCCGCGGAGAAAACTCCTGAACGGGCCGGTCGTAGAACTCTATGTGAAACCCCCGCACGGTTTGCAAAACCCAAGCGTCTGCAGTAAGCGACGCCCACTCCTCATAAAAAGCCGCTAGCCGGCCTCCCATGAGAACCTGGTACGAAGAAAGGACACTCACCATTGGGATTTTTGGGTCCAGGATTCTTGCGGTAGCCTCGACCGCCGAAGCGCTACCCTCTCGTGGGGTAAAAGTTGTTGAAGTTTGCTGAGGTCTGGTACTGGCCTCTGCTGGAGCCTTGCCCTCTATTACTGGCATTCTGCCCTCCTCGGCCGGTCGGGCGGCCCCTGCCCCGACCGGCCCCTTGGGAAAAACGCTGTTGGTAACACACGCTTTATGCTGGACTGCGCCTTATCTAGCGAAGTGAAGGTGGATACAAATTTGCCGAGCTCCTTAATGAAGGGCTCCCCAAAGAGGCCACCCTGGGCTACCGCCCCGCTTCCAAAGAAGCCAAATCTCCCAACTTCGGGTCCAGCTTAATAAGCAGGGATCTCCTCCGCTCGGTCGACAGGGCGCAGTTGGCGTTCCCTAAAAAAATTATCACTCGCTGAGGCCAGTTCGACAACACCTCAGGGGAAATAACCGTGCCGTTGGCCTTCGCCTCTTCCGCCATGTCGAGGATCTTCGTGGCGGGCCCAACCGCGTCTAACAATTTATCTTGGCACGACCGCCAAGAACGGTCAATGCCCTTACGCGGGTCCTTCATAAACTTTGCGAGGAAGGTGGCCATTTTTGCGTCTAACTCGGCGTCAGGCCCACCTTACCCTCCAGCGTGGGCCTCGGACACTCCCCTTGCAGGCATCCCCTGGCCTCCTTCTCTAAAGGCTTACGCAGGCGACCTGCCATGAACTTCGCCACCGTGTCTCCCGGCGTCCAGGCTGCGGACCGCGGATGCATAATTTCATCCGGGTCCAACATGCCAGAACTGTCCCGGGGTAACTCTGCGGCCGAGCTCGAGGGGCGCCAAGAGCGCACCGACTCTCCATCGTCATCCGTGTCGGGGGAATCCACCCTCGGAGACAGTGCGGTCTCCGAAACCACTGACGGCTCAGGACCCGAAAGTGGCGCAGAGCGGACAGCAGTCGCCTTGGCTAAAAAAAATTCAAAAAGGGGGTGGTGATGGACAGAGTATCTGAGTTAATCAGAACACTCCTACCCAGTCAACAGATCAAGGAAACAAGCTTCCGGGGACCGGTTTCTGCCATTTCAGGCGTCTTCGGCCCGGCTTGCTTGAATCCTGATGGTGCAATGAGCAAGGGACTCACATCTGAGTATACCCTTCCACGCTTAGGGTGGACAAAATTATTTACAACAAGGGGTGGTGATGGACAGAGTCTCTGAATTAAGCAGAGTACTCTCACCCAGTCAACAGATCAGGGCTTGATCCATCACCGTTTTTTAGCTCACTGCACCATCCCAGTTCAGAACCTGGCTGTATGCAAATTAGTCTGTCCCTGGCCCAGTGCATCATGGGAACAGGGCAGACCAAACTACCAAGCCAATTCTTCACTGGAAAGGAAACAAGCTTCCGGGGACCGGTTTCTGGCATTACAGCCGTCTTCGGCCCAGCTTGCTTGAATCCCGATGGTGCAGTGAGCAAGGGACTCATGTCTGAGCATACCCTTCCACACTTATGGTGGCCAAAATAATTTCAAAAAGGGGGTGGTTTGTCCACCCTAAGCATGGAAGGGTATACTCAGATGTGAGTCCCTTGCTCATTGCACCATCAGGATTCAAGCAAGCCGGGCCGAAGACGCCTGAAATGGCAGAAACCGGTCCCCGGAAGCTTGTTTCCTTCCCAGTGTAAGAATTGGCTTTTGTAGTCTGGTCTGCCCTGTTCCCATGATGCACTGGGCCAGGGACAGACTAATTTGCATACAGCCAGGTTCTGAAACTGGGATGGTGCAATGAGCTAAAAAACGGTGTTGGATCTAGCCCTGATCTCTTGACTGGGTGAGAGTACTCTGCTTAATTCAGAGACTCTGTCCATCACCACCCCTTGTTGTAAATAATTTTGTCCACCCTAAGCGTGGAAGGGTATACTCAGATGTGAGTCCCTTGCTCATTGCACCATCAGGATTCAAGCAAGCCGGGCCGAAGACGCCTGAAATGGCAGAAACCGGTCCCCGGAAGCTTGTTTCCTTCCCAGTGTAAGAATTGGCTTTTGTAGTCTGGTCTGCCCTGTTCCCATGATGCACTGGGCCAGGGACAGACTAATTTGCATACAGCCAGGTTCTGAACTGGGATGGTGCAGTGAGCTAAAAAACGGTGATGGATCAAGCCCTGATCTGTTGACTGGGTGAGAGTACTCTGCTTAATTCAGAGACTCTGTCCATCACCACCCCTTGTTGTAAATAATTTTGTCCACCCTAAGCGTGGAAGGGTATACTCAGATGTGAGTCCCTTGCTCATTGCACCATCAGGATTCAAGCAAGCCGGGCCGAAGACGCCTGAAATGGCAGAAACCGGTCCCCGGAAGCTTGTTTCCTTCCCAGTGTAAGAATTGGCTTTTGTAGTCTGGTCTGCCCTGTTCCCATGATGCACTGGGCCAGGGACAGACTAGTTTGCATACAGCCAGGTTCTGAAACTGGGATGGTGCAATGAGCTAAAAAACAGTGTTGGATCTAGCCCTGATCTCTTGACTGGGTGAGAGTACTCTGCTTAATTCAGAGACTCTGTCCATCACCACCCCTTGTTGTAAATAATTTTGTCCACCCTAAGCGTGGAAGGGTATACTCAGATGTGAGTCCCTTGCTCATTGCACCACCAGGATTCAAGCAAGCCGGGCCGAAGACGCCTGAAATGGCAGAAACCGGTCCCCGGAAGCTTGTTTCCTTCCCAGTGTAAGAATTGGCTTTTGTAGTCTGGTCTGCCCTGTTCCCATGATGCACTGGGCCAGGGACAGACTAATTTGCATACAGCCAGGTTCTGAAACTGGGATGGTGCAATGAGCTAAAAAACGGTGTTGGATCTAGCCCTGATCTCTTGACTGGGTGAGAGTACTCTGCTTAATTCAGAGACTCTGTCCATCACCACCCCTTGTTGTAAATAATTTTGTCCACCCTAAGCGTGGAAGGGTATACTCAGATGTGAGTCCCTTGCTCATTGCACCATCAGGATTCAAGCAAGCCGGGCCGAAGACGCCTGAAATGGCAGAAACCGGTCCCCGGAAGCTTGTTTCCTTCCCAGTGTAAGAATTGGCTTTTGTAGTCTGGTCTGCCCTGTTCCCATGATGCACTGGGCCAGGGACAGACTAATTTGCATACAGCCAGGTTCTGAAACTGGGATGGTGCAATGAGCTAAAAAACGGTGTTGGATCTAGCCCTGATCTCTTGACTGGGTGAGAGTACTCTGCTTAATTCAGAGACTCTGTCCATCACCACCCCTTGTTGTAAATAATTTTGTCCACCCTAAGCGTGGAAGGGTATACTCAGATGTGAGTCCCTTGCTCATTGCACCATCAGGATTCAAGCAAGCCGGGCCGAAGACGCCTGAAATGGCAGAAACCGGTCCCCGGAAGCTTGTTTCCTTCCCAGTGTAAGAATTGGCTTTTGTAGTCTGGTCTGCCCTGTTCCCATGATGCACTGGGCCAGGGACAGACTAATTTGCATACAGCCAGGTTCTGAACTGGGATGGTGCAGTGAGCTAAAAAACGGTGATGGATCAAGCCCTGATCTGTTGACTGGGTGAGAGTACTCTGCTTAATTCAGAGACTCTGTCCATCACCACCCCTTGTTGTAAATAATTTTGTCCACCCTAAGCGTGGAAGGGTATACTCAGATGTGAGTCCCTTGCTCATTGCACCATCAGGATTCAAGCAAGCCGGGCCGAAGACGCCTGAAATGGCAGAAACCGGTCCCCGGAAGCTTGTTTCCTTCCCAGTGTAAGAATTGGCTTTTGTAGTCTGGTCTGCCCTGTTCCCATGATGCACTGGGCCAGGGACAGACTAATTTGCATACAGCCAGGTTCTGAAACTGGGATGGTGCAATGAGCTAAAAAACAGTGTTGGATCTAGCCCTGATCTCTTGACTGGGTGAGAGTACTCTGCTTAATTCAGAGACTCTGTCCATCACCACCCCTTGTTGTAAATAATTTTGTCCACCCTAAGCGTGGAAGGGTATACTCAGATGTGAGTCCCTTGCTCATTGCACCACCAGGATTCAAGCAAGCCGGGCCGAAGACGCCTGAAATGGCAGAAACCGGTCCCCGGAAGCTTGTTTCCTTCCCAGTGTAAGAATTGGCTTTTGTAGTCTGGTCTGCCCTGTTCCCATGATGCACTGGGCCAGGGACAGACTAATTTGCATACAGCCAGATTCTGAAACTGGGATGGTGCAATGAGCTAAAAAACGGTGTTGGATCTAGCCCTGATCTCTTGACTGGGTGAGAGTACTCTGCTTAATTCAGAGACTCTGTCCATCACCACCCCTTGTTGTAAATAATTTTGTCCACCCTAAGCGTGGAAGGGTATACTCAGATGTGAGTCCCTTGCTCATTGCACCATCAGGATTCAAGCAAGCCGGGCCGAAGACGCCTGAAATGGCAGAAACCGGCCCCCGGAAGCTTGTTTCCTTCCCAGTGTAAGAATTGGCTTTTGTAGTCTGGTCTGCCCTGTTCCCATGATGCACTGGGCCAGGGACAGACTAATTTGCATACAGCCAGGTTCTGAAACTGGGATGGTGCAATGAGCTAAAAAACGGTGTTGGATCTAGCCCTGATCTTTTGACTGGGTGAGAGTACTCTGCTTAATTCAGAGACTCTGTCCATCACCACCCCTTGTTGTAAATATTTTTGTCCACCCTAAGCGTGGAAGGGTATACTCAGATGTGAGTCCCTTGCTCATTGCACCATCAGGATTCAAGCAAGCCGGGCCGAAGACGCCTGAAATGGCAGAAACCGGTCCCCGGAAGCTTGTTTCCTTCCCAGTGTAAGAATTGGCTTTTGTAGTCTGGTCTGCCCTGTTCCCATGATGCACTGGGCCAGGGACAGACTAATTTGCATACAGCCAGGTTCTGAAACTGGGATGGTGCAATGAGCTAAAAAACGGTGTTGGATCTAGCCCATATCTCTTGACTGGGTGAGAGTACTCTGCTTAATTCAGAGACTCTGTCCATCACCACCCCTTGTTGTAAATAATTTTGTCCACCCTAAGCGTGGAAGGGTATACTCAGATGTGAGTCCCTTGCTCATTGCACCATCAGGATTCAAGCAAGCCGGGCCGAAGACGCCTGAAATGGCAGAAACCGGTCCCCGGAAGCTTGTTTCCTTCCCAGTGTAAGAATTGGCTTTTGTAGTCTGGTCTGCCCTGTTCCCATGATGCACTGGGCCAGGGACAGACTAATTTGCATACAGCCAGGTTCTGAAACTGGGATGGTGCAATGAGCTAAAAAACGGTGTTGGATCTAGCCCTGATCTCTTGACTGGGTGAGAGTACTCTGCTTAATTCAGAGACTCTGTCCATCACCACCCCTTGTTGTAAATACTTTTGTCCACCCTAAGCGTGGAAGGGTATACTCAGATGTGAGTCCCTTGCTCATTGCACCATCAGGATTCAAGCAAGCCGGGCCGAAGACGCCTGAAATGGCAGAAACCGGTCCCCGGAAGCTTGTTTCCTTCCCAGTGTAAGAATTGGCTTTTGTAGTCTGGTCTGCCCTGTTCCCATGATGCACTGGGCCAGGGACAGACTAATTTGCATACAGCCAGGTTCTGAAACTGGGATGGTGCAATGAGCTAAAAAACGGTGTTGGATCTAGCCCTGATCTCTTGACTGGGTGAGAGTACTCTGCTTAATTCAGAGACTCTGTCCATCACCACCCCTTGTTGTAAATAGCCTTGGCTAAAAAAGCGTCTCTGAGACGCTCAAAGGCGCCTCTGTCCACCCCTTGCCCCCCTTCCGGTGCCCACTCCCTGCAGGGTTTCTTCGGGGCAGGAGGGCCCTCACCTGAGGGCCCCGGGAGGCCAGCCGGAGCTCCCAAATGGGCCTGCGCAAGCTTTGCGCATTCCTCAACAATGCGCGCTGACAGGCGGTCTTCCATGGGACCCACCACCTCAGTCATGCAGCGATAGATAGAGCTGTCAACAGCCTGATAAAACTCCTCATCCTGTAAGTAGGAGTGGGGCTCCTCCTCAAAATAATCGCCTTCCTCCATGGCTGCCAAGTTAAGCACTAAGATTACCTCAAAAAACTGCGCCTTATGTCTTACCCCCACAGAGGGTGTCAGGTAATAAAGATATGGGCAGGCGATCAGGCTGCAATAACTTTTTGGGCCAAACACACTGGCAGGTAGGGCTGCACTAACCCCCCCAACGTGCTGTCCCTCCACACAGGAACCGGGCCTGTCCACCCCCAATGCGCGTCTAACCACAATCAAATAAGTACACACTCGCCTATCGGCGTTCACCGCGGCCCCAGCCGCAAAATACAGACCCCGCAGGGCGTATGCAGGTTAATTGGGGCCACATACGGACCCGGAACACCGGGCGTAGTCAGGGTGGAGAGGGCAAAGCTCCGTCGCAGACCGTCTCCTCAGCGCAGCTCCCCAGAGTGAAGGGAAGCGCGCCGAGGAGCCGGCGAGACGTTCGAGCGCCCTCTGGCAGGTGCTCTAATCACCGCACCGCCGCTGGGACAAGAGTCGCGAAAGGAGCGAAAAACGCTCCCGCGACTGAGGGCTCTGTAGGGGAAAAAACCCCACAATTAAGCACAATCAGAGCCCCAATATAACTCCCGTCCCTCTCACAGACGGCAACACAGTACAACAGACCCCTAAACGGGAACCATAAAAAACACTTAACTGACTGCTGCGTGAGCAGCGAAAAAAGAGGAGGAAGGTTGAGGAAGGACTGGCTATCATACCTGGAGTGGACATAATGGAAGGACTAATGTTGTGGATGTTAAGACAAGCTCATGGGAGTTGTAGTTCATCCTGGACTTACTAAGTTTAAAAAATCGATTATTTCTGAGTTTTTTCTGCAATTTGAGCAGTGATTGGAGCTTTTCTAAGGCTGCTGTGTTTTTGTATGTGTAATAAAAGCGAAGGAAGAAAAGCATAATCCGAAGCCTCCGGTCCTGACATAGAATCTAGTCCCCTCAAGGCAACTTTTACCTGGTGCCACATACCAGGTGACCAATATTGATGGAGTGCAAGCAAACCATCCCATGGCAGTAGTAAATCTCAGCTGGGGAGGTGTCACTGGCCCCAAGAGAGTGGCAGTGTCTACAAACTTGCCTGTAGATTGTCTACTGGGGAATGATTTGGAAATCTCAGCCTGGGCTGAGGTTGAACAAGAAACCCATTCAAAATGGTAAATCTCCATGGAAAGGTTAGTGGGGCTGTGATGGCCACGGCCCCAATCCAAGATGTTCGCCCTGAAAAGGTTGGTAGGGCTGTGCAAGTCTCAGCCCCATCTTCAGCAGACTCCCTTCCTAGACAGATTAGCAGGGCTGTGATGGTAACAGCCCATACCCAAACTGAGTCCCTTCCTGAAAAGGTTGGTGGGGCTGTGATGGCCACAGCCCAAACTCACACAGATTCATGTGCTGTGAAGCCTGAAACTATGGATCACTCCAAACAAACAGAGAGCATTGAGGAGGAAGAGAATTCTCCCTCCCACCAGACTTTAGGAAAGGATCAGCCTCCTCAGGGAACTGATCTTACCCCTTGTGAAGAAACTGCCCCAGCGGTAGTAAGGCCTAGCCGGGCAGAGCCCCTGATGTCAGTGGACCCTTCCAAGGTGGGTCCCAGTCTGGAGCAGGTAACCTGCCCCTCTCTACCCTGCCTCAGCCAGCCCAGGGCTGCAGAGGTCAAGGAGGCCAGTGGACCCCAAAGGGCCCCCTGTCCAATAAAACACCCCCATCAGCAGATTAGGGGCACTAAAGCTAGCAGCCCTAGCCAGGTGAAAACTTCAAAAACTCCTGAGGGATCTCCCTTACACATAGTTAGGAACCTCCCCCAGATGGACACTGTTGGGCACAGCCAAACCTGGGACCCAAAGGCCCCCCACCTGACCTGTCCCTCCAGTAAACCAACAAAAGGGACCCAGCCTCCAGCTATAGGCAGCCAGAGGTCGACCCTGAGAGCACAGTGCAACTCAGTCCTGGAAAGAAAGGCACCCATGGTGGAAAGTGATTGGAGGAAGTTGAGCCCTACATTAGTGGAGCCTCACTTCAGTACTCCCTCTCAACACCAGCCTTTTACTTTGCCAAAACACACTACAGGTAGTAATTCCCTATGGTGGAGACCCCCGATACCCCTAGGATGAAGGATTGCTTGGTGGACCATGAGATAGGGGGTAACCATGCCAGTGCAGGTTCCTCCTTATATGGCCACTCAGGCAATATAGGCTTACCTGGCCAAGGATAGCCTTATCTCCTTTCGTTTGGGGGGGGGGGGGTTATGTAGGAGGGTGGATGCCTGACTATGGTTACCCCAGATTTACCCCAGATTTTTTGCCTAGTGTTTAGCTAGTTTTCGACTTAGTTGGCCTGGGACCCTGCTAATCAGGGCCCCAGGCTATCTGCTCTCTCTTTAAAATGGACTCCATGTACCCTAGGTGCATAACTAATTGGGATTGGATCACCTTATAAGCCCCTGTACAGTGTACTATAGGTACCCAGGGCATAGGTGCATCCAAGGCCTACCAGGGGCTGCAGCATATCTTTTGCCACCCCTGGCTGGCCATCCAAACTGACACAACTGGCTGATCACTCAGCTGGGGCAAGGTCGTGTAATCACCCCTTGCTTAGATATAGTATACCTATGTCTAAACCTATATCTGGACACATATACACCTATAAGTCACTCCTATGGCAGGCCTTAACAATCCTGGAGGCAGAGTGCTTGGTTTTATGTGAGATGGTGCTCTAGCATGAGCTGAGCCTGTCTGTAGCTTTCGGAACCATTTCCTTATAGCTGTTCCAGGATATTGCCATACCATATACTCTTAAGTGCATTATAATCCTCGCGGTTATTGCTAACTTTGGTTTGGCTTTATCAAAACATGTCGTGCAAGGTGTCATACACTTTGGAATACTACCCCCTCGCCAGTTCTGGTGACGGGGGTAGCATTCCACCCTTCTAGAGGGAGAAGACATGTAACTTTACTTAAACGCGGTTAAAACTAACCAGAGCCTCAGCATCACAAAATGGATGCTGCTGCCACAGACACAAGTCTGGCCTCCTGCTGCTGACCGTAACTCCGGCAGGGGAGGCCTGGACAAAAGGTATCCTGTCACAGGGAGGTGTTACACCACCCCAGACAGGAGATAGTGGATTGAGGCAGGCAGGGCGGGTGAAACTAGACACTGCCTGGGGCGCACAAGGCTCCCCATGCATAGCCCAGTTCAAACCGGTGCTGGGGCACTCCAGCCCCAGTCCTGGCGCGAAACTGGACAAAGGGAAAGGGGTGTAACCACCCCCTTCCTGGGTCCCACCCATAGGAGGGACCTAGCAGGTTATCCAGCCCCTTGATTTGGAATAAAGGTAGAAGCTCTGCCAATGCACGTCAGATAATCCTGACTGAAACTTTGAAACGAAACTCTGGACCCTTCGACATCCCACTCGACGTGGAAGACTGAAGAATCTCCCTTGTGGTCAAGGAGTGACCATCCTGTGGAAACAGGCACCATCCAGCGCCCAACGGTTTGCTTTGTTGCAGTTCCCGTTGGAACTCGAGCGACAGAGATCGACAAGACCCAGCTTCCCTGACTTCCAACAGCCCGATCCACAGTCCCAGCGAATCTGAGACCCGTGGAGGCGACGTGAGGCGTGGGGCCGGCCATCTTGAAAAGACTGCGAAGTGCTGACCGTGCAGCTCCTGAGGCATCCTCGGAGCTGTGCATTGGGGTTTGAGAAGCCCCAGCCCCGAGCAGCTTGTGCACCAAAGCTCACCCCTCCACACTCATCGAGTGCTGCGTGGGGCCCTTTTGCATTTTCCTGCTCGACGCGTTGGTCCGGTCACTTGCCCGTTGGCTAGTGGCCCCAGTACCGACGAACCTTTGAATCTACACCACTGGTCTGGTTGCTCCAGACTGGCCCTTGCTCCCCTGAAAAGGAGCCACCGCTCTGACCTTGCTGGTCCGAGTAAGAAGCGATCTTCGAATCCTGCGTGGGTTGCATTTGCCAAGGCTTGTTAACTCCGTTCCGGAAGCCGACACCGCCGACAGCGAGAGCCTTCGTGAGACAGCTCGTGATCCACTCCTGGTCATCCTCGATGCCCCAGAGTCCACGTGGCAGCGGAGACAAGCTTCACGACAACCACCTGATTGCGCCCGACATTGCCTGGTTCCTTCCTGGTTCCATCTGGTCACTGCCAAGTGACCCAGACTCTGTCCCCTCTGCTTTCAGGTACTCTACATCTTCGATCCACCCTTGGATCCAACCTGACTCTTCCCTCCTGGCCGCCTGCAGCATCTTCATCTCCAGGCTCCATAGAACTCCACGACGAAACCCGACACACTTTGGCACCTATGCACCCGCTTCCTGTGGGTGAGGTAACGATTGAACGCCGGTGCTCCTGTAGTGGTTTACATCTCTAGTGTCCTAGTTTTAAGTGGTTAAGTTCTAGTCGTAAGACTTCTAAAACAGTAACTTTGTAACTTTTACGCACCATTGACTTTGCATTGGTGCATGCGTGTGCTTTTAGCGCTGCACCCGAATCCCGCGGGCTACTCCCGTCCTAACTACTGTTAGTCCAGTGTAGTCCCAGCGAGTCCCAAGGCCCTAGGCCTTACCATTGTTCATAAAGTGATACTTATACCACTTATTTAGTATATGGTTTGAGTGGCCACCGGCCCTATCCATAATTGTGCAACATTTGTATGTTTAACTGTGCTTTTGTTTAAACGCTTGTGCCTCTGCACTCATAAAGAGTACAGAGGATTATTCTAGTAATAAATACATATATTTTTATATTATATAACTTGTGTGGTGTCCTTTCATTTGATATTACAGGATTGCATATGGTAAAACAGCTGGCTTCACATGCCCTCTTGAGTTAAGCCTAAGACTGCTTAGGTCCATGCTACCCCTAGGATAGCTAGTCTATAAGGTTGACTTACAACCACCACCATAAGGGATTGTTTGGACTGATACAAGGTGCCCACAGAACTGTGGACATCATACATCAGGCCAACTTCTCACAACCCCCTTCAGTAGAAGCTTTTTGGGGACCTGTTGAAGACTTCTGGTCTTTTACTTTCTGATCCCCACCCTTTTGGTCTGGCTTCTTCTGATCACCACCTTGGATCTGTTTTTTCTGCTTCACCCTGGTTCTGACCCATTTGTCTGCCTTCTTTCCCAATTCTTGGGGAGAGGTCAGATCAGAGTCAATCAGGTGCTGATGTAGTAACTGGTTCTGACAATTATTAAGTATTTGTTCTCTCATGATCAAATTATACAATCCTGTATAGTCCTTAACTTTACTACCCAGCAACCAGCCTTCCAGAGCCTTAGTGGCACAATCTACAAAATCAGTCCAGTCCTGAGTCTGTGTCTTCTGGGTATCCCTGAACAGCAACCTATACTGTTCAGTGGTTAGGCCAACCCCATCAATCAGAACACTCTTCAGGACTGTGTAGTTGTTAGCATCCTCATCACTAACTGTGAGGAGCTTGTCTCTACCTTTTTCTGAAAATGAAAGCAATAAGATTGCTGCCCACTGACTTTGGGGTACCTGCTGTACTTTGCAAGCCCTCTCCAAAGCAGTAATCCATTTGTGGATTTCATCCCCAAGTTTGTGGGGTGGGAAAATCTTGCTTAGGTTTCTATTATCATAGAACCTATCTTTATCCTGGGGGATAATGCTGCCACCAGTGGGTTCTAACTCACTTAACTTTTGCTCTCTTGCAAGAGCAAGTATCTCTTTGGCTAGGGCAAGTTCTTGCTTCTCAATCCTCAGATTGACTTCTCTCATTCTGGCCTGATGTTCCTTTCTTTCAGGGGTAGACATTCTCCTAACCACATCTGACCCTAATGAGGCACGAGAGTGGTGAGATTCCCTGGATAGGGATCTCCTCCTCCTGGGCTCAGTGTTAAACCTGCTTGGAGGTCTGGAAGGTACTAGGCCCTCTCCATTCCCATGTAGGTTTAGGTTAGCCTGGCGAAGTGTTCCCACTAGGACCTGGCTATCAGCATCCTCCTCAGAGTCCTCCTCTTCTACCTCCTCTTCATCAATCAGATTATGGTCAGGGGAATCTTCTGTAGAGGGCTGTCCCTCATCTGCATTAACTGACAGGCCTGTAGTAAAGGCTTTCTGAGCATCATATTCTTCCGTGAGCTCAATCAGGTGCTTGAGGGTAGGGTTGGAACCCTGTTTTAACCTCCTATATGTGCACAAGTGCCTCAAATCATGGAAGGTTAGGGTATCATATCTGGGAGGTATCCTAAAAGGATCTACCTCCACTGGGAGAGATCCACTTGGTTCTGCTCTCAGAGACATGATCTAGTGAGGTGTGGTGTGTGCACCTACCTACACTAAGGGTTACCTACCAGAACCTCTGTAGGAGTTGTAGTCAGGGTGTGCTAGGCCCTTTGCTCTACAACAACTAAGTTCAGTAGAACTTAAGTATTTTAAGACTTGTATTATATGTACCTCAAGGTGATCTTTCAAATGATATCTCAAGATATTATGGTAAAAAATCAGCAAGCTCTTATCCCAACCGCTGCACAGCAATGTGAGAAGTTGGCCTGATATGTGATGTCCACTATTCTAGTGGGAACTCTGTATCAGTCCAAACAACCCTTATGGTGATGGTTGTAAAGTCAACCTTATAGACCAGCTATCCTAGTGGTAGCATGGACAGAGAAGTCTTAGGCTAACACTTCGGAGAGCATGTGAAGTCAATTGTTTTACCAATAATAACCCCTTGAATATCAAATGAAAGGACATCACACAAGGTATATATCAAATATATATGTATTTATTTCTAACACAACCCCTCTGCACTCTTTATGAGGTCAGAGTTCGAGATACAGCACAAGTTACTCAAATAGCATACTATAAGTTGCACAAATACAATTCTGCCCTAGGGCCCTCACGAACCATATACTAAAGAAGTGGTATACGAGCCACTTCCGAACAGGTGAATAGGCCTAGGGCCTTGGAAATGGATGCGGCTACACAGAGTAACCAAAGGTTAGGAAGCAGGAGTCCCACAGGATGCGTGTGCAGTTCTTAAACACACATGCGGGTTCTCATAGACTTTCAATGGGAACGTAAAGTTTGGAAACTAGTTGATTTTGGACCTTCTGGGTGGACTACGGGAAACCCCAGTTAAAGTAGGAAACTTGGATAGTTATTACCCACGGGAGCACCGGAGTACTCGAGTTACCTCACCCAGGGAAGCCGGGTGCATAGGTGTGAAGTAGTGTCGGGTTTTGTCGTCGAATCCTATGGAGAGCTGCAAGAAGATGCTGCAGGCGACCAGGAGGAAGATGTCCGGGTGGATCCAAGGGTGAATCGAGGAAGTGAAGAACCTGAAAGCAGAGGGGACAGAGTCTGGGTCACTAGCCAGTGACCAGGATGTAAACAGGACGGAACCAGGTGATGTCGAGATGCAATCAGGTGAAGAGGCAAAGCTTGTCTCTGCAGCCATGTGGACCAGGAGGCGTCGATGGCGACCAGGAGCTGGATACAGACTGTCCCACGAAGGCTGTTGGCGGTGTCGGCTTCCGGATCGGAGTCAACAAGCCTTGTCAAAGGCAACCCACGCAGGATGTGAAGATCGGCTTCTTGTACAGACCAGCAAGGTCTGAGGGGCTTCCCTTTTACAGGAAAGCAGGAGCAAGCCCAGAGCAACCAGGCAAGCAGCGTTGTTTCAAAATGGAGTCTTCAAGATGGCTACTAGCCAACGGGCTAGCAACCGCGAAGACGCGTCGAGGAGAAATGCAGGCACAGGCCCCACGCGGCACTCGTGGAGTGTGGAGGGCTGAGCTTCGGTGCACTTACTGCTCGGGGTTTGGACTTCTCAGGGTCCAATGCACAACTTCGAGGACGCCTCAGAAGCTGCACAGTTAGCAAAAAAGCAGGTACTGCAGGTTGTCCGGTCCCACAACTCTCGTGTCCGCCACGGGTCTCAGCTTTGCTCTGGATGTGGGTCAGTGTCAGAGAAGTTTGGAAATCCAGAGGCTGCGTCCCTAAGTCTTCGGGCTCCGGCGGGAGCGTTGACAAAGCAAACCGGCAAGTCACTGATGGTGCCTGTTTGCACAGGGTGGTCACTCCTTGACCACAAGGGAGATTCTTCAGTCTTCTAGTTGCAGTAGAATGTCGAAGGTCCAGAGTTTTGCTTCAGAGTTTCAATTCAGGATAATCTAAAGTCTCTAGACTAAGCTCCTAGCTTTATACGAATTAAAGGGGCTGGATTACCTGCTAGGTCCCTCCTATGGGTGGAACCTGGGAAGGGGGTGGTTACACCCCTTTCCCTTTGTCCAGTTTTGCGCCAGAGCTGGGGCTGGAGTGACCCAGCAACTGGTTTGAACCGGGCTATGCATGGAGCACCTTGTGTGCCCCAGGCAGTGTCTCATTTCATTCAACCCACCCTGCCCCAATACACTATAGCCTGTCTGGGGAGGTGCTAGCACCTCCCAAGGCAGGAAACCTATTGTCCAGGCCTCCCCTGCCGGGGTTTCGTCCAGCAGCAGGAGGTCAGACTTGTGTCTGTGGCAGCAGCATCCATTTTGTGATGCTGAGGCTCTGTTTAACTTTAACCGGGTAAAGCTACAACTACATGTCTTCTCCCTCAAAAGGGTGGAATGCTACCCCCGCTGCCAGGACTGGCGGGGGGGGGTAGTATTCCAAAGCATATGACACCTTACACGACATGTTTTGATAAAGCCAAACCAAAGTTAGCATTAACCGTGAGGATTATAATGCACTTAAGAGTATATGGTATGGCTATATCATAGAACAGCTATAAGGACATGGTTCCGAAAGCTGCAGACAGGTCCAGCTCATGCTTGAGCACTATCTCACATAAAACCAAGCACTCTGCCTCCAGGATTGTTAAGGCCTGCCATAGGAGTGACTTAGAGGCATATATGTGTCTATATGTAATGGTAGGTATAGGGATACTATACCTAAGCAAGGGGTGATTACACGACCTTGCCCCCGCTGGGTGAACAGCCAGTTATGTCAGTTTGGATGGCCAGCCAGGGGTGGCACAATACATGGAAGAGGTGTGGCGCCGCGGCCAGGGCGACTGACGCTGGAATCTGGGGATCACGGTTCGATCCCCGGCACCGGCGGCAGATTAGCCCAGCACCATGCGACTCTGGGCAATAGCTTGCTTAATCTTCCCGACGGCCCCCAGCGCCTAGAGACCCTTACGGGTGATTGTGCGCTTTACAAATGTGGATTATTATTATTATTATTATTATTATTATGCTGCAGCCCCTGGTAGGCCTTGGATGCACCTATGCCCTAGGTACCTATGGTACACTATACAGGGGCTCACAAAGGTGACCCAATACCCAATTGGTTATGTACCTAAAGTACATGGAATGAATTTAGAGAGAGAACAGCTGGGCTGTGGGTCTGATTAGCAGGCCCACAGCCACACTAGAATCGAAAAAACAGTATATCAGAGCAAAAATTGGGGGTGACCATAGGAAGCAGACCCTACTCTCCTACAACATACAGTTTTGGTATCCGCCCAGGGGGCGTCGTCATAGTTCATCGAGCCCACAGAGCACACAGAGAGCCCAGAAGAGCTAAGGCTAAGGCTATGGTCAGTTCACCAAGGGCTTCAACAGTAGTAGGGTTTCATTAGAGGGACGACTCTTCAGCAGGGGTTGGTGCAGCCAGCAAGCTCTACATAGTCCTGATAAGGGTGGGTATAAGTCCCTGTGGCATCCTCAATCGAGATAACCCCTTCCACAGTGGCATTGCCCTGTGAAAGCGGTATATAGATGACATATTCATTATCTGGAATGCATCAGCTGAATCATTTCTGCAACTCCTTCATTGGCTCAACAATAATTGTGGCAGACTTAAATTCACTTTATCAGAGAGCAAGCTCAGCATTCCCTTCCTTGATCTAAAAATCGAGCACCAGGGTGGCCAACTTTACAACCAGTCTTTATCGAAACCCTACTGAGCACAACACACTGCTTAGTTACAGTGGTCATCACCCCCGCGCTCTACGTGATTCGCTTCCCTATTCACAATTCCTCCGAACCAGAAGGAACTGCTACCACAAAGAGGACTACTTCAGTGAAGCAAAAACATTGAGTGACAAGCTGTGTAACCGTGACTATCCACGAAAATATGTCCATCGCTCACTGAAAAGGCCTTGGTACTGTCCTAGAGACGTGCTCCTGGAACCTAAACCCAAAAAATCCCAGGACAGACTGGTTTGTGTCACTACTTTTTCGCCTGCATCCAATGCCATACGCAAAAGTGTTTTGAAACATTGGAAAGTCCTAAATGCAGTTGTCCTGAACATTGAACGTTCCATGTTTGCTTTTAAGAGAGCGAAAAACATTCAAGACCATCTGGTAAGGGCGGCCCTCCCATCCAATGTTCCCAAAAGCACACTTAATGATCTATGGGGTCTCCCACGCCTTTCGGGCCATGCCAAGTGTGGTGAGTGTATTGCATGCGACACCACCATAGAGGGTAAAGATTTCACCTTTGACCAAATAAAGTTTGAAAGGAGATATTTTTCAAATTGTAACACTGCGAATGTTATTTATGCCATCTTTTGCCCCTGCATGAAAATATATGTTGGACAAACAACACAAAAGGTCAGAGGTGTGGCGCCGCGGCCAGGGCGACTGACGCTGGAATCTGGGGACCACGGTTCGATCCCCGGCTCCGGCGGCAGGTTAGCCCAGCACCATGTGACTCTGGGCAATAGCTCGCTTAATCTTCCCGACGGCCCCCAGCGCCTAGAGACCCTTACGGGTGATTGTGCGCTTTACAAATGTGGACTTTACTTTACTCCGGATCGGACAACACCGCAGCAGGATCCGCTGCAAAACTCCCAACGCACCATTAGTGGACCATTTTGTGGAACTTGGGCACAGCGAATTGGACTTTGCATGGACAATCACCGTAATAAAACCTCCCCCAAGGGGTGCTGATATTACCCAACTTTTGAACAAGGAGGAATGAATATGGATACTCAGAACTGACAGTATAACGCAATGGTCTGAATCGCCTTGAGGATTGGACCTCGTTATTGTAAAGCTCTGGGAATAATGAACATTGTCTGAACTTCAATTGCCCTCTTAATTGATTTTAGAAAACTGCACAATTGTATATATGACAATTTCCCTCTGTCACTAAGTCTAATTTTCTTGAAAATGTTCCTGAATTATTACTATTGTTACATGTATTTTACTCATTTTACATGACTACTTAATGTGTCTAAGCTCTATTATAAGATTTCCGCCGTGTTTTTCACCATGGTCCACCCTTCTTTCATACCGATCACATGCCCAAAACCGACCTGACCAATCACATAATCACCCTCACGGTTAAACACCCGCAACGGCATATCATTCCGAACCGCGCACTGACTGCCCTGCTGAAGCCGCAGCATTTGGACCTTATTCAAGTATTACCTCGGTAAGTGCTGAGACGCCCACGCCGACGGCACCCTCCCTAGGCATCCCTTCCGTTCCCGTACTTATTGGTTTTTTGGCCCCATTAGGTCCGCCGACGGAACGGTTATCTCTACCAATGACGGCTGCTCATCTTAAAACGTCCTGCTCAAATCACGAAGGGACCGCTTTGGCTCTTGACGCCTATTGATCTAATCCTACAGCAGCGCCCGGCCAGGGGCGGATTGGCACTGAGGGCACTCGGGCATGGGCCAAAGGGCCGGTGTCTCAGTGCACTCTGTGGGACGGGTTTTCCCCCTTTACCAGTCCACAGAGAGCACTAACAGGGAGAGGAAAACAGCTTCGCCCGGTGTTCCGTTGTTTTAATCTCCCCATCGGGATGATCTCCCCCTTCCCATAAGCCCCGTAGGGGGAGACCAAACCGATGGGGTAGAGCATCTAGTTAGCCTACAGCTGTATTTGTAAGCTCCCCTCTGAGTAGGGGGAGGGGTATATCATCTAGTTAGAACGCGGGCAGGTTCAAGGATGATCAGCTGTGGCCTCTCCTTGACCCCCTGCCAAGCAAGCTGATGGTGGGCTGGGGAGGGGTGATTGTGTGCCAGATTCAGCCTCCCAGGGGGCCAGGTGTTGCTCAGGCCTATGAATGTGTGTGGGGGCTGCACTCATGAATCCAATTTAACCTGTTTGTACGGTATGTGTGCGCGTTGGATTAGTGCCTGCACACTATTAGATAGCTAAATGTAAGGCCTGGTGACAGAAGTGACCAGAACTCCAGCGTGCACCAACAATGATTTAAATTCTCAAGTCAACAGTATATCGTGTATTAGTCACACATTTAATCAAAGTTCATTGTATAGCTTCACCAATTGTATAACATTTCAAGTGAATATCATAGAAATAGTCCAACAAATAATTAATATAATCAAATGTAGGATACAAAAATTACACAAAAATAAATAACATCTCAAATTGCATAAACCCAATGCATTTCGGGGCTTGTGCCCCTTCGTCAGGGGTCTGTATAAAGAAAAGAAAAAGACAAGGAGAAAGAAAACTAAGTTACTTCCAGTGCTTGGGAGGAAAACGGATTTTCAACATATAGTATTTTTAGCATCAGTCTTACCGCAATCTATGGACTTACGAATCCACTCATGGATTCGATGAATAGCGTGCCGCGCAACGGCGCGTGATCTGAGGAGTGAGCAGATACTTTGAATAAACACAATATTATATGCACCACAAATGTGCTTATGTATAAAGAGCACACAAAGTGCTGGTTACCTGAATACTTGCAGTAGATGCAACTGAAAATGAACAGACAAAATGCGTACCATTTTAGATTGAGGGAAACTAATCTGAAGTTTGACAGTGAACATCTGTTGTTACAGAGAAAATAACACTAGGCTCACCTGCTAGGCAAAAGATGAGGCGTGTTTACCCTGAAGGATTTAAAAAATATAAGAAAGGCTTATGAGCATTTAAACAATGCATGCTCGTAAGAAATTATAACTAGCCCTCCACAATAAGGAGGAAATGCATTTACCTGTCGTAGTTCGATGTGCGCTAAGAGACGGCAGTTCAACGAGGTGACACACTGTGAAGACAAGAAGCGGTAGGGGGCTTTCAAAACTAGAGCGTGGGTTACGCGTAATATATTCAGATATGGGGAAGCGGAGCTTACCGCAAAATTCGACCGGCTTGTTCAAGAAGTCATCCACATCCGCACTAACGTGCAAGCGACTTGTCCCTTTTCCATTATTAACTCGTCAAGTAATGTGGGCGACGAGATAGACGACGGACTAGTCCGTGCTAAATACGGAAGCGCCATTGTTAAGCGCCTTGGATCTCACTCTATTGCGTGGAAACGCGATAGATAAGAATTTCAGCATATTATCTAGCAGACCAAAGAGAGTGGGGTATAAACTATAGAAAAAGGATAAGATTGATACAGAAAAAGAGAGAAGCAAACAAAGAGAAAATATTACTTTGATTCACTGCCTATTTACAATCTGGTACTGCACAGCCCATTTTTTAAAAAATCCAAGAGAAAACTTTTAAATGAGTTTCCTGCCTATTTACAATCTTATACAGTACTATGGTGGGTAATCATAATTGGTTGTGTTGCAAAATATCACTAAGTTGGGAAGTGGATGTATGCAGATAATCTTAGTAACACCGTGAAATTGAGGTCATGAGGGGTCCTAATGTTATATATTCATAGAAAACAAACCATTTCCATTTTGTCATTAAGCCCGCTTGGGGCCATTGTTCGCAATTTTCGGATCCAAAAGGCTTCCCTCTGGAGGAGGGTCCTGGCGTTATCATGGCCCAATCGCTGTGGGATCAGTTCAATTATTTGAAATCTTAGTTGGGCCAATGTGTGTCCTGCGTCAATCCAGTGCTTTGCCAATGGAGAAGTGAAATTTTTATTCCGTATCCGGCTTTTGTGCTCTGACAGTCGAACTTTTAATTTTCTGTCGGTCTTTCCGACATACAGAAGACCACATGGGCATTTGATCGAATAAACAATATGTTCTGAGTTGCAGTTCGTTGTATGCCTCAGTGGTATTTTCTCTCCAGTTCGCGGGTGCAATAGGGTGTTCCCTAGTATGGCGTTATTGCAGTTTTTACAGTTGAAACACTTCGTTGTACCTTTATATGTTTCATTTTGTTGCCTCCCGTCAGTCAAGGATTTATTCAAGACCTCTTTGAAATTTTGAGCTCTTTTGTATGCGAACAAGGGTTTGTCCGTAAACAATGAGCCAAAGTCATTCTCTGTTTGGAGAATTTCCCATCTTTTCAGTATTATCCTTTTTATATCTCTAGAGGCTGTTGAAAATTTAGATACAAAAACCATTGTTTGGTTAGTCTTTTTAGATTTCTTTTGCAATAGATCTTTTCTTGGGATTGACCTGATTTTGCCTAGATGCGCTTCGAGCAATTTTCTAGGGTATCCCCTATCTAGGTATCTGTGTTTTTGTTCATCAAGACTTTTTTCACATTGTGCCTCGTCCGTTGATATTCGTTTTATCCTCATGAACTGTGAGATTGGGAGATTATTAATCAGAGAGACCGGATGGAAACTGCTATGGAGCAAAGCTGTATTCTTATCAGTTGCTTTTTTGTATAGGCTTGTTTGAATAGAACCTTCTGATATCTCTACCATCACATCCAGAAATGGTAATGCTGTTTTGCTAATGCTGTGGGTAAATTGAATCCTCGGATTAGCTAGATTTAAGGTTTTGATGTTCTCCTGTAATTCTGAGGTTGAACGCTTCCATATCAAGAAAACGTCGTCTATGTAACGTTTATAGTATACAAGCCCATCTTGCCAAGTGCTGTCTTCAAGAATGTAGTCTAATTCAAATTTCGCCATAAATACATTGGCATAAATACATGCCCCCGGAAATCCCATTGCTGTTCCTGACAGTTGGATATAATAATCATCAAACCATGTGAAGTAACTGTTTATTAAACAGAATTCTAGTAGTTGCATGATCATCAATTTCTGCTCTTCAGGCTTATCAGTTCTCAATAGAGCCCATTCCATGGCTTCTAGACCTAGTTTGTGCGGGATTGATGTATATAAAGACGTGACGTCTATTGTACATAGTGTCCATTCCATGCAGTTGTCCGTTGAGATTGTTGCAAGACTTCTGAGGAAGTCAGAAGTGTCTTCTAGATATGTCGGCCACTCTCGAATGAAGGGCTGCATCTGGGCGTCAATGAATATACCTGGATTCTCAAAAATTGACGAGCATCCAGACACTATGGGTCTGAAGGGGGGATTTTCCAAGTCTTTGTGCACTTTCGGAAGAAAGTAGATTCTGGGTCTTCTTGGGTACATTTGTCTTAAGTAGCGTTTAGTCGTGTTGTTAATCCATTTAGTTTACTACGGTAAATGCATTTCCTCCTTATTGTGGAGGGCTAGTTATAATTTCTTACGAGCATGCATTGTTTAAATGCTCATAAGCCTTTCTTATATTTTTTAAATCCTTCAGGGTAAACACGCCTCATCTTTTGCCTAGCAGGTGAGCCTAGTGTTATTTTCTCTGTAACAACAGATGTTCACTGTCAAACTTCAGATTAGTTTCCCTCAATCTAAAATGGTACGCATTTTGTCTGTTCATTTTCAGTTGCATCTACTGCAAGTATTCAGGTAACCAGCACTTTGTGTGCTCTTTATACATAAGCACATTTGTGGTGCATATAATATTGTGTTTATTCAAAGTATCTGCTCACTCCTCAGATCACGCGCCGTTGCGCGGCACGCTATTCATCGAATCCATGAGTGGATTCGTAAGTCCATAGATTGCGGTAAGACTGATGCTAAAAATACTATATGTTGAAAATCCGTTTTCCTCCCAAGCACTGGAAGTAACTTAGTTTTCTTTCTCCTTGTCTTTTTCTTTTCTTTATACAGACCCCTGACGAAGGGGCACAAGCCCCGAAATGCATTGGGTTTATGCAATTTGAGATGTTATTTATTTTTGTGTAATTTTTGTATCCTACATTTGATTATATTAATTATTTGTTGGACTATTTCTATGATATTCACTTGAAATGTTATACAATTGGTGAAGCTATACAATGAACTTTGATTAAATGTGTGACTAATACACGGTATACTGTTGACTGGAGAATTTAAATCATTGTTGGTGCACGCTGGAGTCCTGGTCACTTCTGTCACCAGGCCTTACATTTAGCTCAGGCCTATGAGCCATTTTCACCTCGGCCCCCTGGGGCCCAGCAGCCCAGAAACAGTGTTTGCTTTAACACCTCACTCACAGCCCTTCATTCAGGGCATAGTGGGAAGGAAGAATGGGTCTCACTATGGGGGCCAGGTGATGTGGGAAACTGCACCATCTTCACCTTAGCCCCCCCCCCCCAGCCCCATGGATGACCCAGAAGCTATGTTTTTGCTTTAGCCCCTCTCCTGCCACGCCATTGCCCTGAGGCAGTGAAGGGCTGGGGAGGGTTGAGTAATTTACAAATAGCTGGGGCTTGCTGTTTTCAGGTGCTTTTGCGCTGGAGGGCTGGGTAATAATTTTTTAAGAGAAAGGGGCCTTGCTGTTTTCAGGTGCTCCTGCGCTGGAGGGCTGGGGAATATTTTTTTAAGAGAAAGGGGCCTTGCTGTTTTCAGGTGCTTCTGCGCTGGAGGGCTGTGGAATAACATTTTAATAGAAAGGGGCCTTGCTGTTTTCAGATGCTCCTGTGCTGGAGGGCTGGGGAATACTTTTTTAAGAGAAAGGGAACTTGCTGTTTTCAGGTGCTTCTGCGCTGGAGGGCTGGGGAATAATTTTTTAAGACAACGGGGCCTCGCTGTTTTCAGATGCTCCTGCGCTGGAGGGCAGGGGAATAATTTTTTAAGAGAAAGGGGTTTAGCTGTTTTCAGATGGTCCTGCGCTGGAGGGCTGGGGAATAATTTTTTAAGAGAAAGGGGCCTTGCTGTTTTCAGGTGCTTCTGCGCCGGAGCCTGGGAAATAATTTTTTAAGAGAAAGTGGCCTTGCTGTTTTCAGGTGCTCCTGCACTGGAGGGCTGAGGAATAATTTTTTAAGAGTAAGGGGCCTTGCTGTTTTCAGGTGCTTCTGCGCTGGAGGGCTGAGGAATAACATTTTAAGAGAAAGGGGCCTCGCTGTTCTCAGATGCTCATGCGCTGGAGGGCTGGGGAATCATTTTTTAAGAGAAAGGGACCTCACTGTTTTCAGATGCTACTGCACTGGAGGACTGGGAATAATTTGGTAATGTAAAGGGGCCTGTCTGATTTTCAGGTGCTTAGCTTGTAGGACATTGTCACCTTGGCCCTGTGTCCTTCCCAAGAACAATATCCTCCCACTTACATTCCTTGTGTGTTTCATGAAAGGGCATGGCCGCGAATGTGGGCCACGCCCGTAAATGTGGGCCATGCCGCGCCCGTAAATGTGGGCCAGGCCCCGCAAATGTGGGCCACGCCCCGCAAATGTGGGCCACTTTTTCCGTTAGTGCCCGGGCCAAATTGTGATCCCAATCCGACCCTGCTCCCGGCTATTTGCTAATAAACCGGCTTTCGGGTAAGGCTCGCCGCTCTTCCTTTTGATTCCATCACTAACACGAACTGGACCCCCCCTTCTCAATATTCATATTTAATTGCAGGACACCACTCCGCGCCTGAACGTTTCACCCTACCACCACGTAGTGAATGAACTTCCTCCAAACCTTCCGGTAATAACCTGATGCCCTATTCACCTCGTTTAGCGGTATATACACCCCTTCTCCCACATTTAATCGTCATACCTCCTTATCTTTTTCACTCGGGCAACCATGCTGCCCTCACAGTTACTCTTTAGTTCCCCCACACGGCGGTATACATGCTTTTATTGATCCTTGCACGTTCTTTAACATGACTAAATTGTTTCTTTGATTTCGTCCAAACACGGCCTTGTATTTGCGTTACTTGCACACTTTATACAGTCATTAACAATTGTATGGTCTGCTCCTATGTGCTCTAATGCACTTTTTTCAATCCTTCTTTTCCTCTTTTCCTTCCTTCAACTGTAATTTTGTACAATTGATATTCCGTTTTAGACAAACATGAATTATACTGTTTGCATTCAGGCATGTTTATTATTACTGTCCTGATGATGATCCCATGATTTTCCCCTAGGGATCGAAATGAAGTCGACACCACATGTACCATATGTATCTAAATGTTGTGGATCACAATGTGCAGTGGTACTTTCTTGTAAATCAAGTCTGCAAAACAGTATTGAGTACAGACTTCGTTCTCTTGCCTGAACTCCCCTCCCCCACATTTTTGTTGTTCGTTTATGTTTGTGAGTTGGACGCAGGTTGCGTCCCACTTGTATTTGTAACTGATTTCGCTTTACAAAAACCTATTTATGAATAAAGGCTGTCCGGCTGGACAAAGAACATATTGTCTATTTAGCATATGTTGATTAGTTGCTCTTAAATCCTTATTGTCTACGCACATCAGAGCCATCACATCTCCTGCTCCTCTAGTCACCGGCATCACTGCACCTACTGCACATAAGAGCCATCACAACTCTTGCTTCTCTAGTCATCAGCGCCACAGCACCTGCTGGGCATCAAAGCCAACGCACCTCATTCATCTCCAATCACCGAGACCACTGCCCCTACTGCACATCAAAACCACCACCCCTCCTGCCCCTCTAGTCACCGGTGTCACTGCACCTGCTGCGCATCAAAAGCCACCATACCTCCTGCTCCTCTAGTCACAGGCCCACAGGTCATCAGAGCAACCGCACCTCCTGCATCTCCAGTCACCGGCGCCACTGCACCTGCTGTACATCAGAGCAACCACGCCTCCTGCATCTCCAGTCATCGGTGTCACTGCACCTGCTGCACATCATAGCCACCACACCTCCACATCTCCAGTCACCGGTGCCACTGCACCTGCTGTACATCAGAGCAACCACATCTCCTACAGTCCTGATGAGCTTGTAGTAACTGAGTTCAGCTTTAGAGGCAGTGATTGAGATGCCTGTGCCCAGGTTACTAGCAATTAGATTTGACATGCTTGTATTTATCTTGTTCCATTGAAGTATTCAGCGTTCCTTTTTTTTATCAACCCCATTTGCATTCTGGATTTATTAGATCTTTCCCAAATATCTAAATTATATAGTATAGCGCTTTCGTGTCCATTTGGGCCTTTAACAAGCTTTTTTCATTTTCTAAATAAATATCAGCACATTTCCGAAGCCAGGTAGTTCATCCATTGTGATGCTCAGCCATCCCTCATCAAGCACAGGCACAGACACGTGCATTCTAACATAAGTACATTCTCCACCACCATACATGCCAACATTTTAGGATAGGGACGTGGGAGATTTTAAATAATAAATAGGGAGAAGGAAAATTCCCTATTGACTTCTATTGTATAAAATGCAATTTCAGGCATGAGACAGCTAAAATAAAGTAATTTTTGGCTTGAAAAATCGGTAGTCTCCCGTCTGAATCGGGTCTATAGGCATGTATGTCCACCACCCAAACCAAACACACACCACCACCTATCATACCACACAACCATACCAAACTATACACCCCAAACCAAAATATACGCAACTGTGCTTCCCCAAATTCGCTACACCGCGCAGAATACTGTCTTTTCCGTCCCTTATTTCCCCATCTCACATGTCTCGTCATTTCTTCTTCTCTCTCTGCCCCAACACGCTTTTTTAAACTTTATTATTTACTTTAACCCCTCCCATACTGATGACGGAACCGCTCCGTCATCAGCCGCGGTCGCGCTGTGCTGATGACGGAGCGGTTCCGTCATGGCCCGCCCAACTCGATAGAACGCTCATGCGCGGTGCAAATTCCGCGCCTGCGCTGAGCGTTCTATTGAGTGGGGCGGGCCGCGACGGAACCGCTCCGTCACGAGCACAGCTCAACCGACGCTGGTGACAGAGCGGTTCCGTCACCAGCATGCGGGCGCCGCGCGGCCGCCCCGCCCCCTTAGCACTGCGGCGGAATAGCCGCCGCAGTGAAGGGGTTAATAAGCGTACTGCCGTCTTCACAGACACCACGCTACGCAATGCAATAGGTGTTGCTTTTGGTATTATAAATAACGGTGCCTTATAATTTTTTTAAATGCATTGCCATTTACAATGTCAATAGCTCAAAATAATGTAATTGTGAGACCTATTGAATTGTAAATGCTTGTTTTATTTACTTTGAATGGCAAACCTGATCTCTGTTTCTATCTTACCGTCTTGCTCTTCTTATTACATTTGATGAGAGCTTGAATGTCTGGCTTTTGTTGGGGTTAGAATGTGGCACCCCTGCCCAGCTTTGTACTTCATCCATTCTGATCTGTCCCTTGCAAGAACGGGGGGGGGGCGGGTGGGAAGCACAGGAAATACTTGAGATGAGTCTGGGGGAGAAGCAATGCCAACGGCCTCGTACTTTAGTAGACCAGGGGTCATCGCGCCCCGGGAGTGGGTCGAGAGGTAAAAACAGGATCGTCATATGTAATTCTTTCGCGCCACGCACGATTGAAGTGCAGCAGAACTGTGTGATCACCGCCTCCAACTCAGTAAGAGGGGCGTGGAGTGGCCATCGCTATGTTCAAAATAGCAGGCGCAGGACACGGCAAGTCTTCACCCAAATTTCAACAACTCTTTCTCTCGCACAAATAGGTGACAATAATCCCAATATGGCACCTTCCCCTATTGTTTACCCAGTTGCTAACTGCACATTCGCCTCAAAACTATACGCCCCTCCTCCAACACTCTCCCCTCCTATAGTTGGGCTTTCTTTCTCTTCAGAACCCCTCCGCCCTCCTTCCTTACTTCCGGGATAGCCGTCCGGTCACGGCAACAGCGGCTGAAGACAATACCAAGATCTCCATGTTCAGACTACAACTTTAGTTGAATCTCCGGAGTTTGGCAGCGACTCGTACTCGTCCCATTCGCATGCTAATAAGGGTGGCAGATATCTTTCCCCTTGTATACCCGGGGCAGTAAATGTAATCCCTTACAGAGCTGCACACCGCAGTAGTAGTAACTAAAAAACTAGTCACAACTCCGGTAGCCTCTAGCCGCCATGACAGCCCCCTGCCGGGTTCAGTACCTCGATGACCTAGACCCATTTGTCTGCACCAATTTCCCGGAGCCGCGGCGGCCGCTGGTGCACAACCTGTTGCTGAGCGCCGCCCTGAGTGAGCAAATCCCAGGACTGCACCGGCTTCTACAAGCTCCACTAAAGGTATTTTGGGCTGTAGACGGATGGGGAACTGCTATTGGGAACCAACCACACTAATCGGCCCGAAAACACTGGGGTCAGGGAGTATCCTATTGTATCCCTGGGACGTCCTGTGATATGAGCCGTAGCCTGGGGCTAAGAGGGAAGGTTTCTGGAGGGAGGTGGTAGAGAGGGTATTTTATCTATTTATTTTTTTATTTCATGCGTTTTTGTATAGCGTGGAATTCACCCGAAGGTGTCAGAAGTAACGCTTCACAATAGGAACAGTAGTGCAACATGAGGAAAAATTACAAGTCCGCATGTTACAAGAGCAAACGTTACGTTAAATAAGGCAATAGTGCATGTATCAAGAGCGAACAAAATACAAGAGGTGGCAAACGATATGTTACAAGAGGAAAAAGTGACATGTGTATGTTACATAAGTGTACAAATGGAGGGATAATACTGCACTAAATGGCAGATACTCAAAACACTGGCTAAGGGCAGAGGCGCAACTAGAGTCCAATTTCGCAGGGTGGGGGGCTAATATAATTTTCAGGGGGGGCTAATTCTTCCAGCAATATGCAAAGTGAAGATGCGGCTGCGGTAAGACGGCGACAGACCCCAACAGCTGAACAAACAAGCATTTGCCAAGCAATAGGTTTCGCAGTTACGCGAGTTTAAGCTATTGGCATTATAAATACCAATGCCCTTTACTTATGTCTTAAAAACAAAAATAAAAGGCATTGTTGCTTGCAATGTTAATAGTCAATAGCAAATGCCTTTTATGTTTTACAGAAGAAAAACAAAATAAAAAAACAATGTAATTTACAATGTCAATAGCTCAAAATAATGTCATTGCGAGGCCTATTGCATTGTAAATGCTTGTTTTTACTAGCAGGCTAGTCTCTCTATTAGCGCTGGGATGCCTGTCTGGAAGCAGCTGTGCTCAGTACGAGTGCAATTTGATTGATTAATTAATTAGACTGGGATCTTAGCGTAGGGCAGCACAGCAAATTACCTTGCTGTGCTGCCCTACTCCAAAGTGAAAAGGCAGGAATGCAACGTATCTATGCAATATGGTGCATTCCTGTCCTTTCTCCCTTGACTGGTGCATGTTGCAAAAGTGCCTCCAGTGCATGCATGATTACTTTTGTGCAGGAAAGGGCACCTTCCTGCACTGAAATAATCCTAAGTGGCGTTTTCCACTTTCACAGAAACAGGAAAAAATGAGCATAAATAAAGACATTTCTCCCAGTTATGCCTCACCTCGGGATGCGTAAGGATTTAGCACTTGCCCAGGTTTACATGATTTTTTTAATCTGGGGCAGCGTGAAAACCCATGGGTGTTGCATGGGAAAACCCACCGCAATGCCCATGGAACACCTCCTGAGCACAGTGTAAGGTGAGGCAGCGTCGCCTTACTCAAGATTTATGAGGCCACTCAAAGCCATGCTGAGTGGCTTTGCTTTGCTTCATAAATCAGATTCAGAGCGCTGCGTCACATATGCACCACTTTACGTGGTGCAAAAATTGACGCAATGCTCTCATAATTAACTCCCTGGGTGTTGCATTACTTGGTCTCTCTGGACTACTTTCTTCTACAGAATGTTTGCTGGTTTAGTCACTGCTACTCATTCAGTTATGGACTGTGACCAGAAAGACAGGGAATTTACAGGTGCAGGGATTTCCATGCTTGTAAATGTGCCTATGCCAGCCAGTAATTCTTTTGTGTATTCCTTGCAGGTGCAAAATAAGTACATTTGATCATAAACGTGCTCAAATGTACACTTGTTATCAATTCTCAAGGTCTTCAATTGAGCCACCTGCTTGGTGAGCCCTCTGTTTCAGCCCTCTATAGAACCAAAAGGAGTCAAGCTCTAACCTGGTTCTAGAAAGCTCGGCTCGTAACAAACCTGGTCAGTTCACATCCAAGAGTCCAGGACACTCAGTCTAAGGTTCATGAGCAAGACCTTCTTTTTTGTTATTCATGAAAGAATTACTAATTTATCCTTTGAGACAATTGCTTTTATAGCACCTGTAAAACGAACTTACCTGCATGCATGCATCATGGACCCTAAACTGTTGTCTTTTCCCCCATTCCACCAGGTGCGCTGAACACGTGTATGTATCTATATCATGTACATGTGTCTTTTTTCTCAGTGCTCGTCATCCATGCCATGTATCCCTACTCTGGTGTTGTATACAGCATCTCCACCCCTCCCATGGTCTCTACAAATTTCGTAAATAAACTGCATTTATCCAAAGAGGACACGATTCACTTACATTTGTACTAGCGTAAATTCACCTTAGCCAAACATGCGAAAATCTGTCCATTACGCTTGGAAATTTAAAATGCTTTTTTTCTGGGGTGGTCGTGTATTTTTCTGAAAGCCCATTGAGCCAGCAACCGAATTATTTACTAATAGTTGTGGCATCAAATTACGCAAAAATACATAGCATGCTGACATAAATCAGTGCACGGACGATCTAATAGTGTGGCAGGAACATTACTCACTCCTGCATTCACCTCACAAAGGCGCGTTTTTTTCAGTAAAATGTTTTTGTGCATTAGCAAGACGGATCTGTCTGGAAATCACCGGCATTGGAGGGACAGATCAGCGACATTACGTCAGGCACTAACAAGACAACAATTGTTCAGAGACTGAATGGCGCTGTCCGCACCTCCTAAGTTAATCACTTTAGCTGGCTTCACAAATCTCTGCTAAAGGAATTGCGCATTGGCGCGATCTTGTTCGCCGGTACTCATATCGCGTTCCTCCATTGTCACAAGCAGTGGTTTCAGTTATAACAAAATAGCGCGCCTTTACTCTGTCGGCAAACGTGAGAAGTTGTTCCTTTCAGCCCATTTGCTTTCATCGCCCCCCAGGCTATTGGGATTCTGCAGTGGTTTCAGCTTTTGTCAAAATGTTTCTGCTGAGTTGCTTTGTGCCGCAATTTCTTCATATAATGATCCTGTTGATTGGAAGAAATGGCTCCGAAATGATAGGTAATCTCGCGCTTAATTTTCTTTTCTACCCGAGTCCTGCGGGTTACTTGGCTTTCAGGGTTGCAGCGCTCCGCCTCTCGAGTTCAGCAGGGGCAATGGATGGCTTCTCTTTCAGGACTTTCTGCGCCTCGGTTTCCACAATTTCAACTGTATGGCAAAATGCTGACGAGAGAGTAAATTGTAGTGCGCTGTCTGTGTTAATCGTCGGGTTAATTACATGCTATTAAGACAAGCGCTCACGCGGCAGCAGGGGGGAGGCGGGGGGTGGCCTGTGCGATTCACTTGTGGGAGCGATAATTGTTACCATGTGGTGGCGCGCGCTCACCCAAGTGAATCTCCAGACGTCCACGCGTTGCCATTGAAGGCAATGGAACGCGAGAACGTGCTTGGCTTAAAAGCCTAAGCGATGGCAAAAGGTCTTTTTGCCTTTGCAGCGCATGCGCGCTGCGTAGGCGAGACCTAAAAAACGGGCTGTGTGTGCACCCGGGAAGCTGTCTCAGCCCGGCTGAAGCACTTTGAGCCTAATGGGCGTTGCGTGCCTGGTTAAGGGTTTCTTTCACTGATAATTGGGGTACATACTTGGGAGTCTCAGCAGACACTAAAGGCAGGGTGAAGTGTCTCATTAAGGGTCGCTATATGTGGTTTTCTAGATAGACACCATAGAAGGCTTTCATTTTGAATGTAGAGATAGATTGCTAGTGAGGCAGTGTTGTGTTAGCTCAGATCCACATTCTGGTAGCACTCCCGAAGAAGGATTGAGCTGTAAATAGTCCCTTTTTAGGTTGAAGTCTAACTGTCTGGTGTTCTAACGATATGTTGGGGACATTCAGAAAACTTGCTTGGGAATGCACGCCGACAATTGCCTTTTTTGGATTGTAGCTCACGTTTGCTTGCTTTCTATTTGCTGTTTTTATTTGCTATAGGCTGTTCAGCTTGAGTTTGTCCCTTCCTGGCTTATAGTGTATTTGCTGTATTCTTCCACCAGTACTCACGTTTTGTAAACAGACCTTTACATCTTGTTCTTATCTTGTCACATTTGCCGTGCATTCAAAGACAAGAGGGCACATGTCAGGTTCTGTCTTCCAAGGGAGCTTAGAGTTTACTTTTCTTTCTGTGACTTCAAAGTGAGAGCACTTATGTGACAATCATGCTGGCTACTGGGGGTCGGAGGAAGGATGCACAGCGGTATTTTTTTCTCTACTGCGCAACAAAATGTAAATGTCTGTAAATGAACTGTGCCGATATTTCAGAGTATGTACAAAAGGGGGTGTTGATGGACGGAGCATCTGAACCAATCAAACACTCACACCCAGTCAAAAGATCTGGGTTTAATCCATCACCGTTCTTTAGCCCACTCTGCCACCCCAGCTCAGACATGGCCATATGCAAATCAGTCTGACCTTGTACCTCATGGGAACAGTCCAGCCCGAACTGCCAAGCCATGCCTTCCCTGGACCGGAAACAAGCTTCCTAGGACCGGTTTCTGGCTATTCAAGCAAGCCTGGCTGAAGACAGCTGAAATGCCAGAAACTGGTCCTAGGAAGCTTGTTTCCGGTCCAGGGAAAGCATGGCTTGGCAGTTCGGGCAGATCTGCTTCAAAGCCAGTGAACCATGTCAGCAGAGCTGCTTCAAAGCCAGAGAAACCTGGTCAGAAGAGCTGCTGTAGAGCCATAGAACCAGGTCAGCAGAGCTGCTCTAGAGGCAGAGAACCAGGTCAGCAGAGCTGCTCTAGAGGCAGAGAACCAGGTCAGCAGAGCTGCTCTAGAGGCAGAGAACCAGGTCAGCAGAGCTGCTCTAGAGGCAGAGAACCAGGTCAGCAGAGCTGCTCTAGAGGCAGAGAACCAGGTCAGCAGAGCTGCTCTAGAGGCAGAGAACCAGGTCAGCAGAGCTGCTCTAGAGCCAGAGAACCAGGTCAGCAGAGCTGCTCTAGAGGCAGAGAACCAGGGCAGCAGAGCTGCTCTAGAGCCAGAGAACCAGGGCAGCAGAGCTGCTCTAGAGCCAGAGAACCAGGGCAGCAGAGCTGCTCTAGAGCCAGAGAACCAGGCCAACAGAGCTGCTCTAGAGCCAGAGAAACCAGGCCAACAGAGCTGCTTTAGAACCAGGTCAGCAGAGCTGCTGTAGAGACTGAGAACCAGGTCAGCAGAGCTGCTGTAGAGACTGAGAACCAGGTCAGCAGAGCTGCTCTAGAGCCTAAGAACCAGGTCAGCAGAGCTGCTCTAGAGCCTAGGAACCAGGTCAGCAGAGCTGCTCTAGAGCCTAGGAACCAGGTCAGCAGAGCTGCTCTAGAGCCAGAGAACCAGGTCAGCAGAGCTGCTGTAGAGCCAGAGAACCAGGTCAGCAGAGCTGCTGTAGAGCCAGAGAACTAGGTCAGCAGAGATGCTTCAAAGCCAGTGAACCAGGCCAGCAGAGCTGCTGTAGAGCCAGAGAAACCAGGTCAGCAGAGCTGCTTTAGAGGGAGAGAACCAGGTCAGCAGAGCTGCTTCAAAGCCAGTGAACCATGTCAGCAGAGCTGCTTCAAAGCCAGTGAACCATGTCAGCAGAGCTGCTTCAAAGCCAGTGAACCATGTCAGCAGAGCTGCTTCAAAGCCAGTGAACCAGGTCAGCAGAGCTGCTGTAGCGCCAGAGAACCAGGCCAGCAGAGCTGCTGTAGAGCCAGAGAACCAGGTCTCAGCTTTGCTGTGGATGTGGGTCGGGGTCAGAGAAGTCTGGAAGTCCAGAGGCTGCGTCGCTCAGTCTTCGGGCTCCCTGCTGGACCGTCGACAAAGCAAACCGGCAAGTCACTGATGGTGCCTGTTTACACAGGGTGGTCACTCCTTGACCACAAGGGAGATTCTTCAGTCTTCTAGTTGCAGTAGAATGTCGAAGGTCTAGAGTTTCGTTTCAGAGTTTCAGTTCAGGATATTCTAAAGTCTCTAGACACCGCTCCTAGCTTTATAATAATGAATTACCTGCTAGGTCCCTCCTATGGGTGGAACCTGGTAAGGGGGTGGTTACACCCCTTTCCCTTTGTCCAGTTTCGCGCCAGAGCTGGAGCTGGAGTGCCCCAGCAACTGGTTTGAACCAGGCTATGCATGGAGCACCTTGTGTGCCCCAGGCAGTGTCTCATTTCTTTCAACCCACCCTGCCCCAATACACTATAGCCTGTCTAGGGAGGTGCTAGCACCTCCCAAGGCAGGAAACCTATTGTACAGGCCTCCCCTGCCGGAGTTTCGTCCAACAGCAGGAGGTCAGACTCGTGTCTGTGGCAGAAGCATCCATTTTGTGATGCTGAGGCTCTGTTTAACTTTAACCGGGTAAAGCTACAACTACATGTCTTCTCCCTCTAGAAGGGTGGAATGCTACCCCCGCAGCCAGGACAGGCGGGGGGGGGGGGTAGTATTCCAAAGCGTATGACACCTTACACGACATGTTTTGATAAAGCCAAACCAAAGTTAGCATTAACTGCGAGGATTATAATGCACTTAAGAGTATATGGTATGGCTATATCGTAGAACAGCAATAATGACATGGTTCCGAAAGCTGCAGACAGGCTCAGCTCATGCTAGAGCACCATCTCACATAAAACCAAGCACTCTGCCTCCAGGATTGTTAAGGCCTGGCATAGGAGTGACTTATAGGTATATATGTGTTTATTTATAATGGTAGGTATAGGAATACTATACCTGAGCAAGGGGTGATTACATGACCTTGCCCTAGCTGATCAGCCAGTTGTGTCAGTTTAGATGGCCAGCCAGGGGTGGCATAATACATGCTGCAGCCCCTGGTAGGCCTTGGATGCACCTATGCCCTGGGGTACCTATGGTACACTATACATGGGCACACAGGGTGACCCAATACCCAATTGGAGATGTACCTTAAGTACATGGAGTCCATTTTACATTGAGAGCAGATAGCCTGGGGTCCATATTAGCCTGGGGCCCCGATTAGCAGGATCCCAGGCCAACTAAGTCGAAAACCAGCTAAACACTAGGCAAAAAGTTGGGGTAACCATATAGTCAGATATCGACCTTCCTACACTCTGCTGATCTGCTGACCTGGTTCTCTGGCTCTACAGCAGCTCTGCGGACTTGGTTCTCTGGCTCTAAAGCAGTTGTGCTGACCTGTTTCTCTGGCTCAAAAGCAGCTCTGCTGACCTGGTTCTCTCCCTCTAAAGCAGCTCTGCTGACCTGGTTCTCTCCCTCTAAAGCAGCTCTGCTGACCTGGTTTCTCAGGCTCTACAGCAGCTCTGCTGACCTGGTTTCTCAGGCTCTACAGCAGCTCTGCTGACCTGGTTTCTCAGGCTCTACAGCAGCTCTGCTGACCTGGTTTCTCAGGCTCTACAGCAGCTCTGCTGACCTGGTTCTCTGGCTCTAAAGCATCTCTGCTGACCCGGTTCTCTGGCTCTAAAGCATCTCTGCTGACCTAGTTCTCTGGCTCTAAAGCATCTCTGAAGACCTGGTTCTCTGGCTCTAAAGCAGCTCTGCTGACCGGTTCTCTGCTGACCTGGTTCTCTGCCTCTACAGCAGCTCTGCTGACCTGCTTCTCTGGCTCTACAGCAGCTCTGCTGACCTGCTTCTTAGGCTCTAAAGCAGCTCTGCTGACCTGTTCTCTGCTGACCTGGTTCTCTGCCTCTAGAGCAGCTCTGCTGACCTGGTTCTCTGGCTCTAAAGCAGCTCTGCTGACCTGGCTTCTCTGGCTCCACAGCAGCTCTGCGGACCTGGTTCTCTGCCTCTAAAGCAGCTCTGCTGACCTGGTTCTCTTGCTTTAAAGCAGCTCTACTGACCTGGTTCTTTGGCTCTAAAGCAGCTCTACTGACCTGGTTTCTCTGGCTCCACAGCAGCTCTGCTGACCACATCCACAGCCAGAGAACCAGGTCAGCAGAGCTGCTGTAGAGCCAGAGAACCAGGTCAGCAGAGCTGCTGTAGAGCCAGAGAACCAGGTCAGCAGAGCTGCTGTAGAGGCAGAGAACCAGGTCAGCAGAGCTGCTCTAGAGCCAGAGAGCCAAGTCAGCAGAGCTGCTTTAGAGCCAGAGAACCAGATCAGCAGAGCTGCTTTAGAGCCAGAGAACCAGCTCAGCAGAGCTGCTGCAAAGCCAGAAAACCAGGTTAGCAGAGCTCCTCTAGAACCTAAGAACCAGGTCAGCAGAGCTGCTTTAGAGCCATAGAACCAGGTCAGCAGAGTTGCTGTCGAGCCAGAGAACCAGGTCAGCAGAGCCGTTGTAGAGCCAGAGATCCAGGTCAGCAGGGGCTGCTCTAGAGCCAGAGAACCAGGTCAGCAGAGCCGTTGTAGAGCCACAGAACCAGGTCAGCAGAGCTGCTTTTGAGCTAGAGAACCAGGTCAACAGAGCTGCTGTAGAGCCAGAGAACCACGTTAGCAGAGCTGCGTTAGAGCCAGAGAACCAGGTCAGCCAAGCCGCTTTAGAGCCAGAGAACCAGGACATTAGGGCGTATTTACAAGCTCCTTGCTCTGCCGCTGCGTCACTTTTCCCCACACAAAAAGTGAAGCACCGGCAGTGCAAGGGAATTGTAAATAAGTCCCATTGTGCCTATTCAAATGCAATAAAACAGTTATGTAATCTTCACACCACAGCAAAGGTGAAATAAAGCACCAGTTTCTAAAGTTATTGCTCTTTCCACAGTTACTGGTAACTCAAGTCTCCTGCCTGAGGTCTACTACATTTATTGTAATTTATAACTTCAGGTATTAAAATGCAAAGTTGTGTGAGCTATTAGCCTTACAGTGGCTGAAGAACTGCCTCCTACTATAGGACTGTTACGAGTGTCTACAAATCTAAGATTGTATTTTGGGAAGTAGATGATGCACCTCATGCCTGCAACATAAAACAAGCATTTGCAATGCAATAGGGCTAGCATTACTAAAATGATTACTAAAAGTTTGAGCTATAGGCGTTGCAAATGATGTTTTAGTTTTTTTGTTAAAAAATATTCCAGCAGTAGCATAAGTAATTAAATAAAATCCATGTAGACAAACGGTACTACCACCACCACTAATGCCACCAGTACCAATACCACCTCTGCTACAACCACCACAATTACTATAGCCACCACTTCCATTATTACTATTACTACTCTGTGGTGATAGTAAAAATAATAGTGGTAGTTATGGTACTGGTGGAAAATCACTAATATAAATTACAATACCTATTAATTTTTCTAAAGGCATTGCCTTTTACAATACCAATAGCTCTAGTTGCGAGACCTATTGCATTGTAAATGCTTATTCAGTGGGTCCCAGATATCTTTGGGACGGGATGTCATGGGAAGTAGATCAGCATAATTAGTCAGTTGTTCCTGACAATATATTAAATCCTTGATCCAGCCCTTGAACTTGAGTGCCCTTCCTCGCCCCCACCTACATGCAGCCGTAAGTTTGGCCATCAATACTGCCATAGCAATGTATCTGCAAGAGGGCGTTTCTATGAGTTCAGTATACCCCAATAACGGTAGTATTGGAAACATTGCCAATGTCCATGTCTGCCACTGGATTCAAGCTAGCCTGGCTGATGACGGCTGATTAGCCAGAAACCGGTCCTAAGATGCTTTTTTCCGGTCCAGGGAAGACATGGCTTGGCAGTTCGGGCTGGACTGATCCCATGAGGCACAGGCTTAGACTGATTTGCGTATGGCCATGTCTGAACTGGGGTGGAGGAGTGAGCTAAAGAATGATGATGGATTAAACCCAGATCACTTGACTGGCGGTGGTTGCTTGCATTTTCAACACTTCGTCCATTATCCCCTTTGGTTTTGCGTCATCTGTTCTAGTGCTTCAAATACCTGACGCCAATACTCAATACCCTTGGGCAATTCCATGCTAAATGTAGAAATCATCCCCACCATACCACATATATCACAACTATCAGTGTCCCGCAATCTGTATTTGTACAATTTAGCAGGCGTATAATATAGGAGGTGTAGGAATTTTAAATGTGTAATACGTAATCTGCTACTTGCTGATACTTGCTCCGTCAGTGAGCAGCAGTAAGACCACCGTTTGTCCGATAATTCACATCCGAGCTCTGCGTCCCAACGTCTGCACTCATGGCATTGTTCTACCACCTGTTGTGTATGCATAGTATGGTAAAGTGTTGAAACGGCATGCTCCGGAGAGGTGGCTTGGAGCATTGTATGAAGTGGGGCTAATTTCGGGGGCTCTAGTGGGTATGCCGGGGTAATGTCACGCATGCCTTGCCTGAGTCTCACATAAAGAAACACGTCGAATTTGGAAAAATGCAGTTGTTAATCCTCTTCTTTGAAAGCCCAGTTTAGATCCTTCAAATAAATAAAAAAAAACTATCTGCCCATTACTCTGCTGCCGGTACCTACTAAGATCTTGGAGAAACACCTGAATATCCAGCTGATCACTTATCTAGAATATCATCTGCTAGACCCTTCTCAGTTTGGATTCAGGCATAATCATGGTACTGAAATTGCATTATTATCAACAGTCAATCACATGACTTCCTTGGTGGAGGCAGGGCAGGCTGTGGTACTGAAACTTCTAGATCTATCTGCAGCCATTGATACAATATCCCTTAACCGGTTTATTGACCGTCTGCAGGAAATTAGGGTCGCAGCTCCAGCCCTTAGGCTTCTGTGCTCTTTCTGACTAAAAGTTCACAGACAGTGGCTGTGGATCAGTTTTATTCAGAGCCCATAACTACCCGATGTTGGGTTCCTCAAGGTTCCTTCCTGAGCCCCACATTGTTCAATATATTTGTTCCCCACTTGCAAAGCTGATAAAATCATTCAGGCTTCAGGCTTTGTCCTACGAGGACACATAAATAATTGTGATTATTCCCGAGTTCCGTAAGGCAAGGTGGCGAGGGAGAGCCTTTTCAGTGGCTTGATCAAAGCTCTGGAGTTCTCTTCCTCATTCCATTTCTTGTCTGCAATCCAATCTCCCTTTTCATAAAGTCTCACAAACCTGGCTCTTTTCTTTATAATGTTGCCACTACGGCTAGAATCACTTAACTTTTATCTTCTGTATCAGACTATCCGCACTAGTGCCTTGACGCCTTCGAGCATTTGTTTGTTCTTTATACGTTTGTTTGTCATTCATTCATTCATACCATAATAGAAATTTTCATTTGTATAAAGGACGTACATGCAAGGAATTTCCTGCCTGGCAATAGGATTGCTTTCCCACCTAGTTTCCAAGGATATCCATAAGATACCAGTATGTCCTATTTATGTCCAATATAATTAGTTGTTCTTCACAGTAGTACGCCTCTCTTTTGATTAAAGTATGTAATTGGGTTCGGAGCTGGTCCTGAATGTTTATGCCTGGCTCTTTTCTCCTCTCTGGCAGGCAAAGATTAAAAAACAGGATAGACTTCTAGTTGTCTATGGTTCTGAAGTATTTTCACATGATGATAAGAGGAAGCACCAAAGGAGAGAAGCAGGCTGTAGGAGGTGGTCACCGACAATTGGTGGTGCTGGATATGATGGGAAATGTAGTTTTATGGTTCCTGTTTTCTGTGTTTCAGATTTCAATTGAGTAGAAAATCAAGAGTTTGATGCACAATTCTCACCTAAATGACTTTAATATAATTGGAGTTCTCAGTTACAATATCTAGGACGTTTTTCATTCAATTTGATGGTTGCAGAATTCCAGTGCTTTTGTACTTGGGGGGGGGGGGGGGGGGGGGGGGGGGGGGCTTCAAACCATAGATTCACGTCTAACAGTAAGATAACATTCTTGAACTTTAGTATTAAAGTACAAATGGCAGCAGCCAAGTTGACTACGATGGTAATAGGGTATTAGGGATAGTATACTAACAGGGAGTAATGTATGCCCATTTGTATTACGAATGTAAATATAATTGACTCCACATCTGTTGTCAAAGGGAACGGCTCTAATATTATTTAAAAGTTTTTATGACTGATGAGTTGCCGTCACTGCAGTTCTCTCAATCTCTGTAAAAGAGTAATGGCCAAAACATTGCTATGACTCCTTCTAGTGCAACAGGTAGGGTATAAAGCTTAACATTTGAAACAAACCCGTTTTCTGTCTAAAAGCAAAGATTGCCTGATCTTAGAGCAGTTGGACTCGGCAGGGTTTAAATACTCACAGTATGGGTGCTAAGAGCTAGTGGGTAGTATTGACTTAGTCCTGCAGCACCTCTAAGGGAGGGCTATCTAGTTTTGAAGGTTTGGTTTTGATCTATGAAACCAACATGGCTGTCTCCATTGGATTATTCAATGCTTGACAGCTGTCAGTATCTGACTGGCAGCCTAGCAGGAAGGACGGAGGGGCCATAACTGACTGCTGAAGTGCACTATACACAACAAGGTAAAAAGAATGGGGAACGTCTGGGACATGACAAAGATATAGGACCCTGTACTCATTAGCGGCCCCAGGAGGGGGGGTTCACACAAAAAATAGAAATAAAATGATTTACCTGAATGCCTGCATTGCGCTTTGCCTGTCTTCTTCCGGTGCACAGGCTCCCAGACTGCACTGCGGCCAATCCTGACACTTTGGCTTGCACGCTGTCAACTTGCCATCCCAGGCAGACTGGGAGCCCGTCCCGGCTCTCTCTAGCCCCAGCAATGCTGCTGGGGCTTGAGAGGTCATCAGTGCTTATGACAGTTCGGCCGCCCTGAGAAGTCTACCCAAACTGTCATGCGCACTGTAACATTGCCCACCAGCAGCGTCTTTCCCTTAGATACGTCCCCAAGACTCGTCAGAGTCCTGGGAATGGGTCCAAGGGGATTAAAATGACAATAATGAAATTGGTTTAAAACTCGTTTTATTATCGATTTATTTAAGTGGGGGTGGGCGGCGCTCCTCCGCCCTGATGGAGGGGCCGCCGCTGCCTGGGAGGGTGAGCCCTAAAGAGAGCTGAAAGAAAAAGAAGGGAGTACCTCGCCTGGCCCCAAATCTTAAAATCCCTATACCCCACCCATCTATTAGAGGAACCTGAGGAAGGAAACTGCATGGGCAAATGCACTGAACTGAGGTGCCTGATTAAAAACAAGAGAAGGGGTCAGCTCTTAAAACAGCTTTCCCCCTCTTAACAGCCTAGACAAATTGATACGTTTGAAAGAAAAATGTACTATAACTGCTTTAAAATAGACCACGTAAGTGTTTTCACTTAGAGCAAACAGAAGATAAGGATACAGTTTCATTAATTGAATTCATTTATTGGATGCCTTTGATCTTAAACTTCTTAGCACAGATCCCACTCATCGAGGCGGGGTCATACGCTGTTCTCGAACAACAAAGATATCTCTAGTCTTGAAGTTCTCCCGCTGATCTGGTCCGATCTCTCAGCCATCTTCTTTAAGATAAACTGCCCCACAACTCAAACAGCCCCAATTAAGATGTCTATATCTGCACAGATCCTGGGCAAAAGTTGATCAAAACCAACTTGAGCAACTTCTTATTAGTTTAAGTCCCACTGTGGTGGATAATCCCGAACTGGTAACTGAGAATACACCACCTGGCTGGACTCTGCCTTTTCTCAACTAGTACCACCAAAAACAGGTGGTTCTCAGATGCCCTCAGACTGGAAAAACAAGGTTGTAGACACCAAGAGAGGAAATGGAGAGCCCAATATAACACCCACATGAGAGAAATGTATAAAAGCTTGTCAACTAAATATAAAGCCCTATTGGTTACAGAAATGACAGCCTACTTCTCTTCGCAAATCGAATCTGCCAAAAACTCAGCCATAGAACTTGATCAAGTTATTAATAAATTAACTAAAGCACCGTAGTATAAAAGGGATTGGGCTCGACAAATCTGAAAAATTGTACTAGTCCTGCAGGTCTAGTAACTTGGAAAATCCCCTCGACCCAACTGCAACCTACTTGACCTCTGTCTCTGAAAACAGAGCAAAAGTGAAAGGTTAACAAGATTTAAAGGCATCTTTTTTGCCCAGTCCCTTTATGAGCAATAAAAATGCCTTTAAATCTTGTTATCTTGTCACCTCTGCTCCGTTTTCAAAGACCGAGGACAAAAGTTAGTTTGTCCTCCTACTCGCCAGAAAGGGCGAGTTGGACCTAAAAATAACTCGTCCTCATCCATTCTCCCTCGCAAATGCGAGCGGGCGAGTGGATTTGTCGAGCCCTGGGATTGGGTCAACCAATCCTTCTGCTAAAATGTTCAGGGGTAAATTCGACTCTATTTTTACTCATTTGGTTTCTGTGGTAATTCTGCACTAGTCACCAGTCAAGATAATGTGAACACAGTTTCTGATAAGGACTTGTCTACTAACAGCCTCAAGTTATTTACCCCTGTTTCCACAGCACTGATGAAAGACCTTATCCTAACCACTAAGTCAGGTTCTCCGGACAATCCTTGTCCGCCCTCAGCTATTAAGCTAGTCCCTGAGATTATTGCAATCCACCTTTCAAACATATTCAATAACATGTTCAGAACTGGTATATTTCCATCCCAATGGACAAAAGTTTCCATTCTGCCTTTACTGAAAAAGACCAATTCGAATCCCGAAGACCCGGCCAACTATCACCTATTTTCAGACTTCTTTTCCCTGGGAAAATAGTCGAGAAGGTAATGAACACCAAATTAAATCAGTTCATTAGGGACTCTAACTACCTGGATCCTACTCAATATGGATTTAGGTCCAAAATTAGTACAGAGACTGCCCTGATCAAGGCCATCAATGAGCTCAAATTCATCCTAGATGAGGGGGTCAGCCTGCCTTATCCTGCTGGACCGGTCTGCGGCGTTTGACACAGTAGATCATTCCACCCTGATCCACCATTTGGAACCAAAAGATATAAAAGAAATCTTGCCTGAAGCTACTCTCATCCTTTCTGTCAAACAGGGTAAACATAATAAGCTTTGACGCTTTCTCGGGGCGCTAGGTGGCGCACAAGCGGAATGGCCGCGAGATCGTGAGGTTCCCGCAGTCCGGTTAAAATATCCTTTATTTATCCTGTGTAATCGCCTGCAATAAAGGATATTTCTCGGCGTATGAACATGAGCGCTGACCTCCGGGTTACGAGCGGTGATACATTTGCCACCTGACGAGCTACTGCGTCTGAGAGCTGCTAGATGCGTAGCGGTGGGACCCCTGGTGCGGACTGGAGCAAAGGCCAGGAGGATGGAGCTACGGGAGAGCCGCGGCGGCCACGTGGGGAGTGGGCCAGACAGCCGCGCTCGGGAGAGAGCACCCTGGCGGATGCAGGCGTGGGAGGCGGCGAGGCATATTCAGGCATCCTCAGGGCGACAATCCCTTTACTGGTGTATCGGAGCCTCCGACCTGCTGTTACGATGCAGATGCGACGGCTCGGGTGAGTGTCTGCCGCCTCTACATACTTTTACTGACAAGATGGACACCCTGCTAGGACCTATTCTGATCATTGCCCTGTTAAAATCACGCTCAAGGTCCCTGGATACGATAGGCCTAGGCCACAATGGCGAATGCAACCATCTGCATTGTTGGACACTGTCTTTCAGGCTGAACTTGAGGAGGAGATAACTGAGTTCTTCTCACAAATAAGGGGTCGGTGGAGAGTGTTGAGGTTATATGGGAGGCCTTCGAGGTTATATGGCAGGCCTTCAAGGTTACGATGAGGGGCTACTGCATCTCCAAGAGTTTCGGGGTATTGAGAAACATACAAAGTACATTGCGGAAATTGGAGCAGGAGCTGAAAGGGCTGGAGGGTCGCATGCTGAGTGGGGAAACAGGTCAAGTACAAAAAGATTTTAGGGCCAAATTATCTGAGTATGAAGAAGAGGCTGCATGGGAAGTTAATTTTAGAGGGCGGTATTGGATGGCGCGGAGATACGGAGAAGGGGAACGACCGGGGAAGACCCTCTCTGAGATTACACGTTGCCCACGGTTTCACAATAGCGTATTGGAAATAGATCAACCTGAGGGAGGGACCTGTCCTGACACCACAGGGATCCTAGACACGTTTGCCTCACACTACTCTAAATTATACACCACGCAACACCATGGGGCGGTGGACCTAGATGACTTTATGGGGGAGATAGCGTTATGTTGGCTTAGCGATGTACACAGGGAGTTTCTTAGTGCTCCATTCAAGATCGATGAGATCCGGGAGGCCATTATGTCCTTGAAGAATGGAAAGGTGCCAGGCCTCAATGGCTTGCCTGCCTAGTATTATAAATGTTACATTGACGTCATGGCACCCGTCTTGCGGGAAGTATTTGAGGAATCCCTTGAAGTGGGGATACTCCCATCCACGATGCGTGAAGTGGTCATAACATCTCTACTGAAGCCTGGTAAGCCACCAGGAGCTTGCGATTCCTATAGACCACTGTCACTCATTAATTGTGATACGAAAATATTAGCCAAAGTGCTGGCCACTCGCTTATCCCTTCTGATGGACAAGATCATACGACCTGACCAATCGGGCTTTGTCCCTGGGAGGGCCACTTATCATAATCTACGCACCCTGTTCTCCTTAATACAGACCGTGGCACCGGAGTTTCCATTTGCTGCTGTTTTTTTTTTTTGTATGCCTCCAAGGCATTTGACTCTGTGGAATGGAGTTAACTATTTGCCGTCCTGCAGAGAATGGGATTCCATAAGCACAGGCATCTCTTGACCATCCGTGCTCTCTTACGGGAGACCTGGACAGGGACTTGGAGTCTCTGCAGGCGTGGCTGACGGACAGGCTGAATGATCTAGCCCCTGTGATCGCCTCCCGATCAACATCTAAACGGGTTTCTGCCCCCTGGTTTACTGCAGCACTGTCGGCCTCTCGGCGGCAGTGCAAGATGGCTGAAAGGGCTTGGCGTTGACTGTATGATTCCGCGGCCAGGCTTGTCTACAGGACAGCGGTTAAAGCCTACCATCGGGATATCCTCCTTGAAAAAAAAGGTTACTTCGCTAGGAGGATAGAGGCTGCCTCTAACTCATGTAAGGAGATTTTTACGATCGTTAGGGAATTTACGGCCCCACGATGCAACTCGGCCCAGGCCGTCCCTTCCGAGCCGTGGGTTTCTGCTCTTGCCAACTTTTTTACTACCAAGATAAGACTGATCCAGGACTCTTTTCCCTTGAAGGTGGTTGAAGGTCTTCCCTGCCTCGAGGATGGTTTAGTTTCACCGGCCGACGGTTTAGTTCCATCGGCCTCTTTTGGTTCAGTTCTGGCAGATTTTCCGCCAATTTCAGCTTTTTCGTCATTGGCATTTATGTCCAACCTTAAATCTGGGTCGCCTCTTGACCCATGCCCGGCCAAATTTTTGGCGAAAATGGCGGAAGTGGTAAATCCGTTGGCGAACCCACTTCTTAATCTCTCCTTGAGTCGTGGAGTGGTCCCGCAGGCCTGGAAACAGGCAATGGTTATCCCCCTTCTTAAGAAGCCTGGCCTCGATCCTGAGGCTTTGGCCAACTACAGGCCCATCTCTCTCCTCCCTGCGTTGGTTAAGATCTTGGAGAAGCATGTGCATTTTGTGCTCTCCAATTTTTTGGAATCTCACAACTTGTTGCACCCCACTCAATCTGGCTTCCGCCCCAATCTAAGCACTGAGACGGCGCTTTTGGAGGTGTCTGAAGCCATTAAAGAGGCACTGGACTCGGGTGGCAAAGCTATGCTTGTAATGCTGGATCTGTCGACGGCCTTTGACACCGTCCCCCATGAGGGTCTCCTCGCCAGACTTCATGAGATCGGTCTGAGGGGGACGGTGCTTAGCTGGTTTAGATCATTCTTGGCTGGCCGCCGACAAACGGTCTGGGCCTCCCCTAGCTCTGCCGCCTTTGGGAGTCGGAGTCCCGCAAGGCTCTGTGTTGAGCCCGACTCTTTTTAACATCTTTATGACCCCTTTGGCGGCATTGGCGGAGTCTTTTGGGGCCCAGATCGTATCCTATGCAGACGATACCCAGCTCCTCTTTACGTGTGGGAAAGGTGAGGAGTTTGATGGAGAGAGTATCCGTGAGTGCCTTGGGGCTGTTTTTAAATGGTTCCAGCTTAACAGCCTCAAGTGCAACTCAGATAAATCTGAGGTACTCTTCTTCGGATGCCTATCTGACCCAGACTGGCAGGAATGGTGGCCTGCTAATATGTTTCCTCCGGCGCGTTCGTCCCAGCTAGCAAAGAATTTGGGGATCAAGATTGATAATGGTTTGACGCTACGATCTCAGATCCTCGGTCTAACGGGAACATGCTTTGGCCTTCTCAGGATGCTCCGTAAGTTCCTTCCCTTGCTCTCAGAAGATCATAGGAAGACTACGGTGCAGGCCTTAATTGGCTCGAGATTGGACTACTACAACGTCTTATATCTGGGCTTACCGGAGTATCTCCTGCAACGGTTGCAGGTGGTCCAGAACTCGGCCGCGCGGGCCATTTTTGGCCTTTACAGGCGCGCCAGAGTTTCCGGCCTTTTGCAGTCGCTCCACTGGCTGCCTATCCGGAAGCGGATAGTTTTTAAGGCCTTGACCTTGGCCCACAAGGCTCTTCATGCCTCGGGAGCAAATTATCTCCAAAGGAGGCTGGCCTTCTACCATCCGGCCCGGTCTCTGAGATCTGAATCAATGTCTCTAGCAGTGGTCCCTCGAGTAAAAAGGGCCCGCATTGGAGGTCGCTCTTTTAGGCTGCTGGCGCCACAGCTTTGGAACACCCTGCCTTTGGCATTACGCAGCACCTCCAATTTGTTGTTGTCTTTTAGGAAGGGCCTTAAGACTTGGCTTTTTGCTCTTTAGTATGCTTTTATTCCTTTGCTTGGTCTGTTTTATTTTGCTGTGTTGTGTGTTTCTGCTACAGGTTTTTCCCAATACTATGGAGTAGCCGCGCGCTATAAAAGACCCAATTAACATAACATAACATAACATAAGTTATTTATCTCATGGGTACAACTGTTGTATCATAAGCCTACTGCTAGGGTGTTAATAAATGGGCATTAGTCTACACCTCTCTCTATATCGCGGGGCACTCGGCAGGGATGTCCGCTTTCTCCGCTCCTATTTGCCATGGCAATTGAGCCACTTGCATCTAGACTGTGTCAGCTGCATCGGGACAGGGCGTTTCGATGTTTTCAACGTCAAATTCTGATCTCGTTGTACGCTGATGATGTCACATTGTATATTAGGGACCCGCAACAAAACATTAATCCTCTACTCCGTGAATTTTTGGTGTTTGGAAGGCTCTCAGGCGTCCACATTAATTGGGGGAAATCGCAATATTTTCAGCTTACGCCGGCGATCCCCAGATTTTTATTGGATTTCCCCCTAGAATGGTGTGATTCTGATCTTCGGTACTTGGGTATACAGGTGTCTAGGGATAGGGAGGAAACACTGAGGCTGAATTTTGGCACAGCGATCACTAGACTGGAAAATAATGTCACACGCTGGATCTCTCTTCCCTGGTCGATGGCGGAAAGGGCTTCTCTTATTAAAATGGTTGTCCTCCCCCAATTTCTATACTTATTTCTTAATATTCCCTATTACCCAGGAGCTTTTTTCTTTAAAACACTACGGACAGAATTGATTCGGCTTTTATGGGGAGGTAAACAACCACGACTAAAGTGGTCTGTCCTCACGCAGCCTTATGATAAGGGGGGATTTAACATTCCTGACTATGAGATCTATTATATCAGCGCACAGGCTCATTATGCATACTATTTGATGCTACCCAGGCCATACATGCCGCAACTGGCATTGGAGGACTGGCTGGCGCGGCCCCTTCCTCTGAGCTGCGTCATACATGGGCCTGCTAGTGCCATAGAGACACCGTCCACAACCGTAACTTGCGCTGTGGATGCATGGAGGCGAATGACAGCTCTACTGGAGTCTCAGCTATTATACTCTCTGCGGCTCCCGCTTTCATACCACCCGAGACTGCTGGTCTTACAGGAAATGGGGTTTCGGGCCTTGTGCAGACGGCTGAATATCAACACATGGGGTGACCTGTTCCATGAGGGGGTGTTTCGCTCCATAGACCAGTTCTTTCGAGATGTCCGCCCTATACCCTTGGAAGTTTTCTTGTACATACGCCTGAGGCAGGGGTTGCGGGTGGTCATTAAGCATGGGCGTATTTTGCGGATTTTCGGCAAATTCGCAATCCGCGAACTCTCGCGAACTTGCCGAAAATTCATAAAATCCGTGCGAAGCGGATTTTTTGCTTGGTCGCACTTGCCAACTAGAATACTATACAATTTCGCGGGAGTAAACACATGCGAACACGTAGATGCGGCGGGCAGCGACAATCTCGCAATTGCGAGATTGCAAAATTTGCAATTTCGCACAAGAAATCCACCAGCAGGCAGCATAAACCTTGAAAATTATGATTTTTATCAGAATAACTCCTCAGGTTGACATTTGCCTGCACTTTTTCTTTGCAAGGAGTCCATTTTGGGGGGGGAAGGAAGTGCCCCACAGTCTCCAACTTCCTGTTCCTGTCCAGCAGGCTCCTCCCAGTGCTTTCTTCATGTGCTGGTCACTTTGATTTGGATCTGGACCTGGAAGGATTACTTTTTGTGGATGCTGCTGGATATTTGGATTTTTGCAAAACTGAAAGCACTCAGCAGGTGCAAAAGTTCAATCTTATCATTAGTAACCATTCCCTGTAGTGCTTCCTGAGGGGCCCCTTCAGAGTTCATTTGCCTACTTGCAACTATTCTATGACCCTGCTCTGACCCTCCCAGCAGGCTCAGAGAATAGGTACAAGTATACAACAAAGGTCCTGTTAAAAAAATTACACTGCAACAGAAAGCAATTACAGACAAAACTGAAAGCACTCAGCAGGTGCAAAAGTTCAATCTTATCATTAGTAACCATTCCCTGTAGTGCTTCCTGAGGGGCCCCTTCAGAGTTCAGTTGCCTACTTGCAACTATAGGCCACAAAGGTCCTGTGAAAAAGAATTGCACTGCAACAGAAAGCAAATTAGAGATAAGGAAGCAGGGGCGAGCCAGACTGGAAGTTTAAATTCAGTGACACATTAATCAACCCCAAATTAATTCATGTCAGTTGAAGCAGGGCAGGTGTGCTAGCTTTTTTTCACCCCCATAATCTACAGTGATAAACCTACCAGAGGGTGGCAGTGATGTACCAGAGGATGGCATGGGTGTACCAGAGGGTGGCAGTGGTGAAACAGAGGGTGCTGTGAACCTGTGATGATGAACCAGACGTAGAAACAACATAGTCGCGGCCGTTGCGAGCCGACAAGTAAGTTCGCAATTGCGAACTGGTACAAAACCCTCGCGAACTGGCAGAAACCCTTGCGAACACAAAAAAAATAATAATCCGCAAATTCGCGAGAGTTCGCGGATTTTGCGGATTGCGAATCCGTAAATACGCAATTTCGCGGATTGCCAATTCGCAAAATCCGCCCATGCTTAGTGGTCATACCTGAGTTCCCTGAGAACCGGAACTTCTTGATCCACTGCATTTTTTGCTTACCTCCACTGATGGGAAGCACTTGGTATCGGGACTGCACCAACTACAAGTTGGTGGTAAATATCGAAAACCTTTACAAAAGCAATTTTGTGCTTCTGTAACAGTGCCATGTGGCAGACATACATGCCCTTAGGTATGTATGTGTGCCACATGTGCACACATGCACGATTCAGGGGTGCAACAGGGTGTCAATGTGACACCTGCCACCCTTGAATATGTTCCCCCTATTACCGATTCGGTATTTACCGAATCGGTAATAGTGAATAGCTTCCCATTCATTCCTTTGGGCCTCCAGGCCTATAGGAATGAATGGGAATTACCGAATCGGTAATACCGATTCGGTAAAATTTACCGAATGATTACCTATATACTATTTACCTATTCTTAAATACCGAATCGGTAAAATTCGGTATTTAAGAATAGGTAAATAGAGATTACCTACACATGGCCCTTGGTGTCATGATTGATGATCGCTTACTCCTGGGCAATCGAATCAACGCAGTGGTCTCCTCCTCATATAATACCTTGAGAATACTAAAAAAAAATATTAATCTTTTTGCCCATCTCAGTCGGTTATTTTCACTTTGGTATTGTCCAAGATCGATTATTGCACTGGCCTCTAGATCAGCCTGCAAGCTCAATATATGAACAAGCTTCAGATTCTTCAGAATTTGGCAGCAAATCTCCTACTGGACCTGCCTAGGTACCACGTTGTTTCCTCTGCACTTAAGAATCTTCATTGGCTGAGAGTCAAAAACCGAATCAAGTTTCAGGCCCTCTGCCTGACATATAAGGCCCTCCATGACTCCGGACCTTCGTTTCTGAAGAATGCCTTTTCATGGTACACTCCCACAAGAAACCTAAGATCAGCAGGCTCATTCAGGGTAAATGCTATTCGATTTTTAGATTTAAAAAATCGAAATGGGGGGTATGTGGCTTGAACCCCCGGTGGAGCAGGAGGACCTGATGAGGGGTGATGGGGCAGGTGGTTCAGAGCTGAGACATGGGGCTAGGGAGGCGGGTGTGCTTGTGCATCTTTTACCTTTTGTGCTGTATATTGCTCGATATGAGTGGGTTGGGCCTGGTGGTGGTTGTGCGACTGTGTGGGGGGGGGGGTAATTGGGGTGGGAGGGGGAGTTGGGGGGGCTGGGGCTTGGGGGTCGGAGGAGTGAGGGAGGGGGGTTGTTCAAAGAGTGTTTGGTTATTCACTCTCTAATTTGTGCGTGTAAAGTGAAAAGTGTAAAGTGAAAAGTCGATTGCCTTTGATACTGTCATGTTTGCGATCTGCAGCCGTCCCTGGGTTACAGAGCCCTGCATAACCTGTACAGTCTGACAATAAAATCTGTTTAAAAAAAAAAAAAAAATCGAAATTGGGTGGCAGCAGCTTTGTGGTTAGAGCAGCGACCTCCTGCAATCTACTTCCACTCAATCTTAGATCAGTTCCTTCCTTGCCCCAATTCAGGAAACTTTTAAAAACTTGGCTCTTCAATCAGGTGGTCGTCCCTTGCCCTATCGCTGCCTACAAACTCAGCGCCAAGACACCTTCGGGCATACATTGCGCTTTACAAATGACTTAACATGAACATACATGGTTATTAGCTAAATTGTTATATTATTTCTTTTAGTTGTCTAGTTTCTAGAAAACTAGAAGAAATAAAATAGGGAAAGACAGGCCATATTGATTCACTGTTTAAATCAGAAAGGGTGTTGAATGCAAGATGAAGAGACTCATGGTGAAATGCAAATTACTTTAAATTCATGTGTCCTCTGTGAGTACATTATATAATGATGCATGTTTACAAAAAGAGGATGAGGTTGGTCTGTGCTTCAAGTTCTCTCCCAGACTTTCTTTGGAGGACCATTCTGTATGTGACAGGAGATGGACTGGACCCCACAAGCGCAAAGTTTTTTTCATTGCGAAATGCTATGAAATCCTCCAATGCGGTCAACCCCATCTCCGCTCTTAAAACAGTCATTGGTGTTCAAGGATCCAGGTTTATTAAACGTTGCAAGAAGATGTTTTTCAGCTTTTGAAGAGCCTGAGCTTTCAGAAAATCGAGATTTCAGCACCATAGGAGCAGGCAAACCATGCTTTTGTCTTGGATGCGGTCAATGCTGTTCTGATTAGTCTCTTGACACATGCATTTGCAAGTCTTATTGTGCCAGAGTTTTTCATCAAAGTCTTTTTGGCTTTCTCTAGATGAGCTATCCAATGTAAATGATCATCCATTCTAAGCCTAAGTAGTCGTATGTTTTCTCGCTCTCAATTGATTTATCGTAGATCCTGAATGTCAGCAATAATTTTGATTTGGGATTAATTATCATATATTTTTTTCTGTATTGATTATTAGCTCCCATTCCTTACATTGTAACTCAAATCCTTCCAAAAGTCGATGAATTGATTTTTCGGTACATGCTAAAACAGAAAAGGAATATGCTCCTTTTCCCAAAACCAGAATGTTAAGACCAATATTCCTGAGAGACTGCCCAATTCCATTGTTGTAAATATTGAATAACACCGGGGCAAGTACGCAGCTCTGCCTGATGCTGATGTTTATTTCAAACTTCACAGTGCATTCACCTTTTACACCAAATCATATTCCGGAATTATTGCTGCTGTGCAGATCCTTTAAAATACTCAGACAGTTGCTTGGGAAGCCTCCTTCCTCCAGACTGCTCCAGAGGACCGAGCGGTCTACAGAATCAAATGTAGTTTTTAGACCTATAAAGACCAAGAAGAACAGGGTGTTATGCAGGACCACATACTTCATACAGGTCATATGCAACCTCCGTGTCAGGATTTCTTAGCGGCGCCTACCTGACATTGTCGTGGACACTTCCTGGTTCCGGCGGGGATCGGGGGCAATGGGAACTACAAGTCCCATGATCCTCTAATGCCGGAAATGTATATGATGTCATCACGCGCCTGAGCCAGTGTGCGTTATTCTGTTGGGTTCCGGGTTTGTGCAGCGTCGGTAACCTGAGTATCGAAGGTCCGACTTTGCCTTGAAATAACAGGAACCTTGGCGGCAGGTAAGACCGCTTGTTTGGAACTTTTAAAATTTGGAGAGCCAGGAGCTGAAAACGGAGGTTCCATGCCTCGTGTTACAGTTTCCTTCTGGAAATAGTGTTGGATGAACACGGAGGTGGGATCTACCTCGTGTTCTTTGTTTTTGCGGTTTGCCAGTATTTTAAGACTGCCTTTGTGTAAAGCGGAACACGGAGGTATTATTTCGCCTCGTGTTACTGTTTTGTAAGGTGCCGGAAACATGTGTAAGAAACAGGATTTCTTAATAGGTGATTAAAACCTGGTCAACCGGAGCTTTGGTGGTGGTCGCAACCACACGCTACCGGTTGTGTTTTCAGTTAAGGAGTAGTGCGCTTCAAGCTGTGTTGTTCTTTAGCGCCAATTGTGCTCTGGAGTATTAGGGTGGTCGCATCTCTGTACTACCAGATAATATAGTGTTTCAATGGTTCTTAAGAGCGGAACATTGAGGTGGTCACAACCTCGTGTTACCGTGTCCTTGGTCTTGTGAACTATTCCAGCGGTGGTAAAGTGATCTTGGGGATTCCTCTCAACTTGCCAACGCAAGAAATTCTCCTGCTTTTAAATGGAAAGGGAAGCTCTGTACAGACATCGTTAATTTACAACTGGGTTAGAATTACATCTCCAATGTGCCTTAGGGTAGGTACAGACAGAGAGTCATCACATAGATCTAAACATTGTTCACTCTGAATAGGTATCCATGTTATATTATTCTCTTACAGGAAAAGGGAGGCTTATCCATGGCTTGTTTGTTTGTTGAAGGCAAAGGTTTTCTTCCTTGTTAATTTCAGGTATGCATGCCTAGCGAGAATTCATGAGTAGTTGTGGTGAAAAACAGTGTTACATTTATGTCTGTTTGTTTGTCATTTCAGATCCCTATTCCCAGCTGTCCCTTTCCCTTCCTTTATCCCTCGCCTGATTACCCGAACATCCTGTATATTTTATGTTCAGGGTGTTGGTGACGTCAGGAGGTGGAACCTTATATGCAACAAGCGGATCCTGCGGAGCGCGTTCTGACACTCAGGACCTAGTCTATTGTACTTTGGCCTTGTAGGAACCCAGCCTGAAGAGTTGATACAATATTGTTCCTCTCCATCCAGATCTCATGTCGCAACAGTTAGTTCCCCAAAGATTTTCCTCACTACATCTAAAAAGGGAAATCGGCCGATAATTGCACATGGTCATCTCCGATTCCATCCCCTGTGTCTCCCGCCCCCATTGTGGATTGGCGTAATTATGGTAGACTTCCATGAGTCTGAAACCTGTCTAAGAGTCATTATTGTATTAACCGCATCGATGCGGCACATATTTCCGCTGTGCGCTAACGCTAAACGGAAACCTGTGCGTTCATGACGAGCTCAGCTCGTCATGAGCGTACGAGAGGTGTACCTCATGACGAGCTGAGCTAGTCATGAGCGTCGAAGGGGTTAAATAACACTGTTAAAGGACATCCACAAGTCCTGTGTTTTTAAATATGTTGACCGGGATTTTATCAGGGCCTGTTGCGATGCCTGATTTCTGAATCAGAAAAGCTTCAGTTATTTCCATCTGGTTAAAGACCTCTCCTGCATGCTGCGGCTGTGGAGTGTAATTTCCACGAAGTGCTTGCCCTTGTGCTACTTTAACCGGTCCTTGGCAGACCCTTTGCATCCTCAGCGTATGATTTCCATCATGTATTTGTATTTTTATGGTTAATTGCAACCTGAAATACCTAACCTACCTTTATGTGCTGCTTTCTTTTCTTGTATCTGATGAGGTGTTTATAAAACCTTCAAGTTCACCCTTGGACTTATTCTTATTTATTAGTGCCCCCATTAGAGCATTCTTCAGTTATAACAATCCTCTTCGCACCAAATCAAAATAAGGGGGAGTATGCATTGTTCCTTGGATGTCTTTATATGCCCTCAACCCATCATTGGTAACTACTAGCAACTGCTTGAAGGATTCTAAGGTTGAGCGACCAGAGGCCTCCTTCAGAATTAGAGCATCAGAGAGAGCATTCTATAGAGTGTTTAAAGATTATTCTAATGTTTCCCCTTTGGAGAAGACTTTGGATATATTGTTTTCTGTTTACATTCAAAGACACTTTGCAGTTGCATAGTGACTGAGGCAGTTGTCAAGTTTGGGTGGAGGCATTAGTTAAGTTAAGAACAAGATATAGGAGATCATAGTCAGTTCCTATTCTCTCTTCCACACTAATATCACCAATTGGGTGCCAAGCTTCCTTATTCATTATCATATAGTCAATTATGCTGGCCCTGTTTCCTGCCCGAAAAGGAATTTTGGGTGTATCGTCTGATATTGTGTACTGTTTAACGATCTCCGCTCTGCATTCAGAAATTAGGAGCACACCTGCTTCCTGTTTTTTTAGTCCTTGTGTACTGCATCGATTGTGGGCGGAGATCCCCCCTCCCTCCCCCCCAAGCAAAGTTCTCTTCAGTGACTATTTGCTCCTGCAATATTGGATGTAATCTAGCACTAAAATCTCCTCCGATCAGTACAATTCAAGGTACCTTGGCAACTTAAGTCTCCTACCATTGTAAAACATATTTAAACCTTCCCGTTGCCTTAAAAAAGCAAGTAAACCTTTGAGTGTACTTGACATCGATGAGGACTCGTTAGTACTTTGTGGAGGGAAGTGTATATTGATTAGGTCTATCATCTCTTTAACCTTTTTCACATTTTAATTGCTGGATATGGTTGTTTACGGTGGTAAATGTAAGCTTTACCATAGCAATGAATCCAACTTTTACCTAGATGAGGAGGCCACTCTTTGCTCTGCCTTTTGGCTGGCTTATTGCAGGTGGATGAAAGGAGAAAACACCCTCCAGATCAATATTAACCAACGCCTATGTCTCCTGGAAGCAACAAATATAATGTTTTTTCATAAAAGCCACCCAGTGTTTATCATGAATCTTTATTTCTCAAACCCACTATAATCCAATTTATTATCTATAAAGACTTGCGTTGGGGGATTAGCTGATTTTCTTAGAAATGCCAACTTAGCGGGCCTGCGGTGTTGGCCGACTGGAAGTGGTGTAACATCATTGAACCTGTATTGTTGGCTATGGCTATTTGCTGCCTATTCACTGTATGTGGTACTACAGTAGTAAATAATTTTGCTACCACATGAAACTTGCGTATTTTACGATCTTCTTTGCATGGAAGAGACCTTGAAAGGCCACATGCTCTTTTCAGAGCTGGACAGAGTCCCCACCATTTATCGAAGTTATGGTTCCTCATTGGTTCCTCAACAAACATAGGGAGATGCTGCTGTATGAGTGGGTTTTCCATTATTATTGCATTATTATTGCGTCTCTCATGGAGGACCAGTGGTGGAGCAAAACGTATGCTGATGAGATCATTTGCGGTGATCAGGTGTTGACCAATAAAGGAATTAGCCGTTTTAAGGATATTTCCTCTTTTTAAGATCTAATGTTTCCTTCTAGAATGGTAGAGTGGTTAAAGGCTAATATCGCCTCTTTATCAATCGTCCTCAGTGAGGTGGGGTATAATCTGGTCTCCCCAGGACGCGGCCAACAGACCTGATCATATCTGGTTTAAAGGTTTAATGTAATATGTTGAGAAAGGTTGTGTTGTTATGAAGGTTTACTTCCCTGGGGCAGCTGTCTATAATAGAGACATTCAGTTAGAGGGCGTGATTTAAATGCATTATATTAGTTGGCTCTTTAAAGACAACCTATGTAGTTTTCTGAAGGCCCTAAGATTGTGTACAATTGACATTATTATTTGAAGCTACATCAGATGCGCCACCTAATTCAAGACGCAGTGTGGCATCAGTGCTATGTTGTTACGTTAAAGACATTTGATATAGCGCTGAACGAATCACACCCGAGGTATATCTCAGTGCTAGCAGTGAGAGACGGCAAGTGCTTAAAATGTTTTTAGAAGTTTTTCAAAAGTAGGAAGATCCTAAAGCATCAGAATTTGCAAAGGAAGCTTGTTACAGTGGAACAGGGCAAGGTGGGAGAAAGAACTGCCACCACATTTAGCAGTGCAAATGTGGTCAGTTTTTTAAAAAGATCATGATTTGCGGATCTGGGCAAATGCATTGGTTGGGATCAGCCGCGTTTGTTTTGCAAGTATGAGGGAAGCTGGCTAGTTAAGGCTTTGTGTGTTAAGTAGCACAGTTCGAATATAGCCCGTTTCCTGATAGGGAGCTAATTATGGGTCCTCAAAATAGGCACAGAGGCCGAACGAGGAGTGAGGGGGTGGAGGCTGCAGATTAGGTGGGCTGCTGTATTCTGCACCACCTGGGGTGTGGTCAGCAGTGACTCTTTCGTTGTTACTAGCAGAGTAGTACCATAATTCTGGCGACTGGTGATCAGTGCCTGGACTAGTGCTTTTCTTGATGACACAGGGAGCCATGGGGGGGGGGGGGTTGTGGCTAGCCAGCCAACATAGCGGATGCAAATTCCTAATGCTCCGGCAGACATTCCCCATTTATCCGCCACCTTCATCCTGAAACTGTGCCATCCACGCTGAACATATGAGGATCTGGTGAAGCCAGACAGCCCTGCTAGAGACATTTCGCGGACTGGGACTGCAGCCGTGAGGGAAAGTGCGCAATTACTTTGTAACATATACCGAATACATACAAGGGAAAAACAATATATCCAAATACATACTTATATGCAGCATGTTCACATGAACTCTTCTTTTCTTTCAACAGGAGTGCAACACCTATGCCTGTAGTTTCAACATAAAGTATTACACAGGTATATGGTTGTATCATTCCTCTAAGGTTGTGTTTGTGTTAATTTTTCACATATTTAGAGTGCAGTAGTTACAACTAGGTCCTGAAGAAAGCCACGATCAAAGTAAGATCGAGGTTGGCTGAAACATGTAGACCTTCTCACTAGCACGCTCGCACATTTATTCAGATCGCGCCCTTACTGCTTTTTAACCCTTGACACCACTAGATACCCAATAAACTTTTTCTCTCCTGGTAGTCCATTTTAATACACTTATTACACTCACTGCATCACGTATTTTCACCACACTGCTTTATGCTTCATCGATCTTAGGTGATCTAGTTCCAGATTACATCAAAACATCCGCAAGCTCCTCCTTCACACTGGCAAGGAGCTGTAGCTCCTTGGTTGCACTAGTGTAAAGCCAAGAGGAGATCCCAAATGAGGAAGCATACCACTTCGGTGGGTGATGGGATTCCGTCCTCCCTTCTTTTTTGTGCTCTCCTGTTGTTTGTACTGTTCATTCGTCTGTTTATATATCCCTTCTTTGGACCCGCAGATTTTTTGGTGTTATATGTGGTTAGGGGATTTATCCGCGCAGGTCTGTAAATCTCCCTCAGACCCTCTTTTCTCACCTGGTATTATATTGAAAAAGTCACCACCCATGATCAGACGCTCCAAGAACTTCAGCCTGTCACTCAAAGCCACGCTGCTGCGCTGCAAGACCTGATGGATCGTATGCATGCCCTAGAAGATAAAATAGAAGATGCGGAGGGATGCTCCTGCCACAACAACGTCCGCGTGGTGGGCTTGCCGGAGGGGGAAGAAGGAAGAAATCCAGAGCAATATATTGAACACTGGCTACGAGACTTACTGCCCCTGTTAACACTGTCGCCACAGTTTGCAGTGGAGAGGACCCATCGTGTACCGGCGTAGAAGCCCCAACCAGGAGCCAGGCCTCGCCCGGTCCTTTTTAAACTACTCAACTATAGGGACAGAGACGCAGTGTTACGCGAAACTCGAAAACTGGAAGGCCTCAAAGTGAGCGGCAGTCGGGTTGTTATTCCCAGACTACACTGCCCTCGTGCAACGCCGCAGAAGTAATAATACGACAGTGAAGCGCCAATTCAGAGAACTGGAACTGCCCTACTCCGTTATTCCCCGCCTGGCTAAGGGTGGTAACGAAAGGGGGAACCCGCTTCTTTGATTCCCCTGCGGAGGCGTGGGACTGGCTGGAGGAGTCAGGGTTGTGGACAGGAACACGACACACGGGCCCGGATGGCGATAACTCAACAGGCAGGAGAAATCAACGGCGTGGAAGGCGCGTGACATTAAGAAATGCAAAATCAGGGCAGCAGCCCCGAGTCCAGAGAAGATCAGAATGGAGCGACAGGATATCCTGGAGGCGGTTGCAACTCTTGGAACCACAGAGGTGTGGCGCCGCGGCCAGGGCGACTGACGCTGGAATCTGGGGACCACGGTTCGATCCCCGGCTCCGGCGGCAGGTTAGCCCAGCACCGTGTGACTCTGGGCAATAGCTCGCTTAATCTTCCCGACGGCCCCCAGCGCCTAGAGACCCTTACGGGTGATTGTGCGCTTTACAAATGTGGACTTTACTTTTTTACTTTACACAGCAGAGAGCGCCTGGAAACCCACATATGAGAAACGGCGGTGGCTAGCAGCTCGTTGTCGCCATCAACTGAAGTATCTGAAGACCTCTGCTTACCAGTGGTGAACCGACAGTCTGCCGATGGCATCATAGGATAAAACACTGAGGTTGAACTCTGTCGCAGGCAGCTCAGGCAAGTAGAGCTTTGTTTGTTAAGTTATGTATTTTAAAGTACACTAGACGTGGGGGATGCACTGATAGGTAAACAACCACCCACAATCCAATATGTGACAGCTAGGCGACCACTAGGCCCACGACTGGCCACCCTGCGCATACTACTGCAGAGAATAGACACAAACAAGTTGGCACTCTGCCTTAATCCACGCTGGTTCCGCACATTGACCTGGGTGATTACCTGGATGGCACACCTCATACACAGGAATGGGGGAATGGTCATGGAAGAACACTACCTGTGCGCGCGACCCCACCAGGCAATATACTGAACTAGTTTATACTCCTAAGTTGTTACAGAAGTTTGGACAGACATCTCCGCAGAGTTCGCCCCAGCTGTTATGACTTTTAAAGTTGATTTACTGTTTTTGTTACAGCAGACCGGTGCACCCCTGCTCGCCCATGGCCCACACACAAGACTCATCTCACTCCTGACGCCCCAGATGACCATATTGCCTAGCAATGACACGAGCTAACATAATTACATGGAATGTACGTGGCATGCACACACCCACGCTGCACTACTCCATATTCACTTATCTCCAGAGACACTGGGTCAGTATTGCCGTATTGCAAGAAACACACATGACGCGGGATTAGACAGACTGCGTAGGCCCTGGAGAGGGCAGGTGTACGGCACTGTATACTCAGCACATGCGAGGGGCACGTTATTCTGGGTGAGGGCGGGCCTCCCGTTTGACTTTACAGACGTGGTAACAGATCCTGAAGGCAGATACACCTTAGTACGTGGGACACTTAATAGTCAATCAATATTGTTAGGGTCGATATATGCTCCAATTATAGACCAGCCGTCGTTCCTAACACAGTTGTCATTAGTCTCTTGACCCCTCATGCTGGGCTTCCCTGGTTGTTGGGTGGGGATTTAAATTCGGTCCTTGATGTGCACCTAGACGGGTCGTTCGCCCCCTCTCCGCAAGACAACTGCTGTGTCAAATGCGCAGGCGCTCTCACACTGGGCATTGTTGGATATGTGGCGTGTCATTCATCCTAACGAGCGTATTTACTCCTACTATTCTGCAGTGCATGACCTACATGTACGACTAGATAGGGTGGTGTGCTCCCAATCCCTGCTTCCACTAGTTGCAAAATCGGAATACCTAGGGCGGACGCACTCCGATCCTTATCCTCTGTGGATCCAACTCAGTTGGGAGGCTGATCGTCCCCCCCATACCCACATGGCGCCTTCAAACATCCGCACTAAAGGACCCCAAATTCCGTTTGTCACTGGGACGGCTATCCTCACATATTTTGACCTCCATGAAGGTACAGCAATTAATACACTAGTGGAATGGGACGCCCTCAAAATAGCGATCAGGGGCCACTGTCTAGGGGCCACATGGAACATATGTTAACAGCTATCACTCTCACTAACCCGCTTAGAATCCCAGCTGCTACAATTTGAATGTGAAGGAGAATGGAGAGGCAGGCACTCGAACTGTCTGGAGAGACTCCGTGCCCAACATGATGACCTCCTGGAGTGATTGAGATGCCACAACTACACAGCTCATACAGCTCGCACACTCCAAAGCTGATAGGGCAGGCCTCCTACTAGCCTGGTTCCTAAAGCAAGAGAGTAATCTCACTCCGATCGGGGCCATACGCACTTCAGAGGTGACCCTAGTTTACACACAGCGAGAGATGCATAAGGTAATGACAGACCACTACGCACATCTGTACCAATCCAGAGGCCGCTGATTGGGTCACGATCTGGAGAGATTTTTAGAATCTGTCAGACTACCCATAGCCTCAGAATAGTAAAGCTCATCTTATACTCTCCATAGTCCTTGAAGAGTGTACAGTCATACTGATAAATTATGTTAAATGAGAGTACAGCAATTCTATGAACAGTCATGATATCGTACTAAGATGGTTTATATTCAGAACAACCAATGCACAACCTATAAAATACACAGCAGGATTACAATGATTTGCAAGGATCATTTAGACAAATCCTAATGACACAAATACGGAGCGTCTCCCTAAATGCATTAGGCATCCGTCACTTGAAGCGGATTGATCTGTTTTGTTATTTAAATTTGAACACGTCCCCAAGACTCCTAACTGTTCGGTTGATTTATGATGTTTGTCACCATGAAATGTTGACTAATCAACCAGCTGCAATAAATATATTTTCGTCTGACCAGGTTATCAATGACCTATCGGTGCTTGTACTTCATCACACTAGGTCTTTTTTAGGGCTCGCATATTATATCCCACAGGGATTATTAGGCGAGACTATAGGGGCTAAACTAAGCTCTCAAAAAGCGGATTTCCAGAAGTGCATGAGGTCTTCTCGTGAACGCGCTTCTATCCGCCTGCCTGCCTGCCTGCCTCGCATCACCACATCAAAGCCAGCCATCTGTTGCTTCCCCAGCGTGGTGCCGCCAGCAGCTTCACTTGAAAGGGATCCGCTCCGCCCCCTGCTGCATCAAAGGCTTTTTTACATTTGCGCAATGGCGACGGCTTTTTTTTTAATGCCTTCTGTCCCTTTCCTATGTTTTTCTGTGATTGCTTGAGCTTTTTTTTTTTACCACAGACGGGGCACTTATGTGGCTGCTTATGCGTCCCCTTTATATTTACAAAAAATACTCATGCAGGGTCGAACTTTAATTTTAAATATGGTGGCAGCGCCTCTTGTTTAGCTAGACCTTGTAGCCTAGGTACATACTTGCGGGAATCACAAACTAATCTCTAAATGCAATGTATACTTTGTTGAGGTCTCCGTTGCCCTATAAGAAGATTTCATGAATTCATCCTTCATTCATGCACATACTATTGGCCTAAAAGCCTGCGTTAGCTGAAGGTGAGTTGGCTGCACCCCCTTCCCCCACTCTCCAGCGTGTACCAAATGTAACACAATTGATGCCCACATAGAATGGATTATCGACACTCTCTGCACTTTAGATAACCCCACTTCCGTCTTTTTTGCCACATACAGTTACTGCCCAGTGTCTGTGGCCGGCCGTAAACTCCACATCACCGCTCAACTCCACACCACCGCTCCACATCAAAGCCATCTCCGCGCGTCCACATCAAAGCCATCAGCCTCCCTCCCACCCCATATGCCTCCTCCCCCCCGTTCCCTCCCACTCGCTCGCATCCCGCCCCCCACCAGGCTCTTGAAGCGCGACGCTTCATCTGCCGAGAACTTCACACTTCAAAGGAATGCTCTCCCCCGCCCCCCTCTGCGCAATGCCACTCCGAAGACTTTTTTTTATTTTACACCCCATATGCTCGAGCCTTGGCATCAGACTTCAAAGGGATTCCCCCCCAGCCCCCTGTCACCAGCGCTTCCGCCAAAGATGTGGCTTGTGACTGTATGCAGGTTGGCTGCGGAGTCAATGCATGCTTGCTGCCTCTTTTCGAACTGCTTTAAGGTCTGCATTTGATTAAGAAAAGTGGAGGCAACTTCATCGTGCCTTTGACCGTTTGTGCTATTTCACCGTGAGGAACCCGTAACTCCACACCACCGCTCAACTCCACACCACCGCTCAACTCCACACCACCGCTCAACTCCACACCACCGCTCCACATCAAAGCCATCTCCACGCGTCCACATCAAAGCCATCAGCTTCCCTCCCACCCCATATGCCTGCTCCCCCCCCGTTCCCTCCCACTCGCTCGCATCCCGCCGCCCCACCAGGCTCTTGAAGCGCGACGCTTCATCTGCCGAGAACTTCACACTTCAAAGGAATGCTCTCCCCCGCCCCCCTCTGCGCAATGCCACTCCGAAGACTTTTTTTTATTTTACACCCCATATGCTCGAGCCTTGGCATCAGACTTCAAAGGGATTCCCCCCCAGCCCCCTGTCACCAGCGATTCCGCCAAAGATGTGGCTTGTGACTGTATGCAGGTTGGCTGCGGAGTCAAAGCATGCTTGCTGCCTCTTTTCGAACTGCTGTAAGGTCTGCATTTGATTAAGAAAAGTGGAGGCAACTTCATCGTGCCTTTGACCGTTTGTGCTATTTCACTGTGAGGAACCCGTAACTCCACATCACCGCTCAACTCCCCACCACCGCGCAACTCCCCACCACCGCGCAACTCCCCACCACCGCGCAACTCCCCACCACCGCTCAACTCCACACCACCGCTCAACTCCACATCGCTATTTTCCAAACCAACACATAAATAAAAAATGTGTCATATACTAAACCAATAGCTCAAACTTTCCTAATGCGAGACCTATTGCATTGCAAATGCTTGTTTTGTTTTTGCTGATATTGTTCACCTTTAGCTTAAAGCATTGGTAAAGCTAAAAGAGGAGACGTCGTTGCTTTGCCAGTGCTTGTTAACCTATGTTCTCCTGTAGCCATGTACTTGTAGGAAACTCGCCAGCTGAGCACTAGTGGGTGACAGCTGCCAGGCTCTAGAAATCCCTTCATACTGTCCTTCAGCCTCATAAAATAGATATCTAAAAATACCAATATTGGTGATTTCTTCTGTAAATAACCTATTTTGATTTGAGTCTCAGCAGATGAATAAAGATCTTCTGAAACGTTTACACTAAGATAGGGAAGGCCCTTCAGCTGTGCCTTAGGATGTATGTTGCTCTCAATGATTGGTTAATCAGATAATATTAGAAACTCTCCCACTTTTTATTTTTTTGCTTTCAGAGCACAAAAGAATACATATCATTGCAAAAAACTTTACAGTGATTGATACAAAGGCAGGTGATCTGAATTGGCTTTTTCTTTTACTAGCTTGGCTTGGGTCAAAGTAAATAAAGTAGTTCAAGGTACCTTACACACCTCCTCCAGTAAACAACTTCACCTTATTATCATACAAACATTAGACAACCAAACTGCACTCTCACTTTCATACAGTTACTTACATCTCCCCTTATATAGAACTCATTGATTATCGTGAAGGACCATCTCCTATATTTCAAAGGTGCTATGTCTCAAATCAATGTTAAGGTGACTAGGGCGTGGTTGGGCATAGTAATCAGGTGAAATGATGCAGTTTGAAATGCGTGTGCTAGAGCCTTGCTTACAAACACATGATCTAACCTAGAATAGGTGCGGTGTGAGTGTGAGAAAAAGATGTTATCACAAGTCGTGTCGTTGAGGGTACACCAGGTGTCCACCAGCCCCAGGGCTCCGAACTCCCATTTCAATGACTTGGGGACATTTCCTGCCTGCGCTCTATTGTAAATGTAAATGTAGTAATACTTGTATAGCGCACAAATCGACCCATGAGGGTATCTCGGCCCTTGTACGCATACCGCTGTGGAACCCTTCCTGGCTTATCCCTGTGAGGTGCCCACTCCTGGGCACCCCCAAGGTGAAGCCTGGCATCCTAGCGTTGTTGGGACCGTTGTGGAGATTAAGCAAGCTATTGCCCAGAGTTGCAGAGTGGGACCCATGATTAGAATAGGCACCGAGGCGAGAATTATCAGGTCCGAGGAAATTGAGCCCAAGACCCGCCGAGGCGGGAATTGAACCCTGGTCCCGGGCTAGACCTCTGCATCAGGGTATGCCGCTCTAACCATAGCGATGCATTAGCAAACTGGCTCGGGCAGAGCAAAGATAGTAATATGAATTTGAGTAAGCAATTGGGAGGGGAGTAAATGTTAAAAAACGGAAGCGTTATTGGGAAATAGCCGGATACAAGAAGGATCCTGAGTTCATTACTGAGCACACCCGACCCAAGGCGAACGTTGAGAAAATGCCCAACCATTTATTTAACGAGCGAGAGAGTTAGCTGAGAGAGGCAGAATGAAGGGGGTTACTAAATGGATTGTGGTGATTTATGGGGCATGAAGTATTTTGGTTTTGTTTAACAAAAGCGAGTTGTAACATAGAGGGTTCACTTCGAGATTTTGACTTTTTCATTTAGCGCACATGATAAATTCACCGTTATTCAGAAATGTATTAAACATGTATAAATCAGAGTTTTATGTAAGGTTAATGGATGTTTTGTAATTTATTGATTCGCAGTTTCCCCTGACGAAGGGCTAATGTCTTGCCCGAAATGCATTGGGTCTGAATAAAAGAACTGCTCCTTGGAACTATTATTTGCTTCTTTATTATCGTTTTCCGGCAAAGAGGCTTGGATGGGCACACGTGAGAATGAGAAGTTTGATAAGAATGCAACTTGTGCAATATGTGGACTTGGAATGAGACGAACAGGACTAAACAAAGGAAAGAAAAATAAAAGAAAAAATGTTGTTTAAAATGGAAATAAGCGTTTTTTGCATTTACATACCTCGAAATGATAAATGGACATGGGTTTAGTACCCCACGTAGCAGTGCAGCTGGGAGTGGAGCGCGATTGTAGCGCTCCCCATAACACGTTGTTATTACGTTGCAGTTAGGGCGATGCACAATCCCAGTCTCGCACGCAACTTTCTGAAGTATAAAATGGATTATATTGGGACTAATATGGTGTGCAGACCACCCTCTTTCATGCTCTAACCATTGAGCCACTCTTCTCCACACCTCCATTCATGTGTGTACTATCTATCTCCGAATCCCAGGTAAGATTAAAATCCCCCATCAGGAAAATCTCTCCCTCAGTGAGCCCCCCCCCCTCTCCCAGCATTGACAGCACAGAGCAAACAAACGGGCCTGGTTAGCTTTAGGGTTGAAGATAGAAGCAAATGTACATATGTGGCCATGCACCCATCCCTTGACCATAACCACCCTCCCTTCCTTGTCTATTTTACTCCCCTCCTTGTCTATTTTACTCCCCTCGGGTTGAAATTTCAGGTAGGAGTGGAAAAGGAGAGCCACCCCATTACGTTTAGTCGTGGTTGAGGATTTGTACTTGAGGAGGTAGTCACTATGACGCAACCTATGATCCACTGATAACTTCATATGGGCCACCACATTGTGCCTTTGGTCCAGTAGGTACTTCCAACTTTTTGCCACTTGGCAGGCGAATTAAACCCTTTAATATTCCAGGTTAGTGTGGTAAGTACCATGGTTTGGCAAGAGGTGATGGCGACTGTTGCATAATTCGCAGAAGTACCTTGATTTGCAAGACCTTCTCCTCTGTGCTCCCCGCCACATGCTTTCAGAGATCTTTCACCTCTCTGCACTTCAGATATTGCAGGTGTCTCGTATATCAATAACCAAATCAACACCATCACTTAAAACAGAAACAAGTGGAGTATAAGAACCCCAGTTAAAATATCCCACTAGAGGAAGTACATTTGAATAGATGGACAGTGTCTGCTAATGCAAGATATACATAGCCTAAAAAAGTAGGGGCCATTGAAAAGTTCCTAATAGCTTCATATCAGCTTCTCACAAAACTGGATACATTTGAGACCATCCGTTGTGTGTCCCAAGGCAACCCCCCTCTAGAGTAGGGATGGTATAGCTAAACCAGCCCATTGAGACGAAGCTCGCCCCAGGGAAAATGATGGAGACCATTGTAACTGTTGAATTCAAAGTAGTGTTACTCATCCTGGGAACCTGCTGCTGGAGTATCCCCAAAGGCCGGAGGGTCATCTTCTATTTTGTTTACATGAGCGGTTGTACGCCAGCCATTTTCCTCTGCCTCTGCCGTTTTTCCCTGTTTCCGGAGGTCTCTCCAAGGTGTCCCCAGTTAAATGCTCCTCGGGGATCGAAAGGGCCAGCACGTATGTCTCTTCAGAAAGTGTAGTGATATGGTGATTTTTGCTGTGAAGGACAAAAGCGATGCCAAAGGGATAGCTCCACAGATATTTTATGTTGTCCTGTCTCAGCTTTTCAGTGACAGGATGGAACTGTTGACGATGCGAAAGAGTGGCAGGTGCCACATCTTGAAATGGAGAGCAGGTGGTACCCTGGAAGGAGACCCCGTCTCTCTTCCTCGCAACCTGGAGTATCGCCTCTTCCAGTTTAAAGTAGCGAAGCTTTGCCAAGAAGACTCGTGATCAGTGGGTTCCCGAAAGCCCGAGAATAGACCTGTAACAAGCGCTTCCAGGTCCAGCCCCTCCGCTTCATCTTCCAGATTGCGAAGTCTAATGTCCCCCCTCCGAGATCTGGTTTTGCGCTTTTCATATTTGAGTATAGAGGCCTAGAGTTCTGTGTGGAGGAGTTTGGCAGTATCTTCTACTTGTCGGGTACGGTACGTTGGTCGTGCTCCTGGACCCTAGACTCCAGTTCCAATGTGGGTGTGCCCATCGAGGAAATGTCCTTCTGGAGTGGAGTTTGCCCCGAATGTCCGATCAGAGGGCCCCCAGGGAGGAGTACAGGTCAGAGTGAGTGCCATCTCATGTTTTGAGCCTCCCATAGTGGCCTCCCTCCTTGCCTTCACCGGCGAGAAGTAGCTGGAGGCTTTGTTTTCTTGGGACTTTTTAGGCATAATAAAGTCATCAGACACCACTCCTCAGCTCGGCTGTATGCTAGTATTAAAGTATTTTTAAACTGCACGGTCACATCAGGCATGCTGAAGCCTAGATGGGGTGGTTTTTCAAGGGCCGGAGTCTACTCCCCTGTTACATAGGATCCCTCAAGCATCGGGACGTTCCCACATCTGGGAGCATCAATTTCCCTCGAGACTGCTAGTCCCCTTGCGTTGTCACCATCCCTCTGGCATTGAGGTAAACATGCATGCCCCTGCCTCTCAGCTATGATGACCAAGCCACTGGGCTCCAGTATACGCAAACTTGAGGAGACGTTATCCAGGTCTAGACAATCCACGTCCTGCCTTCTCACCATCTTGCTGTGTCAGACGGACCTTCAGCCAAACCTACGTCGGAGATCCGGTGGTTTGCTGCCCAGAAGAGAATCACCTTGTGGGGCTGAGATTTCTTTCATAGATGTCTTCAGGGGCGCCCCCGCGAATGCCAGGGGCCAGCAACATTCACATCTCCGCCGCACTGATCCCCCATTCAAGGCCCCCCATTCAACGCCCAAGTGCTCAACAAGCTTGAGTGTCCGGCACCTCTGTATCTTACCGTGCGTTGTCTTGCAAGGTCAGGCATTGCCAGAGGGACTACAGGGTATCATGTAGTGATGTGCTGGGTTTCGCCTCCCTCCAGTGCACCACCCCTTCCATTCATCAGTCTTGTGAGATCTACACCTGGGCCCAGGACCAATGTTCCCTCTAATCTGTTCCCTGTGTGTGTGTGGCAGTGTAGGGTCTCTGTGCGCTGCAGCCATGGCTACGTGCGCCAGGAACAAGACCTTGCATGTGGGTTCAGCGCCAAATATCACTCCAAACTTTTGCTAAAAAAAGTGAATAGATGGTGCATTTCCACAAATACAGTACCACGTTAAGGGTCTTAAGGCAGGTTTGCAATTTGGATACACACGCCATGACATGAGTTGGTGAGACAGGCAGGTACACTTCGAGTTTAGAAAAGCACAAGACTCCACTGGTTGCACCATCATAAGATTTTACTGCTGTAGGTGTAATGTTACTTGTTGTATTATAAATCTGGACCAATTTCCACTCTTGCCTGTCTCTGCTTTCTCCTTTTGTGCCTGTTTTCCTATCTTTCTTTTCCTTCTTCTTTCCAGTTGGTGTGTTTCTCTCTCCCTCTTGTTGGCGGTCAATACGGGATGAGGAACAATAAATGCCAGTCCCCAAAAAACGAGTGAGGCTGAGAACACTGGCTCAAATTAACCACTGGGCACATGTAATGAAGAAAAACGTGTAAAATGTAATGGGTATTATCATCTTCTTTTAAAGACCGTGAAGGGTTGTAGTGACAGGATAGTAAATTATGGAGCCCCAAGGAGGAGGAGTTTGCACGTCACCTATATCCTGCGATGGCTTTGTAGCACTACAAGACAACATGGATACAAATCTGTAGTTTCCATTGGTTGAAATGTTTAATTAACAAAAATACAAGTGGGACTCTCAAATGGTTTGTTAATGCCCCCAGGAAACATGTCTGTCTCTGCATCTCTCTCTCTCCCTGCATCTAGCTCTGTCTCTCTCTCTCTCTCTGTCACTTTCTATCTGTCTCTGCCTCCGTCAGTCTGTCCCTGTCTCTGCCTCCATCTAGCTCTGTCTGACCCTGCCTCTTTCTGTCTCTGCCTCTACCTGGTTCGGCCTCTATATGTCTCCATCTGTCTCTGTCTCTATCTGTCACTGCCTCTAACTATCTTTGCCTCTGTCTGTCTCTCAGTCTGTCCCTGTCTCTGTCTGTCTCTATCTGTCTGTTTCTGTCTCTGTGCCTCGGGCAGTGCCTAGTACTGTGTCTACACGTCCCTGTCACCGACAAAAAAAAAACACAATAATCCAATGTATTTAAAACCCAACATGGTCCTTTGTATATCTCCTGGTTTTAAAGTAAACTCCCAAAATGTATCTATGTATTAAGTAGGTTAACTACTATGATCATCGATCCAATTCCACCGATGTGGGGGTGGGTGGGAGGAACCAACGGGGGATGAAAGACCGTCGTGCTACATACAAATCACAGGGATATACAATATGGGGATGGGAAGCACACATTTTGTTTTTACTTTTTAACTTGTGCTATTCAAACTTGCTATTCAAACTTGTCCAATTGCGCCATTACTGCCTCTCCTTTCTTTTTTTACTCATAAATGTATTCTTTATATACTTTCTTCTTTCCCTCTTATTTCCACAGTCATTTAAGTACTCATCCACACGTGTAATTATGTGCCATTGTCCAAGTTTCTAATATTCACCATGTGTCCATCCGGACCTCTCTACATAAATACGACTGAAGCAAGGTTCGTCAAAAGGCAGCATTTATTCTAAAAAACCCAAAGCATTTCGGGCTGCAAGCACCCTTCTTCGGGGGTAACTATAAAGAACAATAAAACGTGAATCAATTACAATGATACCATAATATTGCATTTTGCTCTATAAATTAGCACAAATTCATATGCGATTTCTTAAAATGAACATATATTGTAAACTGTTTGCTCAAATGTTCCCTCCAAAATAAAATGAAAAACATTTCCGTCAATGCAGCTAATCACCCTCCATTATCAAAACAAACAAATGAATTTTCAACTTTAATCTTCCCTTGAGCCTTTCCCCTCCCTCCATCAAGTTCTACCAAACGTTAAGCTTTTTTCCTTCTCGTGACGCACTTAATCTCTCATAATATTGTGGGGCCCTTCAAAACATTTACCTCCGTTTACCTCCCTCTCCTCTTCCAATAACAATCATTCTGTGCCGTGTGCATTTAAATGTTGCTTGCATTTCCACTTTCTCGACCATCTAAACTATCATATAGATGGTGATGCTCCAAACTTCACACTTTCACAAGCTGATGAAATCACCACCTTTTAAACCTCCCATTTACTGGATTAAACACCACATGATTCCCCTACCTGCCACCACAGGTTAAAATCGGCCATATGCGTCTTCCTTCTTAGCAAGTAATCATCTGTGTCATTCCCTCACCCCTCTTTAAACCCATCCACCCGCCAAAATTCCTCCTATTTGGCCCTTAACTGCACCAGTTTACCGATGTTAATATTATCATTCAAAAAACAAATACTACATTTCCCATAATGCAATTTAACAGTTTCCGAAGAGAACTGAATTATCATTCATGATAGTGTTGCACTATCCAACTATAAAAATCAATGTCATTGCAAAAACCAATAATTATCATATAAGAATTATCACAACTTTAAAGTCCGTTTCCAATAGAACATTAACACTGACTTTCTAGACGAACTCAAGATCTTTCCCCAAACCCTGTGAATGCATGAGGCACTTGGGGAATATGGGGAGCGACACAGACCACCGACACCGAAATAGTATGAAAAAGGCCGCTTTTATTGAAACAGGTGCACATCACAATTACAAGGCCCTTGGCCTAATGCCTAACAAAACTACAACCTCACTATACAAGCTGTTACCCATGTTACGCTACCCCCACCCCTAAGGTTCTCCCACACAACATTTAAAACCTGCCATTCAGTACCACCTACTGTGACCTTTCAGTTTTGACCTTTGAACGTTACCCTTGGTGTGACCTTTTAACCTTTCCCGTTGAACTTTGAACTTTGACCTTTAAACCCTTGGTGTGACCTTTTAACCTTTGACTTTGAACTTTACCCTTTTACCTTTCAACCTTAACCTTTACGACTATTAACCTGTTACTAACCTAATTTCCTAAAGCACCTTAAAGATCCTACCTCGTGAACTTGTCTGCCCGTACCCTTTCAGCCTGGATTGCCTCTGTCAATAACGAATAAACTTGGCAAAAACATGTCAACTTGAGTGACAACCGCCCTTGCACCTGTTTCAATCGACAATCCTAACACCAACACATATATACCCTGCACACCTGTTCCAATACAAAGCCAACCAAAAAACGAGATTGCTAGCCGAGAAATAAAATGTGAAACAGAGAAACAGACCAAAATGAAAGGGGAGGGAGGGCGGGAAAGAAAACATTCTAGAAAGCTGGGGACCAGCTACCGGGAATACTCAAAATTGTGACAGGAACACACAAAATGGAGGAATAAATACCCCTTGGGCTACAAAATAGCCCAACCAGCCCAAAAAGCCCAACCAGCCCAAAAAGTCCAACCAGCCCAAAAAGTCCAACCAGCCCAAAAAGCCAACCAGCCCAAAAGGGGGTGGAGCAGAGTCCTGTGCTGCTCCCATTCCCCAAACATCCGGGGGGGGGCAGACCTCCCTACGCTCGGCTGCCCCCCAAGACCCCCTTGGGGAATATGGGGAGCGACACAGACCACCGACACCGAAATAGTGTGAAAAAGGCCGCTTTTATTGAAACAGGTGCACATCACAATTACAAGGCCCTTGGCCTAATGCCTAACAAAACTACAACCTCACTATACAAGCTGTTACCTATGTTACGCTACCCCTACCCCAAAGGTTCTCCCACACAACATTTAAAACCTGCCATTCAGTACCACCTACTGTGACCTTTCAGTTTTGACCTTTGAACGTTACCCTTGGTGTGACCTTTTAACCTTGCCCTTTGAACTTTGACCCCTTGGTGTGACCTTTTAACCTTTCCATTTGAACTTTACCCTTTTACCATTGACCTTTCAACCTTAACCTTTACGACTATTAACCTGTCACTAACCTAATTTCCTAAAGCACCTTCAAGATCCTACCTCGTGAACTTGTCTGCCCGTACCCTTTCAGCCTGGATTGCCTCTGTCAATAACGAATAAACATGGCAAAAACATGTAAACTTGAGTGACCACCGCCACCCAGAAAAAAAGGGGGGGTAGACTCCCCTTTTTTGTGCCCCCAAAAACGGGGAACCAATCGAGACTCTGCAAAAGAAACCTGCACCTGACACTCCGATCAGACGAGAAAAGGAAACCACTAAAAACCTTAAAAAACATCCTACGATTCAGGGATATTGCCAGCCACATGAGCGTCGAAAAAAGAAGTCCTGGCAGCATAAACCCCTTCCAAGTCTTCCAATTGCCATGTGTACAGACCCAACCGATGCCCCAAAAGGCCAGTCCAAAACCCGCCTGGCCGTCGCTCAACCGATGGCATGACTCACCTGTACGTAAAATCCTAACAACTGATCTTAAGAGGGTAGCAGCTACTTTCCCCCCCAGTCCCCCTCTCCTACACAATGCCATGTGCCAAACAATATGTAGAGAGTCACAAGAAACACAAAACACGCCTCTTGTTCGTGCTAGACTCCCAATACCACGGACTCCTCCAGTAACAAAACAGACACCCAGGGGCCTCCAACTATGGCCGAACCTGAAAACAAAAAATCGTTCAGAAAATGAAGTATCTAGAAACACCCCCCCCGACCAGAACACATTGCTAACAGCAGTACATGCCCGACTCCCTAATACCTAATGCCCGCTATGCTCCGAACCCATGGCCAGCTTCCCAATACCCTGAGTGCCAGCAAACCCCACAGCAACGCGGTTAACCTAGGACCAATTCAACTCTTTGCCACCCCAATGCGCCAGAACAAACCCCTGCCCAGAGAAAACTTTCCCACGGGGAAGAGCCATACGTCCCAGAGCCCAAGCCAACAAAAAACTACCTACCTGCGCCCTGCAGCCCCACCTAACCCTTTCCAGACATATGAAACATGTCTAAGAAAAACCTACTGCCAGGAGACACCTAGGTGAAACATATAACCTAAGAACTTGGGTACCCAAAAGGCCCCAGAAGACAACAAGCCTGTTCATAAAACAAGCGTACTTCGAAAACCCTCCCTGCAAAATACAGGCAACGCCCCTAAACTGAAAAACATCCCCTGATCACCCCCTTGACTCCTCCAGCTGACAGGCACCAGATGCCATAAATTGTCTCCAGGCCAGAGAAAGAACTGCGCAAGTAGGAGCTGACAATGAACCTACCACCAGCTGAAAGACCCTGCGATGTCTACATACCACAGCTGTTCCGGTATTGCGGTGGGAATCCTATCCACCTCCATGGCCAGTCCACAGAATCCCCTCCTCTGAGAATGAGACCAAGCAGCAGCAATTTTCCCAGTTCACACTAGGGATAAAAAGTGCCCAGAATGCCATATCAAGCCTAATGCAGCCAAGAAAAAACCTGCAACCAATTCACAAACTGTACATCCCAAGCCGACTGCTTGGTGATAATTTCCACCGCTGCCAAGATGTAAATCTTGAACCAAACTTTCTAATGTGCCGCTGCCTCACCCCACGGCGACAATGTCACCAGCACAGGAAAAGGCACAAAAACGTCGATGCCCCTCCCACCAAAATTCCACCGCTCAGACACGACCCCGAAAAATAAACTGCCTAGTCAGAATATACCACACCCATCGCCACCTGCCGGTCTTGAAAATATTTGACCATCCCACTGAAAGTCATCGTTTCGAACCCATAGTAATCTGTCAAAGGAATGCAAAATTGACCTCCGCATGCCCAGGGCCACCTACACACCAGCCAACAAGCGGATATGGTGGAGAGGCAGCTAATGACCTGACATCGCCTTTCCCAATCTCCTGCAAAAAGTCCTACCAGCCCTGACTACCTTACAGGAAACATTGATATAGCCCCACAAAAACTGGATGTCCTTCGGTGTTAATTTATGCTTGCCCACCTTCATTCCAACTGCAAAAAACAACAAGTGATGGACTGAATGTGGATCAATGTCACACACTCCCCCAGTCAAAAGATCTGGGCCCAAATCCATCGTTTTTTTGCACTCCACACCACCCTGGGTCAGATAATGGCTTTATGCAAATCAGCTCTGACCCTGTTGCCCCATGGGAACAGTCCAGTCCGAACTACAACAGCCATATCTTTCCCAGACCGGAATCAAGCATCCGAGGACCGGACCGGTTTCGAGGTAACACCTCTCTTCAGCCCGGCTAGCTTGACTCCAAGTGGTGTGGAGTGCCTGGAACCCACGTCTGGGCATCCCCAGCGCACTTAGGGCGGCAATTGCAAAAAACAACAAGTGATGGACTGAATGTGGATCAATGTCACACACTCCCCCAGTCAAAAGATCTGGGCCCAAATCCATCGTTTTTTTGCACTCCCCACCACCCTGGGTCAGATAATGGCTTTATGCAAATCAGCTCCGACCCTGTTGCCCCATGGGAACAGTCCAGTCCGAACTACAACAGCCATATCTTTCCCAGACCGGAATCAAGCATCCGAGGACCGGACCGGTTTCGAGGTAACACCTCTCTTCAGCCCGGCTAGCTTGACACCTTCATTCCAACAACACCAACATTTTCGGGTTCTTATCAACCGACCCCCGTGCCTGCATTCCTACTTAGTCAATTTCCATGCCTAAGAATGACAGGGTCGACATGACCCCATTGTTCCTCTGGTGCCAAGGGGCAACCCCAGCTCCCCCAAGAGCTCGTGGAAAGTGTCTAGTGCTACGTGGCCCACCGTGGACCCCGGGGAACCTACAAAAGAAGACGTCTAAGTAGTGTGTTACCAGCCTCGGACCAGTGTGCTGTGTAAAATACCCCTGAAAAAAGGTGCAGAAACACTTAAACAAAGCACAAGACATTGAACAACCCATCGGAAATGCTCTGTCCACATACCACCGTCCTTCAAACTGGAATCTAAGAAGAGCCCAATCATCCGGATGTACGGGAAGCAAGTGAAATGAAGATTTTATGTCGCCTTTCGCCATATCTGTAATCAATCAATCAATCAATCATAGCATTTATATAGCGCACTACTCACCCGGAGGGTCTCAAGGCGCTGGGGGGAGGGGGTCCGCTACTGGTCGAACAGCCAGGTCTTGAGCTGCTTCCTGAAGGCGAGGTGGTCTTGGGTCAGGCGGAGGTGGGTCGGAAGGGAGTTCCAAGTCTTGGCGGCCAGGTAGGAGAAGGACCTTCCTCCTGTGGTGGCTCTTCGGATGCGGGGGACGGCGGCAAGGGCGTGGCTGGTCGATCGGAGCTGGCGTGTGGGAGCGTAGAAGTTGAGGCGGCTGTTGAGGTATCCTGGGCCTTGGTTGTGTAGGGCTTTGTGTGCGTGGGTGAGGAGGCGGAAGGTGATTCTCTTGTTGACCGGAAGCCAGTGCAGGTCTCTCAGGTGTCCGGAGATGTGGCTGCGGCGGGGGATGTCCAGGATGAGTCGTGCTGAGGTGTTCTGGATCTGCTGGAGTCTCTTCTGGAGTTTGGCGGTGGTTCCAGCGTAGAGGGAGTTGCCGTAGTCCAGACGGCTGGTGACGAGGGCCTGGGTGACCGTCTTTCTGGTCTCGGTGGGGATCCATCGGAAGATCTTACGTAGCATGCGCAGGATGTTGAAGCACGACGAGGAGACTGCGTTGACTTGTCTGGTCATGGAGAGGGATGAGTCCAGGATGAAGCCCAGGTTGCGTGTGTGGTCTGTGGGTTTGGGTGCGCTGCCCAGGGCGGGGGGCCACCAGGAGTCGTCCCAGGCGGAGGGTGCAGATCCCAGGATGAGGACTTCCGTCTTGTCCGAGTTCAGTTTCAGGCGGCTGTCCTTCATCCACTTGGCAACGTCTGTCATCCCTTCATGTAGGTTGGCTCTGGCGGTGGCGGGGTCTTTGGTGAGGGAGAGGATCAGCTGGGTGTCGTCGGCGTAGGAGATGATGTTGAGGTTGTGCTGGCGTGCGATGGCTGCGAGGGGGCTCATGTAGACGTTGAAGAGTGTTGGGCTGAGCGAGGAGCCTTGAGGAACGCCGCAGATGACTTCGGTGGCCTCTGATCTGAACGGGGGGAGGCGGACTCTGTGTCCTTCCGGCGAGGAAGGAGATGATCCACTCCAGTGCCTTCTCCTGGATTCCGACGTTGCTGAGGCGCTGTACTAGGGTACGGTGGCAGACAGTGTCGAAGGCCGCGGAGAGGTCCAGGAGGATGAGGGCCGCTGTTTCTCCGTTGTCGAGCAGGGCTCGGATGTCATCGGTGGCTGCGATCAGGGCGGTCTCGGTGCTGTGGTTGGCCCGGAAGCCAGACTGCGAGGGGTCGAGGGAGCCGTTCGTCTCGAGGAAGGCGGCCAGTTGCTTGTTGACGGTCTTCTCGATGACTTTTGCTGGAAACGGAAGCAGCGAGATGGGGCGGTAGTTTTTGAGGTCGGTGGGGTCGGCTGATGGCTTCTTAAGTAGAGCGCTGAGTTCGGCGTGCTTCCAGCTCTCCGGGAAGGTAGCGGTGTTGAAGGAGGTGTTGATGATGTCCTGCAGGTGGGGTGCAATGACAGCGCCGGCCTTGTTGAAGACGTGGTGAGGGCAGGGGTCTGTCGGGGATCCGGAGTGGATGGAGTTCATTGTGTTGACGGTGTCTTCGGTGCTGATCGGGGTCCAGGTGCGGAGGGTGGTTGTGGGGGTGGGTGGTTCGCTCGTGGCGTGCGTTGGTTGAGTGGTGAAGCTGTTGTGTATGTCCGCGATCTTGTTGTGGAAGTAGGAGGCGAGGGAGTTGCAGAGGTCTTGCGAAGGGGTGATGTCTTTGTTTCCGGCGTTGGGGTTGGAGAGCTCTTTCACGATGTTGAAGAGTTCTTTGCTGTTGTGTGCGTTGTCTAGTCGTTCCTTGAAGGCGGTTTTCTTAGTGGCGTGGATCAGTTGGTGGTGTTTTCGGGTGGCGAGCTTGAGGGCAGTCATGTTGTCCGGTGTTGGGTCTCTGCGCCAGGTTTTCTCGAGTGCTCTGCAGTTCTTCTTGGAGCTCTTGAGTTCGTCGTTAAACCATGGTGCTTTCTTGCTGCCGGGTCTGCTCGGTGGGGTTTTCAGAGGGGCGAGGTCGTCTGCGCAGTCGCTGATCCATTTCGTGAGGTTGGTGGCCGCTTGGCTGGGGTTCGTTGTGCTGGTGGGAGGAAACTTGCTCAGGGAGGTAGCGAGCTGGTCTGCGGTGATCTTGTTCCAGCTTCTGCGGGGAACCTGTTGCTGGTGATGGTGGAGCGTGGTCCTTCTGAAGCTGAAGTGGACGCAGCTGTGGTCCATCCAGTGGAGTCCCGTGGCGTGGCTGAAGGCGATGTCCTTGCTGGAGGAGAAGATCGGGTCGAGTGTGTGTCCGGCGTAGTGGGTGGGGGTGGTCACCAGTTGCTTGAGTCCGAGGTTGGAGAGGTTGTCCAGCAGGGTGGTGGTGTTGCGGTCGCTGTTGTTCTCCAGGTGGAAGTTGAGGTCCCCGAGGAGGATGTAGTCGGCGGAGGGGAGGGCGTGCGGGCTGATGAAGTCGGCGATGTCTTCGCTGAATTGTGTGCGTGGTCCCGGGGGTCTGTAGATGAGAGTGCCTCTGAGGGTGGTCTTGGGGTTGACGTGGATCTGGAAGTGCAGGTGTTCGGTGGGTGCGAGGGTATCGTCGGTGTCGGTCGTGATGCGGATGGTGTTCCTGTGGATGATGGCGATGCCTCCTCCGGTCTGGTTGACGCGGTCCCTCCGGATGATCTTGTAGCCGTCCGGGATGGCGATGGCGATGTCGGGCGCTGAGGAGGCGTTCATCCAGGTTTCGGTGAGGAAGGCGACGTCTGGGGCTGTGGTGTCGAGCAGGTTCCAGAGCTCGTTGGCGTGTCTGTGGACGGAGCGGGTGTTGAGCAGGATGCACTTCAGGTGGGTGCTGCTGGACTTCGGCTTGGTGGGTGCTGGTGTAGCGTGGGTCCGGTTGCAGGTGAACTTGCAGGAGTGGCAGCTGAAGGGTCCGTGGGTGCGTCTCGGTGTGGCTCGGTAGCAGGCCGGGGTTCGGCCGGTGTTGAGTGCGTTGAGGTCGGTGGCGTCGTAGGTCCGTCGGGTCGGCTTCCGTTGGTGGGGGCCAGGGGTCCTGGCACTGGGCGCGGTCCAGGCGCGGACGGGCGCAGACGGGCTTACCTTTGGCGCGCCTTCGGCGCACAATCGGCGCGCCCGCTGCGCGTATGCACGGTCGCCATTTATGGCGAAGTGGGAGGGAGGGCGGAGCAGCTGGGAGGTGGGAGCGGGGAGGGCACAGAAGGTAAGGGGGCGTGACCGCACGCAGGCGGTGGGAAGCGGGGAGCGGGTGGGGGGCACAGAGAGAGGCGCTAACAAAGCAGGCAAAATAGGAGAAATAAAGGCACAGAACAGAGATGCAAAACTAACAGGCAGCACAAAATGAGGAAAACACACGCAAATTACTAACTAAACGAAACGCTAAACAGGCAGCACAAAATAATGCAAACACACGTGAATTATGACGGCGGGGGGCGGGGTCGACGGGGCGGGCTCAGCGAGGCTGAGGACAGTAGCGAGGGAACGCACACGCTACAGCTGGTGGCCGTGCGGCGCGGGGGTGTCCTGAGGTCAGGTCACACTCACCTGCGCTGCACGGTCGCCATTTATGGCCAAGTGGGAGGGAGGGCGGAGCAGCTGGGAGGTGGGAGCGGGGAGGGCACAGAAGGTAAGGGGGCGTGGCCGCACGCAGGCGGCGGGAAGCGGGGAGCGGGAAGCGGGTGGGGGGCACAGAGAGCGGCGCTAACAAAGCAGGCAAAATAGGAGAAATAAAGGCACAGAACAGAGATGCAAAACTAACAGGCAGCACAAAATGAGGAAAACACACGCAAATTACTAACTAAACGAAACGCTAAACAGGCAGCACAAAATAATGCAAACACACGCGAATTATGACGGCGGGGGGCGGGGTCGACGGGGCGGGCTCAGCGAGGCTGAGGACAGTAGCGAGGGAACGCACACGCTACAGCTGGTGGCCGTGCGGCGCGGGGGTGTCCTGAGGTCAGTGCGCCCGCGGTCACAACCAATGACATAGCAACTTAAACTGGGAAATATGACCCTGGGGCTGCCTCCTCATCCATGAAAATATTTACTGAAAACTCCTCAAGCCACGATAGGTGTTGTCTTAGTCTGTACTGACCCCATTCTTCTTTGGGAACACCCCTCCCAATCGAAGAAACAAATCAAATCATTCACTGGGCAGCCATCAAAAGGACCTGCCATCCCTCCTTCATGGATTTCCTTGTCCAACTTGTGTTGCACCCCTGCCATATGTTAAAATGCTGACTTCGAAATTGTTTGGCCACTGCCTCTGCTGAGGCCCCTTTTAATCCCAACGAAACCCCTCTTCAAAACTCTCCAACAGGACCTGCTCTGCTTCCAAACCCTAATCTTCCCCAAACCCTGACGCCAAAGCTGTTAGTCTGACTGCTGTAGGGGATCATTTTGATTTTTGTACGCTGCTGCCAATGCACCTGACTGCTGCTGCTACTGTTTTTAGCCCTTCTGCCACAGGGGTCATACAAAGCACCTCGCCGGACCTGCTTCGCGGGTCTCGCAGCGCGGTGTCTCCATAGGAGCTGCTGATCAGGACGGGCACTCTTACAGCCGACCTTCAGGGCTGCGAGCTGGAAGCAGGGACTCCGTGGACCAGGAGTCCCTGCGAGCCTCATTGACATCAGCTGGGCTGCTCTCCCTGCCGGCCCCGCCCACCGCCCACCGCCCACGGAGTTATACAGGGGGGCCTCTGAACCTGCAAGTGGGATCATTTTGATTTTTGTACGCTGCTGCCAACGCACCTGACTGCTACTGTTTTTAGCCCTTCTGTCACAGGGGTCATACAAAGCACCTCGCCGGACCCGCTTCGCGGGTCCCGCAGCGCGGTGTCTCCACAGGAGCTGCTGATCAGGACGGGCACTCTTACAGCCGACCGGCAGGGCTGCGAGCTGGAAGCAGGGACTCCGTGGACCAGGAGTCCCTGCGAGCCTCATTGACATCAGCTGGGCTGCTCTCCCTGCCGGCCCCGCCCACCGCCCGCGGAGTTATACAGGGGGGCCTTTGAACCTGCAAGTGGGATCATTTTGATTTTTGTACGCTGCTGCCAACGCACCTGACTGCTGCTGCTACTGTTTTTAGCCCTTCTGCCACAGGGGTCATACAAAGCACCTCGCCGGACCCGCTTCGCGGGTCCCGCAGCGCGGTGTCTCCACAGGAGCTGCTGATCAGGACGGGCACTCTTACAGCCGACCGGCAGGGCTGCGAGCTGGAAGCAGAGACTCCGTGGACCAGGAGTCCCTGCGAGCCTCATTGACATCAGCTGGGCTGCTCTCCCTGCCGCCCCGCCCACCGCCCATAACGCATTTTTTTATTTAAAGACTATTGCATACCCGCTGCGTGGGAGCGCGCGGGAGAAGCCCGGGACAAGGGCGGGACCGTCTGAGGCCGTCAGGGGCCGAAGGAGGCCGGGCTGGGCCCGGTCTCTGACATTTTTTTCCCTCTGCACATTAATATTTACTTCTGTGATTTGATCCTGTGGGGTTATAAACTGCGAAGTTTTAACTGTTATTGTTTATATTGTTTTAGATATGTCTAATCCTCTTCCATCCAGTGTTGGTGTATCCATTCTTGGGCCTCTCGACAAATACTTCGAGAAAGCTAGCAAGGCGATAGATAAAGAGTTGTTATTAGCCGAGAAACGGGCGGAGCGTCGTCGCTCCATAGAACATCTAAAAAATTTACCACTGACTATTCAACCTGATAAAAACATTTTACCAGACTCTGCCAGTACTTGTAGGCCGACAGGCGATATGGATATTTTTAACATAGACCAAATCCCATGCATTTTCCGGGCTCCAGATACCTCCCTCCCGCTCTCCGTAACTAGTAGCGAGGGCCACATTAGTAGTCATACCAACGTCTCCATTAGTCTTATTGATCTTAATTCTACTGTTGTCCAGACTACAACGCCCAACCCTCACTCAATATCTATCAACCATTTACTGGGTAGTGTTGGTACAAGTGACAACAACCGGCCTCCCACTATCACTAGTGTGTCTGGTACCATGGTTGAGATTCCCAAGAGGGGTGTGTGTTCTCCCCCAAGGAAAAGGAGGAAAAGGGGTGGTGCCAAAAGGAAAAGAACTAACAATCAAGTTTCTTCTTCGCCTATAGTTGCCCCGCCTCTAGTTACTTTAATTTCTCCAACTAGGGTTCCTCCTGTGACCGCGGCCCACGTAGTGACTTCACCACCAACATCCCCCCCCCATGATAATGTAAATGGGCACCACAAGGAGCTTCTCGAATTGTTTGAGAAACTTCTCAAATCATATATGCTCCCATTGATGGAGAGGGTAAGGACCTTGGGAGATAAGTTGGATTGCATTTCCGGTACAGCTGTAACATCTACGTCAAAGAGTATTATTACTCAGCTCAATCCACAAGCCACAACTAGTGTCAATATAGCTGGTTCTAGCAACTTACCCAAGAAAAACAGTCAATCTAATAAAATTAATAATAAATCAAATGTCCCACAACGGACACCAAAACCATCGAGTTTAAACACCCCTATTATAGATAAGTCCGTGCCTGTTTCAATTAAGTCATCTCTTATGGGAGGAAAACACGACGCCAAACAAGTGGTTCCTAAACCCATCAACACCACTCCTAGATACAAAAAAACCTATAAGAATGTAGTAGATCTCCCCCCAGATTCAGTTAGCTTTGTCATTGTACTGACGGGTGTGCCCCCAATCTCAAGTGGTAAATGGGAAAATGATACTAATTTAAAAAACAAAGTCATTTTCTGGCTGAAATCCAACAGACCAATCCCAGCCGATCTGAATGGGGACATTATCTCAGTCAGAAGATGTGAATGGGTGGGTCCTCGTCCCAAGGACATAGAGGGTGACATTGTGATTATTAACTTTAAAGATCATAGAGTTGTCACCCATATTAGCGATTGGCATCTGGGAAACAACGTGGGTGGCATATCGACACGGAATTTAACATACTTCTATCCAGAGAGTTTGATTAAACCACATGTACTCCCACGCATTAATAAGGCATCTCATTCTTTGACATGGCCTACCTTTACACCCAGCCCCCTAGGTCCACCTGTAAATATGGAGGCTCGGTTTGGACCCTACATCCAAGCCAGCCATAATAGGTTCACACATGCCCCAAATCTGGCCAATTTCAATCCTTTTTTCCAAGAATACCCTTCCAAATCTATTCCCCAATGTCCGCGTCAGTATAATGGGTGGAACACCCTCCCTAACAACTGTGACAATCGGTTCCAAACGAACCCGTATTGGAATATTCCCTTGAGTAATTTTTATGAACCTCTCTCGGGGATGGATTATAACTATTGACCATCCATCTTACATCCTGTTGGTAAGGGAACACACAGTCTGTTTGGGTAATACTGTAGTCCCAGTTAAAGCACCCTGCCACCGTGATGAACCTGTGGGCCAGTTTACAAAGAGTATTGATGACTGTTCCATTCCTTTGAGTGGGAGTGGGGATTTTATTTTAGTACCAGATCTGGCGCCATATGTTGACTCAACTGATGAGGATGTTGCAAGGGGGAGCGACGACTTGGGATGTTTTGCCCGCACCATTGACAAAAGGAAAGATGATGCTACAGTAAACGTTGTGCACTTGTTACACAACATAGGCTTCTCTTCCCCCAAAACCAATTCTAGTGCCTTGGCAGGTCCTACAATCAAATCTAGTGCTATGGTAGATCAAAGTGGTCTCAAGATGGGTAGTTGGAACACAGCGGGCCTTGCCTCCCGCATGTGTAACCCGGATTGGGTGATCTTTGTTGAGCAAGTTGACGTATGGTCCTTCCAAGAAACCTGGGCTCTCTCACCACTGTTTCTTACAGGTTATTTGCATTTTAGCAAACCGGCCACTAAAAGTCGCAGAGGACGAGCTATGGGTGGCTTGACTCTTTGGGTTCGCCAGCAAGAGGGTGTGACAGCTGAAGAAATGTATATTGACAGTCCTGATATTTTATCTGTCAAAATTAAATCTAGAAGTGGATTGAACATCCTACTGATCAACATCTATGTTAGGGGCATTCAGGTTGAAGGGTTTCGCCAACACTTTTAGTATTGGATGACTTTTTAAGTGGAGTATCGTCAGGATGTAATAAAGTTGTTATGGGTGATTTTAACACTTGCTTTGAACCATTGAGTGTGGACGATGGCCTAATTACCGAGGCAGAAGATCTGGTATTCGGGATTCCCCAACTCGAGTTAGCCCCGATAAAAAAAATGGACACAAGCAGCTATTTATATTAAAGGATTGTGTTTGGATCAGGGTCTGCGTGCCCTTAATGGTAGAGTGCGCTCTGACAGGTCAGGTAGTCACACTTTTAGCAACGGTAGATCCAGCAGCCGAATTGATTATATATTGATTGATGTTAAAATGTGGGCTGTTGTTATGGATATGGAGGTTAAGTCCCGCCCAGAAAGTGATCATGACCCTCTGGTGGCAGAACTAAGGGATTTCAGTTTTTCTGGTCCAATACCAAGCTTGTCCAACATAGTTCAGGATGAAGTAGTACTAGCCAATGACATGAGAAAGGTTTGTTGGCCTAAAATTGCTGTAGATGTTTAAGCACGCAAAATGATTAGATCCCTGGTTTCCAACTCACTCGATGAAATCTCAAAATGTGATTCCAGGGAGGGCCTAAATGCTGCCATCACAGACATTCATTTAAAACTTTTTACTGAATTAAAAAAACTGTTTATAAAGTCAATCTCTAAACGGGGCAACAGGGGGAAAATGAAAAGTAACAATTGGTTTGACGATGAATGTCGTCGAACCCATGAAGATCTGTTTAAAGCATTAAAGCTTAAGAGCCACATTTTAATCAGGTCTTGTAGGAAGGCGTTCAACGCAGCTAAACGCAACGCAAAGGCAAAATGGGATGAGGAACGTTGGGTTTCGTTGACAGAAGCATGTAGTTTCAGGAACCTACAACGATTTTGGCATCTCTTAAAATGGGGTTCCACGCAGGAAGATCGTCCAAGCCCAGCTGCGGTGGGTCAAAGTCAGTGGGTCCTATATTTCAAGGAACAATTTAGGTGCTGTGATAGTGTATTTGACCCTACCATTTGTCACGGGCCCGGCGACCCACTTGAGTTTACTGCAGGAGAAGTTAAAACTGTTCTGCAATCCATACCAAGGGGTAAGGCACCAGGTCCAGATTGCATTCCAGTCGACCTATTTCTCCAGGATCAGGACTTATGGGTTCCCTATTTAGTCCAACTGATCAATGCTCTGGCTACAGGAGCAAAGGTCCCCGAGTCCTGGGTAGGGGCTGAGATCCTGCCAATATACAAGAAAGGCGATCGGTCTGTTCCATCTAACTACAGGCCGATCAGCCTTATAGACGCGGTACAAAAAATATCAGCCTGTCTTGTACTTGGCAGGATCCAGGACTGGATAGATGAATTCAATATCCTTACCCCGCTTCAAGCTGGTTTTAGGTCTCATGTGAGTACGCTAGACCAGGCCTTCCGTTTTATACTCCTTTACTGGAAGACGGTGCTCCTTGGCAAAGGTAACCTCTATGCAGCCTTCGTGGACCTTAGGTCTGCATTTGACCTCGTCCCAAGGGCTGGGCTGTGGAAATGTTTAGCAGAACAGGGCATGCCAGCTCCCCTCGTACGCCTTCTTGTGAGCTTACATGCAAATACTTTTGCCCAAGTACGTTGGGGCAAACCCGGGGAGGTAACGGACAGGTTTCCTGTTGCCAAAGGTGTTAGGCAAGGTTGCGTACTAGCACCTACCCTTTTCTCTTTATATATCAATAGGGTTATTAAGTACTTTGATAACAATCCGACCGATGCCCCATCGTTAAATGGTATGAAAATCCCCTTGCTCATGTTCGCTGACGACACTCTTCTTATCTCGCAGACCAGACAGGGACTCCAACAGGCCCTGACGAGGTTTGAATTGTTTTGCAGCGAACATGAGCTTGAGGTGAATGTGTCCAAGACCAAGTTTATGGTTTTAAGAGGTAACAAACCCATTTCTGCAAGGGTTACTCTGGGGGGTACCCCCTTGGAGCAAACAAAGTTGTTTACTTACTTGGGAGTGACTTTTAGTGAGACCCTAAATTGGTCCCATCAGGTTGACATTATGGCCCTTAAGCATAGGCAGCTAGGTGGAGCACTGATCAAAGAGCACAAAGGCTCACACACCCGGCCAATTTCCCCGCTTGTGAAAATATATGGATCTAAGATTCTTCCCTCTGTTCTTTACGGGGCGGAACTTTAAAGGATTTAGCAAACTGGACCCACTGAGAATTGCCCAAAATGAATTCCTTAGGGCAGCAACGGGACTACCGCAATCAACATCAATGATCCCACTCCTGTATGATCTTGGGCTCCAGCCTGTGGAGGACCAGGCAAGGTTTCGTCCCTTAGCATTCTGGCGTCGACTATGGACAACGCCTGAACTCCATCTTTATGCTGGAGCTTGTTTAGATGTCAGAGAGCGTCCGGATGCACATGATATAGGCTGGTTTAAGGACCTAAGAACCACTCTGAATTCCATGGGGTATGGCGAACTATGGTCAGACCCTGCAAATGTAACATTCCCCCCAAAGAGGGTTTTTAAACATCGCTATTGGGAATGGGTGGTTCAAACAAGACATTCAAGATTGTGCTCCGGCTCCCTTGCTAGTCAGTTTGTGGTCATTAAGGATGTCTCTAATTTCGAGAAATACTGGGACTCCATAACAAAGCCAATGGACCGTAAACTATTCCATCAATTCAGATGTGGATCCTTGCCTCTGAAGGTATTCACTAAGAAGTGGGGCTCAGGCGGGACCGGGCACTGTCCCAAGTGTCCGGGTCACAGTGAAAGTGTAAACCACTTTTTGTTTGTTTGCCCTTTGTATGTTGCTCCTAGAGCCAGATGGTTGAAACCGGTTTGTAGAACCTTGGGAACGACGTCGGCGGGTACTGCAAGCAGAATACTAAAATCAAATGTGTCATCACTAATTGTAACTGGCGTAGCAAAATACCTTGGTTGGGCCTGGATTCTTAGAACCAGGTTCACTAAGGCTTCCTAGGTGGTTACTATACTTATGCTTGGTATTCCATGGGTAGCTGTATTATGTATGACATGTGTTTTCACTCTTCTCTGTTTCGTTACTCATATTAATCAATTGTCTTTTATTTTTGTATGAAGTCTGAATAATGTAATTTAATATGGTTTTAGAGGTTCTATTCTTATATTATTTGTACTTTTTCTTTTTACTTATCTGTATGTTATGTAATGTATGTCTTTTATGATGAATTAATCGAATAAAGACTTATTGAATTGACTGCTGTAGAAGCTTTTGGGCCCATGACCCTGAAATTCCTTACTGCCCCTACCACCCGGGGATTGTTGTGGAGGCCCAGATGTGCAAGCACCTGTCTGGTGCCCCTGCTGGTTTCCTTGCGCCTGCCTCCCCAACACCTAACCAAGCGGTGTTTCCTTCCTCACTGAGAGAACTCTGGTATGAACTTACCATGCTCCCTTGTGCCCAAGCCTTCATAAAAACTCCCCTCACGCTCCTGATCCCTGACTGTGTAGCTATTGTCCTACCCACCCCTCCCCGGGTAGGCCTTCCCTGAAAGGGCCGGCACCTACAGGTAACCACTTACGGTAAGTATAGGCCTTCCAGTTTACATTTGTCAACTGCACCGTAAGCCGCTCGGCCAGCTCACACCTCTCTTCCTTAGACCCTTCTTTGGACCGTATCTCCTTGTGAAGTAGCTTCAATATTTCAACGTATTCCCCCCCCCCTTCAAACGTGCTCTTTCGTGGCCAACATCAAATGCGCACCTGGGGGCTTTTTGCTACACCCATGTACAGGAGGTTTTTATTAAACTTTAGCTCTTTACTCTGCAAGGCTCTTTACCTGGCCCCTCCGTCCAGTATTCATGCCACTCTCCACTTTAGTGCCTGATGCCACCACTTCACCAGTCCCCACACCTCGGACTCTAATATATTTACCCATGTGGAGCTTACCACCCGGCTCCTCCCAAACATCGTCACCCTTTGTCTCCACCGACACCATTTTTGGGTTGGCCCGTGGAACAACCTTCTCACTCCGCTCTTTAACCGATTCACCTACGGAACTTACCACCCAGCTCCTCCCAAAAATACTTCACCCTTTGTCCCCACCCTTTGTCCCCACTGACACCATTGGTGGTTTGGCCTGTAGTACAACATTCTCACCTGGCTCTAACAAGGCTGCCCGACCAGGCGCCGATCTCCATGTCATTTGCTCAACCGGGTCCACCGTCTGAGGAACCCTCACCGAGGGCCGCGCTCTCTTGCGGGTCCCAACGCCACTGCCCTCCTGGGCTGCACCGCCTCCGGTGCCTGTAAAAATCTAGGAGACACATGAGAAGGCACCCCCCTTCCTCATTGTCCCTCCACTCCCCTTCCTCAGGGAAGTCCTCATAATACAGTACAAACGATTCCTCTATCTGTATAGGATCCATCATAAAACCCACAATGTGGGCCTCAGCCGACCCAACATTGCCTACACCAGCCCTAGCGGCCGGTGAAAATACTCCTGGCGGGGGAGCCGCTGTACTCGCCGGTACTCCCCCCTGCGGCGACTGGAGCGTCTGTTTTACGTTGGGGTCAGCAAGGTCGCGCCTGACCTTCGTTTGCTGGCCGCGCCGCCGCCGGTACGGAATATGCCACGCAAGGCTCCACCCCCCCTTCTCCTCATTGCATTAGGGCCGCACTTTGCCCTGCTGACTGAGTCCTGTTTTTCGTTGGGGCCAGGTAGGTCGCGCCTGACCTTCGTGTGCTGGCCGCGCCGGTCTCCCCCGCCGGTACGGAATGTGCCGCGCAAGGCTCCACCCTCCCTTCTCCTCAGTGCATTGGGGCCGCACTTCGCTCTGCTGACTGAGTCCTGTTTTTCGTTGGGGCCCGCGAGGTCGCGCCTGACCTTCGTGTGCTGGCCGCGCCGGGCTCCCCGCCGGTACGGAATGTGCCGCGCAAGGCTCCACCCTCCCGTCTCCTCGATGCATTGGGGCCGCACTTCACCCTACCGAGTCTGTTGACCTACGACGCTCCTCAACCTATGAAAAACAAATTTGGACTGGAGTGCTGGGAGCGCCCAAATACTAACTGGCCTGCAATCTCCCCTGGCCCAAGGACCACCCTCGAAAAAACCGATCAGCACCCTTCCCCCAGAGCCATAACTCACCGTACTTACCCGGGAGGGCGGCGGAGGGGGAGGGGTCCCCCTCCGCCACATCCCCACTCCACAAGAACATCCCGAAAAAACCAGGCGCGGGGCGGCCCCCGCGTGACGAACTCCCCTCTCACCCTAACCAACCCCAAAAGACCCCAACCTCACTTCCTCATCACAATGACTGAAATGCTGAACTGCGCCCCTTAAGGGGGGCTCACTCTGGTGGAGGGGTACTAAGGTACCTGTAGCCCCCCAGAGCCCCTAAGCCCCTTTCACCCAAGAAGAAAAGAGGATCTATGCTCTCCCAAGCGTGCACCCCTGCCACCGGAACCAATTCCCCCTCTTAAAATCCAAAAGACTTCACCTCACCCTCTCCCCCCTTCAGGACCTGCTAAGGAGACACCCCCGAGGCTGAAACTCCCCCCACCCCCCAAACTGGGCCCATTCCCCCTCCCCTACAAAACTGCCACCCAATGACACCACCCCAGCCCCCACTTAACTCGCCCCCGCTGCCTTCGCCACCGGACATGATATGCCAAACTGGGGCCGCTTTTATAGACCGCAGGCAGTCCAGCTCCAAAACCGGGTTCATTGTTAGGCGTTTACGACGTGCAAGCAGCCACCGCCGCTACTATGTCGCCAATTAATAAATCCCTGTGACCTGCTCCGTCCAGAAGCCGAAGCGCTTAGAGCCCCTAAAATCTCCTGATGCCATCGAAAACTCTACCATAACAAGCCAAAAATAACTAAACTTCAGCGCAAAAACTTCCCTGACTAAAACAAAAAAATTCCAAGACTAAATGCTTCCAGCCACCAGGTCACCAAAGAAAAAATTCTAGAAAGCTGGGGACCAGCTACCGGGAATACTCAAAATTGTGACAGGAACACACAAAATGGAGGAATAAATATCCCTTGGGCTACAAAATAGCCCAACCAGCCCAAAAGGGGGCGGAGCAGAGTCCCGTGCCGCTCCCATTCCCCAAACATCCTGGGGGGCAGACCTCCCTACGCTCGGCTGCCCCCCAAGACCCCATCTGTGTCTCGTTACTTATCCTTTTTAACGGGCGGGTGCTATCCCGAACAGGTCAAAGTTCATGACGATACAATATGGGGATGGGATGCACACCTTTTTGTTTTTATTTTTTAACTTGTGCTATTCAAACTTGTCCACATTCTCCTTTTAGATGCGTGCAGATTCAAATCACAGGCCATAACGGGCAGCAGGCACCACCAAACGGAGACTGTCCAGCAGCCTCTGTGGCGGCACTCACTGGCCAGCCAAATAGAGCAAGGCTGAGGGCTAATTGTGGGCCATTGTGAAAATATTCTTGTTAATTGCAGCGCAGTAGGGTGCTGCAGTTAACAGTAATACATTCACAAGTGCCCACAATCAGCTCTCAGCCACGCTACATTAAGAGAAGAAATGCAGCAAGCCAAAAGCATGACGTGCGCTTTACACGTCGTGCTTATGAACTTGATGCATGCCTTTTCTTAATAGAGTGCGGTTGTGAGCTGATTGTGGGCACATGTGGATGTATTCCTGTTAATTGCAGCACCCTACTGCGCTGCAATTAACAGGAATATTTTCACAATGGCCCACAATCAGCCCGCAGCCTTGGCCCATTAAGAAAGAAAAGTAGCAAGTGCAGGAGACACTTGCTTTACAACTCGACCCTGGAACCTCAAAATGACCAGTTTTCGCGAATGCTCTCCCGGGATGTGTGCGCCCTTCATTCGGCACACTGCGCGCTCGGGGTCACTGAGGTGCCCAGCGGCGCAGGTTACAGGGAACACTGCCCAGGACACAACCCACCGCCCGAGGATATTGGGCCGGGCTCATCCGGACCCACTTCGCACGGCCGCCATCTTGGGGTCAGGCAGCCAGTGCTCTCCTTTGCTCTCGCAAGCCCCAGTCCAGTCTGTTGGCCTGCCAATGTCTACCAACGCTCCTCAATTTAAAGATGACTTCCACACATTGAAGGATTAAGTTGAAGTTTATTAGAAAGCTTCCAACTCGTGTATACATTTGGTCAGTGAGGAGAAACGGGAGGAGTGTCTGGTCTCTGCAGTCAATAGCTGTCGTCTGTCATCATTCCAGAACGTAGAGCTGATGACCGGGTGGGATGAGGGTATGGAGGAGGGAAGGGACAAGATGGTGAACAACATAACACATCTTCCTCTTAACGGAGAAGAGGGGTGCCGAGGAGGAAGGAGGGGAACAAGGGTAAGCATGAGCGAGTACAGATGAATTATTCACACACATAATTATTGAGTATCCTGGGTGGGGACCACATGCTGACCTGCTCTGGTTCTTTGAGGTAGGGGCACATCATTGCTTGCAGCATGCACCACAGGGTGCATGGGGGCATCATGATGACTAACCTGAGAATAAACAACATTATCTTCCTCCTCACCATAGTCCCACCGTCTTCCCCTTGAACCAGAAGGAACATGTGCATCGCATGTGTGTACAGAGACAGGGTTATGCAGTTCCTGACTATCATCAGAACTAGTTAGTGAGGGAATTCCAGGTGTGCATGCTGATAACATGGAGAGGTGCCAAACTCTACCATCACTCAAAAGGGCAGAATTACAAAACACCTTGCTTACAGTGAGGGGTTGGGAAAACCTACTGTCCCCCTTGGCTGTAAAGCCACTCTTTTTAACACGAAAATCATCACCAGCATGCCAATGAACAGGTTTGCTACTGTATTTTTGTCAAAGCGAGCCTTACACTCTAATTGGGCCTTTTCTAGCTTGTGTCTTACCTGGTCGGATAACAAGTCTACTCTTTTGTAAACCGATAACTAACCCACCTTGTCCTTAGATGTGGGAGTTCTGCCCTCATCAGTTCAAATGGGCTGTGTCCTGTTCAGTTGCATGGTGTAATGTGGTATGCCCACAAGGTCCTAAAAATGTCATTCTTTCACACCAAACTGTTGTTATTGGCTAGCTGCACCATACTTTTGATCACCCTGTTGAAGCGTTCTACTGCCCCCATTACCAGCTGGGTGATAGACTGATATGGTTTTGTGAGCAATTTTGTTCCTATTTAGGTAGTTCACAAATAAATCGGAAGTAAATTGGGGGCCGTTGTCACTGCTGATACATTTGGGCAACCCCTCTTTAATGAAAACGTAATCCAAATATTTTACCACGCTGGGGGCATCGTCTTTGTTGACAAACTCTAACTCCGGCCTTTTGGATAAAGGATCAATGACGCCAATGGCAAACACTTGTTCCCCACGATCCATGACGGGTCCCATGATGTCTATACCATTTCTTTCAGAGGGCATGGCGAGGCAAGTGATGGGATGAAGGTGACCTGGGATTTGTCGGAGTTGCAGCATTGCAAGCAATATCAGACAATTCTCTCTATGGCGAGGTTGACACCTACTCTTACCAATCCCCAAATGTCCCTTGTGGCAAATTTCAAGGAGCTTGAAGGGCAGGATAATCCTGCCGCCACTCATGAGAAACCAGTTTTCCTGAGATAGCTCATGTTTTACTTCCCAGAAGGGATGAAGGTTTTTGGCAATAAACCTCCTCTCGGGCCAGCCATTAGAAAGCATGCTAAGTACCTTCCCAAGAACAGCATCGCTACTCTGCTCTCTTTTCCACTCTTCTAGGGCTATGCCGTGTACCTCCTTATGTATACTGGCAACACAGCATTTTTCATCCGATTCATCATTGGATTCTTGTACGAGAACAAGTATACGGCTTAGAAAATCTGCAACCACATTCTTGGTACCAGGCATGTAATAGACTTCATTATTAAAATCAAACAACCTTCCAAACATTCTTGCTAGTCTGGGAGATGCAGAATGAAGACCTTTAGTAGTTAAAACTTTGGTCACTGGCTTGTGGTCACTTCACAAAATTACTTAGTTGCCCCATACAAACTGCCTGAAATGCTCCAGCCCCCAGACGCATGCCAATGCTTCCCTCTCAATGACGGAATACTTTTCTTCTGTGGGCGTCAATGAGCGGGAGGCAAATGCGATAGTACATTCAGCGCCATTTGAATCTTTGTGTGAGCACAGCACCTAAACCTCTTCCACTGGCATCAGTGGTGACTATGTTGCATAAAGAGGGATCAAAACCTTGAAGAGGCGGGACGGAACACATCTCTTTTTTTAAGCATGCAGAATGTCTTTTGACATACCAGCACACAAATTTGTTTTTCATTTTAACTAATTGTCTCATCTCATATGTTTTTGCAGACATATTCTATATAAATTTGGAGTAGAGCTCGACAAGGCCCAAAAAGGAACGTAGTTCATCTTTGGTCTTAGGTTCAGGGGCATTGTGAATGGCATCCTAAAGCTCCTTCTTGGGATTGATGCCTTCTGTCATGATAACGTGTCCTAAGTAGGTTACCTCAGCACATGCAAATTTGCACATGCTGTGTTCAGCAGTAAGCTCCTTAGATTCTATATGCTCAAAACCTGTACCAATTTCTCATCATGCTCCTTCTTTGTTTTGCCCATTATTAAAATATTGTCCTGGAACAAAAGTATATCCTCAAGATCTTTAAAAATTTCATGCATGAGTCTTTGGAGCATTGCAGAGGAAAAGCCAAAGGGAACGCTCTTCAAACAGTAACACCCAAAGGGAGTGATGAAAATGATCAAACTCTTACTTTCGGGATGTAAGGGGACTTGGTGATATGCCGCCTTGAGGTCTATAGTGGAAACATTTTACACCCTTGGTGTGGGCTAACATTTAGTTGATGCGTGGAAGGGGAAACTGGTCATTAATAATGTCATTGAGATCGCGCAAATCGATACACAATCTTAAGTTTCCATTGGGTCTCTTAACCACCACCAAGGCAGCAACCCACTCAGAGGACTCCACCCATTCAATAATATCATCATTGATTAGCTTTTACAATTGTGCCGTAACACAATCTAGGATAGCAAACCGAATGTTCCTGACTTTGTGAATTTTGGGCATGGCTCCCTCTTTGACACAAATTTTGTGTTCAAAGCCTTTGAAAAGACCAATGGTATTGGAAAAAACTTTGGGAAACTTCTGGAGTATATTGTTACTGAGTTTCTCAAAAGTCTGGACAATGAAGACCGGTTCCACACTGTTAGGATTTAGGACAATGCCCAGTTTACCTTAATCCATCCACCCCAGTTCGGAGGCCATGACCTGGATCCATAAGGTTTGCACCAAGACTCTCTGCCCTTGAAGGAAAACTTGAGTTTTATGTAACCTTTAACCTCCATGGAATCTCCAGTGAAGGTTTTAATAGCGCTATCTGGCAATTCTAACTTTTCCTTCCATACATTATGGTTGGCATGGTGTAAGGTGAACCTGAGTCTAACTATAGAGATATCTACACCCCCTATTGACATTTCACATACAGGTTTTTTTCTTACACTTCTTGCTGCATATTATCAACCTGCAAAAGGCAATCATCCTCTATATTAAGAACATACATGTTGATTTCATCCTCATCAGATGAGTTAGAGGTAGCATCTTTGTTCAACTTGAACGACAGACTTGGAGGGTCTCTTTTGACAAACTTTCTGGAAATGGCCCATAACACAACAAAATGAACATTTTTGCTTCTTGGCCAGGCAATTCTTATCATTGGCTAAGTGGTTGAAATTTCCGCACCTGTAACAGCATCTTCTAGCGCTACTAGAGTTATTAAAAGTTTTATCTTGGCCAGGCCTACTACTGTTCACTTTTTTTCCTTGCTTGGTTTTCCAATCACAAACTTTAGTCACAATGCTATCTTCTTTCATTTCCTTGTTTTCTGCAATAACAGCTTTGGCACACCTGCTGGTAAGCTCTGCTCTGCTGGCAATATCAATTAAACTTTGCAAAGGACTTTCCCCTTTGGCCCATAGTTCTCTTGTATATTAGCATTGGAACCTTGCATAACGATTTGGTCCCTAATGAACTTGTCATGAAGCCCTTCAAAATGACAAGAGACGGCCAGATTTTTCAATGCCGCAACATAGTAATCAATGGATTCCTCCTTGCCTTGCTTCTTGTGGAAAAACTTGTACCTGTCCACAGCAGCGCAAATTTTTTATTTTTTTTAAAAAATTTTTTAGGTTCTTCTATAGCGCGTGGCCACTCGGGAGCATCCCAGCGCTTAAGACTGACCAGACAGGGATGGGTTAAAAATGCAGATCTGAATTATCTGGTTTTTGGAAACAGAAAGGTTTTTAGTTTTTTCCGGAAGACAAGAAGGTTAGGCTCTAGGCGAAGAGGTGGAGGGAGAGCATTCCACAATCCAGCCGCGTTGTGCGAGAACAGACGACCTCCTGTGCGGGCTCTGCTGATCCTAGGAACTATCAGCAGGTTTTGTTGGTTCGAGCGAAGATTCCTGGTGGATTTGTATGGTCTGATCATGTCATCTAGGATGAGGGGGCCATTCCCATAGAGTGTTTTATGGACCGTGCAGAGAGTCTTAAAATGGATTCGCTCCTTTATGGGGAGCCAGTGCAGGGTGCAGAGTGCGGGCCTAGCTGATGTACGGTGGCTAGTGCCCGTGAGTAGCCGTGCTGCGGAATTCTGGACAACCTGAAGTTGCCGGATAACAGAGACAGGGGCTCCAAGATAGAGCGCGTTTCCATAATCCAGCCTGGATAAAATAAGAGACTGGACTATGGTTTTCTTTGCTGTGTCGGGTAGCTGAGGAAGAATTTTCCGAATTGTTTTCAGCAGTCCGAAACAGGTGGCCACTGTCCTCCTTGCCTGGGTCTTAAATGACAGCTCTGCATCCAACCAAAACCCGAGACTCTTTATCTCGGTCTTTGGAGTGGGTCCTGGGCCCATACAGGAGGGCCAGTGAAGCACGTTGTTAAATATGGCTCGTTTTCCTAGGAGCATCAGCTCTGTTTTTCCTCCATTCAATTTTAGGTGGGATAAATCCATCCAGTTTGCTACTGCCTCCAGGCAACGGCAAAGCCTGGAAGGGGGGGATTCCACCTGATTGAGAGAGACAACTAGCTGGGTGTCATCAGCATAGCTTACCAATTGGATCCCGAAGGGAGCTACTACTTCTGCCAGGGGCGCCATATAAACATTAAACAGTGTGGGGCTAAGGGAGGAACCCTGGGGCACCCCACACTGTAATGGCAATGATGGAGAGCAACTACTGTCTGAAAAGATCTTAAAAGATCTACCGTCAAGAAAGGACTCCAACCACATGAGTGCCCTATCTTTGACGCCCAGTTTTCTGAGACGAGACAGGAGGACACGGTGATTCACCGTGTCGAAGGCGGCGCTGAGGTCCAGGAGGATAATGGCCGCGCTGCCACCTGCGTCCAGAATCCTCCTGGAGTCCTCTACCACCCTCAGCAGTGCCGTCTCCGTTCCCTGTCCTCTCCGGAACCCGGTTTGGGTTGGATGGAGCAGGTTATGGGTCTCCAGAAAGGATGCTAATTGTTTATTTACCCATTTCTCAGCAAGTTTACTAATGGCAGGGAGCAGGGAAATGGGACGATAGTTGGAAAAGTCCTGGGGGTCGAGATGAGGCTTTTTTAACAGGGCCCTAACCATGGCCAATTTCCAGTCTTGAGGTACCCTTCCTGATTCAAGTGAGGTATTAACTAGATGGATGATATGTGTACTGATATTAGGCAAGACCAGCTTTAGAATGTTCATAGGGGCTGGGTCTAGTGGAGACCCACTTTTTACGGAATTGAAAAGTAAGGGTAAAGATTCAGTACTGAGGGGGGAAAAAAAGAGAAAGGCAAGGCAGAGTGATATCAATATCATCTGGCAGAGGGAGGATAAGTTCTTCCGAAGATAGAGGAGGAAGGGACAGGAGGATCTTTTGAATTTTTTCAGCGAAAAAATTTGCCAGGTTGTTGCAGTGAGCGTCAGCCTCCTCCGTACAGAGTGGTGGTGATGGCGGGTCGGGGGCTTTTAGCAGAGAGTTAGCTATCTTAAACATCTCTCTTGGGGCATTGGCAGAAGTCTCTATTTTTTCTGCGTAAAAGATGGATTTGGCCACATTTAGAGCAGATTTATATTTTTTTAGAGAGAGTCGATAATTGATTTTTTCCTCTTCCTCAAAATGTTTTCGCCACTGTCTCTCCAACCGTTTACATTCTTGTTTTAGTGACCTTAGTTCAGAAGTAAACCAAGGTTGTTTAGTGGAGCCTTTCTTTTTGGAGATGTTTGTTTTTGGAAGCACCTTATCCAATGATGATTCAATCCAATGATTAAATTCCACATTAGCAAATGGTGGGTTTGTAGTAGTTTAAGTCATCAATAGCGTTGGTGTAAATGTCACCCTCCTCTGCTGCTCTTGGTTTTTTGTTTATACTTTTAAAAAAATGTATACCACCTGCACCCAAGCAATGTATAAGAATTTTGTATTTATTTTCGGCCGTGAACTCTTCCTCATCATCAAAGGTTGAAACAAAGCTATTAAAGTGCTCTCCCCACTCTTGAAGACAAAAGAGGTACGGTGTTCCTAGGTGGCAAGTTGGCCAGCTGGTGAGTACTCAGAGTGGTGGGGAGGTGGGGAATACCTCCTTTCGGAACTAGGACCCTCACAACCCAGCAAGCTAGGTGTCATGCTTCATCATATGAGTCTGCTTGTGGTCGAGCCGGCGCGGCAATGCTCGACGGGCACCCATAAAGGGGCTCTTTATTGGAGATCTTTTGTTCCTTGCCGTATAAGTGCCATAGGTGTGAGGGGCCTGGTAAGATGTAGATGTGGTGCGTGGGTTAAAACAGGTAAGGGAACCCTCTATAATTATTTTTATTCTGGAGAGGTCACAACCTGATTAAAAAGTAAAAAGGAGGGTGACTATTTTGTTTTAACCCACACACCACATTTACATCTTACCAGGCCCCTCACACCCCACGGCACCTATACACCAAGGAACAAAAGATCTCCGATAAAGAGCCCCATTATGGGTGCCCGTCGAGCATTGCAGCGCCGGCTCGACGAGGAGCAGACCCATATGATGAACATGACACCTAGCTTGCTGGGTGTGTGAGGGTCCTAGTTCGGAAAGTAGGTATTCCCCACCTCCCCACCACTCTGAGTACTCACCAGCTGGCCAACTTGCCACCCAGGAACACCGTACCGCTTTTGTTCTACCCAGGGCAAGTACGGTGGACCTTTATCAAGCCCTCATTGTCCCCCTTGTTGTTTACTCTCCCCACTCTTCCCATTTGAGAAGGGGTTCACCTTCCCTTGGGAGAAATGTTTGAGGAGGGGTGAGATTCAACAAGTACCCAGAATTCGTGCCAGAGCTAGGGGGAGAAGGAGAGAGGAAAAGGCGTGCCTATGAAAAGGAAAGTAAAGGCAGGGGTGAGCAAGTGGGATCCTGAGGTGAGAGAGAAAATCACAGATTTACTAAAGGAAAAGCAAGAAAATTACAAAATCTTTTTCAACTGCAGAAATACGACATAAACAATTAATGATGTGGGCGTGTCATTGAAAGGAAGAGCTGTGCTCATCAGCGAAATAAGCATGAGTAGGTAATGCTGTGCCAATCAGCGTTGAATGGCACCGATCTAATGAGATCTTGGTCAGACTTACTGTAACTCCTTGAAGCGTACGACTCAGGATGCGTGTTAGATGCTTGCATGGATTGGTAGCACATTCCGGTAGGTTTCGGACTGTCTGTGTTGCAGGATGTGATGCCGGAGAAGATTGATGAAAAATGGTGGTGCGCTGCATGCGCACGTCACTGCGTTCTCATGATGATGGACGACTTTACCCTTATACCTGAATCAATTTAGCACAACTTCCTTAAGTATGGCCCCTGGTGACGTTGGATATGTGACACCGTAGCCTGGCAACCGTTGGGGTCTTGTGAGGTGAAGGCAGTTGAACTGACAGTTGAAGCTGTTGGCACTGTTCAACTGAGGCAAGTGACAAAGCCCTCAAGACAGGTCTACTGAAATACACAAACTTGTAAAACTCACTGACCTGCTGTCAGCAGAGGCGTCACCTGATGCGCAATCGATAACAGCTGTGGATCGGTTGACATTGTGGCTGCTGACGCAAGTTCACAGAGTTAGCGCTTGACACTGTCACAGCGCCCGAACATCCACGAAGGTCATGACAGGTCTCAAGAAGTAAACAATTTTCCAAAACACACTGACCTGAGGCTGAAGATTGTAAACGCCCAACTTAAATTGTAGACCAGTTGGTTGGGGCCACTCAAACGACGAACGTAGCACAAGGGCTAATAAACCTGGTCTCACACTGGGTTCAGGTCTTTTGGAAGATCGTCGCCAAATTTGGTAAAGATGACTTCCACACATTGAAGGATTAAGTTGAAGTTTATTAGTAACGTTCCAATCAGGGCTCGAGTCGGGGTACCAAGCGGGTGGACGGCGTCCCCCCCACTTATTTTCCCGGGAGCTCGATAACTGGAGCAAATGGAGCCACACATTCACTTTTCAGACTCTCCGGGGCGAGATCGGAGCTCATTCGGAACGCTGCTCACACGCTGGCTTCTCTGATGCAATCGCATCTAAGGGGTGAGCTGGGGAGGCAATGAGTCTGATGGTGCAAGCCACCTTTCGTGATGTCACTTCCTGTCATGACATCCGGGTCCCCCCACTTCTTTTTTTAGGACGTGTGCCCTGGTTCCAACACATGTATAAATTAGGTCAGAGAGGAGAACCAGGAGGAGCATTTGGTCTCTGCAGTCATCAGCTGTCCTCTGTCAACATTCAGAATGTACAACTGATAACAGAACACTCTTATCTTCCAGCGGGCCGTAGGGACCTCCACCTGAGGTCGCCTCGGCCAGGTGTCACACCGCTTGACTGCTTCTCCACGGTAGTTCTGCCGGCAATATTCGGGCCTAGAGATCGATCCCTCTGACCCTCGCCGGGTCAGGTCGCTTCAGTGTCCCGGTAATCTCCCTTACCAAGCAGTGTCCCCTCCCCCCCACCCCCTCTCGCGGGTAAGTGCAGTTCTGGTAGCGTCGTGATAGAAGTAGAATGAGAAATTTCCTTGCTATCGTAATGGAAAGTTTCAATTCTATTAAGGATTTGGCTGTGAGGATTAAATGTAAATGTAAATGTGCTGGACTTGTAAAGCGCACAGCTGCCCGTAAGCGTCCCGGCGCTTGCTTAGGGAACCCGTCCTGGTATTCCCCTGTGAGAAACCCCGGCAGGGTGTCCACAAGGTGAAAGCCAGGCATCCCGCCGCGAGGGGCCGTAGTGGAGATTAAGCAAGCTATTGCCCAGAGTCGCAGAGTGGGACCCATGAGTTGAGTAGGCACCAGAGCGAGAATTGTTGAGTCCGTGGAATTTTTTTTGAGCCCGAGACCCGCCGAGGCGGGGAACCGAACCCTGGTCCACGGTCGATCTCAGCTTCCGGGTCTGCCGCCTCTAACCACTGAGCCACGCTTCTCCACTATTATGCCTTCTTTCTTCACTTCAATGAACAGCAGCAAAGATACATTAAGTCTACATTTCCCATGAAACAAAGGGAACATGTAGTTAAGCAAAAACACATGGTAAGAACCAATCAAAGTATATAGATCCAATGTCCAATCAGGGCTCAGGATGCCCACATAGTCCATCAACAGTGTCCTCTCTTCAACAGTGTCCTCTCTTCCTCTTTCGAAGCGAGTAGACAGCCTCTCCTTGCTCTTCAGGAATCCTGTTTGTTGGAATCCGAGCCTGAGGACAAGGGGAAACAAATTACCAGAAGAGCACTGAAAAGCAATCGCATGCAAATCCAACAATGCAGAAAAATCCAGAATCTTAACATTTGAGTGAACAATATTACTTACTGTCATACGGGAAGCAGATTAAACGTAACACCATCAGGAGTGAAAATTCTGTGAGAAATGTCTAAAGCCCGTACGTCTGACACTCGTCTACAAGAAATGAGGCACAGAAGCATGGCCAATTTCGCTGACCACTCTTTCCTGGAGAGGTATCTATTCTGTTGCCAGGACAGAAAAAGATTAAGGATTTGATTGACGTCCCATAGCGCGGAGTAGCGCTGCTCCAGGGGAAAGGAGCGTATGCCCCGCAACAGACGACAAACCAGGGGATGTTCGCCCACAGGGGAGCCATCAACCGGGACGTGGCCAGACGACACAGCCGATCTGAAGGTATTAACCAATCGATGAGCCAGACCGTCGGAGGCCAGTTGTGCCCAAAAATTCAGGATGTGGACCACCTCAGTGACCAAGGGATCGAGCCCCCGTCGCACACACCAACGGGTCCATCTGTTCCATGCGGATCTGTACCTTTTAACCGTACTGTCAGCCCATGTCTTAGAGATAAAGGACTCAGCTTCTCGCGAAAGGCCAGAGGCTTCCCATCTGCTCCTGAAATCAGCCATGCCGTGAGCCTCATTGAGTTCCTGAGCACTAGCGGATGAGGAGACATGTCCGGACTCAGAAGGAGAGTGGGAAACTGGGGAGTAGGATTGGAATATCCCAAGAAATATTCCAGAAGAACTGGAAACAACACTTGAGACCTCCAGAACAGGGTGATCACCACCAGATCTGCCGTTGCCTGCGAACGTGCGCAGTCACCCTCGCAATCATTGCGAAGGGCGGGAACGCGTAGCCCTGCTCTGCCCTCCAATCCTGGAGAAACGCATCCTTAGCTCTTGCCAGAGAATCCGTCCGCCAGCTGAAAAATCACGGGATCTGATGATCCAGTCTGGACGCAAACAGGTCCACCGAAAACGAGCCCCAAAATTCGCTCAGCCTCGCGAAGACCAACGGATCTAAACGCCAGAGACTGGAATCCTGAAAGTGGCGAGACTGGAAATCGGCTTGTAGATTGTCCCTGCCCGGGAGGCACTCTGCCGTGACGGAGACTTGATTCTCGAGGCAATACTGCCAGAAACTTGCCGCCAGATCTGACAGAGATTTTGAGTTCGTGCCCCCCAGATGATTCACATAGCAGACTGCTGAGATGTTGTCCATCTTCAGGAGTACACACAACTGCACTGAATCTTTCGTCCAACAAGGTACCACAAAGGATCCCGCCAGAAGCTCCAAACAGTTTATGTGTAACCTTTGTTCGTCGGGTGACCACAACCCTCCCATACAGAACAACCCTCCCATACAGAGATCTCTGTATCTGGCACCCCAACCGAGCCGGCTGGCATCCTACTCTATCACTATGTCCGGAGCAGAACCGAAGATTACTCTTCCGTTCTATGCTTCCATGTGGTCCAACTACCACTGAATCTCAGACCTTGCCTCGATGGACAGGCAGACTTTGTGTGAATACGGATATCCTTTGCGAAGAAAGAAATCTTTGAGGCGCTGCAGGGCCCTGTAATTGAGCGGGCCTAGGAAGATGGCCGGGATGGAAGAGGATAAGAGACCTACCATCCGAGCTAGTTGGCGAAGGGAAATCCGCTGTTTGGTGAGAACGCGACGCAGTTCGTGACGGATTTTGGCCACCTTCCTAGCCGGAAGGCCAGAGTGTGGAGGCCATGGAGTCTATGACGAATCCCAAGAATGTAATGTTCTGGGTTGGTTGCAATAGGGACTTTTGTTGATTACAAACCCTAGATCTTGAAGGAGGGATATCGCCATCCGCAGTTGCTGTAACAGGCGATGGACAAGCCGCCATCAGGAGTAGGTCGTCGAGGTATACGAGCATCTGAACCCCCCTGGACCGTAGGAACTCCACCACTGGCTTGAGGACCTTGGTAAAACACCAAGGGGCCGAAGAGAGGCCGAATGGGAGGGACGTGAACTCGTAAGTGTGGTGACCCCAGTGGAACTGGAAAAAACGGCGGTGTGGAGGGAAAATCGGAACCACCAGGTACGCATCTTTGGGGTCCAACCGAACCATCCAGTCGAGCGGCCCGAGGACGTCCCTGAGGAGATGGATTCCCTCCATCTTGAAATGGCGGTAAACCAGCCATTGATTGAAATCGCTCAAATTGATCACCTGTCTTTTGCCCCCATCGACCAGGAATATATTGCTAAAAAAACTGAGTATGTTGGGTAGTGAGGGAGATAGCGCCCTTTCTGAGCAGAGAAGAAACCTCTTCCTCCACTAGGAGAGCGACCTGAACCGAAAACTGGATAGGACGAGGAGGGAATGTTTGCACCGGGAACCCCTCTAACTCTATGTGAAATCCCCTCACAGTTTGAAGAACCCACGCATCGCGCATGATGGTCAACCAAGCTTGAAAATACCGTGCCAACCGCCTGCATATGTCTTGAGGGGAAGAACGGAGAACTCTCACCTGGGCTAGAGGCTGCAGCTCCTCCCCTGTATCCTCTCCCTTTACCCCTCCTTCCTCTTGTGGGATAAAAGTTTCCGAACCTGGATTGATCCTGGTACTGGTGTGAGCCTCTTTGGTTGTTCTGACGTTGTTGGCGACTGGCCGAGCGGCCCCTACCTTGGCCGGCCCCGCAAAAAACACGAGGAAACACCTTTTTGATAGTTAACTGAGCCCGGTCCAGTGAAGTAAAGGTGTTTACAAATTTACAGAGCTCCTTCACGAAGGGCTCAGCAGAGAGGCCTCCCTGGGCGACAGCTCCCGCCTCTGAATTTGCCAGATCGCCCAACTTCGGGTCAATTTTAATGAGAAGGGACCTGCGGCGCTCTGTAGAAAGAGCACAATTTGCATTCCCCATAAAGATGACAACACGTTGTGCCCAGCCTGAGAGGGTCTCTGGGGAAATAATAGAGCCTGACTCTTTCGCCTCTTCTGCCATATCTAGAATTTTTGTAATCGGGCCTAGGGCGTCCAGGAGTTTATCCTGGCAGGCCCTCCAGGATCTATCTATCCCCTTCTTGGGGTCCCTCATGAACTTCTGGAGGAAGGTGCTCATCAGTGGGTCGATATCGGGCGTCAAGTCTACCTTGCCATCTAGGGTGGGGCGGGGACATTCCTCCCGTAAGCAATTGCGAGCTTCTTTCTCAAGAGGACGTCATATGTGGGCAGCCACAAAAGCAGCAACTGTATCTGCTGGGGTCCATTCGGACTATATTGTTGGGATCCAACATGTCCGCGGTACTTGGGGGATCCTGGGATGTCCCAGGAAGACGGAAGAATTGGGACAGCAGGGAGGGGGGTCTGACCTGACGGGCAACCTGTGTCCGGGGCAGGGGGAAACGTTGCCGGAGCCTCAGGGGGACTAGCCATGAAGGCCTGCCTAATGCGGTCAATAGCATCCCCATCCACACCCGCCTCGTGGGAGCGTTTAGGTGGTGGAGGGCTAAGAGGGTCCTAGGCAGAGGTAGATGGAACCTGGGGAACAGGAGGGGCAATTTGCTGTGAAATCATGGTAAAGGCTTGCTCTATCTGGCGTGAAAGCCTATCCTCGAGAGGGGAGATAGCCTGGTCAACAGCTTTGTAAATAGAGGTATCTACCGCCTCATAGTAAGCATCACCCCATGGCATGTCAGCGAGGGGGTCTTCCTCCTCCTGATAGTCATCCTCATAGTATTCCATACTGACACCTTGACAAGCGTTGTACAATAAATCAAAGTGGTTCAACACTGGCCCCGCAAGCTGAGGCTTTAACAGGCTGGGTGGCAGCCTAAATAATTTTATGCGTGCGGATAACCGCAGAGCTATTTAGGGGTTCAAGCCCAGGGACATCGCTGGCCAAATAAATTAATCAACCCTTTCACAGGGTAAACCGGTCTGGGTAGTGTCCCTCACCAGTGCCCTCTACAAATTACAAGACCTTTACAGGCGTAGAAGCTTCAGCTTAGGATACAGGCTCTGCCTTCAACAGGAGGTTGTGGACTAAGGCATAGAGCGTGGGCACAGGAAAAACAAGCATTTACAATGCAACGGTTTCGCCTTTGGAGAAGTTAGAGCTATTGGCATTGTAAATGAAAAAATTTGTATTTATGTGTTGGTTTTGAAAACAGATAAATAAATGCCATTGTCATTTACATTGCCAATAGCTTAATCTCTCGCAAATGTGAGAACTATTGTACCCTACGGACGAGCTCAGCAGACAGCAATTACTACCACCCACACACACACCCAGAGCCAGCCACACCCCGCCAGAGCCAGCCACACCCCGCCAGAGCCAGCCACACCCCGCCAGAGCCAGCCACACCCCGCCAGAGCCAGCCACACCCCGCCAGAGCCAGCCACACCCCGCCAGAGCCAGCCACACACACCCAGAGCCAGCCACACCCAGAGCCACACACACACACACACCCAGAGCCCCCCACACACACACAACCAGAGCAGTCACATACACACACCCACTGGAGCAGTCACACACACACACACTGGAGCAGTCACACACACACACACTGGAGCAGTCACACACACACACACACACACACACACACACTGGAGCAGTCACATACACACACACACTGGAGCAGTCACATACACACACACACACACTCTGGAGCAGTCACATACACACACACACCCTGGAGCAGTCACACACACACACCCCCAGGAGCAGTCACACACACACTCTGGAGCAGTCACATGCACGCACACACTGGAGCAGTCACACACGCACACACTCGGGATCAGTCACATACACACACATACCATTTACTAGCCAGCATAAACCTTAGAATTGTAATGATAATGGAGTGCCAGCAACGCCTGCGACCTAGGATGCCACTAGAGCAGCGCTAGGGTTGGAGGTGGGGCGGACTTTCCACCTTTAATATGCTTTGAAAGCTTACACAATTGAACATAATGACAAATGAGTTGAATGCACCATTTTCTCCCAAATTGTCTTGGGCGGAGAATCCCTAAATGCCCCCCTTTGTAGTAGGGTGGCTTACTAGGAGCTGGTTTGAAAATTTGCCAAGGGTGGTTTGGGTTCCCAGTTCGGCCCCGAGGCTGGGAGAGGTACAGGCGAGGTGATTAACTCAAAGGCTTATCATTCGCTCCGTTGACAGGTCATGAGTGCTTGGCCTCGCCTAAAACACTGCAGGATTGAACCACACTACAAGCGTTCCAAATCCCAGCAATAGACCGAGAACACAATATTCCAACGCTGCACAGGTGTGCATAGCCAGCAATAGTCTACTTACCACTCTATACCAAAACACATTTTAAACACCGAGCAGCATCATGCCCTCACCAATGTAACAAAACAGAATGGGCAAACAGCTGCCACAGCACATTCACGCCGTCCGCCACCGTAACACAAATACAACGACAGACAACCCCATCATCCAACAAGACACCATAACCATACAGTTGGTTAAGTGTTAACTAAATAGAATGAACTGCATCCTCTCATGAATCTACAAAATAAACCTTTAAAACAAAGTCATACCACACCCAGAAGAGCACAGCACCACAAGGCCCAAAGTGAACAGCAACCATAAAAATCTGTGCACTCCAGCCTAAAAGGAAAATCTGTGCACTCCAGCGTTAGAAAAAGGACAAGTTCTTGAGTAAAAACCTAATACCACAAGCATAACACTAAAGTTATGAGACCATTGTACTCGTCTATTGCATTCAAATATTACATTATCGCCGACTAAATTGAACATAAAATCGTCAGCTGCACTTTTCACACGGACAGCGGGATGGGGGCGGGCAGGCACACGGACAGCGGGAGGGGGGGCGGGAACGGGGACACGAACAGCGGGGGGGGGAAGGAACGGGAAGACGGACAGCGGGAGGGGGGTGCGGGAAAATCTCTTGCTCACGGTCTTGTGTGAAACATCACGAGCTGGGTAGAGCCAGCCACACGTCTAACCCTTTCTCCAAGACCCAGGCCCCCAGAACACCCCTGTTGTGGCGAAGCCTGCTGTGCATTTACGTCACTTTTACCCACTGGACTAATAAAAAATAGAGCTAACCTGGAGAACCGACCTAGGACTTCCATTCTATTCTCGCGTAAACACTCCGCCTGCGTGTGATTGGCTGTCAGCTGTGCTGTACAATATTCAGTGATGGCTAAGAGTCAGTGCACGTGCATCAGACTGACTGCACAGCTTGGAATCAGCATTATGAAGGTTTTGAAGTCATGCTGTCTGCATCGCAAGCACGATCTTGGAGAAGTTCCGATTTAAATCTACGAGTTTTAGAAAGTGCGGTCGCACACCTGCGCCCAGCACAAAGGAACGCCTACAAGATACAGCCCCAGGTGCGACCAAGCTCTGCGCCTGTAGACTACAGGTGAACGCACAATGTGCACCTCAAAATGCAAGTCACACAACCTGAGCTCGCAACATTTTCCTGGAAAGTCATTCTGTTTTCAAACGAAGGGACGCCTTTTAAATAATCCTGTTAAATGGAATCACTTAAAACGTGGTGTCGAGCATGCACATGTTCATGATATGGCCCCTGCAGATCTGAGCTGTAGTGTAGGGCGTGCAGTACACTGCAGTTATGGGGCCCTAAGGTAAAGAGTAGCGCTGGCAGTGCTCATATCTGGGATGAGGCGCTTGCTTTTCCTCATCAGACTGATCCAGAAAAGGAGCACCTGTACTCCGAAGTGCACAACGTGTATGCTCTTGTAACCCCGATGTCCACAGCGTGTGCGCACCTGTATTGGTGCACGGTGTATATGCTCAGGTGACTCTGAGGTGCACAGCGTGTGCGCACCTGTATTCCGAGGTGCACGGCGTATATGCACAGCTAACTCTGAGGTGCGGAGCGTGTATACCTCTAACTCTGAGGTCTGCCGTGTGTGCAGTGCACAGCCCGTGTGCCCTTGTTACTCAGGGGTGCAGAACGCGTGTGCACTTGTTACTCAGGGGTGCCTAGCGTGTGCGCTTGTAACTCTGGGTGGAGAGCGGGTATGTATGCACCTGTAACTCTGTGGTGCACGGCGTGTGTGCAGTGCAGAGCGCGTGTGCCCTTGTAACTCTGGGGCGCAGAGCGCATGTGCACACCTTACTCCAGGGTGCAGAGCAGGTGTGCACACGTTACACCAGTGTGCAGGGCGGGTGTGCACACCTTACTCCAGTGAGCAGAGCGCGTGTGCACACCTTACTCCAGGGTGCAGAGCAGGTGTGCACAGGTTACACCAGGGTGCAGAGCAGGTGTGCGGCGTGCGCCTGCAGCTCTCGAGTCTCCACCTTGCACTCTGCCGTCTGCTGGGTTCACCTCTGAGAGCGATACCTTCCCGAAAGTTCGGGCCTTCGGGGACACACCAGCCTGGCCTTCAGCACAACAGCCCCTCTCTTAAGAGCCCAAATCCCCGAAAAAAAGAAGAAACAAGCAACGGAGAGTGAAAGGGGAGGGGGGGCGGAACGGACACACGGGGAGGGGGGCGGAACGGACAGCGGGAGGAGGCGGGAACGGGGCACAGGACAGCGAGGGGGGGCGGGGAACAGCACACGGTCAGCGGGAGGGGGGGCGGGAAGGCAAGGAAAAGGAAAAACAAGCACTCACCCACCTGGACTTCCTCCAACGTCGGTCGGCCGCAGAATGAGTGCAACATGGCGCCGAAAAAAACAAAAACAACTCCGCCCACCGCCGCATGACTCCACAGAGGGAACGCCCAGGGAAAAAATCGAGGGAACGCCCACGAATCTGGTCCGTGAATGACGGACAGATCTCTGTTCCAATGGCTAGCCTCCATTTATGGAGCTAGCCAATGGAACAGAGGGCAACAGAGGGCGTATTCAAGTGTCCTTACTGTGAAGACTACAGATTTCTCTGGAGGCGGAGCTAAGAGCTCCGCACTCCAGCGAAACCTAAAAACGGCCATTCAACTGCTCACAACTGCCGTTCTACACCCCTCGAGGCGTCTCCCTCTGACCCGGTTCCTATTTGCTCAGGCGCAACGTTTGAAAACTCCTCAAGAGAGATCAAACGGCGCCGCGCTGCTCTGCCTGACGCGCCCTCTGGAGGCCAGGAACCACAACCAGCGAGAAGCCGCGTAGGGACAGGAGACCGTGCCCTCGGCTTAAATATCCACAGTGCAGCCCACACGCTGGGAGATAAACTGCAAGGAACGCTTGCCAAAAATGAAAACACACACGCGCTGCCGATCAAAGCGCACAAAGCCGCAGAGTAACACAACACCAAATATGCGGCATGAAGCAGCGCCCGACCTAGGAAAAAACGTAACCAGCATCCATAGCATTAAGGGCATTTAGAAACACAGCGCAAAGCCGCACTCATCGTTGAACAACATCATTAGCATAATCAAGCACTCGTAACTACGGCGCGAAGCAGCGCCCGTCAAACATCATTAGCATAAGACAGAAAACTGAAGAGTACTTCACTTGCTGCGTAGCACCGAAGAAAGAGGGCCTCCTGAGCCCTGATTGGACATTGGATCTATATGCTTTGATTGGTTGTTACCATGTGTTTTTGCTTGACTACATGTTCCCTTTGTTTCATGGGAAATGTAGTCTTCTTGTATCTTCGCTGCTGTTCAATAAAATGAAGCAAGAAGGCGTAATCCTCGCCTCCAGTCCTGACATAGAATTACGCAGTGGAGCACTCATGGATTATATCTACTCAGTCATCTTGGCTGGTCACGTCCCCTCTTTCCTTCTTTTACAAAACGTTAGAAGGTGAATTATGCTAACCCGTCGTTGTACCATTGCAACAAGGATTTTTTTTTTGCACAATTGTACGTATGTTCCGATTCCAATTTATATTAATCAGTTGTTTATATTGAATCATTTTCACATTAACTAAAGAATTCACTGCATGCAGTATCTTGATGAGGCGAGCTAGAGCTGCCGACTTTGGAGCTGGAGGACAGCGTTCGAGCCTTGGCTCAGCATCCTGTGATTCTGGGAAAATCACTTGAACTCCCCGTGCCTACCAAAAATGAATGTGTCTTTGTGTAACGTAACTGGTGCTCATGTAAAACGCTCCAATACCTTTGAGTCGAGTTTGTGCTGTATAAATCTGCAAAAAAAAACAATTTTACCCCATTTCTATGCAACAACTAAAGTTGAGCTATAGGTTTCTTTTTAAGCCCCTAGAATTCAGCTTTATAGGCTTTGTTTGAAGTAAAACTTTGAAGCAAATTACTTCTTCAAAGGCTTGGTCGTGCAGATGCACTATTGCAAAAGTGTTTCCGCACTCCAGGAAGAACAGCATTTTGGCTGATTAAACATTTCACGGGTATACATTTTTTTTAGTTTTTGGCAACTTTGACAATAATTTGGAGACGCCTTAAGGCTGCTTTGTCATTTAGGTCATCTTATAGAAGCACTGGCCCTATCAGGTGGCCAAGGGAATAGCAGTATTGTTCTATTGAACATTAAGAGGCTAGTCTAGATCTGGTTAAAGTATATCCTTAACCCCATCCGCGCTAAGCGTTTTCCCGCTGTGCGCTAAAGATTCGCAAATACCGCGTTACATGACGAGCTCAGCTCGTCATGAGCGTACGACAGGCGTACCTCATGACGAGCTGAGCTCGTCATGAGCGTGGAAGGGGTTAACGACACTACAGCAGCGTGATCACCAATAGAACGGCTGCTTTGAGGTCAGAGAATGGTGACATTTAAGTGATTTTCGAATGGTCAGCTAGTTTAAGCAAGCAAATACTTTTTCTGAGGCTTAAAACCTTTTATCTGCCACCAAAGTCTGCTTCAAAACCCTTAACGTCAATGGGAGACTCTGCAGTTGGTCACTATACTGCAGTACTATGGCTTGTTTTTTAACTCTGTATTCTTTGCTGATTTCAGCTGGAAGACTGCACCGTGCAGCTGGCAAGCAACAGCAGCTACCTGGACATAGACCTCTCCCTCGATGAGCAGCGAGAAGAGCTCGAAACCTTCTTCAATGATCTCAGGTATCTACAGTTTAAAATGAAAACCATGTTTTTAACAATTACCTTTAATTATTACTTGAGAAAAGGCTTCAGCCTTATGCAAAATCCACTTGCAGGCCAGCCTTGGGCTGGTGGAAAAAACTGAAATAAATGAGTTAAGTTTTGACTCCAACTGGTTACCTTAATTTAACTTTGACAAATGCATCTTAGCCGCTGACACGTGGTTGGATCAGTGAAGCAATAACTTGACAATTATTTGAGGCCCAAATTTTTGTACTGGGGGAGAGTGTTTGACATTGTTCAGCATTCTGTCCATCAGTTGTTTTTTTTAAACTTGAATATCTTAAGGCACTGATACATATGGCTGACCAGGCTGACTGCTGGTAATTTTGACTCACTTGACTGGCAGCAGGGGTTTTATTAGACTGGTGACCTACTTGACTGACTAGAACTATAATACACAACTGGTTATTTTGCTGACATGCATGAGTGAACTGCTGACAGCATGTCTGATTGGACTAGTGATGTTGTAGTAGGTAATTGGGCCAGTGATGAGCAGGTTTGTGATCTATGTGGCTGATTAAAGCATTTGTATCGTTATGGTAAGAAATCATTGACTAATTGTCACTTGCACCTTATATGACTTAGAAATAAGCTCAAGATTGCATATGGTTTGCTGGGCTAGTTATGCTTCTGATTACGTCATTAATACTGTTAAATATTGGCTTAAGGAAGAGGGGATGCCCTGATCTAAGCCGGAAGGGTAGAGAGGTTCTTCCTCTTTCTGGAAGAAGTACCGGAGGGATAGGCCCCCCCCCTTCACTAATACTGGCAAACAAATATGTATCCCACCTTGTATATGGCAAAAGTTGGGCACTACTCTCATTGCCTGATAAATAGTGCCTAACTTTTCCTAGTTGCAAGGTGGGATACTTATTTGTTTGCCTGCATCATTAATAACACCTAAATAGACAATAGTGTCACCCAGGGGGGTAGCTTCAGGGGGAGTGTTTAGGGTGTGCCCTCCCCGCCACAATAAATTCATTTGTGGCTTGATAGTTTGGTCTTAGGGCCCTGAGTCAAGCTTCCAATCCCTTTGTTGACGCCCTTCGGGGCTAAGTTGCGCGTTATAAAACTTGCCTCATTCATTTGTTGTTGTCCTTGTTTGACTAAAAGCTTTTCTTTGCTGACCTGCTGGGAGAACAGTCCCGGTTTTGCTTTTCTGTTTCCGGCCGCTGCGCCACACCACAGCACGCCTCGCGGCCCCCGCTACGCGGGAGCCGCTCGCAGGCGGAAGACACTGGTTGGGACATTGCCACCGGGTCCCTGAACGTGCATTGGAGCACCAACGCAGCCACATCGAGAGCGGATCCTTGCACCAAGGTTAGAGGCGGGACTGCGAGGACCAGCGTGCTGAGCGGCGCTCATTGGCCGCAGCTGGTCCTCTTCCCGCCCCCTCCACCTGATAAAACCATCGAGGAGTGCAAGTTCCCTGGGTTTCTTTGCTGACCTGCTGGGAGAACAGTCCCGGTTTTGCTTTTCTGTTTCCGGCCGCTGCGCCACACCACACCACGCCTCGCGGCCCCCGCTACGCGGGAGCCGCTCGCAGGCGGAAGACACTGGTTGGGACATTGCCACCGGGTCCCTGAACGTGCATTGGAGCACCAACGCGGCCACATCGAGAGCGGATCCTTGCACCAAGGTTAGAGGCGGGACTGCGAGGACCAGCGTGCTGAGCGGCGCTCATCGGCCGCAGCTGGTCCTCTTCCCGCCCCCTCCACCTGATAAAACCATCGAGGAGTGCAAGTTCCCTGGGTTTCTTTGCTGACCTGCTGGGAGAACAGTCCCGGTTTTGCTTTTCTGTTTCCGGCCGCTGCGCCACACCACACCACGCCTCGCGGCCCCCGCTACGCGGGAGCCGCTCGCAGGCGAAAGACACTGGTTGGGACATTGCCACCGGGTCCCTGAACGTGCATTGGAGCACCAACGCGGCCACATCGAGAGCGGATCCTTGCACCAAGGTTAGAGGCGGGACTGCGAGGACCAGCGTGCTGAGCGGCGCTCATCGGCCGCAGCTGGTCCTCTTCCCGCCCCCTCCACCTGATAAAACCATCGAGGAGTGCAAGTTCCCTGGGTTTCTTTGCTGACCTGCTGGGAGAACAGTCCCGGTTTTGCTTTTCTGTTTCCGGCCGCTGCGCCACACCACACCACGCCTCGCGGCCCCCGCTATGCGGGAGCCGCTCGCAGGCGAAAGACACTGGTTGGGACATTGCCACCGGGTCCCTGAACGTGCATTGGAGCACCAACGCGGCCACATCGAGAGCGGATCCTTGCACCAAGGTTAGAGGCGGGACTGCGAGGACCAGCGTGCTGAGCGGCGCTCATTGGCCGCAGCTGGTCCTCTTCCCGCCCCCTCCACCTGATAAAACCATCGAGGAGTGCAAGTTCCCTGGGTTTCTTTGCTGACCTGCTGGGAGAACAGTCCCGGTTTTGCTTTTCTGTTTCCGGCCGCTGCGCCACACCACACCACGCCTCGCGGCCCCCGCTACGCGGGAGCCGCTCGCAGGCGGAAGACACTGGTTAGGACATTGCCACCGGGTCCCTGAACGTGCATTGGAGCACCAACGCGGCCACATCGAGAGCGGATCCTTGCACCAAGGTTAGAGGCGGGACTGCGAGGACCAGCGTGCTGAGCGGCGCTCATCGGCCGCAGCTGGTCCTCTTCCCGCCCCCTCCACCTGCCCTTCCCCTTGATAAACTGAGTCAGGAACGCGCACGCGGGACGCGCGCGGGGCCAAGGCTGGGGCGAAGACTGGGCAAAGACAGGGCCGTTTTAGGCCGTTATAGACCGATTAAGACCGGACCGGGCCATTCCTCTTGGTTCTACATGTGAGTCAACCAGTTGCGTTTTTGTGTTAACTGTAAACCACTTATAATTTAAATAATGTCTGTCCGTGAAACCAGGAGCAAGTCTACCAAATCCTCTAAAAAGGCTACAGGTACCCTGGACGATTTTATTACAAGGACAAGCCTTTCAATTGATAATGAGATCACTAAACTCCAGCACAGAGTATCCTTGGAATTAGAGTCTGCAAGGAGGCTCTCTATCGAACTAGCACTAAGGAAAAAATCCTCCCTAGGTAGCATTGCCTCCTCAAAAACTCCTGAGCGCACTACTGGCCCTACACCAATTATCACATTGGTCGAGGTTCATTCTACTGCTGAGGAAACAACCACCCCTTTTAATCAAGACCTTGCTCCCCTGGGTCCCTCTGTCAGTGTTGTTTCTGAAAGTCTTCCATCTTCGGATCCACAGATAGGGAATATCGAGGGAATTAAAAATGGTGAGAAGTCAAAGGTATCGGTGGAAATAGACCCGAATAAAAGTCAGGTGCCTGTTAAGATATCACCAAAAAATAAGAGAAAGAGGAAACACACATCTGCCCATGCTAGAAAAAAGGCGAAGGTAGCCGTTAGTCAAAATATTATAGGGGTTGCCCCGCAAACATCTAATGTAACGATTGTCAATAATATGTCTGACCAAGCGCCCCCAAATGTCCAAAGCATCATTGATAGCACAGATGATCAAAACTCGGTCATGATGGCTGACCATTTTGACAACGAGGGCCAGAGAAATTCCTCAAATATGGTAGAACAGGAAGGGGGAAGGGAAGGGTTTTTAAAACTGGTATGGGAGACGCTTAAGAAATTACTCAGGCCATTAGAAGTCAGGTTAACTGGCATTGAGAACCAGTTGCTTGAGGTGGAAAAAAGTGTTATTACACTATCCAGCTTAAGTCTTAATTGCACTGATGTACCTATAGTGCCTATTCAAGCACCAGCCAATGCTCCTGTGATACCTTTGAACAAAATTCCAACTAGTATACAGCACAACAAAGAGGGAATAGCAAAAAGCACAAATATAAAATCGATAATAAAAACACCAGCCATATTAAATCCAATACCCTTGACTTCGTCATCTGCAAATATCTTCAACAAATCTTTGCAGAAGGATCATGTTCAAAATAAAACGCCTCAACTGCCTAATGTTGCTGCTACCCATTCTCCTATTCCCAATACCCCCGTTCCACAGAAATCCACATCTAATCCACCTACCAATCCTCATACTAACCTTTCCAGTACTAAACCCTTGACTGATAGACCTTTTGTCAATGTTTCTAACAAGCTAAACTACCAATCTGGCCATTCTTTTAACAACTTTAAAGGAGGGTATATAGATTTGCCACCTGACGCAAGCCCATTTGTGATTGTTCTCACAGGGGTACCTGAATTAGAAAACCAATATGAGGAGAATTTTCAATCCTTAAAAAACAAAGTGATCTATTGGTTAAACTCGAACAAACCCATTCCGGGCCATATGAAAAGTAAAATCCTCATGGTTCGTAGGGTGCCGTGGGTAGGTCCCATGGCCAAATAAATTATGGGTGACTGTATAGTCATTTCTTTTGAGGAACCCCATAGTGCTGAACAGATTTGTAAATGGAAATCATATGGTGATACACCACCCATTGAAGCTAGGCCTTTATCGTTTTTTTACCCTCCACCTAGGCCTATACAACATGGGCATAATTGGAACAACGTTAAACAGTATCACGGTTATGTACCCAACTTGGCTAGACAGGCAGAACGATATATGTGGTCTGGTATTCCTACCTTTAACAGGTATAGTTGTTTAGATGCTGTCGATTGACTTGGGACTATGCCTGATTGTATTCCCAGGTTATATGACACTTACTGTACACTGTGTAATAAGTTCGACCACCACCAGAATAAGGAAAGGTTCTTAGCAGCTGATAAGGTATGTCACGATCTGGATGTGAGTTGTTTAGATGGGGGAACCATCGGTATTTTAAGGGATGTGGTTACTAAGACAGATAATCAAAGTGCCGATATACAGCTAGGTAGTGTGCATCTTCAGCCGGTACTTATGCCGGCTTTTGATGTCCAAACCTGTCACAGTAATAGATTAACCTCACGTTTGCTCATTTTGTCCTGGAATATTGCTGGTGTAGACAAAAATCTTAAGGATCCTGAATGGGCTGACTATGTTGATACTAGTGACCTTTGCTTACTGCAAGAAACATGGGCTGTAGATGTTCCGCATAGAGTCGGATACAAAACCTATGGCACTAAGGCAGTCCAGTCTGATAGGGGGAGACCGTCAGGGGGGTTGATTATATGGCTTAAAATCACCTTGGTTATGAGGGTTGAAATTATAGATACAGGAACTCCCGATATCCTGGCCTTAAAAATTGTACCCCCAAACGGAAATGAATGTTACATCGTCAACGTTTACAATAGACCACTTGCTCATTCCAAGGTCTCACCAACTCTGGAAACATTGGATCTCTTTCTGAATAAGGTGGTTGGTGATACTCCGGTAATTCTGGGAGGCGACCTAAACTGCAATTTCGAACCGGTTTTTGGTATTAATGATGTTTTTGAGGACGAGGATCAGGCGTACAAAATCCCCCAGCTTGAAATCTCAAATTCTGTTAAGTGCTCCACTTTGGCCGTTCAATTGCTAAGGCTAACTGCAGACCATGGTCTTAGAGCATGCAATGGCCGCCTCCCTTCGGATTTGTCAAAACATCCAACTTTTGCGAAATCCAATAGTAATTTGGATTTCATACTTGTTTCCCTTAGCCTTTGGCATTATTTGATTGATTTGAAAGTGGCAAGTAGGGAGGAAAGTGATCACTACCCTTTAGAACTTTACATTGATGTGCAAATGTTTAGTGACATTACTGTCAACCTAGCTATTCCATCATCTGAGACTACCAATGTCAAAATATGTGAGGATGTACACGTAAATAATAACAGGCGTGCAGTAAAATGGCCCCATATTTTGTCTGATGGTAAGGCCCTAGCATCAGTGTACTCTCTCTTTGGGGAAATGTTCGGACCTATGGCTGGTCAATCTTTTTTACCTGTCCACTTCGATCACTTTATTGAACTGCACAATGTTTTTTTCTGCGAATTAAAAACCTGCTTGTCAAAAATGCCAAGGAAAAAGCAACAAAACATAAGAGTGGGGAGCCATGGAAAATTATGGTATGATCATACATGCAGGCTGGCCAAGAGAAATCTCCTCCTTGCTATCAAAAGCAAACCAAAGGAAGGAGTCAAACTTGCAAGGGAGGTATATAAGTGTGCCCTAAAAACATCGAAAAAATTATTGGAAGAGTCGATCTGGTCAGAGATGCTAGTTGCTGCAAAGACTAATGATAATGTTGCCTTTTGGAGGCTGGTGGCAAACGAGGGGCATGCAGGCAGAGTTGTAAAAGACACGTTCTTGGATGAAATGACATGGGTGACCCACTTCACATCCCTTTATAAACAATATGACGGTGATGATAACAAGATACCATGGTTCCCTCCTCCTATTGAACCCCTTGACTTCACACTGGAGGAAACAATAAGGGCGATTAATGAACTAAAAAACTGCAAAGCACCTGGCCCTGATAAAATCCCGGGGGATCTATACAAACACGACATCGAAGTATGGGCTCCCTATGTAAATCGTTTGTTTAATGTTTTGTCTACAAATTGTTGCTTTCCAGATAGTTGGCGTGCAGCGGAAGTTGTGTTAATTTTCAAAAAGGGGAATAGATTGGTACCTTCAAACTATAGACCAATTAGTCTAATGGACATCTTGCAGAAACTCTATTCCAAACACCTACTTTTTCGGATTAATGATTGGCTGGAGGATGCAAAAATAATCTCCAAATTCCAAGCTGGCTTTAGGAGCAAGACTAGCACCATTGATCAAATATTCAGATTCTGTTGTTTGATCTGGAAGTACGTGCATATCAGGAAAGGTCATTTGTATGTGGCTTTCGTAGATCTGAGAGCCACATTTGACCTCGTCCCTCGCAACTTGCTCTGGAGGACCTTAAGTGAGGCAGGCTTGCCAGGGTGTCTTTTGGCCCAAATAGTAGAGTTACATGCTGGAAATTATGCAAACATTAGGTGGGGTCCAAATGGCGAACTGACGCGTAACATCCCCATTGAACGTGGGGTTCGTCAAGGGTGTGTCTTGGCCCCTACCTTGTTTTCTTTGTTTATTAATGATGTTCCCAATTACTTGAATGGTTGTACTAATGATTCCCCACAGCTTAACGGAGAGAGGGTGCCTGCGCTGCTCTTTACAGATGATACCATTCTAATATCCCAGACCAAGAAAGGACTCCAGGCACTCTTAAACTCCTTTAACTGTTATTGCATGACCAAGGGTCTGGAAATAAATACCGATAAAACGAAGTGTATGGCATTAAACCCTAGCAAACCGGACAGAGGGTTTTTGACTTTGAATGGCCAGAAATTAGGAACAGTGGAAAACTTTTCCTATTTGGGCGTTACACTTGATTCCAAACTAAGTTGGAAGGCCCAAATTGAGAAAAGTAAGGTATCATATGCCCACAATGTCAAACCAATTATATGTAGACTAAACGCTAGCACAAGCAAGAGTGTAACCCCTGTTTTAGAGCTTTTTAAATTTAAAATCCAATCTGCTGTGTTGTACGGAGCAGAGATTTGGGGACCGTGGGCCAGAGATAGCTTTCAGGGTTTGGATAATAAATTCATGAGAGCTATTGTAAGGGTCCCGAATAGTACACCCTTAATACCCCTCCAGCTTGATTTGAATTTTAAAAGAACAGATTATTTTGCCATTATAAGACCGTTAATGTTTTGGGTTAGGTTGTGGTCCACTCCAGAACTGCTCGAATACAGAAATGGCCTTCAAGAATTGCTGATCCTTGATTCTTTTAACTCTATTCAGTGGCTTGTGCATATTAAAAAACGGTTCACGCTTCTGGGCCTGTACTCAATGTGGGAGAATCCTGACAATTTACCGGCCTTTTCCAAATCTATATTAAAGCGAGCCTTTTGGTCTTACATGAGTGAAAGGCTCAAAAATGAAAGCAGAGTTGGTTCTCTAATCCAAGATTTTTTATCCTTTAAAGATGAACCTCTCTTTGAATCCTTCTTGGATGAAATAGAGCCACCTATTGCAAAGTCCCTCTATCTGAAGTTTAGATATGGGATCCTTATGTTGAGTTATAATACAGAACGTTGGTCACAGAAAAGATTGGGAGGCCCGAATGTCAAAAGCGGGTGTTGTTCTATGCGTTTAAACCCCTGTAAGGAGAATGAGGTCCACATGTTGTTTATATGCAGTGCCTACCTGAAGGCTCGAAAGAAATGGCTAAAACCCATGTGCACTCTCCTAGGAACCAGATCCTGCTCTACAGCATATAGGATCATGAAAAGCAATACAACTCAGTTTATTGTATTTAGCATAAGCAGGTTCCTTTACTCTGTGTATATTACTCGCAGGAAACTAGGTCAGATACTCTGAGTAGAATTTTTGTATATGCAGACAAAAATTTGTTGCCAAAATGATATGTGCTTTAAAATGAGGAGATGAAATGTAACCTTTGTACTACATTTTTAAACTTACTGTTTTAAAATGCTATTGTATGCTATTATAATTGTTTGTTTTTATATATGTGTCTTTTATGGCCAAACTGGTCGAAATAAAGAAATAATAATAATAATAAAAGCTTTTAACTTGTTATTTTTTTTAAGGAACTTGAACAGAGGGCTACCTAATGCAATTAAGTACTGTTCCTCATGGGAACAGTGTATCCCAAACCTTGGTCATCCCTCCATCCTCCGTCATACGCTTCTTCTTTTTTTTTTTTTTTTTTTTTGGTGTAAGACATTTATTCTGCAATAAAGAGACAGAAAATTTACACTGCGTCACGCCAACAACCCGGAGGCAGGCCGCAATCAGGTATACAGGGCACAAGAGTCAGAAAAATAGGTCGGGGGCCAGGGCCCGGCCGGGTTTAGCACTCCCAGAGATATACACAATACAGTATAAAAATGAATGTGAGCAGTGCAACTTCAGCGCTTAAGTGGTCTTACTTTTCTCCCAGTGTTGTAGACACGCAGATGAATTAGTAAGTAACTGAGCCGCCTCGTAACGAGCAGCGGTCAGCAACCTGCTGCAGCGGCAGGTGGAAAGGATACGTCAAACAGCACTGTTTTCACTCAACGTATCCCACTAACAAACAGAAAACGAAAACAGCAAACTACGGTGCTAGTACATAAAGACAACTACCCAACATATCATCCATCCATGGGGCTGCGCGGACCTATGCCGGATCACCATGAGCACAAGGCAGGCCATGGTGAGAGTGGGGGTGCGGAGACTTCCACACTGTGACGTGGAGGCGGAGGGGGCGGGGGAAGGGGGAGGGGGGGAGGGGGAGGATGCTGAGTGGGGTCATCTGCCCAATTCTGAGGCCGAAGTAGGGTCAGCGGGGGCAAGGCCAGTGGCATACGCAGGAACTGCGGGGCAGCAGGCTCGGGGCGCGTGTCAGTGCAGGGCAGGTCCATACTAGCGCAGGTTCTCCGAGCAGCAATCACTCAACCTCATAATGAACACATTCAGCCCATATCATCCGAAACACCCGCATCAGGTGACCCCCCCCGATTTGTCTGAGCCCTCCCGCTCTCTAGTCCATTGTATGAACGGGTCCCAGATATCAGTAGGTCTGGAAGCGGTGGGCATTGTCTCCCAATAGTGCGTCAGTTGAGCGTGGCCATATGTCACATCCCTAATCCACCCCGCGAATGAGGGAAGAGCCCTCCTGCCCCAATGCAGTGCGATCTGTCTCTTGGCATAGAGAAGGAGGAGTGCATGCAGTTTTCTGTCGCAGGGTTCAGTATCCTTAACATAGCCCAACAATCCCAGGAGCGGTGTCGGTGTATCATTTCTATGTGTGATTTGATTAATGGCTGTAAAGACCTCCGACCAGTATGCGTCCAGTTTAGGGCAGCTCCATGCTACGTGGAGAAAGGACGCATCTTCCCCTCCACATTTCCAGCAGGAGGCATCCGCGCGGATGCCCATGCGGTGTAACAGTGACGGCGTGCGATAATATCGGTGCAGAAACTTGAAATGAATGAGCCGCAGCCGATAGTTCGGAGACAATGCCGTGAGTTGCTTACAGCAGTATACCCATGCGTCATCTGTTAAAGGGTCTGCCAGGTCTGCATCCCAAGCCCGCTTGGCCGTGGCCACTGTCAGCGGGGCCTGCTCCTGCATGCAGTTATACAGTCTCGATACTAGCTTTTTGGGGGAGGGCCGGGAAAGCAAATTTTGAAGGGCGTCCAGAGTGCATGGCTCCTCCGGGAATTGGGGCCCCATCTTTTTGCAGGATTCCCTAAGAGAATGGTATAACAATGCGTCCGCAAAAGATTCAGGTCGTATATCATCGCTCGCGCTCATCTCGACAAATGTACCGCCAGGATATATATCAGCAAAGGTGTGCAGTCTCTTCCCTCTAATCATGAGAACGTCGCCTCTGGCGGTCAAGCAAGGCAGCATCGGGTTTCCCCGTAGGGGGATGGCCGGTGCGTAAAGCAAGGAGAGTCTCGCTCTTTTCTGAAGTTCACGCCAGGCCCATCGAATCATCTCTACAGTATCTACCTCCCTCGATGGGCATGTAACCTTCCCGTATAGCGCCACACGTAGCGGCAATGGGGCCACCACAGCCAGTTCCACCGCCACATGCGGCTGGTAGGGAGTAGGGAAGGCCCAGAAGTGCAGAAATTGCGCCTGTGCACAGAGGGAGTAAAGCTTTAAATCTGGAGCCCCGAGGCCCCCCTGACGGAGCGGTAGTGTGAGCAGGTCCCAGGACACTCTCGCCTGACCTCCAGCCCACACCAATTTCAACAACAGCGAGCGGACCCGAGCGTGAAAGTGTGCTGTCATCGGCAGCGGAACGTTCACGAACAAGTACAAGAATTTGGGGAGAACCACCATTTTCGCTAAGGCTATCCTTGCAACCAGAGACAGTGGCAGTTTGTTCCAAACCTCAACTTTCCCTTCCAGCCAGTCCACTGCCCTTCCGAAATTGAGCGACCACAGCTCCTGCACATCACGACTGACCCAAACTCCCAAATATTTATCCGTCATACGCTTCTTAGTTGGTAAATTTGAGATTCAACCGTCCACTGCCCTCCCCAATCTCACAGGTTAAACTATGCCCCTGGTGTCACCAGGCTGGTGGCACTCAGCATGCGCAACTGAATGGCTATTTACATTCCCGAATAATGGGATCACTGACTGCAAATTACTGAATTAAAAGTTGATCAAAGCCATTATTCCGTATTTATGTCAAGTAAAGATTTTGTACAAGGAAAAAGTAATGTTATTTGACATGGAAAGAGCATTGTCATGTTGTGGGAGGGCAGTCATGTGATGCTGACAAAGAGGATTTGTGGAGTGGACAATTGGTGCGGCACTCCATAAGGGGGATATATTAGTGGGACAATGTGTAGTACTTTACCTAGTGTACAGTTGAGAAAAAGGGTATTTAAAACTGGTACAGTGGCATGGAAGTCTGTGATTGGCGAACTTGGTGGGGTGGGCTGAGGAAACACAGGGCTTTTAGATTTAGGAAAATTGCTACTCCTCCAAGAACCTTGAGATTGTGCTATGACTGAAGTTGAGCAAGGACAATATGTCGCACAATTGGGACAGTGGGATGGGCAGACGGTTAACCTTTGTTTCGTAAACATTCCATCGAAATTGCATGCAACCACTCCTGAAATAGACTTGCAGCTTCTTCAGCTCCCATTTGGCATCTTAATTCTGGATGGTGACATGAACACTGTGGCCTCAGAAGAACAGGACAGGGCAACAGCTGGTGTGGGTGGGGTGGGGTAAACCGCTTAGGAGGTGAGGGATCAACCAACATCACAACTGGCCTTCCTGGGAGCACTTGGGATTGATTGATATTTGGACGGCACACAATACCCAGAATAAAAGCTATACTTATTACTCTAGACGGTGAACCCATGGCAGCTTTTTGCGCATCAACTGTGTCCCAATGCTGTGTTAGACTTCAGTGGGGCTTGACACCAGCCATGGGGATTTCTGACCACTTGCTCATTTTAGAGGTACTTAAGGCTTGAATATAGTCCAATGGAGGGAGGTGAGAGGGACTGCATGATTTACCTCTGGTACCTTAAGAACAAAGATTCTGACAGGCCTTTGCTTCAGCACTGGCCATTGTCATACTGAAAATGAAGGAACAGGTTGACTTGGCTCTCACGTTATGGGAGTTCCATAAGGCAGTAGTGAGAGGATAGGCGCTGCCTCTGGTGACAGCTGTCAAAATAGAAGTAACAGACAAAAATGGAAGTGCTATAGAGGAAGAATTTGTGAGATACTACAGTACAATGTACTTGCGTACAATCACCAGATCCACTACGGAGAGCCAAGATTTCTTTAAAGATTTACAGTTACCTCTTTTTCCACCGGAGGACTGTCCGGAGCTAGAAGAAAGATAGAACCTGGTTAAATTGCAGCAACAAAAAGAGGCATGCAGTCAGGAAAGGTCATGGGGCACTAATGGATTCCCTGTACAACTCTATAAACATATGGTCACCAAACTCTCTAATCCATGCTTCACATGTACTAGGAGGCATGGCAAACGGGACAGTTCTTACCAGACAAAAATATGGACCATCATAGTGGTTCATACCAAATGAGGGTAAGCCACCTCACGAGTGTGCACCATCTCACGAGTGTGCTTCATACAGGCCGATCTCTTTAGTAAATGTAGAGGTTAAAATGTTAGTCAAAATATTAGCAACTAGGCTTAAAGTTGTAACCACCTTGGCCCACCCAGTTCAGGCGGGATTCATGCCCAACAGAGGAATGAGGCTTAACCTGGGTTCACTTTTCGCGGTGTTGGGATGCTCAAGCAGTATACAGGAACTGGCGCTAGTGATGTCCCTCGTTGCCAAGTTCGACACTCTTGAATGGGATGACACGTGTACAGTCTTGGATAGGCTGGGTTTAGGCCGTCCGTTCCAGAACTGGGTAAGACTCCTGTATAGCCAACTGCTGGCCAGGGTCGGGGTTAATAGAGCGGGATATAGTATCTGTGAGCTAAAGAACCAAACAAGGCAGGACTGCCTCCTATCGCACTTGATATTTGCACAGGATTTTGAACCTGTGGCAGCATGGATTAAGAGAGTCCCATTGGTCAGAAGGCTGCGCTGGGGCTGCTCGTAGGAAGAACGGATGTATTTGTACGCAGACCATGTACTGCTTTATGTAATGGATCCAGAGTGAACTATAAGCAAATGCAGATGCAGCGCAACTTTGGCACCTATGCAGTCTTTATTATTAATTGGGAGCAAGTCTCTAATATACCCTCTGGGGAGTGGACTACTTATACTACCACTCATCTGGGCAATGCTGGTTATGGGAAGGGATTCAAATATCTGGATATATATCTAACCATCATACCAGAGGATTTTCTTGAACAAAATCCACGCTCGCTCTTTGAAAGATTTTGGTGAGCAGATCATCACTGGTGAGCGCTGCTGCTCTCGCTCATTGGTACAGCAGCGATATTCAAAATGTTTCTGACAGATTTCTATATGCGCTCCAAAATATGCCCAATAGAGTACCCCCAGAGTTCTTTAAATAACTTAAGGCAGAGTTGAGACTGCTTCTTTGGGATGGAGGCCCCCTGGTAGTTAAGGCTGTTTCGTTGGGATGTAGCCCTCCTGGATATCCCTGCATAAACTGACGTGCATAGTGTGTAAAATGAGAGAATTGCCTTCCCAGATGTATGAAAATATTATTGGGAGTCCCATCTGGCCTTGATCAATGGCTGGATCTATGCATCATGGACTGAGCCTACTGTGAGGATGGACAGGCACAAAATTGGGAGTTGGGACTACCCTGCAGCATTCTACAGATGGACACACATGGCAATCATGCCCGCACACGCCTAAATGGCAATTTTAATATGAAGGAAGGCCACTGCATTTCTGGGCTGGAAGGGGAAACTTACCACTGCAACACTCAGTGGCAGTCTGTCAACTGTTGGCAGTTTGGGAGGTTTTGCTGAAAGAGACTTGATAGGCATCGCCAAGCTGGGGGGTCTGTGGGAGCATGGACACTTTGCAGGGAATAGTGCAGTAAGTGGGGGACCACCTCTAAAAGAACAGATAGCGGTCAGGGAGAAGAGGAGAAAAAATATCAAAACACAACAATAGTCTCCCTCACAACCTAGAGTATTGTACAATGGAATCAATCCCAATACATACAGTGAGCACCCAAACCAAATTGTTAACCTCTAAACAAAGTATTCCAACAATTATAAAAATATATTCTTTTATTTCACTTCTACAGTTACATAGAGTGGAATAATGTAGATTGGAGTGGCACAGGGTCGAGTTGTGTACAGTGGAGTCACATAGAATGGAGTGCTGTAGACTGAAACAGAGTAGAGTGGATTGGCATAGAGTGGAATATGGTAGAGTGGAGTGGCACAGAGTGGAATGCCTTAGACTGGAGTGGCATAGTGTAGAGTGGTGTAGAGTGAAGTGGCATAGAGGCAAATAGCATAGAGTGCAATGGTGTAGAGAGGAGTGGTGCAGGGTGGTGTGGTGTACAGTGGAGTGGCATGTTTTGTAGTAGGGTCTAGCTTAAACAGACGTTGGAGGAAAGTGTCTAAACTTATGTAGATTACATTGGGTAAGAATATAGAATATGGGGTGAAAAAGGTAACTTTGGTAGTGGCTCTAAATTTCTTAAGTAGTGTTACAGTTATAAGTCTCAACACAAATAGTTATATGCTGGGCTGTGGTATACTGCTGTAACTTCATGGTCTACCACAGTATATGCCAATCGCAAGGCAGTATATCGCCGGCTATTGATGTCTTTCCAAAAGGAAAGTGCAGCCATGTAGTTTTCACTCCACATTGGCTGTGTTCTGTATAAGCACCTTAAATATGGGTAAGTAGGTTTTATAGTTGTTCCTTGCCTATTTTTTCTTCATTAAAAAGATCATAGGTAGGGAAATGTATTTATATATGTTTTTAAAAGTACGGAAACTTGCACATGCCCATAATTACACACATCTGTGATCATACTTGAAATCATTTTTAAATATGTATATGTGTATATATTACCCAGTGGTGTTCCCCACTAGCTAATTATAGATAGGGACACGTATCTATAGGAACAGGATATGGATTTTGGTTTAATAATAACTTTGGTGCTTAATCTTTATGAAACTTTACCCCAAAAACGTTTTATCCATCTCAGCTTCTTCAGGTGATCCATCAAGCAGGGGTGAGAGAAACGGTGATTCCTAAAACATGTTTTTCCCATGCAGTTTTCCATAAAAAAGTTAGTCACAGCTTCAGCCAAAATGCCTAAACAGAATTACCCAAAGTTTACAAGAAAGCGAATCAAATGTATATATTTAACAATGCTATTGATCCACAATGGATCAGTGGATTCCCAAGCTCAACCACGCATTGTGATTGACTAGCTGAACCTGACGGAAAATTGCACCCATCATCTTAGTCCTAAAAACGAAAAAAAAAATACGATTATAGAGGGTTGGGTAAGGGTGCCCTGACCCCTGTTCCTTGTTGGGGAGGGGGGTCCAGAGGGGCCACCTTTGTCAAATTAAAAAAAAAAATCTTTTATTTGAAGTTTTGTGGATCCATGCAATCAATGTGACATGCAGGATGACTCTGTTTAAAATATAATTAAATTCGATGTATTTTTTAACAACGGTTTTAAAAATAAAGCATATTTATTAATTTAACCCCTTGGCTGCTGGGGTCATTCCCCTGCCATGCTGGGGGGAGGGGGGGTGCGCACAGCGCCCACAGTGCTCATGATGAGCTCAGCTCGTCATGAGCCACGGTTCTCGTGTGCTCATGACGAGCTGAGCTCGTCATGACCACACCTGTTTGTGTAGAATGTTCACCCAGCAGGGGAATTTCCCCAGCGTGCGAGCGTTCTAATGGTCATGACGAGCTCAGCTCGTCATGAGCACACGAGAACCGTGGCTCGTCATGAGCACGGGAGAGGTTAATTTAAAATAACTGTTGTAACTCAGTAAATGGTTTCTCCCACCTGCTGTTCCCCCCCCTTCTTTCTTCCCCCCTTGGTTCTGCCTGACCTGTCACCCGAAGGCAGCATTGGAATGTTGGGACACGACCTGCCGTCCAGCTGGGAGCACTAGTGGTTTATGACTGAATAAAGTCTTTCGAACTTCATTAACGTGTAGTGTGTGCTTACTACACTTTTTGGCGACGAAGGAGAAGGAGCTGAGCCAGGGTCAGTGTGGTGCATCCCCCCTGGAGCTGTTGATGCTGGACGGAAGGGAAATTAGCGTAGTTCAACTTACCCATGATGAATAAAATCTACTGCATCACGAGCGGCGTCAGGAGGTGAATTCCAGCGCTGCATCGGGTCATCTCACCACCATCTGACGAACATTGAGGCGGTAACGTCTTGACGAGGTGATCCTCAGCGAAGCCATTTCCACGGTGAGGGCTGCGTGTTTAGCTGTGTGCAGGTGCTGGCTGAGGGAACCTCACCGCCGGGAGGAGAAACAGTGGAGTGCGGTGAGTGATTCAGGACTCGCTTTCACGGAGGTTCGGAGGTGTCGGAAATTGAAGGGAATTGCAGGCCGGGAGCAAGAGAGGAACAGCGGCTGCCGTCTGTGCTGATTAATCAAGCGTGGGTTGTGTGAGCGGTACCAGAGGGGCGCGAGTGAGTTTCCTCTGACTTCGATTCGGCATTTACACGAGTCATGGCCCCTCAGCAGAGGGGCCGTTTTGACTTTGTCTCCACACGACGTTTTGGGGGCACAGCGCAAAGAACTTCGCATCGTAGGTGAACTGTATGGTGTTCGGAGGGGCTCTGACAAGGCACTGACGATTACCACAGGAAGTTCCCGCCCAGAGCGATCGACTGTGGAGGAAACAAAGAGACAGAAAGAGGACTTGCATGGTTTCCTCAGTCACAAGAAGTGAAAGCTCATTGTAATGTCGTTTTGAAGTATTTTCGTTGCTCTGTGTGGGGGGGGGGGTAACCTAATTTATTCAAGTGACACCCCGCTGCATGGGGAATTTTACTATTGGGCAAAAGTAGTGAAGCACTCCACACTATATCCTCTAGTTATAGGATTTTCCTCCTTAGCTGTGCAGAGGATTAGAGGTTTTACTGGTTGATGGCCATGGCAGGTGCAGGAATGAGCCAGCCCCCACCCTTTCTAAATGAGCTGGGGGAGCCGGATATACCCTGGAAAAGATGGGAAGGGATATTCAAGTCCTACCTCATAGCAATTGGGGGTGGTAATTATAACAATGTGAGGAAGCAACATATTTTGTTGCATAATTTGGGCATACATGGGAGAAAAGTGTTTGAAGACATAACGGGTAGGCAAGTAGATGATGAACAAGAAGAGGTAGAAGGGGTAAATGTCTATGAGTATACTTTAATGAAATTGGAAGAACATTTTAAAATAAAACTCAATGTAGTGTTGGAAAGGCACAAATTCTACAAGAGGGCACAGAAGAAAGATGAAAAGGTCACAAATTATGTAGCGGTCCTGAGAGGCCTATCTGCAACGTGTGAATTCGGGGCATTGACTGACTCCATGATAAGAGACCAGATTGTTAGGTGCACGAATGACTCAAGGATACAAGAGGAACTCCTTACAAGGAATCCTGATCTGGAAGAGGCACTGAGCATAGCCAAAGGGTTAGAGCACACTGCTATGTGCATGAAAGAGATGAGAATACACGAGGGAGCTATAAGGGAAAAAAATGAAAGCAAAGGGGCACATGAAGGAGAGACTGTTTGTAAAGTAGGGGAGAAGGCAAAGGTCAATCAGCGCAGTAATCCACAGGGATTATTTTGTTACAAATGTGGTAGCCCAAATCATCTAGCAAACAACTGGAAGTGTCCAGCCAGAGATGTATTGTGTAGGAAATGCAACAAAAGGGGGCATTTTTCCAAGGTGTGTAAGAATTTCAACCCAAAAGTACATATGGTGGAAAATGGTGAAATTGAGGATGGGGGAGAGAAAACTTTCATTTTCCAGGTGGGAGATGAGGAGGAAAATGAGTGTAATGAATATCCCAAGTGTGAAATTACTTTGGATGGAAAAAAATTGATGTTTTTGCAGATTCATGCTCTCCTTACACACTTATAGACAAAAGGGAGTTTGAAGAGAAATTTGCTGGACGAGGGGTGGTGCTAGAGAAAGCTGACATAAATCCGGTGGGGTACTTCAAGGAAAGAATACCACTAGAGGGTATGACAAAAATGAGAATTACTTTTAAAGATAGGCACACAGTAGGGAAAGTGTATGTTACCACGAGAGGTTCAAATCTCCTGGGTTGGAAGCATCAAAAGGAACTAGGAATCAAGCTAGATCCTAATAACAGTGAGCAAGTGCTGTTAGTAGAGCCCCCTAGTATTGCGGAAGATCTTACTCAGGAGTTTAAGGAGGTATTTAGTGAGAGACTGGGTATGCTAAAGAACTATATGCACAGAATAACGCTCAAGGAGGGGGCGGTACCAGTCATACATAAAACGCGTTCCATTCCCCTGCGTATGAAAGAGCCATTGAAAAACGAGTTGGACAAATTGGTCAGCCAAGGGGTAATCAAGGAAATAGAGACTTCTGCTTGGTTGGCTCCGGTCGTTCTCACGACCAAGGATGGAGGAAAGAACATAAGGCTGTGTGTAGACCTGAGAGACTTGAACGCAAACATTCTGATAGACCGGTACCCCCTCCCGAGAATTGGAGAGATGTTGAGCCCGATACAAGGGGCCAAATTTTTTAGTGTGTTGGATTTGTCCTCGGCCTACTATCAGATTGAGCTGCATCCCGAGTCACAGTCTCTGACAGCGTTCAGAACTCCTTTTGGCAACTTCAAATTTCTAAGGATGCCTTTTGGTCTGGCGTCGGCGGCTGCGGCCCTCCAGCGAGTGATGCAGCACATCCTTAGAGAATGCAGAAAAACAATGTGCTTCCAGGATGACATCCTTATCTATGGCTCAAATGAAGAGGAACATAGCGAGAACTTAAAAGGAGTGCTAAAGAGGCTGAAGGAAGTAGGGTTCACCACCAGGTTGAGCAAATGCAAATTGGGGGTGAGCTCAGTGGATTACCTGGGACATACCATTTCCGAAGAAGGGATAAAACCTAAATGTGATTTGGTCAACGCCGTCAGAGATGCCCCAACACCATCAAACAGAGAGGATTTGGTGTCATTTCTGGGCCTGGCAGAGTACATGGCGAAATTTATTAAAGACTTCGTCATCAGAACTTATTCATTGAGAGAACTGGTGAAGAAAGACAGCATTTTCGAATGGGGTGAGAAACAATAAAGGGCGTTCAGAGACATAAAAAATGTGATCATACAGGCACCCTTTATCGGAAAGTTTGATCAAGAAAAAGAGATAATAATTACCACAGATGCTAGCAACCGGGGAATAGGCGCAACCTTATCGCAAAGAGAAGAGAAGCAAGTAAAGGTAGTCGCGTTTGCAACCAGAACTCTTACTTCCCCGGAAGCCAACTATTCTACAGTGGAGAAGGAGGCACTTGCTGTTTTTTGGGCCATCAAACACTGCAAGTTCTACGTGTGGGGAGTACCATTCGAGGTGCATACGGACCACAAGCCATTGGTGCCTCTGTTCACAAAGAAGAACATGGAGGAAATGACCCCGCGCATTGCTAAGTGGGTTTTGGGCCTACAGGGATATAATTTTAGAGCTGTATACATACCAGGACAACAGAACAGAGTGGCGGATTTTCTTTCAAGGTCTCCGGTTCACAGTGAAACAGAAGATGAAAAGGTGGAGGACACCATCTTGGAGATAAGCGTAGCAGCTGTGACAAAAGAAGATTGGGAAAATCATATGGAAAAGGATGAGACATTGAGAAAAGTGAAGGGGTACATCGTCACTGGGTGGCCACAGAAATGCAAAGAGTTGGAAAGTGAAATCCAACCGTATTGGAATGTAAAGGATGATCTGTCAGTGGAAGCGAACTTCGTCATGAAGTCAGGAAAACTTGTTCCACCGGAGGGAATGCGACAGCAAGTTATCACCTTGGCCCATGAAGGCCATCTGGGCAGAAGCCTATGCAAGTCAAGATTAAGAGCAGACTATTGGTTCCCGGAGATGGATCGAGAAATGGAGGAGAAGGTACGAGATTGTTACGCTTGCAGCATCAGTGACAAGTCCAAAGTATCCAAGCATTCTCCTTTGATTCCAGTGGAAGTACCTTTGGCACCATGGAAAAAATTGGGCTTTGACATAACGGGACCCATTCATGGAAGAGGCTCACAAGATTGGTACCTATTGGTATTGATAGACTATTATTCCAACTGGATAACTCACAAAATTGTAGTGAACATCAACACTAAGTCATTGATACGTTTTCTAAAAGAGGTGTTCTCGAGAGAAGGTATTCCTGCAACGTTAATAACGGACAATGGGGTCCAACTGATCTCAGATGAAATCAGAGAATTTTTAAAAGCCTGTTCTATCTCCCATATCCGCACGCCGCTGTACTGTCCCAAAGCAAATGGCAGGTGGAAAGGGCGAACCGTTTGCTGAAGGAGAGTATCAAGCTGGCCAGCAAGTCGGGAAAAAACATGGAAGATGCTGTAATGGAAACCTTATGGGCCTACCATACCATCCCCAACTCCACCACTGGACACTCACCGTTCGAGCTGATGAGAGGAAGAAAAGCGGGATCTAAGTTGTCCCCGCAGTGGATGGGGAGAGAAAGCCATCTCGAGGTAGATCCGGAGGAAATGAGAAAGAGAATTGAAGACAAGCAATGCAGATACAAAGAGTGGTACGACAGGAAGTGGGGAGCAAAAGAAAAGAACCTCAGTAGTGGACAGATGGTGTACATCAGGAGGCCGGACAGGATGGGAAAAAAGGAAGACAGGTTCTACGCCCCTGAGAGGATAAGGGAGGTCAAGAGCAATGTGGTAGTGATGCAGGATGGGAAAGTGTGGAGTCAAGACCAGGTTGTCCCTGTCAATACAAAGAGAGATCTGGTAGATGAGGGGATAACAGAGTCAGGAGATAGAGGGCAAGAATGGGGGCAGAGAAGAGAAAGTCACAGGAAAAGAACCACCCCGTCCTGGCATAGGCAGTATAGCATGAGGTAAAGCACACTTGGACGTGGAGGTGAACCAGGTATCGGTTACCTAGGCCCTGACCTAGGAAAGAGTCTGCATCGCGGACCACAAGTTTAGGATGTTTCACTGTTCTTCCCAGCCCGTTCCATCCCCCGCCTCCTCTGTTCTCCCAGGGAGGAAGATGTGTTGTAACTCAGTAAATGGTTTCTCCCACATGCTGTTTCCCCCCCTTCTTTCTTCCCCCCTTGGTTCTGCCTGAGCTGTCACCCGAAGGCAGCATTGGAATGTTGGGACACGACCTGCCATCCAGCTGGGAGCACTATTGGTTTATGACTGAATAAAGTACACACACTGTATTTGTGTGAAATTGAACATGTTTACCTTCACATATGATCGCTGTGAGATCTTGAAAATGTTCATAACCACACACTATCTCTGTTGGGACTTGAACTTCCCTTGTAACTACACACTATTACTGAAGGGATTTGAACATTCCAATAATCACACACTATCTCTGTGGGGACTTGAAGAGGTGTGGCGCCGTGGCCAGGGTGACTGACTCCGGAATCTGGGGATCACGGTTCGATCCCCGGGACCGGCAGCAGATTAGCCCAGCACCATGTGACTCTGGGCAATAGCTTGCTTAATCTTCCTGACGGCCCCCAGCGCCTAGAGACCCTTACGGGTGATTGTGCGCTTTACAAATGTGGATTATTATTATTACTATAATAACACACTAGCTCTGTGGGGACTTGAAAATCACAGTAACCACACACTATCACTGTGGGGACTTGAACATTCCAATAATCACTATAATAACACACTATCCCTGTGGGGACTTGAAAGCAATTATATTTACACACAATCACTGTATGGATTTGGCCATGATAATCTCCACACACAATGAGAGCAATTGCAGAAATTTCACATTACTCTGCCCGTTTGCGTACTTATGAGTAATTTGGCACAGACATCCTGTTGCAAGAGCACAGGAACAATGAATATAGCGAGCATGAGTGGATGTGGACTGCTGCTGTTCGGTTTCTGTTACATTTAGAACTATTTTCTTAGCATGAAATACAACATCCGGTCCATTTTGTGCATTTTGCACTCTGAAAGAAGTGCTAAATGCTGGGATATGCTCCTTGCATAATTCAGCAAAATTTTGCGTAAATTTGCTGTAATTTTGTATATTTACGCTACAGAAAATAATGCAAGTTACTCCCATTCCTACTTGTCTCTTAAGAATTTGAGCACTAAGCAAAGAGTTGCATACAGTTTTAAATTCCCTTCTGTAATCTTGGTGTTTGTTAATTTCTGGCACTTTGTTGAAACAATTCATCTATTGTGTACCTATAGAATAAGGGAAGCCATTGAATTATGAAAAGATGATCATGTTATTTGCATAAATTACTGATAAAATAAACATTTAGCCATGTGTGCATGACTGTATTCAATAGCAAATGATAATTATAAAACAAGTCCCCACAAAGATGGTAACACATGTTCAAGTCCCCACAAAGATAGTTCTGTGCGCGTGATTAAATAACAAGATATTTGCAAATTTGAAGCAGGATCCTGTATTATGAAGTTTTTCTTAACATTTTTCCATTATTGGTATGTTTATAAAACATTGGGAAAGGTTAGTCCCCACAAGGCAGGTATCCACACATAGTCCCCACAAGGATGGTAACACGTGTATGTGTGTGTGCTTGTGGTTGTGTGTGTGCTTGTGGTTGTGTGTGTGCTTGTGGTTGTGTGTGTGCTTGTGGTTGTGTGTGTGCTTGTGGTTGTGTGTGTGCTGGTGGTTGTGCGTGTGGTTGTGGTTGTGTGTGTGGTTGCGTTTGTGTGTGTGTGGCTGTGTGTGGTTGTGCGTGTGGTTGTGGTTGTGTGTGTGGTTGTGTGTGTGTGTGGCTGTGTGTGGTTGTGTGTGTGGCTTTGTGTGGTTGTGTGTGTGGTTGTGTGTGTGGTTGTGTGTGTGGTTGTGTGTGTGGTAGTGTGTGTGTGGTTGTGTGTGTGTATGATTGTGTGTGTGGTTGTGTTCAGGGACGCTCTCCAGTCCCGTCCCCTTCAGCGCCCATACAAAGTTCAGAAGTTAATATCGGAATATTTCATACAGAAACCGGGAGATAAACAATCTGCCCCACAACAATGAAATGCTTAGGTTATGTTTCTGCATCACTGAAGGAAAGCTAGCGGAAGGAGCCTCTTGCAACCCTATAAGATTATCAATCATCTTCGAAACAGGAACACCAGCGATGGGAACCTTCAATCTTCTCTATTTCCAATCCTTCAAAACAATAAAGTGGCACCAACACTTTAGCCTACTATGTCTGTTTTAGACTTCATGATTGCACAATGCATACAAACTTTATCAGAGAGTCATGATTGCACAATGCATACGCACTTTATCAGAGAGTCATGATTGCACAAAGCATACACACTTTATCAGAGTCATGTTTGCACAAAGCATACGCACTTTATCAGAGAGTCATGATTGCACAAAGCATATGCACTGTTTCTGACAGTCAAGACATGGGCTAAATACGCGCTGCTAAAGGGACAGGGATGAAGAATGGGAAATTCACGGAACATAAAGTGATATGTTCACTGGGGTCGAACCGATGAGCAATGGGCACTTTCTTGCTTGAAACTCAAGTTGCATCACCTCTTTCAATTGGTCCCCAGAGCAATTGTTTTCTTTTTAAAGTAATTGAAGATGTAATCAAAGGTTTACATTTGTGATTCACTTTTATGGTTTTCTTTTTTATTGTTATGCAATGGTTTCAGTTAACTTATGCAAATAAAGTTCAATACAATTCAATACTGAAAACGATGCACAAAACCAGAGCATAAAACGCTAAAAACCATTGTGACCATCCGACCAACAGTCAGGCAATAGCATACAAAATGCATTGGACTCCAGGAAACATTTTTCTAAAAGTCATCCTGAAAAAAAACAAGTTTGTACACAGTTCCTTTCATAGCTGTCGAACATTAGCACAAAATGTCATGTAATGCTTTGTTATAGAGATTGTACTCAATCCAGTATTCAGTGCTGACTAACATAAAATAAAACGATTATATTAAATATATTGCTATGACTGACTATTCAACTGGTTGTCATTAATGACCTTGTAATATACATCTGTCAAAAGAATATGCAGGAACCAACAATTTCTATCCCTAAAAATCAAAACTTTTTTGAGAATATCCACAATCAAATAATTAGTTTTTGGCCCAAGCCCAGGTGGCTGTATGTGAAAATGTTGAGCACAAAATTATTGGTGCATAAAAAAACACAATAAACAGTATATCGACTACCAAATTATGTTATAGTAAATTTTCGTTCCTTAACACCATATCTACATACCTTGAAGATACAGATTTCATCAAGGTACATGTATGCAGAGTAAGTACAGTAAATATAAACTTACCTAAACATACCTTCATGATACTTTCAGAGTAGTTATTTTGGCCAGAAAATCTTTGACAATCAATATTTCAAACTCAACTACAAAGCTTGGGGAAAAAAAGCTCATCATGTACGTATCATGGCTGCATAAAACTGGACTCAGTATTAGCTTCCTGCACTATTGAAGTCCACATCTCTTTTTAAAAAGTTACTCTTTTAATGACTAATTTTTAAAAAAACATTTGAAATCCATGTATGTTTTCTACTAACTAAATTATTTGTTTCATAGGCTTACGGTATGTTATGACCAATTAAATGATTTGTTTACATTTAAGATTTTGAAATCAATATCCTCAAGTTCAATCAGAATCTTATTCCTGAAAAGAATAAAACATTTATGCTGCAATCAAATGTATAGTAGTCAATTTAATGAAGAATCAAAAATCCCTATAGGTAAAGGAGTATGCCAATATTGTGCAATCATTTTGGACTGTTTTTAAATGAACAAATCCCTCTGGTGGACTTTCTGCTAGTCCATTACTTCCGTCGACTTACAAGGTGAACATGTTTTAACCAAAATGGACATTTTCACTCTACTCTCCCTTTTCTAGTCAGAGGAAAAAGTCTGTGGCATTAAAGAAAGCCCTGTACATACACCATTAAAGAATGTGTGGTTTGAGTTTTGTCCCATGCTAACAATACATTTTATCTCTTCTTTAGACTATGCATATACTACGAAGCACAGTTAAGGAGGGGAAAGTGTTGCAAATTTTAAGTGCACTCCTTACCTACTGCTCCCTCTGCTGCAGAGGGACGCAGCGCTCCTATTCAGACCCCAGAGTAGTACGCCACAAGAAAGGGCTGATCTGGCAGATTTTTGCTATATGTGCCATCTGCACCCACAAAGATATGCAGATCTTTCACAAAATTCTGGTCCCAGATAGCTTTTAGTTTGCGGAGTAGGCACCTACCAGCGGCAAAGGTTTAGTAAGTCCGCTCCTCTGAGAGCAAAGTAATACACTTGTGGGTGTGTAACAACACAGTTTAAAAGATAACATTGTTTTATCTTAGGTCTTAAATCTACTGCGAAATGATAGGTTAAGAACCATCTAACACACATCAATCTGCAAGCACTTCCTGCATGCAAGACAAAACATTAAGAAAGGAGATCATTAAAAAAAGAATGAGCCAGACAAACATTAGCAAAGCCAATAGGTCTCATCTACGAGAGCTACTAGCTTTGGCAATGATTAGCCATTCTTTCAGCAGCAGAGCATGGCTAAAAATACTTTTATAAAAGTGCTAGTATCCGACAAGAGCTATAGCACATTCTCAATAAAAAACAAGGGTTCAGTAATAGATCTGCTGAGGCAGTCAGCACAAACCGCGGGTTCATTTACCCTGGAAACCGGAGGACCCGAGGGCTACAGGACGTCACATGCAGTAGCATGGCCGTGAAACGAAACACTGGGCGGTAATTAACGGAATGCACATTCATTATTATTACAGAATATCAGCAGATTAAATGACCGGTTTTCAAGCTCACATATTTGTGCGCCAGATAAACAACAGTGAATGCACGCAAATGTTGAGTTGGACACTATACTCAGTATCACTTTACACACAGTTTGTACTTCACTAAGTTTCAAATGTCTCTTTTGCTTTACAAAGTGTAAATCCTGCGAAGGCTCCTTAATTCCATAGAATCTCCCGTTTCAACCGAACCCTTCTCTATCCGATTCCGGGTACTTGGCTTATTTCTAAGCTGATCCCCGTGCCTTGCTTCTCCGTGAAATGGATAAAAAAAACAAGCACCTACCTCTCAGTGCCCTCACTGCGTTGCGAAACTTCTCGATGCCGGCCAGAAAGAGAGCAGTGATCGGCGCGCGGCGGGGACGCTGGCGCCTTGAGCGTGCGCGCGAATGAATCCGCGCGTGGCTAGGCCGAGACCTAAAAAGGGGAACAAAGTCCTTTTGGATCATAGTGTCACATGAGGCACGTCACTTATCATATGAGGTGATTCGATACAAACACAACATTGTCGTACAGATAATGCAATACATAAAATAATGTTACATACAGTGCAGTTTACAATGTAGTTACGGTATACTTGCCTATGTGGATTAAAGTCTCCATCTTGCCATACTGTCATGATATAATGCACTATACCATGCCATTAACAGTGTAGATTACAGTAAAATGTATATATGGTTTAAAATCATTGTACTTTGATTCGCACAAAGCAATATGTAATATAATGCACCATACAATGTAGTTTACAATGTAGTTTATAATGCAGGTGAAATGTAGTTTACAGCCTCAAAGATTGAAGAGAGTTGTTTAGGGTCTCATCGCCTAATGGGGAAAGTGGGTAGATTGAGGAGGGCAAATGCTGAATGTGCATACTTATGGTGGTTTGTTTTTGGCAAGGTTCCAAGGTTTCCCTTATATATCTAGATTGTGTCTTCCAGGGAAAATGCTGCAGTGTGATATTGTCTGCCCCTCTGATATGTGATATCCATTTAATCCAGGCTTGAAAGGAAGCTTTACGTGTGTTTTTCCAGTTACAGATAACAATTTTATCTAATAGGTCTTATAAGTCTAAGTCTAATAGGGTGCAGTAAGTCTAATAGGGTGCAGTAAGTCTAATAAGTCAGTAAGTCTAATAAGTCTAAGTCTAATAGGGCCCAGTCAGAAGAGCGATTGAGGCAGGGATCAAGGAACCCTTTGAGTAAAGAAAGTTCTTTGTAAGACTGGCAATTAGTTTTGAAATACAAATAGAAAACCTTAGCCCTTAAGAGGGTCAGTGATTTGCAGTAAAGGATGAGGCGAACAAGGTCACCATTCTCCTCTTTGCAGTTCCAACAGGTGGACTTTTTAAGATTTGTAGGGAGTGCAAGCAAGACGGAGTCTAGTAGGTTTTGTGTAGTAGCCAGAATTTTGTTTGGAATAGTACTGGGGAGAGTTTTTGTGAGGTGACCGATTTTCATATGATGTTCCAATCTGCCTCTGTGATGAGGCCGGAGGAATAAGTCTCTCAGTATGTTACGTTTTTATTTATTGGCGTTGCCTTGAGTTGTAGTGGTTGATAAAAGTTTGATACCTGGTGGCCCGATTTGTTGAGTTTGAAGACAAGAGCTGGGAGGGAAGGATTCCTATAATGGCTCTTAGTTTTGGAAATGGCTGTTTTAAGTTTGAGAAAGTTGTAAAATTCCGACTGTTCTAAGTGAAATTGTGAATGTTAGTTGATAAAGGATAGCTGGGAAGTTATAGATCCAATTTAGTGAGGGAAAACAATGCCTTTATCTCTCCATGATGGCCAGTGTAAGGTTTTACCTTTTTATTTGATATTCAGGTTATTCCGTGGAAAGGCTAGGATCAAGAGTTTTAATCGTGATGGTAGTTTTTATCAATGTTTATGAGTGTATTTTTAGTGTTTCAAGTGGAAAAGATATTTACGATTGGCTGAATTAGAGCTAGTGGGTCTAGGTTATTTAATATTACCTTTTCTATCTCCAGCCAGAAAGGAGTGTAAATTATCTGGGGTTTGAATACAGTTTGAGCCTTGTTTGGCTAAAAAGGCAGTTTGGTAGTCCCATAAGTTGGCCAAGTTGAGGCCTCCTAGTGTGTTGTATAATCTAAGTTTTTTCAGTGCTATTCTTGCTTTTTCTTTCTTGCCATATAAATCTTGATCAGGAATAAGGGAAGCATACTGATTAGGTAATTAATTATTGGTGTGATCATCATTTTTTTTTTATTTCTGAAATTCTTTATTGTATATAAAAAAATATATATTTACATGGACAAGGCTTATACATGAGTGGAGGAAGAAAGTAGGCGGAGGAAGAGAAAGGAAGAAGGAAGAGGGAGGGGGGGGGCGGTAGTCCGTACTCTTGAGGTTGTTCGAAAGCTCGGTGTTTCAAAGTCTCTATTGTACCCCACCAAGTGATACATTTAGGTGACCAGTTGTCCAGGTGGGTTTTTGTTTTTTGAAGAGTGATTTTTTTGTTGTGTTTGATAGTGTCTATCAGGTCTGATCCAAATTCTATCCGGAAGGATTTTATGTAGTGGTTCTGCCAAGTAAGGCCCGAATTATCTAAAATATTCTTTGTATTATTAAGATTAAGGGGTTTAACTTCCGATTTATCTCAGTTCAATTTGTACCCCAATATTTCCAAGTATTTTCCTATGGCGCTCCAAGGGGTTTGAATAGAGTGGCCTGGGTTTTCTGTGACTATTTAAATATCATCCACATAGGCATCAGGTTCAACACATTTGCCCTTAAAATCAATTCTGGCAATGTTGGGGTTCTTTATGTCTAGGAGCAGGGGTTCCAATGCTAGTAGGAAGAGGGATGGGTAGAGTGGGCAAACATGTCTCATAGCCTTTCGTAATTTCAGTGGGAGTGATAAGGAGCCGTTAATAAAAATGCGAATGGTTGGATTTTTGTAGAGGGTCATGATCATCCTTATAAATTCTTCTCCTTTGTTGGAGGCTTCTAGGAAATGTTTGAGAAAGGTCTATGATAATCAAATGCTTGCTCTGCGTCTAGTGTTATTGCAACAGAGGCCGTGGTGGACATTTTTTGCACTCTCAAGGACGTAGCATAAAAGGCGGGTATTGCTATTTGACTTACGTTTTTGAGAAAGCCGACTTGGGAGTTGCTTATCAATTGAGGAAGAAAGGTGTCAAGGGAATTGGGTAAGATCTTTGCGTTGATTTTGCAGTCTAAATTTATCAGAGATCGGCTTGTAGTTTTTGGGAAGTGTCAAATCTTTTCCATCTTTTGGAATTACGACAATGTTGACTTCTGCCCTTGTACCTGAAACAGTACCTGTCTCTGCGATGTGATTAAATAGGGATAGCATGGTTGGCTGGAGTAAATTGGTGAATATTTTATCAAAGTTGGCAGTGTAGCTGTCCGGTTCGCGAGTTTTGTTTTCTTTCAGTGTGCCAATCGCATTGGAGATATTATTAATAGTAATGGGTTTGTTATGGGATGCCTTATCTTATTCCATTAAGTGAGGGACTTTAATTCTATTGAAATAGTTCCTGCATTGGGCAGGGTTGACGGTCTGGTCACTCAGGTATGGAGTTTCGTTTGAAGGGGTCTAGGATTTTCTGTGGTTTAGTATGGGTTATGTTTGTAGTACCTTAGATTGCTGTGATCTTTTTTTGATTTTGCTTGTGTTTGAGGTAGGAGGCTAGCATTTTCCTGCTTGGTTAGCTTCACTTAGTTTGAGGCCTTTAAATGTATTTATCCAAATACAGGCTCTTTCACTCAGGGTCTTGTTCTAGTCATATTTTTTCTGTGTAAGAAGAGAAAGGGTGCCTTTATCAAGAGTTGTAGTATGCACCATTTCAATATGTCTTATTTCCATTTCTAATGTTGCTAGTTTGACATTCATATCTTTGTTAGTTTTTGTTTTGATATCTATGTGAATACCTCTTAGGGTGCCATAAGGGCATCCCACAGTGTTTGTATGTCTGTGTCTGAGAGGTCATTGTCAGCGTGGCTGGATAAGACATAGTTATTGAAGTGCTATATTTTGGAAGGGGATTTTGGATTTGTTACTGCTAGGGGGGTGTTGATGCAGGAATGATCAGAGATCCGTTTCAGAGAGATGTTTATTTGGTCAATCAGGGATGGGTAGGTGCCAGAGATGAGGATGTAGTCTATTCTTGTGTTAGAACTGTGCAGTGCCGAACAGAATGCGTAGTCTCTGGAATCAGGGTGCTGCAAGTGCCAGGTATTTTAAAGATTATATTTGGAGCATGTTTTGGTAACACGTTAAGAGATTTGGGTGAATGGTATTTATAGGTGGATTGTCGATCTAGAACTGAGTCTAATAGTAAATTGAGGTCTCCCCTAATACGATAAGGTCGCTTTGAGGCAATTGGCCTATCTTGTTAGATATCTCCTCCCAGAAGTATGTGCCGTCATTGTTGGGACCGTTTAGGTCATGAAGTAGATCCTCTCGTCTACGTAGTGTTAAGATTAATAGTCTACCTTCTTCCTCTGTATTCAAGGACTCAAGTGTGATATTGGAGTGTTTGGAGATTAGTGTAATTACTCAGTTTTTTAATGTATTGCTGGACAGCAGAGTACATCCACAAGCCAATTGTTCTTAAGAAGGGTGGCTTCTTTCTCAGAGATGTTTGTTTTTTGAAGCAGAATATCTACTTTTGATTTAGCTAGATAGTCCATTATTTTGCGAAGTTTAACGGGTGGTTTAAGCCCTTCACGTTTAGAGAGACTATGTTAAGGTTGTCTGTGATTTTTTTTTTGTGTGGTCATGTTGTTAAGGAGGACAGAATGTAGTTACTAAGTGATGCAGTTTTATGTGTTGCCTGATCTGCATCATTGGCAAGACCTTCGGGGGTAATATTGTGTCTGGCTTGGAAGATTGTTTTCTTTGGAGATATGAGTTGGTTGCAAGGATTAGCGTAAGGCTGTCGTACATTGTTGTGCATGTGATGTGTGTATCACTGGGTGCCACAAAGATATGAGCAGGATGAAAGTGAAGGAGGGAAAACAATACAGAAAATATACAGTAAGAAAATCCCACCCCCTGTCACACCCTCCTCCACTGAACCATCGATCTCAGGAGGAGCGACAAGAGCCTCCATCCTCCAGCATGTAACAATGCTTATCAAAGCATTAATATGCACCTTTCAAACAGTATGTAAATAAGGAGCAGAGACCGTACTACTAAACTCAATGTTTTTGCTCTGCTTAGTTAGGGTATGTAAAGGCCGCTCTTTATCACGGTATAAACATAACTTAACATCCGGCCCCATCTAAGATGTCACACTAGTCGTATTAATATGTTGTATGGGTGAAAAACTGTTTATAGATCGAAGATGTACCATTCATTTAAGAAAATATATGGTATCTTGAAAGTTATACATGAAATACTTAACCTAAAAGCATTTTTAATTGTTGTCTGAATACTAAATATTGTATCGCAGGAAATAGGGAGAATGAAATACTTCTCAATGGTGTTGAGTCTATGTATGGATGCTTTGGATGCTACTGTAGGTCTAGTGTATCCAGGTGGGGTCTTGGGAGTATACAGCACCAGACGCGGTGTCTGGTCCGGGAGTTCTTGCTCCTGTAGAGGAGTCCATTATGATTCCTTTTATTCGAAAAAGTATTGGAATGTTCTATTTCCTGGTCAGATAACTCGTCAATTAATCTCAATTGGTCTGAAATTGAAAAAGAAAATGACTTTTTTTAGGCCATTTGGTTGCTGGTATAATTGGGATGTATGAAAGAGTAACAGTATTGGCAGCTGTTTGTTGGTTATTGATATATTGGTCCGGCCTTACTGATTAAGGGCCAAAACCCTTTGTTGTTTTTACTACTAAAAGCACATGGCAGCTCCTAAGAATGATCAAAAAATGAATTGAAGATTCAAGAACAGAGAAGGGTGGGAACTTCCTTTGATAAATAATGAAAACTGTCTTCTCCAATTAGACCTCTTTCTTTCATAGTTGCATGATCTTCACGAATACCCATATCATTGTGACTACAGGCATCGTCGGAAAACCAATTTAAAAGTGCTTACCATTTAAAATGATTACAGACTTTTAAGCACTCTGTCAGTAAAGCCCTTTTGTCAAACAGTAATTAGAATTTGCACATATATTTGTTTTAAACTTTCTGAAAAGCACCCAGTCTTCCATTTTTCCGCAAAACGGAATATAAGTATTGCAATAAATCCGCAACAACTAAAACATTTGGAAACAAAACACACAGTTAATAAATAATCCACAGAAACAAATGACAAGGAGTGACGCAGAGAAATACATAAATGAGTGGTCCATTATGAAAGTGTAGTGTATAATATGTAGTGAACATTTCACAATAACAAAATATTATGTAATTCTCAATACAAAGTAGCACAGGTGAATGCAGTTTTTAGAAATCAGTGGACTCTTCGTAAAAAATGAGATTCCATTCAAATGTTAATTTTAAATTAAACCTCTACATGAAACATTTACAAAAATAAACATTGCACCAGCCCCAGGTAAAGCTCCACTGGAAAAAAAATGGAAACAAATCTATATTCTTATGCATGGCGAATAGAAACCACAAACGTTCCCCCTAATAATCAATATCGAAAGAAGATCTGAAGACCTTAACAAAAGTGAATACATCACAAATACATTTTTTTTTTTTTAAACTTTATTTTTGTGCAGGTATGAAAAGAATACAGTTGTGACACGTCCATCCCAATATGTCAAACGTACATCAATGAATTCGTCCACAGCCGTCATGCCCACAACCCGGAGGTCGGGCGGCAACACCTAGGTATTCCAGTAGTGTGCACATGTGTCCATTTTTACGTGTTCCGCCTGGAACCTTATAATCCTGCTTTTGTCATTTTCTCCCACAACACCCCCCCCCCCCCTTCCCCCACCACCCCCAACAAACAAATAGCACGTCCCTCACAAGGGGTGATAGACAGTTCCCATGTTCATCATACAATGCGTCACCAGTCCGCCGGTTCCCTTCGTGTCCAGTGTAGTAGTGCTTGTCCTCACTCCCATACCACAATATAGCATCTCTTATACAAGGAGTCTCTAAGGGAATCACCTTCTCAGGTTTGTATGGATACTCGTCGTTATCAGGTGGTCCCTCCCGCCCATCCCCGCCCGCTGCCCCTCTATGGGTTGCCTCCTATGTGCCCTGCCTCTAGGCCATGGTATTGTCTCCATTTGCTCCATATCCTTCGGAACTTTTTTGGACAGCCTCTAGCTTTGTATGTCACTCGTTCTGCTGCCATATAGAGGTCCAGACCTCTCCTCCATTCCTCAATCTCTGGCCGCTCCGCCACACCCCAGTATTTCGCTATGTCCCTCTTTGCCACCACCAGGGCCAACACCAGGAAAATGATGTGCGGGCGCGGCAGGTCCACTTCGGTCACCATTCCCAATAGCGCCAGTTTCGGGTCTAGTGTTAGCTCTGTTCCCAGCACCTCCCCCAATTCTGTGAAGATGTGAGACCAATACGTTTGAATTTGCACACATGACCATATGGTGTGGTAGAAATCTCCCTGTTCAGTATTACATCTAAGACACGTGGCGTCCGCTATCCTACCCATCTTGTGGAGACGCCTCCGGTCGAAGTATGTCCTGTGTAGCACATTTAATTGGATCAGCCTCAACCGTGACTTAATAGCGACTTCTCGGGGATGCATCAGTATTAGCTCCCAGTCTAAGTCTTCTAGCTGCCCCACTTCCGCCTCCCATGTACCTCTGAGTTTCGCCAAATTACCCAACATGTTGTTTGTGAGGGTTTTATATGTAAGCGACACTGCCTGATGTACCATCTGTTCCTGTAGGAGTCTCCCTTCCAAAGGTGCATATTCCGGTATGTCCTGTAGTGATATCTGCTGTGCATGCCAGGCATGTGCTAGCTGTAGGTGTTTGTATCGTTGTGTGTGGTGTAATCCGAACTCTGCCTGCAGCATAGCGAAAGTCTTCAGCTCACCTTTGCTAATCACGTCCCCAATAGTGGAGATCCCTATGTCGTCCCACCTTTGGAAGCCTTTCAGTTTACGGAGTTCCGTGAACCATTTGCAATGCCACAGTGGTGTCTGACGTGTTGGCCTCCCCTCCCATCCCGTGGATTTAGTAGCTCGGGACCATGCTCTAATCGTAATCAGAGTCGCTGGCAAGAGCGTTCTCTCCGCCTTTCCCCCATATAGATAGTGGAGTATATTGTGTGCGGACAATTTATGCCTCTCCAGTGCATACGTTGGGTGGTCCGCTGGTGCGTGCAGCCAGTCATTAATGGGGGTCAGGTGTTCCGCCCAGTAGTATGCCTCCAGGTTCGGTAAGGAGATCCCCCCATTATATTGATGGCGTTGGAGTGTCCGGAGCGCTATGCGTGGTTGTTTGCCTAACCATATGTATGACCGCAGGTCTGCGTGGATTCTAGTGATAGTATTAGTCGGCAGCGGATAGTACTCATTTTGAAGTGCGTATAGGAATTTGGGTAGGGTAATCATCTTATACATCGCCGCCCTTCTCAGTAGGGTGAGCGGCAACTGTCTCCATCTTGTCATATCCTCTACCGCCTCCTTCAGTATCCGTTCCACATTTTTCTGGAACGAGAGCTTTTTGTCCAAAGTGACATACACCCCAAGGTACTGGAACCCCTCGGTGGTGGTGAGTAGACGGTCCGGCAGCGGTATTCCCTGTACTGCTCCCTGTGGTGTATACAAGACCGATTTATGCCAGTTGATGGTGTGGCCGGCCAGTGCCCCAAAGTCTTCCAACTCTCTGAACAACTTCCCTACGGAGACCTCGGGGTTCGTGATGTACAACAGTACATCGTCTGCATACAACGAGACCTTTTTCCTGAGTATCCCCCGACTCGGTACACCTGAAGCCATGGATCTCTGGGTTCTGACGGATTTTGACCGCCAGTATCTCTATAGTGAGAGTGAAAAGGAGGGGGGACAGCGGGCATCCTTGTCTGGTGCCCCTCTCCACCCGGAATTCGCGTGATAGGCACCCATTTACTCGTACCCGCGCCTTCGGTGCCGCGTAGAGCAACCCTATCCATTTCTGAAAGTGTGGGCCAAAGCCAAACCGACGCAACACTGCCATGAGAAAGGGCCAATGTACCGCATCGAACGCTTTTTCAGCGTCCAAGGACAGGAACCAATGCGGTTCCGTTCTACCCTGTATTTCTTGGAGCCAATTATGGGTCCGTCGGAGATTGAGTTTTGTCGCTCTGTCCGGCAAAAATCCGGACTGGTCAGTGTGTATAAGGTCTGAGACCACCGTCCGTAGGCGCGCCGCTAGAATTGTGGCCAGTACTTTGACCTCCATATTTAAGAGGGAGATGGGGCGATATGAGGCACAATCGTCCTCCGGCTTGCCCTGTTTGTATATCGGCACTATGGTTGCTAATGCTAGGTCTCGAGGGAGTCTCCCTAGTCCGTACGCTTCAACATAGAGCGCCAACAGATGAGGCGTCAATAGGTCGGCCGTCTTTTTAAAGAATTCCGCCGGGAACCCGTTGGGCCCCGGTGTTTTCCCCGTTTTTAATTTATTAATGGCAGTGGAGATCTCCTCCAGTGTGATTCTCGCCTCCAGAGGGGTGCTGAGGTCCTCATCCAGTACTGGGATATCTAGATTTTCCATATAGAGTAGGGCCTCGTCCACTGACCCGAGGTCCCGGCCTCTATAGAAGTTCTCATAGTGTAGCGCGAAAGCTTCTGCTATGCCCCTATCGGTAGTTTCCAGGCCTCCCCCATCCTTTCTGATTCTTTCCACCCATCTCGCGGCTTGTTCTTTCCTACTGAGCCACGCCAGGAGCTTGCCTGACTTGTCGCCTACATCATACAGGCGGTGTAGCGTTGCTAGGGCCTGCGTCTTCGCCTCATTAGAGACCAGTTCCCTATACTCCTTCTGTTTGTCCTGCAGCTGCCGCAGTATACCTTCCTCTCTGTTTACAAGGTAGCGTCTTTCCAGGGTCAGGATTTCAAGTTCTAACGCTGCTGCCTCCCTGTGCCGTTTGCTGCGTTCGTCTCGCAGCCTCCCTCTAACCCTATCTCTCACCACCGGTTTCATGGCCTCCCAGAAAGTAATGTTAGATTCCACTGAGCCCTTGTTCTCCGCTACGTACACTTTTATGTCTGCCCTCAGACCCCGCACTATTTCCGGGGATTGAATATCCCAGGCTGCCAGGCGCCATTCCGTCTCACGCCTTTCGGTGTTCTTCCCTAATAGTGCATATAGGGGGGAGTGATCCGATATTCCCCTAGCCTTGTACGTGAGTTCGTCCCCCTCTGATAGGTACGGTCTTGCCACAAAAATATAGTCCAGCCTGGAAAAGGTTTTGTGGGCCCCTGAGTAAAAGGAGAATGTCTCTTGTGTCGGGTGTCGCCATCTCCATGCGTCAGTGAGTCCCATGTCCGCCACATATTTCGCAAGGGCGGTTTGTGTCCCCCCTCTGCGTGTTGCCCCTGAACGATCTAAGTCTTCCGACATGACATCGTTGAAGTCTCCCCCCACTATTTGCATCGTGTCCGCCGTTTCTAGTAAGATGGACGCTACCTCCCTAAGTGTGCGTGGTTGGAGTTTTGGAGGGGCATATACTGAGATGACTGTGATGCGTTGTCTGCACCATACTCCCTGCACTCCCACATACGTACCCTGTGTATCGCTCCATGTGCGCGCTACGGTGAAGGGGTGTGTTTTGTTAATTAGTATTGCCACTCCCCTAGCGCCTGACGTGTAGCCCGCGTGATTCAAGACTTTGTATCTACCCCTCGCTATGAATGTGCATTTTCCCGCCCTAAGGTGAGTTTCTTGCAGGAGGATGAGGTCCGGGGCGGTCCTCTTTATGTATGAATTAACTAATCCCCTCTTGATTTTGGAGCCCAGGCCATTAACATTCCAAGTCATAATGGAGATCCCCTTGTGTATCCCATCTGTGTTTGTTAGTGTACCTGCCATACTGTGTAGGTCTTCTGGAGGTCAATAGGCGACCTTAGCGGCTGTGCGTGACAATGTTGACTCCCATTCCTCAGGTTGTACCTCTTCGTGCCATTCCTTGCCCAACTCCCTCCCCAACTTCCCCAACTCGGTGAAATTCCCCCGTGCCCTCTCCCACCCCCCTCCCCACCTCTCTCCCCTTCCAGACTCGTTCCCATCAAGGTCCAAGCTGTTAGTAGAAGTCGGTCTGTCACCCCCCCCCCACTCCCTCCCTCTATAGAACTATGGCCCGCTAGAGCCCCCTATAGCGGCCCGTGCTGTATCCCCCCCGTCGGGCTTTTACCCCCGACAAGGGTATGCACCACTCCTGGGCTCTTGTCCAAACTGTTAAGAACCGTTGTTGCTAACAAGTAAACTGTTCCTGAGACCACAAAAAGATTCAACGAGAGGAAAGAAGAAACAACAACTAAAAGGGTGCTGGTCACTTGCGTGTCATGGCTACATCACAAATACATTTAAGTAAATATGAGCTTCAGTGAGTGTGGCAAATTAATTCTATACTAGCATCTCGTAGTAGGAGCAGAGACCATGAATCGGTCCTTTAAATATATACCAAGTATGAAAAATGCGCAAAAAATAGCACCACTCTGATACCCACTTGTAACCCATAATCTCACTAAAATATCCAAAGCACCACTTGCACTTCCACTCAGACACACACTGCTCTCTGACACAACCAGTGATAAACCCATAGAGGTATTCACGCACTTACAGCCTACTCACACACTCATAGACCCCCTCATACACCCACTGATACATTCACACTCCCACTCACAAATCCACTTGCCCATTCATACAGCAGCTAACAGACCTACATAGGTGCTTACACATCCACTGTGAAAAATTGCATGTTAAAGTGTGAAAGAAATTTAAAAAAATGTAAATCCTTGAAAAAAACAAAGATTTCACGGACTTTATAGTTAAGAAATCGAATGAAAAAAAGTTACAAATTCACAAAAAAAACAAAGGTTCTAGGGATGTTATAGTTACGGAATAGAATTTAAAAAACCTTAGAAATTCACTGAAAAAAATCAAAGGTTACAGGGACATTATAAATTGGCTCACATTTCTCTCGTACAAAACTATAGAAATTCATTAGTTAGTTACCTGAGCTAACTATCTTACAACCCCCCCCCCACAATGAACTGCTTATGATCTCGCATGAAATCACTGATAACATTGTCAGTGACATCACTGACAACATCTCAAATGATGTCACAATGACCTGGGGAAGAAAAATTGGGAAATAGTGAGTTTGTTTTGGCAATCATCCAAAGATGTGCTGGGAGAGGATAGATCACATACAGAGTACAGTGACAAAGTGTTTACAAGATGTCCAGACATGCACAACCTCATAAAGTAAGTCCTAAGACTGTATTAGGAACGTAGTAAATCGAGACGTTCTGAGGTGGAGAAAATAACGTGAATGCTAGAAGTTAGTGCCCTTTGGAGAAGAATAATCCTGAGCGATAGAAGTGACCACCGTGAAAATAGAGAGGATGCCAGAATCTTAGTAGAAGTACAAACTGTCACTATTTCATAATCCTATCAGTGAAGGTAATCCAACAGGAAAACTTTGTTTTCCTATGTCTTCGTGACCCATTTTTTGTTTAAATTTATTTTTATTATTCAGAATTTTTGAACATTACATAACAGCCAAAATGCATATTATACATCTCCATTTGCATAGTATCATTTAACATTTCAATGCATTTATGGCATTTTACAACTGAATCATAATCACTATATTGCAAGTCCAGTATGTGGTGAATTGGCATAATGCCTTGATGATAAGAAACGGAAAAGAAAAGGGGGGGGGAAACGTTAGAACAGAAAGAAAATCTCAACTGGAACTGATATATACAATTATGTTGATTAACAAGTGCTCCATCCGCCATAACCATGTATATTATGAATCTGCATCACCCCAGCCAAATAAACTGTGAACCTAGTTACATTTCATTGAATTGTTCCAGTCGTTAACCTCCGCAGAATTGATGTGTAATGGAGAATGGCAGGGTCTATCAGTATTCAGGCACGTTGTTTCTGTGCCCTAGAAGGTCTAAAATGGACGCCAGTTGTGTTGTGGTTTGTTCTTTCGTCACTTACAGTTGTCTGTTGAGTCCGAACGCTGCTCTGCTGTGCGAAAATCTGACAGGATTGCGTCCCATGCCGGTGCACGTGGCTGCTTGCACATCCCTATCGCGTCTTCGCGGCAGAGTGCTACGCTCTCCGCCTGTGCCAAACACAGGAGGGAGTGATACCAGGCCTTTGCTGCCGAGGGATCGGGGGATTTCCAGCGACGCGTGAGTAATTGCTTAGCTACTATGAGGCCTAGGTCTAAATATCTAGACGTCACTTTGTTTGTTAGATCTGTGGTAGAGCTCCAAGATGCACACCTCCCATGTCCACTCTAACGTTTGCTCCTTACACTGAGCCAAGCTCCCAGTGGCCTCTCCCCAATATGCTTGAATGGCTGGCTGTACATGACCACAACATATGCAGGAGGTCTGCCCCCGGCTCGTTACATCTGGCACATTTGGCATCTGTACGAACAAAATATTTCTTTGTTTTTGGCCGGTGTAAGGTAGGCCCTGTGTGTTGTATAATATTAAATGAACCGGAACCTCATGTTACGGAGAATCCACGTGGGGCCTTCAAGTATGTGAACCCATTCACGGTCTGTGGTGGGTCTCTGGAGGTCCGCGTCCCAGTGGGCGCGCAAAGAGAGTATTGACGGCACTTTGTGAACTCTGAGCGCCTCTGCAAACCATTTGGTGAGATGCCGACCGGTGCCCAGCTCGTGCAGGTATTGTATGGTTAGATGCGTGCCATGCTCCTGCGTTACATTTCCCCACTGTATGCCGAGCATACGAGTCACCGCGGCGTGAAGGAGGAACTGAACTTGTGGCAGGCCGGAGCTCTCGGCTAGTTCTTCGAAGGGGACAAGTTGGTGTCTTTGTGACCCATAATAATATGACTATGCATGTATCCTTTTGCAGACTTGAAAATATCTCTGTGACGGAACACGTGTTTGCTGCCTTTTCTCTATAGGACGTCATGTTTTCTATGAAAGAACTGCAAATAACATTGGGAAGAATAAATATGACAAACACAATTTGGACTTTGGATTACTTTATTAATGGCTATACATTATAACCAGTGGACTTCTTAGTGTGCTTCTATACTTTACCTTGACTACTGCCTGGACATTTGGGTCCATCTGGACAGGCACTTTGCCTTCTTTGTCCAGCACAACTTTTTAGTGTGAAATTGTTTTGCCAATTGCAAACCCACCTCTGGGTATGTATTGCTATGGATATCTTTTCTAAGGTAATGAATCTATGACTAGAAGTCTCTATCTGATGAACAAGTTACTTACCTTCGGTAATGTCTTATCTGGTAGAGATTGTTATCTAGCCACCGATTCCTTATCAACCCACCCTTCCTCCCCGCTCTGTGAACAGATTTCTAGGGACAAGGCTATCCCCTTTTAGGGCTCTAGTTTTCCATTTTGGTGGTCAGTGTTCTTCGTGGCTCCAATATCCTGGCATGGAAACTCATGAAAAGAAACTGACACCAGTGCGCTGGGGTGGCGCCTGTATAGGCACAGTGCATGTCAATTCCAGTGCAGAAGATGCCAAACAACCATATGGAACCGAACAATGCCACCTACAGGAGTCCTGAGGTAGTGCTAAATTTCCAGATACAGTCTGATGCCTGGGGATAACTCAAAGATACGGAATCTGTGGCTTAGATAGTCTCTACGAGAAAAGGCATTAGCGAAGGTAAGTAACTTGTTCATCTGCTCTATCTGCTTTGGAAAGAAACTGTTCATGCACACATCAGTATCATTTGGCCACAGGGTAATTCCATCCATCGAATGCAGTCATATTACATGTTTCGTTCTTCAACATTTCATTCAGTTCTGCATCAGTAATGTTTTCTTTTGCAGCATGAATCTTTTCCTAGATTAATATGCTGTGCATTATTTCGCTTTCTAGTGGTTTGGTCTGGAATGGTCTTTGTGTATTTGTTTTCCCTCTGGGGTGTCGTTGACCACCATTTGTTGTTAGATCCATCCCTTGTGTGACCTCAGATGGTGCCCCGGAAGTTCCAGTGCATGCTAGCCATCTTTTTTTTCCGCCATTGGGTCTGGAAGCAAAAAGAGATACTCCGAAGTTTTGGACATTATCCCCTAATCTATCAAGGAATTAGAGTGGGGAAAAAACATTGGTCATCAACTGAGGAGACACTGGAGATGGAAAGAGACCTCTGGACACCTTTCCACTTTAGGGGACCCCGACGGAGCAACTACGCAGATGGCTCAAAATAGGGGCAATGGAAAATATTCCTTGAAAATTTTGACCAATGTGCCACCACAAGTTTTCACATTGCGATGCACACGATGTTTGTAACCTCTACTGGCCGAGGGATCACAAGGATAAAAAAAGACTGCGAGGCCTGTGTGGTGTTCTTGTCGAAGACACTCAAGGTACGCCAAATGCAGAGGGAGGACCATTACGCAGCCACGCTCCTAAGGTAGAAACAACAATTGCTGAGTGACGTGGGCCTCTCAAGCAATGAGGACGACCTCGAAGGAGACTCAGCGAAAAGGCGTACCGCGAAGAAGGCGAAGATGGACACAGAGAAAACGTACAAGGTAAGAAACCCTCACCCATTGGAAACCAAGGGCTCTGAAAAGAAGGCGCAAAAGGCAGCTCAGGCGTAGAAGAAAACGACGACCGAGGGTCAGCTGTGACCAAAAGAATCCCACTGATCCCACCCCCAGGATATCAACAAGTGAAGATAGTCTAAATCGACGAAGGCAAGCGCCGAACTAGAGGCCACGAGAGGAGGGACCACACCCTCGGAGGCAGAATACACCACACCCAAGAAGAGAAACTCCCTGGCCTCAGACGCCAAAAGGGCCCTCAAGGTGGAAAAGAAGAGACGCATGGAAAGCGGAAATGGTGGCACTCCTTCAACGAAGAACAAGTTTGACGAATTGCTGAAGGAATTCCCACAAAACCTGCCAACTTCAAAGAGAAGATATCCTCGAAGCTCTGCCAACACCCAAACCTCACGAAGAGGATGTAGAAGAGGAGCTCAACACTCCAGAAGAGGAGGAAGCCTTGGGGACTTTCGAGGAAGAATGGAATGACCTAAACACAGAAAGCCCAAAAGAGGCCTGCAGCTATCCCTCGAAGGCTTCGCCACCAGACATGGCCTTCTACAACAGCCTCATCAAGAGAGCAGCGGACACTTTTGGGCTCCTCTTAGAGGAGGAGAAAGGAGACTCTGCAGTTTCCTCCTAGAGACTTTGGCACCATCCACCAAGGGGACACAATACCTCCCAATTCTACCAAGCATCCTAGACAGGGTCAAGGAGGCTTTCAAGGAGCCTACCTCAGCAAAAAGGGTTAACCCCAAGGGTGGAGAAAAAATATAAACCTCCCACAAAGCACCCTTAATACATTCAGAGAAGCACAGTGCCAGACTCGCTCATTGTCACTACTGAAAGGAGCAACACTCACTTTTTCACTGGCCCGCCTCTAGAGAGAGAAAGCAAAAGAATGGACATGGTTGGGAGAAAGATTGCGAAAGAAGCGGCAATGAAATGGCATATTGCAAACTCCAATGCCCTGCTGAAAAGCTATTGCCACCAGCAATAGAATGACATAGAAGAACTGATGAACAAGCTCCCAGAAGAGGCTAAAAAGAGGGGGAAATCCATCATACAGGAGGGGAAAAACCTAGCAAACACCTGCCTGAAGTCATCCCTAGACACAGCCGATACAGCCAGCAGACAAATGTGCACAGGCGCAACATTAAGAAGGCACGCCTGGCTCCGAATAGCAGACTTCAAGCAAGAGGTCCAAACCTAATAATTAACAGACCCTTCACAGGAGACGCCCTGTTTGGAAGTAAGGTAGACTAATCCCACTCAACAAATAAAGGAGGACAATGAGCCAGACAGGGTTTGGGAGCCCTACAACAGAGGGGCGCCTTCAAAAGAGGAGGTTTCAACCTCAGAAGATCCACTGGGAGGGGAGTCTCTCAACAGGACAACAGCAGCAAACACAGGGTGGTGGACAACATCCAATCCAGCAGTCAGGATACCTAGCTTGGCAACAGCAACCAACACAGCCCTTTCGGGGCAGAGGAAGAGCCAGGGAATAACCCTTGAAAGGGTGATTTGCAAACTCCAGGTGACATTCCCATTACAACAGACCCCCACACAACACAAATGGGAGGCAGAATAGCACACCACCTACTTCATTGGAAAGACATTACCACAGACATTTGGATTTTAAATGTGGACCGCCACAACTATTGTATAGAGCTAACAAACAAACCCTCACCAAAAAAGAAGAGGTTCAAGGAACAGAACTCTTACAATTAAGGCAGGAAATAAGGGTACTCCTACAAAAACAGGCAATAGAGACGATACCAAGGAGGGAACACTACAAAGGAAACTATTCACCTTACTTTTTGGTACCAAAGCCACATCTCATACTAAGGCCCATCTTAGACGTCAGATTCATAAACAAATTCATTTGCGTGCAACATTTCAAAATGTCAACACTGCCGGAGGTTATCGCACAGCTACAAAGAGGAGATTTCATGGTAACAATAGATCGAAAAGACGCCTATTAGTACATCCCCATGAACCAAGCACACAAATGCCTCCGGTTCTTGGACAAGAACACTCCCTACCAATTCAAGGTCCTGCCCTTCAGGATAAAATCGGCAACAAGAGTCTTCACAAAGTGCCTAGCAGCAGTTGCTGCATCCCTAAGAAGGAGGGGAATCCACGTTTATTCCTAACTAGACGACTGGCTGAAGAAGGCAATTTCAAAGCTACAATGTTACACAAATGTTCATCAAGTGATCACAACACTGCAAAAATTGGGTGTCTCTATAAACCACAAAAAAATATCAACAAAGCCAGAACAAGAAAAGACCTTCCTCGGGGCAAGATTAAACTCCAAGGTTGCACGCATACCCGATCCAAAAGAGAATACAAGCTATCAGACAAGGAACTTGCCTCTACCGAAAGGGTCAGTCTCTGACAGTGAGGATTGTCATGAAACTTATGGGCATGATAGCATCAGGCATCCCCCTCTTCACTCATGCGCGCCACCACATGTGCCCTGTACAAGAGTGGTTATACAGCAGTTGGTCACACACCCCAGAGAGTTGGGAAGATCTAGTGGTTGTAACAGAAAAGGTTAACGTAGATACAATTGTGGGCATCCAAGAACATAACTGTAGGCAGACCTTTCAAAATGCTGACTCCATCAGTGACCATCAAAAGAGATCTGGCCTACAAGGGTTGGGAAGCACATTCAAAAAACCTGAGAGTACGGGGTCTGTGGAGCAATGCAGACTCTATTAAGCACATCAACTTCCTAGAAATGAAGACTGTGTTCCTGGCACTAAAGGCATTCCAAGCCCACATAGGAGGGAAGGCATTATTGATCCAGATGGACAATACCACGACAATGTTTTACCTGAACAAACAAGGAAGAACACAATCATTCCCCCTAAGCAAGCTAGCTCCGAAAATATGGAAATTAGCCAAGTAAAAAAAACTCAGCCTACAGACAATTCACCTGCCAGAAAAAGATAACCCCGAAGCGGATCAGCTCAGCAGATAGAACAGCAGCTCGCACTAATGGGAGATAAAACAAAGGAGCCTGCAACAGGTCTTCAACCTCTGGAGAACTCCAGAAATAGACCTATTTGCAACAATGAAGAACAAAAAATGCCAATCCTTCACCTCCAGGTTTCACCACCATCTATCAAAAGGGAATGTCCTGTCACTAAACTGGTCAGGGACATTAGCATACGTATTTCATCCAATTCCTCTAATATAAAGGGTTCTGGGGAAAGCCAGACAACCAGAAACAAAACCTAATACTCATAGCCTCTCAATGGGCAAGACGAACCTAGCACTCAAGCCAACTTGAACTGTCCAGGGGACAGATGATCAAGTTCAAGGCAGACAAGGACATCCTCACAATGCGAAAGGGTCAAATCTTTAACCCAGAATCAGCGATGCTCAACCTAGCAGCCTGGTGCTTGAATACACAGAGATCGGACATTTGAACTTACTGCAAAGGACAATGGAAATACTAAAGGAGGCAAGAAAACAGACCACAAGACGATGCTACATAGCTAAGTGGAAACTGTTCACCACATGGTATACACAAAACAATACCCTAAATTCTGTTTCCACACAGGAAACAAGGCTCATATATCTTACACACTTGCTTGACAGTAACATCAACTACGCAAGCCTCAAAGGTGCACCTGGCAGCAATGGTAAACTACACCAGGGGAGATTAATGTAAAAGTTTCTTCACAGCACCTGTCATCAAGCGATTCCTGGAAGGGTCCAAGAGGATTGCACCCCAAGAAAACCTCCCAGTCCAGTTCTAACACAACTAATGACGGGACCATTCAAGCCCATGCACAAAGCAGAACTCAAATACATCACTATAAAGACTGCCTTCTTAATAGCCATAACATCTCAACGGAGAGTAAGTGAACTATAAGCATTAACTATTGAGGAACCATACATGCAAATCCACAAGTCCAAAGTTATCCTAAGAACAAACCCTCAATTCCTACCTAAGGTAGTAAGCAAATTTCACATAAACCAGAGCATACAGCTAGCAGTCTTCTTCCAAAACCGCAAACCTGAATAGAAAGAAGCCTTCATACCCTGGACGTCAGATGGACATTACTATACTATCTACAAGAGAAAAAACAATTCCATAAAGGCAATTAATTGTTCTTCTCTCACGCAAAGTCCAACGAGGGAGCGCCCGGGACAAAGGGGACAATTGCACGTTGGATTGTAGAGGCAATTCAAGTATGCTACGGCTCAGCAGGAAAAACTCTAAACACACGGCCAAAAGCACACTCACGAAAAATGGGGCAACCCTGACCTTCATGGCCAATGTACCAATGGACCCCATATGTGCTACGGCAACATGGACATCCCCACACACACTCACCAAACATTACTGAGTTGATATACAGAGGACTAAGGAAGCTTGAGTGGGACAAAAGGTACTTTAACACCTGTTCCAAAGGTCTTCCTCATCTTACCACAACCACCCCAAAAAGGGGGGAAACACTACATAATCTAAGGTACAGCATGTGAATCCAGAAAAGGATTCATGGTGCAAAACAAAATGGTTACTTACCAGTAGGAGTAGTTTTGCAGCTTGAAGAGTGTTCTGCTTTACATGTGACCAACCCACCTCCCCTTAGAGGAGGAATGCAACAGTTGGGGCAAAGAGATCAATGAAACCAAAGAACTAACATCTAAAGAAAAACACGATTTAAAACATACCCCAGGAAAACGGGGAAAAAAGAATCCAAAGATGGCTACCATGCACAGGAACTTCCGGGGCGCCGTCTGACATCACACAAGGGATGGACCTATCACCAATTGGTGGTAAACAACGCCCCAAAGAAAATAGAAAAACACAAAGAGAAATCTGGACCCATCCACTAGGTGGCAGAATAGTGCACAGGGATGTATGACGTTACAACGCATACTTTTACCACGCATGCCTTTACAACGCGGTATTTACAATGAATACCTTTACAACGCATAGTGCTTTGGGGCGATGGATAGTGAATAGTTTAATTTACTATTCCAACTCCAGTCCCCGTGGATAGTAGGGAAGGTGTTGGATAGTAAATTAAATCTATTCACTATCCTAGAGCGCCCCCCAGCGCAATGCGTTGTAATGGTTTGCGTTGTAAAAGTTGCATCGTAAAGGCACTGCGTGGTAAAAGTTGCGTTGTAAAGGATGTTTACCGTGCACAGCATGTGAATCCAGAAAACTCTTCAAGCTTCAAAACTACTCCTACTGGTAAGTAACATTTCTTTCCATTACCAATCCTAGAATTGTGTTAAATGAGTTTTTGGAATGGATGGAGTCTGTAGGTCTGAATTGTCTGGTTTAAAAACATCATGCATGCTCAAAAAATAGACTGTACACTCTTAATCTGCTCAAGCTTGGTACTCCAAATACTTTTTTCATGTATATTTTCTTTCCAGTATGCATAACTTTGCATTGAGAGTGAGTCAGTAAACTGTGCAGAATAAATTAACCTTTGGTGAGCAGAAACCTTTTACATTTTTCCGGTTCTTTGGAATAATAACAAGCATTTGCAATGCAATAGGTCTCGGGTTAATTAAGTTTGAGCTATTGGCATTGCTAAATATTGCAACACCAACTGCAACAAAAGCTATTGGTGTTTCATTATTTAGCAATGCCAATAGCTCAAACTTTAATAATTCTCCAGGCGTGGCTTGCGTGCGACAGCGATGCAGGTGAACAGCAAAATGCCCAAGGACAGCAGCTTTTAAAAACAATTTGGGAAAGTTGATCAGAGCTCTTGCTTGCATAAAAATACGTAACCTGCGAGTGCCCCGATTCTAGCCGTGATCCTTGAAACGTGTCCATCGTGTACATTTTTTGTTGTTTACACATTGAATAAAAGGCTAGCCGCTGTATTTTGTCAGCAGTCAGTACTTTGCAAGATTCTCAGGAGATCTGCAGTCGGAAAAGAGGTGCAGCCTGAGCATCTAACCCGCCCCCTCCAATCCCTGGAAAGCAGAGGATGGGTGAGATCTGAACAGTGAGGGCAGCACACGTCTACTTTCAGGCTGACTCGATCTTTTTCGTAATACAAACACTGGCATAGGGAGCAGTAACCAGTGATAGAAGTGGGCGGGGACGGAAGGGCACGGCGTGCCCCTACTTCTAAAAAAATTGTTCAGTCCGTTCCCCTACTTCTTGCTTTCAGAAAAGCGTCCCGGGACGGCAAGAATAGTCCGACTTTAAAATGATAACTTTTTTCTTTCCACTTCCAGGGGCTGCTCGCACTTCTCTGTTGAACTCCAGAGGCTGCAGCAGCCCCCGCCCCCCCTGAGCTCGCACAGACCGAGGGCAGGCCATTGTCATTCCGATTGAGGCAGATTAACCCCTTTAGAATGACAATGCGCCCACCCTCTGCCTTTAACATATCAAGTGCCCCTGAGATCGGAGTTGCTGATTAGAGAGGAGCTTTCCCCAAGCAGAGTACTGTGGGGAACTTGACACCTTTGTCAATGTTGTACACTGAGTGACGTGAACTGGGCAGGAGCAGTGACCACAGTGACAGGACAGAAGAGGCGACAGGAAAGGAGAGGTACTAGGGCAGGAGAGGTGTCGGGGCAGGAGAATAGTCAGGGCAGGAGAGGTGACGGGGCAGGAGAGGTGACGGGGCAGGAGAGGTGACGGGGCAGGAGAGGTGACGGGGCAGGAGAGGTGACGGGGCAGGAGAGGTGACGGGGCAGGGGAGGTGACGGGGCAGGGGAGGTGACGGGGCAGGGGAGGTGACGGGGCAGGGGAGGTGACGGGGCAGGGGAGGTGACGGGGCATGAGCTAGAGCAGTAACCGGGCGTGAGCAGTGAAAGGACAGGAGCGGTGAAAGAACCAGGAGCGGTGAACGGGGCAGGAGCAGTGAACGGGGCAGGAGCAGTGAACAGGACAGGAGCAGGGAACGGGACAGGAGCAGGGAACGGGACAGGAGCAGGGAACGGGACAGGAGCAGGGAACGGGGCAGGAGCAGGGAACGGGGCAGGAGCAGGGAACGGGGCAGGAGCAGGGAACGGGGCAGGAGCAGGGAACGGGGCAGGAGCAGGGAACGGGGCAGGAGCAGGGAACGGGGCAGGAGCAGGGAACGGGGCAGGAGCAGGGAACGGGGCAGGAGCAGGGAACGGGGCAGGAGCAGGGAACGGGGCAGGAGCAGGGAACGGGGCAGGAACGGGGCAGGAGCAGGGAACGGGGCAGGAGCAGGGAACGGGGCAGGAGCAGGGAACGGGGCAGGAGCAGGGAACGGGGCAGGAGCAGGGAACGGGGCAGGAGCAGGGAGCGGGGCAGGAGCAGGGAACGGGGCAGGAGAAGCGACTGGGCAGGAGAAGCGACTGGGCAGGAGAAGCGACTGGGCAGGAGAAGCGACTGGGCAGGAGAAGCGACTGGGCAGGAGAAGCGACTGGGCAGGAGAAGCGACTGGGCAGGAGAGGAGACGGGGCAGGAGAGGAGACGGGGCAGAAGAGGAGACGTGATAGGAGCGGCGACGGGGCAGGAGAGGTGACGGGGCATGAGCTTGAGCGGTGAACGGGGCAGGAGCAGTGAACGGGGCAGGAGCAGTGAACGGGGCAGGAGCAGTGAACGGGGCAGGAGCAGTGAACGGGGCAGGAGAAGGGAGGGGGCAGGGGAATTGGCGAAGCAGGAGTGTTGATCGAGCATGAGCAGGAGTACTGACTGGACTGGAGCAGGGAAAGGGCAGGAGCAGGCGTTTCCCAGGGCGACTGGAAGGGTAGGGGGCCAGTTTAGTTTGGGGGGGGACCGGTTTTGTACAAGTGCAGGAGTTTTAAAAACACTGCAAAGTTCTTTGTATATTCAGCAGGTTTCGGTCAACAATACAAGTGCCAAGATAACTTTGGTGATCAATGTACCTGCTGGAGAGAGATGGGAGCATGTTTTGTCTAGTGGCTGTTTTACTCATCTAAGGTAATGCAGAGTGGTAATATGCCTGCTGCAAAGAACATGTACCATGCATATCAAAGAGCAATATGTTATGTGCATAGTTCAGTGGGTACTGCTTGGTGTTCACTTCCCGAATGAAAGGACACTTGAATACATATGGCCTGGCAGTTCGGGCTGGACTGTTCACATTGGGCGAAGGATCAAGACTGATTTGCATTGGGCTCGGTTCAAACTGGAATGGCATTGTGAGCAAAAAACGATGGATATAAGCCCAGATCTCTGAACTGGGGTGAATGTATGACATTGTTCTGCCTTCTGTCCATCAATTGTTCTTTTTGCATTTGTCACCCCGAGTGGGACAGGTATGCTCAGACAATAGTCCCGTGCTCTCCATGCTACTGGAATCAAGCTATCCTGGTTGATGAGGGCTGAAAGCCCGAAACCGGTCCTAGGATGCTTGATTCTGGTCCAGGGAGGACCTGGCCTGGCAGTTCGGGCTGGACTGTTCTCATTGGGTGCAGGATCAAGACTGATTTGCATATGGCTGGGTCCAAACTGGAATGGCATGGTGAGCAAAGAAACAATGGATTTAGGCCCAGATCTCTGTACTTGGGTGAATGTATGATATTGTTCTGGATTCTGTCCGCCAGTTGTTCTTTTTGCTATATTATGATTGAGCAGCTAGCTGGCTGACATGAATATGAAGGAGCCTTTGTGGGTTTCCTTGAGTCTAGATTCTCCTGAAGAGTCCCTTTCTCTTCTGAGCCTTGCTTAACACATGTGTACATATGGAGCCCTGTATTCATGACCTCCATGTTTGAGACAAAAAATAATCATGGATTTCTGAACAATGAGAGTAAAAGCATTAAGGTAACATGTTGTTCCTGCTTGTATTTCACATGCTTTACATAAACCTGTATTCCCTATGCGTGTTTGCTTTTTCCTGAATTAAACCTCAAATAAACATATCCATTCTTTTAATTAAATAATGTTATAAGCTGTAACTGGTCAGTGAAATGGTAGACGTACTAAAAATTGGTATGTTTTGCTATTTCTAGCCACACCCCTGACTCCGCCCACTGATTCAATCTTCGGTTATTCCCGCCCCCTGATTCTCCACCCACAGTTCCCCTACTTTTGTTTTCCCACTTCGACCACTGGCAGTAACACACATGCAGGTGAAGATAGGAGGGGCGGGGGGGTCACAAGATGCTAAACGCAAGTATTTTAGGTGCCGGTATCGGGCACTAACCTATCCAGCAAAGAGCCTGTTAAGTTGACTAAATCTGAAAACCTCACTCGCTCAACACACCATCCTCGAATACAACACACCTAACAATACACCCAATGTCACGTGGCTGGAGCTTGCATGCAGAAGCTCTTCGGACCCTGCGCCATAGAAAATGTGCACAAGCTCGCACGCGACGCCTTTTAACAGCACCAAATGGCAACGCAACCGTCGAAGTTATAATGCTACACAAAAACAGCATTTCACAAACAAAGTACTAGCAACCAAGCATGTCCGGACGAGTCAACTTAACGGACGAGAGCGCGCGAGGTGGCACCTCTGCTCATCACACCCTGCTCACTGCCAAACGCAACAAGGTGGAATACAACCGATTTTGAGGGGGAGATACGATAGGTATTTGTGAGCGCTGATAGAGGAGGCGAAGGTAAACACAACAAAAGGCACAAACAACGCGTTTGCCAAGCGACGCATTTTGGGAGAGAGGGCGAGGGGTGGGAGAAAAGTAGACCAAAAGTTGTTTGTGTGTGTAAAAGGCCGCTTTATTAAGACACAGGTGCACATTACAAACACAAACCTTGGCAACGCCTTACAAAACTAAACCTCACTAAATAAATAAATAACTACAAACTCAGCCCCCCGAACCCTCCCCCACCCCTAAAACATTTGAGCCCTCCCGCTCCCAACAATACATCAATAACAATATAACAGCATTATAACATTACGTCATCAATAAAACATTACATCATCAATAAAACATTTCGTCATTAAACAAACATACGTCATCGTTAAAACTTTATTCGTCAAACCACAATTGCAATAACAACGGTCAGGTCCTCCATAACCATAAACCCTGCCTGACCCTGCACTCCTGCAGATACCCCCCTCACAAAACTGAACGGTCAAACCATGACCAACATACCCCAGCACTTGTCAAAGAAATACTCGAACTAATACTCAACCAGCAATCTGCCTAAAACCGTAATGATACCCAAAAACACCGCACAGCACCTGTGTCTAGCGACGGATACAAATACAAGAGAAAAAACCCCTGCACACCGGTGGCCCACAAAACAGCCTTTTACTTAAAAAAGAAAATTGGAGCAAAACCCCCAAAAATGGGAAAAAACTGGGCAGCGAGGGGAAAAGAGGAACATTTAAAACAAAAATTGAGGGAGGGAGGGTGGGACAAAAAAGCTATAAGCCCACCTAGCCACCAGGTCACCAAACCTAAAATGGTGGCTGGTAGGCAGTGGGAGGGGAGTTTATAATTGGGCTATTCTGGTCCTACTAGACCAGCCCAAATCTAGAAACTTCTGTTCCTCTTAAAGAGACACCCCTCGCAACCCTCCCAAACAGCCCGGGGGAGGAGACCTCCCGGCGGTCGGCTCCCTCCCCCAAGCCCCCCTTGGGAGAGAGGGCGAGGGGTGGGAGAAAAGTAGACCAAAAGTTGTTTGTGTGTGTAAAAGGCCGCTTTATTAAGACACAGGTGCACATTACAAACACAAACCTTGGCAACGCCTTACAAAACTAAACCTCACTAAATAAATAAATAACTACAAACTCAGCCCCCCGAACCCTCCCCCACCCCTAAAACATTTGAGCCCTCCCGCTCCCAACAATACATCAATAACAATATAACAGCATTATAACATTACGTCATCAATAAAACATTACATCATCAATAAAACATTTCGTCATTAAACAAACATACGTCATCGTTAAAACTTTATTCGTCAAACCACAATTGCAATAACAACGGTCAGGTCCTCCATAACCATAAACCCTGCCTGACCCTGCACTCCTGCAGATACCCCCCTCACAAAACTGAACGGTCAAACCATGACCAACATACCCCAGCACTTGTCAAAGAAATACTCAACCAGCAATCTGCCTAAAACCGTAATGATACCCAAAAACACCGCCACCCAGAAAGGTAGGCGGGGAAGACACGCCTCCCTTTCTGCCCCCCAACCGCGAAGCGAAAGAGAAACCAGAAAATCAGCGCTGCATGGCCAATGCCCGGGCTAAGACCTCACGAATCTCCAACAAGTAAAGTTCCATGCCCACACGGGACAAATGAACTCCATCATCCCTAAAGAACTCAACAGACTCAAACTTAATGTCCCTGTGTGAAATCCTGCTGAAACCAAGGCTCCTACAGCAACGAGACACCTCCGAATTCACTTTCTTCCTAGCCCGATCGACAGCCCTGGGATTCACCGCTCCTCTCCATATCCTGCGAGGGATTAACTCTGTCCAAAAAACATGACACCCAGCCCACCGTTCCTTAATGAGGCCTAAATCTCGTTTCATAGCTCGCAGCAAGACTACACCTTTCGTTGCACATAGGTCATTTTCTCCCAAATGAATGACTAAAATATCCGGGCAGACACCGCCCACCATGTTGTTGTTCAAACAAGGGATCAACTCTCTCCAGAGCATCCCGCCTTTACCCTTCCAAAGAACATTAAACATTCGATCATTGAAACCAAGTAGATCACCAAAGTAACTCCTCGCTGCCTGGACTCTGGCCCACTTGACAAAGGAATGCCCCACTATCCAGACCGTTACCACCGAGGAGCGAGGCCCAGCAACGGATCCTGAAAAAGAAAAGAAAATTAGAATCATGTGAAGGAGGATGACGCATGCGCCTCCTCCGCCGAGCTCCTCACATAACGCTGGAAACAGTTAGAAGACCAGCGCCCCAATCGCTTAATATCCCTTTCAGACCAATTTCTGTGAAAAGCTTCAGTGGCTGCACCTATTCTGAAAGAGTGAGTACCATAAATATTGCCATCGAGACCTATGTGCTGTAGCGCTTTGCGCAAAACCATACGTAATTGATAAGGTGTTACAGGGGTGCCATTGATATGTTGGAAAACCAGGACTTCATCGCCACCCCCACACAAGGAACGCCAGCGCCGCGCCAGCAGTAGAGGGCAAGTAAGCTTTGGAGCACATGCCTGTAACCACACACCTTTCCCCTTACCCGTCTGATCAGTTTTAGAACTGTCCAACCATACATGAACTCCCTCATCATAACAAAAAACGTCCTTCCAAAACAATCCACACTTATATTTCGAACCCAACAACTCCGATACCCTGAAAGCACCAAAAAACATGAACGCCATCAACATTGAGAAAAGACATGCCTCAAAATCATCCGAACAAACTAAAGGCAAAACCGTAATTAACCTGGCAAGAACTTGCCAAGATATAGGGGCTCTGGACCTACCAACGTGCCCTTGCTCCCTGGCCCAGCCCTCCAGCATCCTTCTACCAATTTCCCCCGCAGATGGAGGATAGCCCCACCACAACTTCCCCATGAAAGCAATCCCCGCCAGTTTCCCAGCAATGGTTACTTTGGTCAAACCCTTATCCATGAGGTCCAGTATAAAGTTGACCACATCATCCGACCGACTCGACAGATCCTCTCTTCTGACAGCACCAGATTCCAGAAATTCCTTCCACGCAAGGGAATACGCAGAACGCGTGGACACAGACAGAGAACCTACCACCAATTGAACGACCCGACCTCGCCGACGTGCCACAGATGACTCGGCATCGGAGTCGGGGATCTGTCCGCATCCCTCGCCAGTCCACGGAATCTCCCCCACTGTGAACGAGACAGAGCATCCGCAATGTCATTGTCCACGCCAGGAATGTGTAAAGCACGAAAATGAATATCGTGTTTCAAACAACCAAGAACGAAAACTCTCATAAGTTTCAACACTTGTTCGTCCCTGGCCGATTGGCGATTCACTATCTCTACCACCGCCATGTTATCCACACGAAACAGCACTTTCTTGTGCGCCAATTCCTCCCCCCACAGTGTCAAGGCGACCAATAAAGGGAACAGTTCCAGGAAAGTGATGCTGCGACCTCCATTCAACCATTCATCAGGCCAACGTTCCGCACACCATTTGCCATTCCAAAAGAGCCCAAAACCATCACTGCCAGCAGCATCCGAAAACATTTGTACATCCCACTGAAAGTCAACCTCTCTGACCAAGGGGACACCATTGAAGGAGTTCAGGAAAAACTTCCACATTCTCAAATCCTCCTTGACACCAGCAGACAGACGAACACGATGGTGGGGCAAATGATGACCTGCCAAAGCCCTGCCCAGTCTCCTACAAAAGGTCCTGCCCGCTCTCACCACTCTGCAGGCAAAATTCAAATGACCCAAAAGCACTTGAATCTCTTTCACCAACACTTTTCTCTTTGACAACATCACATCCAGTAATTCAATCATGTTGACCCTTTTGTCCTCGGGCAGTCGAGCAGACATAACCACAGAGTCTATTTCAATACCCAAAAAGGAAAGGACAGTGGCAGGGCCCATTGTTTTCTCGGGAGCCAAAGGAACTCCCAAATCCTCCATGAGCCCTTGGAATGTGTCCAGAGCCTTCTGGCACTCCGCGGAGCCCGGGGATCCGACAAAGAAAAAATCATCGAGATAGTGTGTTACCAGGGTATGACCGGACTGATGGGAGAAATACCATTGCAGAAAAGTACTAAAACACTCAAACAAGGCACACGATATGGAGCAGCCCATCGGCAGCGCCTTGTCCACGTACCATTTACCAGCGAACTGAATACCGAAAAGGCTCCAATCGTCCGGGTGGACAGGCAATAACCGAAAAGCAGACTTGATGTCACACTTAGCCATCTCAGCGGCTGCGCCCGCTGTCACAACAAGTGACATGGCCACGTCAACCGAAGAGTAAGAGACAGACACTGCCTCTGGGTCAATGAAATCATTAACAGACGACCCTTCAGGCCATGACAAATGTTGAATCAGCCGAAACTGTCCCGGTTCTTTCTTCGGGACAACTCCAACCGGTGAAACAATCAAGTTATGGATCGGCCAATCGTGAAACGGGCCAGCCATCCTCCCTTCATGTACCTCCTTATTAAGTTTGTCTTGTACCACTGTGGCATGTTCAGAAGCTGATTTTAAATTGGCAGACCACCTCCGTTCCCTAGAACCTAAGTAACCGAGTCGGAACCCAAACTGAAAACCTTCCAACAGTGTAACTTTTGCTGACTGATCTTCGAAACCATGGAGGGCAATACGCAGCCTTTCTAAATTAACTGGCGTACGAGCCCTTGGACCCAGCACCCTTAGCACCTCTGTATCCCCTTCCTCCTGAAAATTGTGAAGTCGTATTTGATGTTCCTGAAACCGTTTGCTTTCCATGTGTACCCTCCGATGGCTGATTGTCCCAACACTTGGACAACGGGTGTTTCCTACCACAACCTGAGCATTCATGTTTAAATTTACAATACTCCCTGGTACAGGAGCCCCTATTAAATTCCCAACAGAAACCAGACCCTGAGTGCAAGGTTGCAGTGGCCCCCACCCCTCCCCGGGTGGGCTTCCCCTGAAAGGGCCGGTAAACTAACGGCAAACCACTGGCCGTAAAAATGGTTTTCCCCCCTGACGCTGACCCCATTGTGTGTTGCCACAAGTCATTATCCAGCTCCCCCCACTTAGCCTCCGGGTCCCAAGCCATCCTGGCCCTAAATTCCTCATCATATTGAGACCAAGCAAAACCACCCCCGGTTATCTGGGCCTTGCGAATGACGTCCATGTATTTAAAAAGGGACACGCTGCGCTCAGGGAACTTTTCGCAATATACACTAGCATAAATCAAAAATGCAGCTGTCCAGTTTTCAATAGTCAAAGGCACTCTGGGGCGTTTTGCCAGCTCAAACTCCTCCTCCTTAGACCCCTCTTTAGACCGGACTTCCCTGTGGAGTAGCTTCAGTAGTTCCACATACTCACCATTCCAAATTCGTTCCTTGGTACTTAACATGAGATGAGCACCTAACGGTTTCGTAACCCCCATGTAAGGCAGTTTCTTGATTTTTAATTCTTTACTGGCCACAGGCTCTTTAACCTTGCTGGAAGCACCAGCCATAACACCACCTACCACCTTGTTCGTAACGTCTACCACATCATCTGTACCAACTGCTGTGTCTTTTACATATCGACCTTTGACCAGACGGCCATCACCACTAATCACTTCGGTTTCACCACCTGTACCCACAGACACCATCGTAGGTTTGGCCTGTGTGGCTGATTGCTCACCTGGCAACAGAGAGACCACTCTCGATGGCTCCGCCCGTGTCTCCGAGGTCAATGCATCCGGTCTGCGAGGCGCCCTACTCGATGGGCCGTGCTCTCTTCTCCCTTGCACTTGACTTTGGACCACTGGAGCCTGTAACACACTAGAAGAAACATGAGAGGGCACCCCCCTTTCCGGATCCCGCACTTCACCTTCTTCAGGACTCTCTTCGTCGTAGTCCAACACCACTGAATCAACACTGGTATGCAACAAATCACCACGGGTCTTACCCAACCCGGTATCAACCACCGTACATTTAAATGATTTTGAAACTCCAGGAAGGGGAGCAGACTGTACGTGCCTGTACCTCCCTGCGCGTTGACTCTGCAGCTCCATAGCCGCCGGCAAGGCCTGCCACCTATACCTGCTACTCGTTGGGGCCAGCGGGGTCACGCCAGACCCTCGTGTGCTGACCGCGGCGGGATCCCTCGGTGGAACAGAGAGGGCCGCGCTAGGCACTCTCCTCACTTCCCCTTGGCGAGATGGGACTGGACCGCGCCCTGCCAAGTCTGGACCTCCGCACCTATTCCTATCCTGAAAAGAAAAGGTTTGGACTGGTGTGCTAGGTTTCCTACAAATTACATTCAAACCAGACTCCGTCCCCTTCCAAGATTCATCCACACTCAACCTCCGACCCCTCTCCAAAGCACGTCCACGAACACTAGATCGCAAAGGCACCTCCCTAACCGGAGAGTCACCTACCACCTCATCATCCTCACTGTAATCTAAGTTATCCATCGCTGCTGCCTCATAAGAAGTCGGAACAGGGGCCCCAGCCCTCCACTCGTGGCCTGTACCATCTCTCTGACAACTCCGTTGCGCAAGACCTGCCGCACCAAATTGCTCCCACCCTGGGGAACCACACATAAAATACGGGCCTCTGGCCTCACCAGACAATAATGGAACCGTACCCCTGTTCCCCAGAACCATCTCTCCACTCACAGGGCCAAAACCCCTACCATGTGCTAACCTCGTGCCCCGGGAGCCCACACCCCCCATGCTCATAGCACCAGTAAGTTGAGGCCCTCCAGCAGTAAAAAACATTGATGAACCAAGAACAGAGGACCCTGCACCACCCGCAGATAGTGGTACCCTCTCATCAGGATGAAAAGCGACGTGGCCCCCCATGGACACCCTCTTGCCTTCCCTCTGAAGACTGTCATCCACTCCCACCAACGCAGGAGACTCCAAACCCCTTGAACATGAAGCTTCCTGCCCCAAAGCCCCCCCAGAAATGGAACCCCCAACACCCATTTGTGCCCATTCACCCTCACCCCTAGAGCCCCCCCCAACTGATATAATATCACCCACTGAAGAACCAGGGGTGGAAAACAACAGAGGGCTACCCACATTGCCCCCAACGTCCACCACAGCCATATCTGCCTCTTGTCCAATAACTGCCTGCCCAGAAGCAATTTCCAAGCCCCCTGCGCTAAAATCCACATGCGAAGCCATTATGTGCAAATCCCTCCCCACCCCTGCCTGTCCGTCACAAGCACCATGCCTGGCAGGGGTTACAAACATATGAGGAGCCGTCTGAGGCACCGACTGCGACTCCTCCACCACCCACGCACTGTTATGTCCACCGGGCATAACCCGCTCTTGACTCACGCCTCGTAGCACAAATTGAACTGAGCCTCTGCGCGCCCCACGCGCAGCGACTACCTCCTCTGACTGAACGCGCCGCTCGACCAAAGGGTCAGACGCAGAGCGCTTCTTGGACCTCCCCCGGCCCCCTCTCCCCCGCCTAACTGCCGGTGCGGGAACCAAACCCAACGGCCCAGTGAAAACCGCGGTGCCCGCCTGCATACCTGACGCGAGGAGCCGCGCGCCACTCAACACCTGCTCCCGCTCCAACAAGGCGCCGGGCATGCCCTGATGTCCCCCCGCCCCCGCCATAACGCTCACCTGGGGAATCAAAGACCCGGAAACCGCCGGCCCGCCTGCAACAGAATCGCCGCATCCCGCCGGGGCCTCCCCTTCCCCCGCCCCCACCCGCACCAGCCGCTGAGGGGCCGGTTTCCTCGTACGGGACCGGCCCCTTTCACATACCTGAGCGGAACGCCGCTTCTTCGGTGGAGAGCACGCTAAAACAGCGGCGGTCACGCCAGCAGAGGCCTGGCGCTGGGGGCGCGCCGGCCCTCCTCCCACCAGCAAGTCCATGCGACCTGCGTCCGCCAGCAGCCTCAAAGCCTCACGAACACGGGAATCCTCCATACTAAATAAATACCAACTCTACTGAAAGGAAAAAACTGGTATTCTACACCAAGCTCCCAAATACTAACAAATTCGACAAAAAAGCTATAAGCCCACCTAGCCACCAGGTCACCAAACCTAAAATGGTGGCTGGTAGGCAGTGGGAGGGGAGTTTATAATTGGGCTATTCTGGTCCTACTAGACCAGCCCAAATCTAGAAACTTCTGTTCCTCTTAAAGAGACACCCCTCGCAACCCTCCCAAACCGCCCGGGGGAGGAGACCTCCCGGCGGTCGGCTCCCTCCCCCAAGCCCCCCTTGAAGTAAGCAGAGCTTTGCAAGAAAAGACAATGAGACCATTAATTATATATACAGAGACCAGCAGTCGGCAGACGTCATCAGTCCTTTTGTGCTGAAAGGCTTTTTGCGCCCCAACCCCCTCCTCCCTGTTTATGTTAGTGCTTGGGCAGTAACATTTATTATTATAGCGCTTTAACACTAGTGATGGTGGGCCCGCGCTGTGAAGCGGGGGGGGGGCGCGCTTTTTGTAGTACATGCGTTTTTGTTGGGGTGGTGGCGTTGTTTGTTTTGATTTTGGCCTGGGGCGCTGTTTTATTGCCTGTCATTTCCAACGGAGGACATCGTTTCTTCTTTGCAGATGCGTACATTAGCGACCCCTGTTATATCCGATTGTGTTGCACTCCTATTTCTTGCGCAAATTGTTACACCTTGAGGAATGGTCAGCAAGAACTGATAGGGATGCTAAACGGACTCTTTTTAAGATGATAAACCACTCTGCTGGTACGATAGCTTGGTGACCTAGTGCGCCTGCTGCAGAGATCTTGGCAGAAGCTATGTGCAGCTGGGCATGGTCGCTGCAGGCTAAATCAGTATGATAGTTCTGAAGATGCACAGATGTGTACAACTCAGATAGGCAATATGCAATCTACAGTGAAACAAAGTGCTATTTTAAAATAACTAATGTGATAATATTAAGTATTAAAGAACAGGGTCTAGCGCCAGTCGAACCTTAAATATGCAATGTATTTTACCCATGCAATAATGTCAAGTTATAGCGCAGCTTATGTGATATTGAAGTTTACAGATGCCGTTCGCAGGATCCCTTTATTGCAGCAGATAAATCTGTCCCCATGTCATATACTTTATGTATTGAAGGGGCGGAAAAGTAGGTTTGAAGCAGCAGACCGCTTTAAGGTATTTTCCTGTAAACCAGTATGTATGTCGGATGAATAATCCTTTAAAAAGTCACATGTTCACAAATAAAATCCCACATCCGTGTTGCGAGGTCTTCACTGCAGCTACACTGAATCATGGCTGCTATGCCTGCCATGAACCTTAAGGATGAATGTGGTGTCTCTAAACAAGCGAAAGTTTGAGGCTTGCTGGTAACTGTAGTTCTATGGCATATAGCATGTCCAGCACTATGTGACAACCACCAGGCTTTCCTTCATTGCAAGGCTCAGTGCGCACGGCTTCAAAGCACTGTTTCCTTGCACACTGACCACACTAAGCCGGAAGCATGACTTCCAATCCCACCCCCTGACATGGCTGCAACAGATGCAACAAGCTGGCAATGCAGTGTAGTGGGTTGAGCATCTGTTGCGGGGCACTGTGTGTGTGTGACATCCAGCTCACAGGTTCTGATAACATGGGCCCAGCGCAGCCTTTCATCCTTGTCAGACTTTTAACATGAATGCCATTGAGTGGATGATAAATACACTTATTAAAAAACCGGCAACAGAAAATATACTTTGTGGCCAGCACTACATGAATGGTCATGCTGACCACACACCTATCCAGCACAGTAGCATAATAAACATTGCCTACTGCACACCACACGCATAACCTGAAGGGCACGCATCAGGCACTACACTGCACACACGCCTGACAGAGGAAAGTAGGGTAGTGCTGACTACAGCCATGCCCACGAAAACATACACAGCGAGTTACAAGAGCACACATCAGGGCAGAAACCCCGAACGCCTCCTCAACCCTCGCTGGCACCAGCTACTTGCCACAAAAGCAGCTGGCACGAGTGTCAGCCAAGGGGATGCATAATATGGTACAAGCACCCCCTTCGGGGACACCCACCTGACAGAACGGCGCAATACTGCCACTAACCTGTTCAACGGGGCTGGGTGGGAAGGGCTGGACTGTTCCCATGAGGCACAGGGTCAGACTGATTTGCATATAGCCATGTCTGAACTCGGGTGGCTGAGTGAACTAAAGAATGGTGATGGATTAAACCCAGATCAGTTGACTGGGGGTGAGTGTTTGATTTGTTCAAACGCTCCGTCCATCATCCCCTTTTGTGTCGCTTTGTTCGCCCTAAGTGTGGCAGGGTATGCTCAGACGTGAGTCCCTTGTTCACTTGGCCACTGGATTCAAGATAGCCTGGCTGATGAGGATTATGAATCCGAAACCGGTCCCAGGATGCTTGTTTCCGGTCCAGGGAAGACATGGCTTGGCAGTTCGGGCTGGACTGTTCCCATGAGGCACAGGGTCAGACTGATTTGCATATAGCCATGTCTGAACTGGGGTGGCTGAGTGAACTAAAGAATGGTGATGGATTAAACCCAGATCAGTTGACTGGGGGTGAGTGTTTGATTTGTTCAAACGCTCCGTCCATCATCCCCTTTTGTGTCGCTGGGTGGGAAGGGACCAGCGCACAACTCCGGCTACAAACCCCCGACCCAGCTACAAACAGCAACGCCCTCGACACCCTAGTGCACGTCACATGGAGCTCTGGATCGATCTCACAATAGACTGTAAGGCTAGCTGCCGGAACAGAGTGTGAGCAGTCTACAGACATAGTCAGCGTGAGGGGGAAGAGCAATGCCTCTGAGCCGGCCGGTGTCCGCCAGCAAAGCTGCCCGCCCCGCCCCGCCCCCTCAGGCCTCCAATGAAAAGCGTGCTTTGAGAGAGCCCAGCGCTGCGCTAGATCTACCAAATAAAGTGTTGACATTTCGCGAGACCAATGTGAGCCAAGACTAGCAGTTCCACTTTGGAGCCTTAAAACAATAACAAAGTTTGCAAGGTACACTTTATCAATCACGGTCTCACAGCTGCTGAGGCAAGGAGGAGTTAACAACTGAAGAGGGAGAGGCTGAAGGTGGGAGGGCGGGTGAGAGAAGAGGCAGCGCCGCGCGCCCCTCTGCAGACTCCCCCTGCATTCCAGAGAGGCGCGCGACGCTATCCGGTCTGCCATGCCATGCTGTGGAGACAAGATCTGGCCGCGCGCACAACGTTATCCTATGGGGAAACGCTGCGCGCGTCCAGGTCTTGTCTCCCTTCGTCGTTCTGAGACGGCTGAGATGCCGACTATAGTTCTCTGGCGAGAACGCGCTTTCAGCGCGTTTCTAGCAGAGTCCTAAAAAGCAGATGATGCAGACCCATCATCGCTCTTGAAATAAGGGAACCTTCTTTGTAAATTTCTGGGACTATTTATGAATGGTATCCGATAATACTCCCACTGTGTTTAATTATATATATTTCAAGGATGGTTTGTCAGGGTGTCATAATAATGAAAACAAAACCGCTTCTGATGATTTTCAACATTTTACTGAGGATATTAATTATCTAAAGAGGGCTAAGAATTCAAATCTATCATTAGTTGTTTAACATCATTTATACTCAAGGAATTTTCTAAAGGGCCTGGAACTAAATTGTCATTTAGGAATATTTTTGAACTTGGAGGATTTGTATAATTTCTGTTTGACCTATGATCTAATTCGGAACCTTATTTTCCAAACCGCACCATCCAGCACAGGATGGATAGGCAGTGATATTTATAGTATTATGGTCTCAAATTAGTTTGTCAAAAGAGGAATGTGGTGTCAGTTCCTGAACTACAGGAAACCGCACTCTCTAATCAGGAATATAGCTCCTGTGCACAAGAAGCCAGATTGTGTTCTTTGGAAAAATTTGAAATGCCCATGTTGCGTTTTATGCCCTCTCCTGTTGTGTGGGTAGGCCTAGTGCCCACAAGTGAGGTACCATTTGTATACGGAGACATGGGGCATGCTGGGTGGTAGAAAATGGCTGACACTCCACAGATGGCAGACGTTTTCCTCCCAGAAATGAGCGAAAAATTAGTTTTTTGTTTGTTTGATTTTTTTTCCCGCAAGGTGCTTCTGGGTAAGAAAACCTCAGGAGAGCAATGCAAGCCAGCCCACCCTGGATTCCCCTAGGTGTTGGGTGTCTAGTTTTCAAAACTGTGCAGGTTTGCTAGGTTTCCCTAGGTACCAACTGAGCTAGGGCTCAAACTTCACAGCTACTCACATTTCAAAAACGGGCCAGTTTCCAGTGAAACAATTTGATGTATCCATGTTGGGTTTTGGTCCCTTTACTGTCGCAGGCTCTAGGTCCACTACACCAGTGAACTACTATTATTATCGAGAAATATGTGGGAACACAGAATAGTTGGACATTTGTTATTACCAATTGGATTTCTCTGCGTTTGTGCCTTCCAAATGTAAGCCATTGTATAAGAAAGAAGACTTTTTGAAAAATGCCCTTTGAATCAAATGCTACTATGGGGTACCCACAAAGTCAGATGTACAAAATACCACAGCTCCATATCTGGTTTTCATTTCAGAAATGCATAGGTTTTCTTGATACCCAGGATTCACGCTTTGTTTTTACCATATTTGCTCTGTTTGGTACACAATGAAAAACCATTGTAAAGTGCAGCCCAGTTACTGCTTCTGGGTAATGCGGGTACTTGCACAACCTAAAAACCCTATACATCTCCACAACCAGACAGGTCTAACAGACGTAGTGGTATAATGCTTTTGTAAATCTGCCATTTTAACAAGACTTTACAGATAAAAACATTGTTGCTAATGGTTGGCTGATTTTTCCTACTTTTCATAATTCGTTTTTAGTTCACCATTTAGTTTAAAAAAAAAACTTTTATGGATCTACACAAATGACCCCTTCTTGAATTCAGAATTGTCTACTTTTTAGGAATCTATAGCTTTCCATGATTACCTAGGAGTTTTATACTGGTTTCTACTACAAACTGGAAGTACCTTGAAGTCACAAAAATTTGCTAAAATGGGCTACCTCTTTGAAACATGGCAAAACTGTGGTAAAAAAAATAGTTTTTTTGCTTCAGCTATGAATGTTCTTTTGTTGATGCCATTTTTGGGAAAAAAATAAAAGCTTTTTTTGTGAAGCACTCATTCCTAGTTTTCCCTCAAAACTCTAAAATTACCTATATTTTGCCTGTTCTCTTGTTGCCCTCCAGTGGTAGTCACACACCCCGGAGTACCTTTTAGAATCCCCAGCATGTTGGTGAAAAAGGATGCGTATTTGACTGTCGTGTTTTTTATATAGCCTTTGTCGATTTCCCTTGGTTAGCCTAATTCTGCACATTGTAGGCTGCTTTTGTTTTGCACACGTTACCACATATCACCCTTGTTTTTGTGCCGCATTGCATTTTCACACCTATTCAGTACATGTTTTTGTATTTTGTATTTTGTTCTTTTCCTGGGATTTAGGTGGACTAGCCTAGACAAGGTCAAACAACATTGTTCCTCTGTATTCTCTGTGGTCAGACATAAGCACCTAGACCTAATAGAGAAACACAGCTTATGTTTTTGTACACAAATATTTTGTAATATAACTTGGGACATGTTCTAAAAACACAGAGCGGAGGTGTGCAAACAGAATAGAGGTCCTTAGATGAGAGGGCTGAGTCAGCTGGGATGTAGAGCAGCTATCTATGTATGCTAAGGCATGGAGTCCGCTACTAAGCCCAGTGACCTATAGTCACTTAGCTTTCGTGTTGAGGGTGGGTCTAGGCAAATCTGCCTGATAATTTGACAGGGCTTTTTATTGTATATGTTCTGCTAATCATTCTAATGACATTACTGACCTGTATCTTTTTTCTAGTTGTGGTGCAATTGCATAGTAGAGCACAATAGTTTAAATAAATATTGTAAACTTCCTTCGTGTCTCTTTTCTATTTATTGTGGAAAGAAAGGGAGTGACCTGCAACCGCGATCACTGAGAAGGTTGGGAGTATTGTGTTCTGGGTTGTTAAATCATTTGTCTCTGTAAAGGTTAGTAGGGCAAGTGAGGCACTATAAGCTAGTCTGATTCAAGCCCATAGATACTGATGGGGTATGGTGACTCAGTCCCTACATGCTGATGTTCTGTGGTTCCAAGCTTAGTTCTGTTCTAGAGCCGAATCCTTCCAACCTGGCCCCCTCATTGTTTGGTCTGGTACTTATTTGTGGGTCTCCTGAGTAGTGCTTGTGCCTGTCCACAATACCCTTGCAACTTTTACCGGAGACGTCCTTGGTGTTGGGGATTTTGCCTCTGCAGTGTTTAGGAAGCACCTAACTCTGTTGGTTTTTCAAGCTTGGATATTAAAAGGTTCAAACCCAGTTTGGGTTTCACTTTGAATCTATTCATGTTTTTCTGATGGCGTAGCCATTAGTCATTCTGGTCAATTGCAGACCAGCAGTTTACCCACATATAGCACAAAACGGGCTTCCTAATGCGGGTGGTCCACTTGTGTTTATAGTAGAAGCGGATGCAGCATACCAACTTGTAAGTTTTTTTTATTCTTGGGTCACATTTCCAGCTGTTGAGGGCAACACTTATACATTTCGTACTTACACTTCACTTGCAAAGCCGTCTCAATAAAGAGCTTATGTGCTTCTTGAGATTCCTCACCCTATTTGGGAATTCCAAAATTGGCTCCCTGGCTCCAAGTAGCCCCAATCTCAAGAATCTCCTGTGACCAAGATATTCGTCCTCACTGCATCAATTGCAACGTGGGCCTGCATCTGAGCTGCTCGAGGCCCTCATACGACTCCACTGCATCCGGCCTCTGGGTTCACTTGAGGGTCTTTTTTTTTATTTCCTCAGGCTCTCCTGATTGCTTGGTGCCTGTTCTGACCCCCCCTGCTTTTGGTGAGTCACCTGGACTGTGCTGGTTCTGACACTGCACATTTTTCACTTTCCACACTGGTTGCATTTGCCAAGGTTTGTTGGTGCTCCCGACAGACACCAACCCCTCAGCTCTCAACATATGACGTGGGACAGCTCATGAACAGCTCCTGGTCTTCCACAGCGTCACCTGGTCTGCACAGCTGCAGCTCCAAGTTCAGTCGGCTCTCCTGCAACACCCGACATCGGTGGGCATTCGTCTTTCGTGCCTCATGGTCACTCCTGAGTGGAGTAGACTCTGTCCCCTCTGCTTGCAGGTACTTCTGATCTTGACATTGGATTTGGAAATGCCCAGTGTCGCCGGTCTGGATCACGCTTGGGAGAATACTCGTTTGGAATAAGGCACAGAAGAATATTGGCTTTTTTTTAGCTAAATGGCAATGTGGGTGATTGTGGAACTTTGGGGATAAGCCGCATATGACTGACGGATCGTTTCTATGATTACAGGAGATGTTTTGATAATCGTGATTTGAATTAAGTGCTGGGGTATTTTACTCTGTACTTGTATGAGTAGAGATTCTACGTTGAAAAGATAGAACTAATTTGTGTATCCAGGCCTGATAAGGGTTTACATTATTGAAGTGAAGAATTTATTGAACTGTTGAACATAAAACTGGCCTCCTTTCCACTGGGTCAAGGGTTTCTTTTTTGAGATGTTCACACTTTAATTGGGAGGCCGGAGGCAGCTGCTGTACAGTACATTGATACAGATCGGCATTGATTCTACTCTTATACAGTTATTGTTCTTGGAGCCCTGATGTCCGTTGCCGGACGAAACGCGTTGGCTGTATTGTGAGCTGTATACTTTATGCTTTTGGATTAATTTGCAACCTTTGATTTTGATGAAACGCTGTTGCCATCATTTGATCAACTTGACTTCAATAAAGAACTTTGGGAATCAACAATTTTGAACCTGTGAAATTTTTTGAATAACATGACGCTCCTTCAGCTGTAATAGTGACTTCTCATCTTGAATCCACTTTTGAGTTCCACTGGGCACTTTCACCTTCTCCAGCAGCGGCATCTTCTTGAAGTCTTCCATTGAGTTCGACTGTGGTTTCCGATGCCAATTCGTACCTATGAACCCGGCTTCCCTTCACGTGCGTGGGCAGGGGTGAATTGCGTGTGCGACACAGCTGGGCATCTATAAGTTCACTGTAAGTGGTCCAGGTGCAGGTTGTTAGGTTTTTGTTATTTTGTTGAGTGTTAAGTAGATTGAAAACAGTACACTATGATGTCAAGCCGACTGCTAGACAAAGGTCACTATAATAGTTAATATCGTCCGGCGTGTATGTAGATGCTGAGCGAGCTATGTCTGTAAAGCCATGCTCTGTCTTGTATTAACAATGTTGATCAAAGCAGAGAAACGAAATGCACTGTAAACCTCAAAGTTGTTGTAAAATCAATAAAAACAAAGTTAAACAAACAAAATGAACCCAGCTTCCCTGGTGTAAGTATCTTGGTTCCTAGGGTATCCACAGGTGGGGTGGCTCTCCAACCTTCTGTCTCCCACGGGGTTTCTTCAGGGTCCACTGGGAAGGGTCCTTCTTCTTTAAAATTGCAACTGCAACTTACCCATTGGTTTGAATTGAGCACGCTGTTGTGTTCCCACTCTGCACACGGTCTCTGTGGAGTTCCTGGGTACTTGCCTCGGGTGGTTCCCTGGGTCCCCTCGGTGTAGTCTTGCCTTGAGTTGTGCTTCGCACACCATTATTTTAGTATATGGTTTGGTCTTCCCTGGAGACCACTGTGTATTCGTGCTACTTACCTGTTTTATTTGTAAAGTATTTTGTGCATTGTGTATTTCTTCGAGCAGGAAATATTTTTATGTGTTAGTGATTCTTATAATAAATATATATTTTTCTAAATACACTGTGTGGTTCTTTTTTACTTAATCTATACCAATAAGATTACGCTCTGGCGAAACAAGCTGCTTTACATTGATTTTGGACTACCCTGAAGGCTGCTTTCCACAACTACCTCTTAGCGAGCTTTCTAAAGTTGTCTAAGACCACTAAAATCCCCATAAGGTTTGTTTGGATTAGTGCAGGGTGCCCACTTACATAAGTGTGCACCATATACTAAGCCAGCTTCTCACAGATGATATCTACTTAACAAATTACATCCCCACCTCACCAAAGCAGATAGAATAAGATTGGGATTTGGTGAACTTGGCTACAAGTTCAACTTCTAATACAGCTTTTCTGAGTGTCCTTTTCCTAGGATATGAACTTATGCATGAGAGAAAGAGCTTTGCCCCTCATTTTGTGAAAAAAAGTGCACAACTGCAACCTCCAAATACACTTAAAAATTAGCAGTCCCTGCTAGGATTTCTACATTTTGGCAGAACATACATACCTGATTATGACAGTGCATTAAACCACTTTATGAATGAATACCCCCTGATTTTTCTACTGCATGTTGGACATTGGAGCCCACAGATACTCAGATCATTACAGTCTGACTTGCTTGAAACACGTCACTTACATACATGTGTGAATAACACAAACCTGATCATCTGTATTTTGATAGGTGCGATTGGATTTACTTAAATCACTTTCAGTGAAGGCGAAACAGCGTCTAAAGCATATAAATCGCATGTATAATCCAATGTGGAAATGTGTTTTTCTTCCACTGAAAAAACAAGTATTTGCAATGCAATAGGTCTCGCATTTACGAGATCTTGAGCTATTGGCATGTAATTGGCAATGCCTTTTTTTTATGTCTTGAGGTTATGGTGGCAAACCTCAAAGACAGGTCACCACAGATTTATGTAATACATATGTTGAGTCATCAGCAGGTGGGAGCACATGTTGTATGGAGTTCCTTGCCTGAGGAGGCAGCCACACCTGATGTCTCCACAGCTAATGTTACAGCAATTACTCGTTCTAAAAATAAAATAGATAATGATATCGTGGCTGCAGTTAATTCAAATAAAAACTTCACCCTTTACCTAAGGGCTTTCTTTCTAAATGTTCTAATTACTTAGCTGAAAAAAGAAATCCCGTTTGTAACATTTCCAGGTGTTGGCAATCTTTTGATTCCCAACCAAAACCTCAGAATTGCTTTAGTGATAGCGGCACATAAAGGTGTTGCTTCGGTACCTGTTGTAGTTGCGGCCACAGTTTTGCTGCTACAGCAGCGTTATTGGTGACATGGCTCATATTAACATGCCAAGAAATATTTCCTGTGTGGTGACATTTGTCAACAAATTAAAGCTTCCATCGTGGCTCGCCCTCTGCAGATACGTCTTTGCGTCTCCAACAAGCATTTTGTCTGCATTTGGATCACTGTGGTCCACTGATTTTAAACACTGCATTTAAATTTATTTTGGCTGCAGTTGATTCCTGCTCTAGATTCCTCTGGGTTTGGCCACAGTGTAAGAAAGAAAATGCACCTTTGACCAACAAGGAAATCAAAGGGTGATGGCTAGAATTACTGTGGGGAAATCCTCTAGCATTCATGGACTCAAAGTGGAAAGGCAAATGTGAGTATCGAGGACCCCCTGTAAAATTGATAATACAATTCTTAGGACAAGGTAAATATACAGTTGAAAATAAATTCCTAGGCAAATTACAACCAACCAAACATAACAACCTGACGTGTATATATATGATTGGAAAACACTCAGTGTAAGGACCAAAAAAAGATATATTTTGATATACATTTTTAATCTCAAATCAATAAATGCAATGTTAATATAAAAACAATTCTTAAATAAAAAGACCTAGAATTAGTGGCGTATAAAATACAATAATTAAATCATTCAATATTTTAATTATTCAGTACCTAATTGACATTTATAAGAATTTCATGTAAAACCAAGAGTGGCAGAAAATAAATCTTTGCACGCTTCGGCGCAAAGCGCAACTTCGTCAGGAAATGCCACAATATTACCTTAAAATAATAATTGAAAAATTCACTGAGAATTTTTTTTTGTAAAAAATACAATTAATAAGGGAGCGTGGCCGTGCCGGCGGCGAAGATGGCCGCCAGCTAGGGAAGCTCTAGCATTTAGCCGACCTCATGAGAGATTTCCCTCACACTTCGCCCACAATGTGATCCTGGAAATCGGCGGAAGCGATGCGGCACAGGATTTGCGGATCACCGGGCGCCTACATCCCTTAGCGGAGGAGACTCTTCGTCTGAAAGACAGAGGGGGCGGAGTGGCCCTGCCGAGACCGGTATCCCGGTGTACAGCGTGGAGCACCCGCCTGCCTTCCTTGGGCGCTCCACTGTCCTGTGGATCGGAGGATCTGGTGAGATGAGCGAGTGATTGCTGCGTCGTTCCCCCTCCCCTGCTACGTGGTTTAGCTGCGGCTGCTGGGCCGGCTGTCCTACCCACCCCCCTCTGCCGCAGTGCTCCGGCCCTGCTAAGGGAATAGGGCCCTTCCATAATACACGCTGGGGGTTGGGCGCTGGTTTTCGGCCGAGACGGAGGTGGGTGCTGGCGCGAAGCGTTGCCTGGTTAATCCTTGATGACTCCCTGAAAGGCCACAACACATGGCAGGCTGGCGCTGGGCCTCACGCCGCAAACTGGTCAGCGTCCCCAGATCACTACATCCGGGCTGGGACTTGCTAATGGGCACTGCCGCATGAGCCCATCGCAATCACTCTCTGCGCACTGACCGTCTGCTCTGGGGCACCCACGTCTGGCAGCTTTACTCACGTAGCTCCTGGGGGAGTCGCCGCCATCTTGCACAGTCTTTAACAGCCAGCTTAGTCTTCAGCCAGTCACCTGCACTGTTTCTAGTCTGCTCCCTTGCTCCCTGGGGCACCGGACGCCTATGGACAGCGTCCTCCGATCACTGCATCCTGTCTGGGGCTTGCTAATGGACACTGCTGCATCGTGAAGCCACCACAATCACCCCCTGCGCACTGACCATCTGCGCCCTGTCTGCTCTGGGGGCACCCACGTCTGGCAGCATTATTCACGTAGTTCCTGGGGGAGTCCCCACCATATTGCCCAGTCTTGAACAGCCAGCTTAGTCCCCTGCCAGTCACCTGCACTGTTTCTAGTTTGCTCCCTTGCACCCTGGGGCACCTGACGCCTATGGACATTGTCGACAGACCCACTGCTTGTAGCGACACATTACCCCCGACCCCCCCCCCCCCCCCCTCTGTTTCCCACCTGCCGCCCTGAAGTCACGGAATGGGACGCAAGGATCCCAGGCAGAGAACCTTGCCTTTTGAAATAGTGACTGGGTAGGCAACTTTGCACAGCACGACCATGGCGGAAAAAGGCCCTGACGCTACACCTCCTGAAACTTCAGAAGCTTCAGTTGCCTCATTACTGCTGGAAATGAAGGCGGGATTTAAGGTGCTGGACTCACGCTTTGATTCCCTTGATCATACGATTGCATCACTGGGCGCCAAGGTACAGGGCCACGACAGACGCCTTGATGTAGCTGAAGCTCGGGTATCCGACCTGGAGGACGGGACGGCACAATTTCTGAAGCGGTTGGAGAGGGCGGAAAGGCTACTTAAAGAAGTGGTCATTAACAATGAGGACTTGGAAGCGCGTGGTCGCCGCAACAATGTCCGCATAATGGGGGTTCCGGAGATGACATCCACTGGCCTTATGGACCTTTTTGTTGAGAGTTTACTGTCTGACTTGTTCGGGAGGGAGGCCTTTACCCAAGGTTTTGTTGTAGAACAGGCCCACAGGTCACTCGGTCCAAGGCCAAACCCTGGCCTCCCCCCTAGACCCATCATAGCACGCCTTCTGAACTTTAGGGACCGAGACACCACGCTCCGACTAGCAAGAGAATGGGGCAATGTGGACTGGCAAGGTTTCAAATTGTCATTCTATCCGGACTTCACCCTGATGGTCCAGGAGGCACGGCGCAAGTTTCTGGGTGTTAAAGCTATATTGCGGAATCTTGGACTCAAATACGGCATGCTCTACCCTGCGAGGCTCAAGGTGGATGTGGGTGGCACATCACGGATATTCGACTCCCCTACGGAGGCCCAGGAATTCTGCCGCACGTACAAAACTCGAAACTCACAGAACTCTGCAGATGCCGCACTTGCTTCCCCACATCACAGCGGCTCCAACGCAAGTGCCGAATTGTTTTCGAACACTGGTGCTGAATGAGGGCACATTATATGATCTTTTGTGATTCACATTAACGGGGGAGATTTCTCTGCTTATTTTGATATGTTTAGGTATATGTGACACTCGGCCAACTTGATTCTGAGCTGCCACCACCCTCTGGTGTATCCGTAACGTTGGTTAATTGTTCTTTAAGGTTCGCCTTACAGCTATATACCACCTAAGTGTTTAAATTCCTATATTGATGCTTACATTAAAAGCTTTTTAGATGGCCTTTTACCGGATCAAGACAGATATCTTCGTTTTGATATATTTTATAGATTTAAATATGTAACAATCCACATGATAAATCAGGACATGAGATGAGATGAAATGAGGTTGTATATAAAAAAAAATTTATAAGCGAAAATGTATATTACCCTCAATCTCTATTCCTCAAATTCATAGGTCTATATGTAGGCTGTCTGGAATTCGGTTAAAACCGACTCTGCCCGACATTATCCTACCGACTGCAAATCAGCTGACCCGGTTTAAACCGAGTATCACTGAATTTTTCAAATGTGATTCACCACTTGGCCATTTGCACCTTTTTGCCACTTGAGGTTGCCAAAGCAGTACTAACCCAGCATCCGAGCTAGGCATCTGTAATTCCATGAAACATTTCACCCTCCTCCCGCTGTTCATGGCCTTCAAACACACTTTTACTTTCAGCGCGGTGCTCTTGAAACGGGCGCTGCGCTTTGCACTCGGCGATGGTTCTGTGTCCCTCCCTGCTGTTGTGTATGTCTCCCCGGGGCTTAAATTAAACCCCAAGCTTCTTTAATGAAAATGTAGCATCGGTGAGCTCGCCCTCAATGGTATGGGAAGCTTATAAGACAGTTCTTAGAGGACAAGCGATAGCTTCTATCACGGGATATAAGCGGGAGAAACAGAAAGAACTCTCAGAGCTAGAAATAGTGCAGCCACTACAGAACACTCGGCAGACCCAACACCAGACACAGCCCACACTCTGCACCTCACACAACAACAATATAAAGCGCATCTACAGGAAAAGACGGAAGCTAACATACTGGCGACCAAGCACAACATCTATGATGTGGGAGACAAAGCGGGTAGGCTGCTGGCATGGCTGGATAAGCGTGAGTCAGGTGCTAAAGGAATACGGCATATTAGAAAGACAGACGGACATCTCACGACAGACCCTGAAGACATAGTAGATACACTGGCTTATCACTTCCGGGAAGTTTACACGCCGACATTAGAGATAACAGAGGATGAAGTGAGGGACTTCCTACGGAATATAGAGATGCCAACTCTCACGCAAGAGGCAGCCCAAGACTTGGAGGCACAATTTACGACCGAGGAATTGCATTTGGCAATTACAGTGCTGCAGTCAGGCAAGGCGCTGGCACCCAACGGGATCCCGATCGAGTGGTACAAACAAATGTCGGACACCATTGGCCCACCTCTACTGGCAATGTATAACGAAAGCTCAGAGAAGGGTGAACTGCCGCTAGACCAACGAATAGCGACGATAGTTGCGATCCCAAAACCGGGTAAGCCCCCGTCTGAATGTACCTCCTACCACCCTATATCACTATTGAACGCGGAGGCAAAGATCTTAGCTAAACTATTAGCTGATAGATTAATGACACACCTGCCTCAACTAATACACCCAGACCAATCGGGCTTCATGCCTAATAGGAACACGGCACTCAACCTCCGACACTTACACGGAGTACTAGCGAAGGCACCATCACTGGCGGAAGCGGCAGTGGTACTGTCCTTAGACGCGAAGATGGCCTTCGATATGGTAGACTGGAGGTATCTTTTTGTTGTCCTGCCGCGTCTGGGGTTTGGCCGTAGATTCTGTACGTGGGTGCGACTCCTTTATACAAAACCTGTGGCTCATGTCATAGCTAACAGCCATATGTCGGGCGAGATCCCATTGGCGAGGGGGACGCGTCAGGGTTGCCCCCTGTCGCCACTCCTATTCGCTCTGGTCCTGGAGCCCCTGGCAACACTAATCAGAGGGACCCCATTGCTAAAAGGTATTCAGTGGAGGGAGAGATGGGAAGATCACCTCTCCCTTTATGCTGACAACATCTTGGTGTATCTAGCAGACCCTGACCATTCGATACCGAAGCTACTCAACATATGTGACCGCTTCGGCAAGATGTCTGGGTACATGAAAAATTGGTCCAAGTCGGTTCTATATGTCCTGGAGGGACCTGCGTCACGCCTTCCTCCCGATTGCTTGCTAGTAAAAACCAATGACTCCTTTAAGTACCTGGGCATACATATAACAAAAGATCCGATTGAGTTTTTCTCCAGAAACCTGGCACCCCCCTGGAGAGATTGCGTAGGGACATGATACATTGGGCATCCCTGCCCCTCACGCTACTGGGCAAAGCGGCATTATACAAGATGGTGGCCCTGCCCTGGTTCCTTTATGCTCTGGAAAATACGCCATTCCCCGTCCCTCCCCGATACTTTAAACAAGTAGCGGCACAGGTGTCCACACTTCTTTGGGGCCAACACCCGGCAAGAATAGCACAAGCAAAACTATACAGAGGCTGGTATGACGGTGGGATAGCACTCCCTGACCTACAGTTGTATTATTGGGCGGCGCACCTTAAGGTCATCAACCAGTGGATCCACGCACCTCATGACGATCCAGCGTACAGGGCAGATAGAGCCCAACTGGGCACAAATAATATGCTGGTGGTCCTGTATAATAAAGGGCAGGTAATGACAATTGAGGGCCCTACAAAACACACGGCCATGCTATGGCATTCAGCACAGACACGGTTGGGATGGAGAGGGGTCATCACTAAACTTACTCCACTGTGGGACAGTTGAGAAAAAGTAGGGGCTTTGACTTGTGGGACAAGATCGGCATCTCTACAGTAGGCGACCTATGGGAACGGGGGACCATTATACCATTTACACAACTACAACTCCAGTACGATTTGGGCCCCACCGAGAATTACAGATACTTGCAAATAAGACACGCATTGCTAGCGGCGATACCGCAAGATACCGAGGCCCCAGATGCAGCCCCGCTGGAAGACCGTCTGCTTACTGACTACTTGCAAAAAAGGGCCACGTCCTTTACATACAGAAAGCTACTAAATCATCTGCCAGACCTGATGATTACATTACGGGGTAGATGGGTAGCAGAGGTGGGAGACATTGATGACTCGGAATGGCAAGAAGCGCTGGCATTGCCTAGAGAGGTGGGGATCTCTGCGAGGCTCCGGTTGGTACAACTCAAGATCCTGTACCGTGTATACTACACCAGGACTACATTACATAAAATGCACAGGGCGCAACACACATACTGCCTTAGAGGATACGGGGAAGAGGGTTCTTTTATACACACACTGTGGGACTGTGCAGCTATAACAGACTATTGGCGCATGGTGCTGCGTTCTATCTCACAAGCGATAGGGGTGTCACTCCTTCCTGTACAGCGTAGATGCCTGCTCAACATATGGGAGCCAAATGACCTTACACGGCACGGGCAAACATGGGTCACATTGGGGCTCATGGTTGCAAAACGGAATATTGCGCAGAGGTGGGGGGCAGTGGAGGTGCCGACCTTGGCGGCCTGGAGCAGAGACATGGACCTGATCATGGTCACAGAACGAACAGTATATGCTAATCGGAAGAGCCCCCGTAAATGGTCCAAAATATGGGCGGCCTGGAATGTCTATTGAGGAGACATATGTGACCCAATACCAGACTCTGAGAGCGACAACACAGACGAGGAGTAAGGATGAGCTGATGGGCTTGAGGGGTTGGACACTGCTGAAAGGGTCACTGCGGAAAGTGTGGTTGGCTCTTACCTACATTACAGTATTGTATCTGAATGTATATTACCTGATTACGCTAAATGCTTCTCTGTATATTGTCATAACTGCTGATGGAATGGATGTAAACAATAAAAACAGTTTAAAAAGAATTAAACCCCGAGCGCCAGTGTCTTTTAATCTGAGCGCAGTGCCCTTGTTTTAATTGAAGTAACCAGAGGAGACGCGCTCCTCCTCTCACCCTGCTGTGAGCCTTATTTTTAAAAGTTATCATCCCTTTCGTGCTAATTATTTGGCACTGTTTTGCAACTCATTTATAAGCAGTGCCACCTTTAAGAAGGCGGGTCTTCTCCATAAATGTGCAACTTCCCCAAAAATCCCAGAGTTTCAAGTCGGCCTAGGGTGTCCGCTCCTTCCAGTTCCACGGGGTCTGCATTTTGTATTAACTGTGGGACTGTGACCTGCCGCCAGTGTCTGTGTCCTGAGGAGGAACTGGCTACATACACCACAGGAGGTGCTGAGGTGTGCGTTACACCCCTGTTGAGACACTTCACTAGGCTTTGTTGTTCTTTCACCTGAGATTCAAAGGAGATTCAATAATAACACCTCGTCCGATTTTATGCCGGGGGTCACACATGGCAGAGCCTGCTGAAAACATGTGCAAGAGGCGTGTCACCGGTGTTAGCATTGATAATTGCTATCGTTGGTCTTAGCCAAATCTTTATTATTGCTTGCGCTTTTTATAAATGACAGAGCTTTATTTATTTATTTATTTATAAAGTTTTATATAGCGCGAACAAGATCCCGAAGGATATCAGAGCGCTTTACAATAAATTGGTAGAGAGGACAACATGAAATAAACATAGTAATTGAGAAGAGGAGAAAAAAAAACTAAAACAGTAAACAAAGGAACAAATATAAGGTATAATATGATGCATTTGAAAACAATTGGGAAGTAAACCCCTTCCTCGTAGCATTTCTTATTGTTAGCCCTGTGTGAGAAGTGGCGGTGGTAGCAGTGTGCAGTGCTGCATGTATTTATTTACTGCAGTTAAAGCACCTCATGCTTCCTTCCTGCTGCTTCAAAGCGCCGAATGAGCGCAATGAACTTCGGAGCCGACTGCCCTACTTACACACGGGGGTACGGAGAACAGGCACTGCACATTCAATTACTAGCCACTTTTTCCTGCCACAGATACTTGTGCTAGATTCCAAATTGGCTAGGTGAGTCCAGATTATCAGTTTCCTCCCTGAGGTGGCACCTTGGAGTGAGTTGCCATTAATCATTCAGTTGTGGAGCTTGAACTTTTCTGGCTCTTCATGATCATTTATCTAGCTACGATAATTAAACAAAAAAAAATAAGATCAACTTCTACCTTTGTGAAGTTTTCTTCTCACCTAGTGATGCTCAAACGCTGCTTACTTTTGAGTTCTTCCTGTTTGGGGTGAAAGTCTAGTTTAGTGCTGATTTTATCAAGAGTCTTATTAACTGACAGCAAATAAGTCATCAGAATTAAGGATCCCTCTTAATATTTATGCCCTTGACAGATTTTCTCCCTATACCTCCATGTGTAGATTTTATGTGCATATAGCATAAACCATACATTGTGATGTATTTGTTAGGCCTTGTTGCTGTTTTTTTCAATTTTTAGCTGAACGTTAATATATAGGTCTTCACTTATTTCATCGTTAACCGGTTCCTCGTTTTTTAAAATTCTGCAGTTCTCATGTGGTAGTACGGAGACGTTTTTAATGTGACCTTTCTAAAAAGCTTCTTTTTTTAGGATTGTATCTATTTTTATTTTGAAGAAAGTTCCAACATGTCCATTCACCTACATCCACTGGCTGGCAATGAGAAAAGGAAAGGGGGAAGTGGAGGACAAACCAAAATCATGAACAACAAACATTTAAAATAGACAGAGTAACCACACCATGCTTGTGTATATGATAACTCTATAAATTCCTGTCCCCCCTCCCACCATGCGTAGGTCTTATGAGTCAGGCTCCGAACCTGCTGTAAGGCATAGCACCTGCAAGTATATTGGACAGGAGAGCTCTCTAAAGGTGGTAGACCAGTATTTCAGGCAGTGACACACATTTTTTTCAGAATTAGGCAGTGTATTATCTACAACCACTGTCAATTTCCCCATACCGAGAAGGTTTCAGAGTTTGTGTGTCCAATCTGCATGTGTGGGTATGATGTCCGTGCCCCATCGTGACTGCAAAACCTGCTTTGCGGCACACGGTGCCAGTGTTATGGCCCTCCCCCCTAGCAGAGTGTAGTGGGTACGTTAGGGCATTGGGCAATCCCAACAAAATATAGCTGGGAAAGCAGTGTAGTTTAGAGTGAAACATGTTATCGATATCTGTGAGGACCTCGGACCAGTAGCAGTTCAATTTAGGGCAGTGCCACAATAGATGAGATAGTGTGCCAGAATGGTTGCAATGCGGCCAAAGAGGCAGGTCAAAGAGGCCCAGATACATGCCAGATTTTTAGGATAACCTTTTCTAACTTGAGTTTCATTTTGATTTTAAATCATTTGTATAGTTCGCATTGAACCGGTGAAGTGAAGAAATGGGTATCAGTAGAAGGCTTCATATTAAAAAAGATAATTTACTTAATTTATAAATGTTTAACATCTGGCTGTGATCTGCCCTTTTGGAACTATTTTAGACATCTCTGATCTACAGGAATGCCATGTAGTTTACCTACAAAACTGGGAAGCTTTACGCAATGCAGAGATATGATGGCTGTAGATAAAACTTCACCTAACACAGTAGAACATATCCAAAGAATTGTATTTTGGCGGTTGTGTTCATTGACCGTAGATGTAAAAGAAATACATCAAGAACGTATGGTAAATGAAGTTCTCATGCTACAACATGCTATTCAGTCATGGACATCTAACTCTTCGTCTCCTTTGTCACCTTTGTCACCTTTGTCGTGGAATGGTGACAGTTGTAGAAGACACACATGCCTGGGATGGTTATACCGTGTATTTACCCTATTGGGTACATTACCATCGTACGATCAGAGGTGACATTTGTTATACGTGATCTGACACATAACCCACCAACCTAGATAAATGTTACAAGCGCTCTTAGAAGACTTAATGGTACCATAGTGAGCTATACCGTAAAGCAATATTACATAAGCCTAGCTTTGCAAGTGGGAGGAGCTAATGGCACACCTGCATAGGCACAGCACTCATTTATAGACACTCTTGCCTTCTGCATTGTGTTCTCCAAATACTACTCCACTACCATTTCATGACTCTTATTCCCAGCTGCAGATACTTTGCCCCCTATTGGCAGGGTACCTAGCTGCTAAACATTCATGCTGTACCATAGCTGCTCAAGCATGTGTACGCAGTCCTGACCCCTCATGTGCACGCGCAGCAGTGCCCCCTTTTTTTACACATTTTTGTTGCCTTTTTCCTTGCATTTGGCTTTGTGTCAAACCATTTGGAGGTTTCATTTCTTCCATTCTATTAGTTTCAGCTGCATATGCTGGTACACTCCATGCTCAAGTCCTACATACTGCTGTCAATCACTAGCAGGACTGTGGGTTGTTTGGGGAACAACTATCTGATTCCCCTGTCCTACAATTACTATTCGGTCTCCTGAAAATGGTCTGTTGTGAATACAGCGTAGATGGTGGACGGATGAAGAGGCTGGACGTAAGCTCCACAGCCCACCCAGTCTCTGCGCTGTAGGGTTAATGAGACTCTTCCTTTAAGCTCAGAAATAGAAGCAGGTGTCACTGTTTGGGAAGAATCAGCCTACCTCAGGACAGTCCACTGAAGTTTAAGTACCTCCTCACTCCTGTGAGGAATGTCTGCCCTGGTGAGTCGGATCCTTCTCTTCCAGTGACGCTCACTTGACCACTTTAACTTGGGCAGTTCACAACTTGATCCAGACTGCTTTATGTTTAAAGTTAAGTCTGCGCTCTCCCTGCTAATTCAGAACATGAGGTGCAAGCCCAAAGATATTAAAACCGAAGAAAGAGTCCAGAGGCCCAACAGCTGAGTTCGAAGGCACTCTGAATACTATGGGGAAAGAACAGACTGCGCCTTCACACTATGTGCAGAAGCTTCCGCAGCAATGCCACTGGACATTTGTTTGCGGTCGGTGACCGTTTTGGCTTCTCTTCCTGGCCCGCCACACACACATCCTGGACTGTAAGCATTGAGCCACTAACGCCTCTCGCATGTGTGGGATAAAATGTTACTGTAAGACACGTTTTCTATCGAGGTTGGCTTCACTAATTTCATAAAAATTGAATAGTCCGGCCTCCTTGCAGATCACAGAACTGGCTCAAAACAAAGAGAAAAAGCTCTAGATTACGTTAAAAAAAACTACGCCTTTAAAAAAAATCTCAAAATGGGCAGTGCATTTCTATCTTTTTAAAAGTGTATGACAAAAGTGTGTATGACAAAAGTGTGTGACAAAAATGGAAACAAAACAATGTGCCCGAATTTGAAAAAGTCTAAAGCCCCAAATGGCAGCTTTACTGTTATAAATAATTTATTCAGCCTTCTCCAAAAGGGAAAAAGTGTGCTATCATTTTTAATTAAATTCTGACACCATTTTTAGGTCGAGATGGTGTAAGCAGCGCCCAGCGAAGCCTCTATTGTTATCCACTTGCTGGGAATCTGGGACAAGGGATGGGCACGCGCAGGGCCGTCGGCGATTTCAGCATGTATGCGCGCACGTTCACCCACGTGCGGTGCACATCTCCTGTCCCACTTCCAGAGCAAGTCAGCCTCCTGCAATCAATCACACTCACAGACACACACGCACACACACATACAGACACACAGACACACGCGCGCGCACACACACACCCGCCCACCCCACTCACCGGGCTCTTTCGTCGCTGCGCTGCTACAGGCTCCGTCACTCCGCCGCATCACCTGGCACACGCAGGGCTTCCCTCACTCATGGGAGCCCCGCACTTGCATCGGCGGCCTCAGCCGCCACTTCTGCTCCTTCTGATCGTCTCCTGGCACACGCGGGGCTCTCCCTCAGGCATGGGAGCCCCGCGTCACCACTGCTCCTCTGGGCCAGCCACTCCGTGGCGCGGGCTTCCCGCAGATGGCTGAAGTCCCGCCCCACGAGGCGTGACGTTCCCGAACTTCCGGTTTGGGTGTGCAAATCTCCGATGTTGCTGCTCATAAAGTGTGGGGCAGAAGACGTCAGGTGTAGAAGTATAAATGGACACCGGATTTCTTTAATTAACCGACTGTCCGGTGAAATTCTGGAAAGGTAGTGATCAAACTTAGTCAGGAAGTTTTTATATTGTTTCCTGGGTATACCTGTTTATGTGGGTGAGATTAATACTTTTCAGGTGCTAGCCCTACACTCCCTTGCTGGGAGTCACTTTTTTGCAATCAAACCAAAAGGGTTTAGGTTTGGGAACGAAAATTAGTTTTAAATCGCCGACGATACGTTGGCAACTATGCCCCTTCCATTTCGCATTTTGTCATGTCGATTACTACTGTGCCTCTGCCCCGGCAGCAGCCTCTCTTTCATCACTGGCCGCCCAGGGGCCTCACATTGTGCTTGTACGGCGTCGACCAGCCCTGCACTTCCCACATTCAGGGAAAGCAGCTGCCGGCAGCAGGCTCGCTTTTCAGGATGTCCTCCACCGACCCACAGCTCTGCTCTCGTTCCAGTGACCCTAAGGACGGCAGGAGCTGTTTCCTCGTTGGGTGCAGAGTTGTTGCCCACAGAGGCCCTTCAGGTGCACAAAGGGATTCAGTTGGTGTCTGTGTGCCTCGCACGACTCGGGAGTACCTCTGGCACTGTGGAAGCAGCGTGGGTGGCAGGCTAGTTTCCAATCCCTCTTCTCATGGGGAAACCTGATGTGCAGACTGAGGGTGCTGGTGGAGGCTTCCCTTAATACAGATGCAGGCCGGTATTCGCACACCACGCTGGGAAGGTGCTCTTCTTCCATACCCCTCCTTCTCTTACATTGGGGCCGTCACTTGCAGATTTCCCTGTGCTGCTTGCTGCGGGAGGGCCCACCGCAGACTGCCTCGCGCTGTGGACCATCCACTGTCACCAGGCCGCAGGCGGTGTCCCTCATGTCTGCTGCTGCGGAGAATATCCCCCAAGTGCTGACCTGTGGCCAGTGCTCTCCCTCGCCCTGCTGGTCAGCAGCGTGCAGGTACCAGGGACACGGTACGGGCTGCCTTATGTGCCTAGCTTCTTTGCCACGCCTGCTGTACATCAGTCTACCCGGGGCTCACCTCATGCCCAGCGGGTAACTGATCACTGCTTTCGACTGCTGGCAGGAAGTGCCCTCAACGCGGGTTTCACTCTCCCCCCTCGCAAACGTCAGGGCTGCTGCTGCACTCAGGTCCAACCCGCTTGTCGCCATTCTAAGGGTGCTAATATTTTGCTGAACATCTGTTACAAGAAGGGGTTTCACTGAGTAATTCTTCTGTCAGTGAGACCAAAAACATATTTTGAAATAGGCCTCGTCTTTATGCTTGAGCGCACCTCACAATTTAACTCGCCTTGATGATTGCTTTCACTCTATCGCCCCTCACTCTATCAATCTATCTATCTACCGCCCTCACTCTATCTAATTATCGTCCTCTATCTATCTATCGCCCTCTATCTATTGCCCTCTATCCATCTATCGCCCTCTATCTATCTATCGCCCTCTATCTATCGCCCTCTATCTATCGCCCTCTATCTATCGCCCTCTATCTATCGCCCTCTATCTATCGCCCTCTATCTATCGCCCTCTATCTATCGCCCTCTATCGCCCTCGATCTATCGTTCTCACTCTGTCTATCGATCTATCGCCCTCACTCTATCTGTATCTATCGCATCACTCTATCGATCACCCTCACTCACTCTCTATCTATCTATCTATAGCCCTCACCCTATCTATCTATCTATCGCCCTCACCCTATCTATCTATCGCCCTCACCCTATCTATCTATCTATCTATCTATCTATCTATCTATCTATCTATCTATCTATCTATCTATCTATCTATCGCCCTCACTCTATCTGTCTATCGCCCTCACTATCTATCTATCGCCCTCACACTATCTATCTATCGCCCTCACACTATCTATCTATCGCCCTCACCCTATCTATCTATCTATCTATCTATCTATCTATCTATCTATCTATCTATCTATCTATCTATCGCCCTCACTCTATCTGTCTATCGCCCTCACTATCTATCTATCGCCCTCACACTATCTATCTATCGCCCTCACACTATCTATCTATCGCCCTCACACTATCTATCTATCGCCCTCACACTATCTATCTATCGCCCTCACTCTTATCTATCGCCCTCACTCTTATCTATCGCCCTCACTCTTATCTATCGCCCTCACTCTTATCTATCGCCCTCACTCTTATCTATCGCCCTCACTCTTATCTATCGCCCTCACTCTTATCTATCGCCCTCACTCTTATCTATCGCCCTCACTCTTATCTATCGCCCTCACTCTTATCTATCGCCCTCACTCTTATCTATCGCCCTCACTCTTATCTATCGCCCTCACTCTTATCTATCGCCCTCACTCTTATCTATCGCCCTCACTCTTATCTATCGCCCTCACTCTTATCTATCGCACTCACTCTTATCTATCTATCGCACTCACTCTTATCTATCGCACTCACTCTTATCTATCTATCGCACTCACTCTATCTATCGCATCACCACAGCATCACTCAGTACCACCACAGCATCGCTCAGCGACACCACAGCATCAATCTGTGCAACCATTCAACAACAACTGGTTCAAATATGTTCTCTCAATGTTTCAAGCTTTATTACAAATGTTACAAAAAGATGTTAATATTTCACTTCTGTTCTTGGATTTTTGTCACAATAAAATACACTGAACATAATCTTCACAAAAGTTATTTACAAAAGTTTAAGCTATTGCCATTATAAATTACAATAACTTTAATTTAAGCATTAATTATAAAAAAAATTAAAAACCATTGTTATTTGTAATATCAATACATCTAAGTCACGTAAATGCAACACATATTGCATTACAAATGCTATAGGTGTCACATTTGCAAAAGTTATAACTATTGGCATTGTAAATGACAAAGCTATTAATTTCGCTATTTTCAAAACCAACACATGAATAAAAAATGTGTAATTTACAATACCAATATCTCAAACTTTCCTAATGCGAGACCTATTGCATTGCAAATGCTTGTTCATTCAGGGTGATAATTGACAAACAGTCTAATGTAAGGAACAAAGTACCCCAAGAATTGAAGATGTGGGATGATTGATGGCATGTGACACATATGAACACTTGTAAATCATGTTGTCTGAAGCTCCCAGTGATATTGTAGGGTAAATTATGAAAAATGATCCCAACTGTAAGAAGTTGCTGGCTGCCACAAATGATTCGCTGTAATTTGTACCTATATACACTGCTTGGTCTGGTCAGATTGTGACATTCTGGCATTCATCTCTTCAGCACACATCATGATCGCCCTCTTATCCACTTTAAATGTCATACAGTGTGGTCCTTACCATGGCTGGGGTATGATAAAGAAAGCAAGCAATAATAAAAGCAAAGCGTTCCTTAAACAGCGGTAAAACACTGTTTCAGTTGTTTTTTTGGCGCGAAAATGAGTAACCACTGAAAAGCACTATTTTTTTGAGGTTTTGAAATCACTGGAAAACACTGAAAAAACACCACCAGAATTTACCAAAAATAGAAACTGAAAACAGGAAAGCCTATCTATATGGTTTACTGAAGAATCTCGGTTTGACAAAACTGTAATATTGTATTTAAGGATATCTAAGGGATAAAGAGCGATGTTATCAGGATAGATTCCTTTGTTAATTATGTTTACTAAGAAATAACGAACAATTGTATGGACGGTTCATTTTCATTAGTGTTTTAACAGAATATCACTGAATTACATTGTCTTATTACTGTTTCGTACTACTTTCAATTATTATATTGCAATTATCGTTATTATATTATTGTATGCGTTAACCACACATTTTCCTTATTGCCTGCCATAAAATGATATTTGGAGGAAAATATTTCAAATTAGTATTTTTATAGCAGTACCACAGAAATACGTGTAATTTACCTGGTTCGAAATTGAAACTGCATAAGAGGCTAATGATGGTTGTCCACATTGATGGCGAACATCGGTTAGGTAGGATAACATTCCTAAGGTACAATAAGATTATCGCAATTCTCTATCTTTTTATTTTATATTATCATAATGCTGTTATCTATCTAATTGTTCCCTTAAGGTTTATCTTACCTATTTAGTGATGCACTACCACAGGCGATATGCCGTGCAAAATGGCTACGAGCGTCTCGTCGATCACGCTTCTTTCATCACTCAAATGGAGATTCTCTATGGTTTAAATGCTAGTGTGTATTTTCTATTTCTGGTCACATGATATTCATGGGCCAGCATGACATATGCGTCATACTAAAACTGTTCTAATTGGTTGGGTCTTTCTACCGTAGATGAGCTGTCCGAAATAATCTAGAATACAAGCATATTCGATTAAGATGGCAAAAATTCTCACTTCCTGATTGTTGTAAACATAACTTTAAAGCCGCTTTGTTTTTATTTCGGCAGCAAATAAATCAGCGGACAATCCAAAATACACAAAGATATGAGCTGATTCCATAGCAATGTCATGAGTTCTTACTTTTTCAATAGGTGTCAACTCAATTTTATTACATTTCCTCCTTTCTAAAATTACTTGTGTATAGAATAAACTTGAAAGCATATACAGTAAGGCTTAATTCTAAAGATGTACAAAAGGGGGTGGTGATGGACGGAGCATCTGAATCAATCAAACACTCACACCCAGTCAAAAGATCAGGGTTTAATCCATCACCGTTCTTTAGCCCACTCTGCCACCCCAGTTCAGACATGGCTATATGCAAATCAGTCTGACCCTGTGCCTCATGGGAACAGTCCAGCCCGAACTGCCAAGCCATGTCTTCCCTGCACCGGAAACAAGCTTCCGAGGACCGGTTTCTGGCATTCCAGCCGTCTTCAGCCCGGCTTGCTTGAATCCAGTGGCAAAGTGAGCAAGGGACTCACGTCTGAGCATACCCTGCCACACTTATGGCGGCCAAAAGCGGTACGAAAGGGGGTGGTGATGACTGTTCCCATGAGGCACAGGGTCCGACTGATTTGCATATAGCCATGTCTGAACTGGGGTGGCAGAGTGGGCTAAAGAACGGTGATGGATTAAACCCAGATCTTTTGACTGGGTGTGAGTGTTTTATTGGTTCAGATGCTCCGGCCATCACCACCCCCTTTTGTACCGCTTTTGGCTGCCATAAGTGTGGCAGGGTATGCTCAGACGTGAGTCCCTTGCTCACTTTGCCACTGGATTCAAGCAAGCCGGGCTGAAGACGGCTGTAATGCCAGAAACCGGTCCTCAGAAGCTTGTTTCCGGTCCAGGGAAGGCATGGCTTGGCAGTTCGGGCTGGACTGTTCCCATGAGGCACAGGGTCAGACTGATTTGCATATGGCCATGTCTGAACTGGGGTGGCAGAGTGGGCTAAAGAACGGTGATGGATTAAACCCAGATCTTTCGACTGGGTGTGAGTGTTTGATTGGTTCAGATGCTCCGTCCATCACCACCCCCTTTTGTACCGCTTTGGCCGCCATAAGTGTGGCAGGGTATGCTCAGACGTGAGTCCCTTGCTCACTTTGCCACTGGATTCAAGCATGCCGGGCTGAAGACGGCTGTAATGCCAGAAACCGGTCCTCGGAAGCTTGTTTCCGGTCCAGGGAAGGCATGGCTTGGCAATTCGGGCTGGACTGTTCCCATGAGGCACAGGGTCAGACTGATTTGCATATACCCATGTCTGAACTGGGGTGGCAGAGTGGGCTAAAGAACGGTGATGGATTAAACCCAGAACTTTCGACTGGGTGTGAGTGTTTGATTGGTTCAGATGCTCCGTCCATCACCACCCCCTTTTGTACCGCAATTTATAGTAGAGGGCGCATAGATCGCTGGACCCAAGCCCGCCTCCGGGAGCACCTCCTCGACCAATTATAGCGCGCCTTCTTAATTATAGGGACCGCAACGTAGTTTTAAGAGTGGCGAGAGAGAAGAAACAACTTAATTATGATGGAGTCAAATTTACTATATTTCTTGATTTCACGATGCCGGTGCAAGAGGAGAGGAAGAAGTTCAATGGAGTGAAACAGAAGCTGACACAAGAGCAGGTGGACTATGCATTATTGTACCCTGCGCGAATGCGTATCACACACCAGGGAAAACAAACTATACATATGACGCCACAGTCGGTGGAGACGCTTACACGTCACAAGAATGACTCTATAGAACGGGAGGAGCTGGAAGAAGCGCCACTGTCGGATTTTGAATGAACATATGCAATATTGCCGTACTGTCGCCTGCGGAGGCGAGGATGACTGCTCGAAGATGTGATGGTGCTATACACGTTGCGGATAATGGACAACTGTAATGTATGACAGCACATGTTGATATGGGTGGCACTAACTGATAATGTTGAATCATTCCCCAGTTAAGGTATGGGGGGATGTAGTTCGATCAGAACCCTTACCCGGACGCCCTTGCTGATGTTGGGGGTTCACTAGACTAAGTGGTTCCCTGACTAGGAGCAAGGTTTTGGTGCGTCACCTGAAGAGGAAACCCCAATGGGCGTACCCCTATTGCATTATGGTTTGGGTTGGTTGAGGGGAAGGAGAGGAGGGGAGTGTTTTCTGGCTGGCATGATTGTGATGCACCAGTGGGAGGGGGTGGAAGGGATGGGAACTCTTTTCATATACTGGGTGGTAAGGTACTAAATGTGGTCCTGTTGAATGCACTATTTTGGGAGGCAGTCAGGTGGTTTTTTGTGTTGCTAAATTGTTATATAATGCGCATGAACCAGGATGGCGGAGACTGGCACTGAATCATCTGTGACAATCATGACTTGGAATGTACGAGGGCTGAACGACGCGAGAAAATGCAGGAAAGTTTTGGCATACTTAGAGCGACATCAGGTGCATATTGCGTTATTACAAGAGACACATATACATCCACAGTCCCACAACACCTTTGCTAGCAGATGGGCAAATGTCCGACTTTTTTCATCATACTCATCATACGCCAGAGGCACTGCCATATTGGTTAAAAAGTCAATACCATTCACGATTTTGGGAGAACTATTGGACCCATATGGGAGATATGTTGTTGTATGGGGAAGACTGGTGGCTGATGCTATAACCATTGTGAATTGTTATGCCCCTAATGTAGACACACCAGAATTGTTTACGGCACTGTGGGGTCTATAGTGAATATTGAGTCAATGCATATTGTCTGGGGGGGAGATTTTAATGTGGCCATGAACCCTACAAAGGATAGAGCTGATGGGGTCGCACACTACCATAATAGGTCTAGAGAAGCTATGCAGGGAATTGTAGAAGAAGGCAGATTGCTGGATAGCTGGCGATTTGTCCATCCCTTGCGTCAGGAGGGAACACACTTCACATCATACACTGGCACATGGCCACGCCTTGATTATTGTTTTATATCCAGAGGACTAAGTACAGGTCTGTTGGGGGTGGCACATCTCGCCAGAACATATTCTGATCATTGTCCTGTTTGGGTGCAGTTGCGGATGCCCGGATATGATAGACCTAGACCGACATGGCACCTGCAACCTACCGCATTGTTGGATGAGGTGTTCAGGACAGAACTTGGGGAGGAGATAGAGGCCTTTTTTCCTCGCAACAAGGGGTCAGTGGATGGTGTTGAAGTTATGTGGGAAGCATTTAAAGTCACGGTCCGAGGGTATTGTATCTCCAAGAGCTTTGGGGTCTTACGAGATGTACAGAGGAAAATACGTACCTTGGAGCGGGAACTGAGAGGGTTGGAGATGCTGATGATGCATGGGAAAACCGGGAAAGCGCATGTGGACTTTCGGACCAAGCTATCAGAGTATGAAGAAGAAGCTACACGGGAGGCTAAGTTTCGAGACCGACACTGGGTGGCACGGAGGTATTGCGAAGGGGAGAGGCCAGGGAAGGCATTATCAGAGCTTACTAGAAACCCATGGTTCAATACATATATCTCGGAAATAGGCAGGCCAGAGGGAGGGATGTGTCAGGACACAGAGGAGATCTTGGACATATTCGTGACGCATTATCGTCAATTGTACACTACGCAGAGTGTGGGTGAGATGGGACTTGACAACTTCATGGAGGATATTGCATTATGCTGGCTGAGTGATGTGCATAGGACATTTCTCAGCGCTCCATTGGAATTAGATGAGATCAGAGAGGCGATAATGTCCCTTAAGAATGGAAAGGCACCATGGCTCGATGGATTGCCTGCGGAATTCTACATATGTTACATTTACATTATGGCTCTGGTGCTGCGCGAAGTTTTTGAGGAATCGTTTGAGGTTGGGATACTTCCTCGGTTGATGCGAGAAGTAGTGATAACGTCCCTCCCGAAGCCTGGTAAAAATCCCACGATTTGCGACCCTTACCGGCCCCTATCATTGATTAATTGCGATGGGAACATTTTAGCTAAAATACTGGCTACCAGATTGTCCCTTTTAATGACAAAGATTACACTCCCGAACCAGGCTGGATTCGTCCCTAGTAGATCTACGAAT